>NW_026555189.1:17255000-18455000 GCF_021234165.1 Pteronotus mesoamericanus
TTTCACTTCTACCTTTACTTACCAACTAAGTAAAGTATCTTACTTTACTTAGTAAGTAACTTTGTACAGGTAAAGTAAAGGTAAAGTACCTTTGGCTATTGGAGATACTTTTGCTGATACTTCTACTTCTACTTACCATTTTAGACTCAGCTCAGTCACCGCCTTTTAAAGGCTCCCAATATCTTTATTTATGGAGTTCCCTCTTGCAGAGATGCTAACAGAGTACTTTCTTTCCTTTGAGTTATGTGGAAAACTTCCGGGCAAGGCAAATGAGTCTGTTACCTAACAGTACAAAATGACTATGGGAAGTGAATCATGAGTGGAGGATTCCAAAGACCTGAGACAGATCTTTGATGGTGAAATTTCCATTAATAAATATGAGACAGACCCTGGAGCAATTTTGAGTCTTGGAAATAAGAAGAGGTATGAGGGCTAGTGTTTATTGATCTTATACTTCATTCAACAGAGACTTCCTAGTAGCATGGAGCTAGGTAGTGGGGTTTCCAAAGTCAACAAAACACATCCAATCAAGATTTTGCTGTCACAGCTGGAAGACGGGTAGTTACTCACCAACACACTGAAGCTGACAAAGGCTTTGAGAAAGGAAACCCTGGAGACATGGGAGAATGTACAAGGCTGAGGTCATTTCATTTATTTTTAAAGATTTTATTTATTTATTTTTTTTAGAGAGGGGAAGGGAGGGAGAAATAGAGGGAAACATCAATGTGTGGTTGCCTTTCATGTGCCTCCTGCTGGGCACTTGGCCCGCAACCCAGGCACGCACCCTGACTGGGAATCAAACCAGCTACCTGCTTCCCTGGTTCGTAGGCTGGCACTCAATCCACTGAGCCACACCAGCCAGGGCTGAGGTCATTTCATTTTTGTTGGGGTTTTTCCACTGGCCCATAAAGACTGGTTTCAGAGCTGGAAAAAATAATGCTTGAAATATAGAAAGTATTTTTTTGTGTGTAGACCAAGTGTTTAGAACTGAGCTTCATGCTTGCTTGCATATGAAAGGAAAGAAGACTAGATTTGAAGACAAAGTGATAAATATAAGACCCAGCTCTGCCACTGTACCATTGAGTAACCTTGAACAAATCACATCAACTCTTTGAACGTGTTTCCCTGGCTACAAAATGTGAGCACTAATACCTAACTTGACAGATCTAAGGGCTGAGAGAGGCACAATTAGGACAATAAAGGGAAAATACTTTGTAAATCATCAAGAGCTTTGTGCATTTTGTTATTTATACTGTTGCTATGTGAACCAGCCTAGGAAATCTGGGATTGAGAAGGTTAAGACTTCGTATAAACATGAATGACTAAGTAGATGGATGCTTCTGGACTTCTAACTTTCAAATTTCCCTGCATTTCCACACCAAAGTTTCTCTTGTTTTAAAGGTTTGCTTTTTTCTTCCCTGAAAAAATGAGTTTTTAGAGAAAAAAATCTTTATTGTTAGACTTTGTATAGGACTCTTTGGTGGTAAATTTTCATAGGTAAACATGGGCCTGGTAGTGGAACAAGTTTGGTTCTGTTTGGGGGCCAGTACTGGGCATTGGCAATGTTCTGTGCAGCCCCTACCCAGGGCCTTCTTACATGTTCTGTGTGACCATCTGCACTCTGTGCCCCATCTTGTATTGACACCTGCATTCCTCTTATAGGATAGCCTTTGGCTATTGGAGATACTTTTGCTTGAAAGCCCAGAAATTAGAATTGTCTGATGATTTATAATCCCCCTATCTCCAACCAAGGACAGCTCAAAACCAGTGACAGTCTAGCTCAGAAATATGAAAACCCAACTTCATGTACTAGAGTTTGGACACTTTGGCGCTCACCTGGGTATTGGGCTGAGGTTGGGACTATGTCTAAATTGTTACCTTTGTTCTTCTTTTTACATTTGGCTTCTTCTTCATGCCAAATTTCCCCCCCACTTGTTCTTGTCCTGTCCCACCACTATTTTACCTGTTTCTCTTAGGAGCACTTTCTTAATAATGACCATCATTTCTGGGACTGCCTCAGGGAAATCCAACCTATGACACATCCCCTTAATTTTGGGAAGCTTAGGTAGATATGAGCCCCCACATGGATTTGTCTAAGTATATGGGAGACAATGACTACAGAATGGAGACAGTTATTTTGGTAACAATACAGGCACTCTCAAAATGTTTCTCTTTTCTGACCATATTAAATGAAGTCTAATGTCATTAGATGCATTTAGTAGTAACTAAATAACCCTCCTATGATATTTATTGTAAGAGGCAATGGGAGCATATAAGACACAATTTTTGAAACTATAAGAGGAAACATGTTATTAGACACTAAACAGACTGGAACTTTATATTGTACTTAAAAATTAATAAACATTGTCCTTATAATTTATGAAGTGTGAAAAAACTAACACTTATTGAACACAATTTACTTAATATACAGGGTGGGGCAAAAGTAGGTTTAGAGCTGTTTGTGTGGAAAATAATACAATAATTAATAAATAATAATACATGAATAAACTTTGTGTTTGACATACTCACAACTATAAACCTACTTTTGGTATACCCTATACATTATCATACTCAATTCTCCTTACAACCCTGTGAAGCAATTATCATTCTCATTGGACGATTAGGTGAATAACATGAATGATACAATAATGTACTATGTGACTGATGTACTACAACCTAAGTCAACTGTACATCAAATCCTGAGCTCATTGTACTATGCCATGGAGTTGCACTGAGTAGAACACAAGATAAGAAATGGAAGAAGGGAAGGGAAGGAAGTGAAGGGAAGGGAAGGGAGAAAAGGAAAAGAAAGAAAAACAAGCAAATGACAACCATCTTTTCCCAAGTGATTTGATAAAATATTGGATGGATGAAGCTTTGTTTCAGCTCCATTACATTGGATGGTGCTGCATTTAAACAGTGATGTGTACATGAATATGCCTTTCAGTATTTTCTTATTTAGTGGTTTTTAGTGTATGGAAATCTCATTCTCTGGTACCACTCCTATTTTGAAGCAAAGATCCTGGCAAAGATGGCATATAGATATATGTTATGTGAATATAAGACATGGTCTCCATTTTCAGTTGAGAATAGTGAAATGATTTTTATCATTAGTGTGAGTGAAGATAGCATTAGGTTCAAATCCCAGCTTTGACACCTGTGGATTATATGATCTTGTATGAGTGAAACTCTGTGATCCTAACATTTCACTATGGATAAAAAGGGCATGATAAAACTCTCAGGAGTTGCTGTTACCATTAAGAGAATATATATGTTTAATTAAGAGAATTAAAAGAAGAATGAGAAGAATGTGTGCTAAAGTAATGCTCTTTATTTCACCCTTACTTTGTTTATGAATCTCAAAAATAGCTATGAAATCATAGTTATTTGTGTTCTGGGTCAAATAAAAGAAGAGAGGTGTTTTGGGAGACAGACAAGGTCATGGGGAAGTTCAGGAGAGGGTAAGGCCACACCTGCTGAAACTGTTACCCTTTTGGGGAGACAGATTTTATGTAAGGTTTGGCTGAAAATCTGCATAGAGCCAATCCCTGTATGCTGGTTACTTGGTAGTGTCTTCTAATTGAGCAGGTAGTTACTAGATTTGAAGGATGGCCAACAAGCAGCGCATGCTGTGTGTGTGTGTGTGTGTGTGTGTGTGTGTGTGTGTGTGTAGTTGGGGAGAGACTGCTCATACCTTTAAGCAATTAAAGCAGATACTTAGGTCTATAATCGCATTCACCAAACAAAAGTGAGCTTCCTTAGACACGTTTTCAGATATTTAAATTTTTGGTAGTTAATTTAAGAGATGAAATCTAACACTCAGAATAAATAAATAAATAAATCTCTGCTTCTTTGATTGTCCACTGAACAAAGGCTAAGAGCAACAAAGAGAAAAAGGACATTTTTTCAACTCCCTTGAAGTAAAAACCTTTGTGTATTTTCTGGATTTATTTGAAGAAAAAAAAAAAAAGAAAACCAACAACTAAATCAAGACAAAGGGTGAGCAGAGCTTGTTTACTCAATGCTGTGATGTAGCGGTGTCTTTTCTCATTTAATAATCCACACCAAGAAAGAGTTGCCCTTTGTTCTCTTCCTCAGGCAGGAGAGCCTCAATGCAGGCCCTAAGAGGACCAGACCTTGTCTTTGATTCATTTGAAAGGCTGTAATTGAGCAACTTCAAACCCCATTGAAAACCTTTCTGTGGTACTTGAAGGCCCACTTAGGAACAAAGAAAGGTTTCTGTTAACTCTTTGTTAGAACAGGGTCTCAGGCCGCAACCCAATGATGGATGGGCTGTGCATTGGGGTGTCCAGAAAAAAACAACCTCAGGAATCCTTGACCATTTGGAAACTCACATCCTTACTTTAATTTTCTTTGCAAAACAACACTAAGAATGAGTTACAGCAGGCATTTTGCTGCTAGTGTTTTACAAGATTAGTCAAAGGTAAGGAATGGCCTAGAAGCAGAGATCCTGTGTTTAACCCAGGATTCTCCCTTGGCCTACAAGCTGATTTCAAGAAATGTCCTACTCTCAAACAAAGTAATGGCCATCACCAAAACCCCATGAACCATAAAATTTGTCAGGGAAAATTAGGAAGATATATTTTCCCTTATAATCTCTCCTTTCTTGATCAAGAATGAAGAAAGGGATGGTGCTGTTAGGCCATTGAGCTGGATTCCTCAGAAAAGCACTCACCTTTCTCCCCCTCACATCCCTACATCATTTTCCTAAATGCTTCCTCCTCCTTCTCTCCTAATTTCAGGAGATAACAAAGGCTATCAATCACCCAAACACAGTGCTGCTGCTCTCCAGACAGTTAGTAATTACATTTATTTACATTGGCTTCAACAGAGTACAGGACACTTTTTATAGGTCTTTCTTCAGAATCACTTTCCTTATTATTGTTTAGTCGATTGCATTATTATTTTTCTTCACTGGAGCAGACAAAGATTGCAATTACACACCATTTTTTAGGATCCAGAGAGGAAAAAGAAGAGATTGATCAAGTCATAATACCCCACAATGATCAGTGTTTTCTTCCCATAATATTATGCATAGTTCTAACATAGGTGAGTATTACAGTATATATATATATATGCATATCTATATATAACATATACCATGATGTTTTTCAACTGTTATAGAAATAATATTTGAGATGGTTTTATAATACTTAACCTAAATAAAATCTGTATGATACTGTAATTCATAAGCTAAATCTATCAAAATTTATTTAACCTAAAAGTCAAATAATAGGTGATTGTTCCATAAGACTTTATTATAAATGCATATATTGCTATCCATGAACTTTTCTTGGCACGCGTGTGCGTGTGTGTTTGTGTGTGGGTGTGTATGTTAGATGGTATTTTATCGGTATGCATATCTGAAAACTGATTTATTAGCTTTAAGACTATGACATTTTTAGGATTCTTAATAAATAATTTTATATTGTTATAGTGGAAGTTTTACTAATTTCCACAACGTCTCACATAGAACCTACCACGTATTTCTGTAGCTGGGCTAAGCATTGCAGTTGAAATTTCTATGGGCAAGCATGCTTGGGATGATCTATCTGCTCACAAATTGCCTTGGTTGATAATTAGAGCCCACGAGCTAAAGTTGCTTTAGTATGATTTATCAAGTTTATGTGTTATTTTATCTGTATATTCCTATAGCAACACTTTTTTTCCTCCTGGGACCCCAACCTTCAAGGAATAAATAATTCTTGTATATGTACTTTTTCAGAACAACTTTGACACAGTCATGCAAACAAACAATTTAATCAGAAGCCTCCTTCCCTAAGCACCCATGGGAAACCCCTACCTGCTTTGGTTTTGATACATCCTTCAGATAATGCTAAGCATTGTCATACCTTGAGGTCCTTAAAAACAGCTCAGGACAGCAGGGTGCCAGGAGTCAGCCACAGATGCAGCTCTTTTTGGCGGGATTATCAACTTGATAACTTATTCATTCTAAGTAACATATGGTGGAGCTTCTTCAGTTCAGTGAGGTCACGCACTGCTTATTGGAATGGGACAGTGGAAAATTAGCACCATTCAATTTTTCCAGTATGCAATGAAATTCATTCTGCATATGTATATATAATGTCAATTATCTTTTTAAAAGGTAAATGGTAAGTATTTAATAAAGAAATAAAGGAGCAAGTGTCCAGGTGGGATATTGAAAGATAGGACTTTTTTTGCCCTGGCTGGTGTGGCTCAGTGGACTGAGCACTGGCCTGTGAACCAAACGGTCACTGGTTCGATTCCCAGTCAGGACAGATACCTAGGTTGTGGACTAGGTCCCCAGTTGGGGGGCACGTAAGAAGCAACCACACATTGATGCTTCTCTCCCCTCCTCCCTTCCTTCCTCTCTTTCTAAAAATAAATAAAATTTTAAAAAAAGAAAAAGAAAGATAGGACTTTTAAAGTAGAAGCTTATGAAATACTATTTAACTGAATGTTTATCTGCCTACCTATCTGTCTCTCTAACTATGGTATAAGATACACCACATATTGGCAAAGCTAGTCACTGACATTCATCCATACTTAACACTTTTATACTGAGAAAGTATTTAAGGTAGGCATCAAATTAAAACACTACAGCTATTTTTTTTTCTGTCTTTTTCTAAGTAATGAACTCAAGAACTCTTTGAGAAATGAGAGAATATTTTATTTGCCTTATCTCCAGACTTGAGCACTAGTCCAGTCATGTAGTAAACACTTACTAAACAATTTTTGAAATAAATTAAAAACAATAGGAAAGAGTTAGGAAGGCATTAAACATCCTACTATGCACAGGAGACCTCCCCAAACAAACAATTCCCCAGCCCCAAATTTCAATAATGCCGACGTTGAGAAACCTTGGCCTAGATGAAAGCATAAACGATTTATGAGAAAGATTTGAATAATTAATACTAGGTTTTTGATTAAGAGTGACTGATGAAATTTTTTCCATCTTTGGAAGAAGTTGTCAAATTTTCCGAAAGGCAAAAACAAGAGTAATTTTGTCCTGCTTTTAAAATGCCCGATCTATGAACCGACAAGGCCCAAGGATGCTGGAGCCACGGGTACATACTCTGAGAACGGTGGCTGTCCATACCATTGCCCTCTGATACCATTCTCTGCACAGCCGCCAGTGCAAAGAAGCTTCTTTGCTCCATGTGACTGCCCCAGTCAAGATGTCATAGACGCCAAATTTCATAGTTAGTCATGTTGGTTCTTCCTTAAACTCCTTAGGGGAGATGACCTTTGCGGTTCCCAATAAAAAATGGCCCTCCATGTTAGCCAGTTTTCACAGCTTTCATATGTACAAGAGAATCAGACTATGCATCCTTCATTTTTGGTGAAATTGACAAATAAAACACTTCTCAAAGAGGGAGTTAGAGCTGGGTCCCTAAAGCTGCATTCATTTGAACAGAACCATTCAGCCCTGGCTGGTGTGGCTCAGGGGACTGAGTGCCAGCCTGTGAACCAAAGGGCTGCCGGTTCGATTCCCAGTCAGGACACATGCCTGGGTTGCAGGCCAGGTTACCAGTAGGGGGCATGCAAGAGGCAACCACACATTGATGTTTCTCTCTGTCTCTTTCTCCCTCCTTTCACCTCTCTAAAAATAAATAAAATCTTAAAACAAAACAAAACAGAACCATTCAGTGCTTCTATTATCCATTCACCCTAGTATTCTGTCCTTCCATTGTGCAGAGATACCGCAGTCTGCTACCCTCCTTCAGTCTTCTGTCTCTTGGAAAATGGTTTTGATGACTTTGAACTTTAAACTTGCCTCAGCCTCCTTGCTCATTCCCCTGGAAATCGTTTCCACATTCTCTTATATCTCTTAACTGTTGGAGACAGAAACTGGCTACATATATTTTATTATATTTTTTTAAAAAGCAAGCCTTTTTAGACCTCAATGTTCTGATAGAGAATCTATGACAAATAGTGTGATTTTCTTTAAAAATGTTATAATACTGAGTTTGATTTAGCAATAGACATGCAAGCTGCAGTCTTTGGAGAGAAGAAAATGAGGATTTGAACCCTAATTCTACACTCTATTGGCTTTGGTGACGGACATGAAATCCATGAACACCTATGTGCTCATGGATAAGACAGGAATAATTATTCTACCTACTAACAGAGTTGTTTACTGCATAAGAAAAGTACTGAGTGATTTGTAATAAACCACACAGCCATGCATCACAAATGTGAATACCTAGTAGTGCAGAACGATAGCAGTCATGGTTCTTCAGAGAAACAGAACCCATAGTATGCTTGTATATAAGTATCTGTAATATCACTAGATAGAACCCTACAATACCAGGACCAAGGATAATAAAAATTGTTAACCTTCTTTTTTCAATTTCATTGAACCCAGAAACTCTGGTTCTACCATATTCCAACAGGTTAGAAAGTAATTATATATGGGTTTTTACTGTTTTTAAGTTACTGTTCTTCTAGCTTCTCCTTTAGAGTGCTATCTCCATAAATATATTTTTGTCTGTCAGTTCCTTCCAAAGAAAATATAAGCTTCCTTGGACAGTCTTTCAAGAACTTTTGACTTGAATGTAAGGGGCTTTTGTATGCAACATGTATTGAAAGTCCAATGTTTACTATGAGTGTTAGATAGTCATTTACTTCTAAAAACAAACT
This sequence comes from Pteronotus mesoamericanus, assembly GCF_021234165.1. NCBI lineage: Eukaryota > Metazoa > Chordata > Mammalia > Chiroptera > Mormoopidae > Pteronotus > Pteronotus mesoamericanus. The sequence goes on from NW_026555189.1 coordinate 17,263,647, forward strand.
TCAGGACAATTAGATTCTTTATCTGGAAAATAGAAATAGAGGTGCAAAATGATAAATCTTGATCCAGATTTCTTAGCTAGTGACCTAACAACCTAGGATTTTTACCCAAACCTGTTTAACTACAGATCCAAAAATATTTTTGTTTAATATTTCCAGGAAAACTTTCTAAGTTGGAGCCACAGAAACTTGGATACTTCCTCATTTGGTGGAATAGGTTGAAACAGTCTCCCAGAAAACTTTCTCAAGATAAGACAAAAACTTTGCATACAAGTTTAGGATTCAGATAAAGGTAATTGGATACTGTAGGCCATGCTCACCAAGGTTATTTTTTTCTGGGATGCTCAAAACACCTCCAACAGAAAATATGGGGGAAATTGGTCTGAAAAAAAATGTTTTGTCTGTCCCATATCATTGCTTATGTTTTTTGCAATGCAGCTAATGAGACTCTAATCAGTTAAATTCATCATCAACTTTCCAAAATGAAGTATGGGGCAGTTAAATTATTTGTTCACATACCGCTGCTTCACAAGGTCCAAAAGATGTAACAAACACTGCTTGTTGCTTTGAAAACAGTCAAATTCTGTTTATTACAGGTTACAGGTTTGTTTAGGCAATGTTGTGACATATTTTCACCAGCTATGCTGGTGCTTTAGAACACAGTTGAAATTCTGTACTCAAAGTTAGTACAGTAAATTATCAACAAAATAGGGTCTCCCAAACAAGTGGGCCCCTGTTTATGGCAGATAACTGTGATTTTTCATCTGAATTAGACATCAAGTTCCAATAATGACCATGGGCAAATAAATAGAACTTTACGTGCTTCTACTCACAGCAAGGCAATAAGTGTTGACCTCGGTTGATCATGTGACCAGAAGCTGAGGAGCAAATTGATCAAAGAGACTGGAAGTCACAGTGAAGCTACTAGCTTTTGAGTCATGCCAGGTATCTCTGTCAAGAAATTCTATAGAATGCCATTAGTGGAACAACAGGGAGAAGAAAGTCAACAGCCAGGCAAAGGGGGTCATTTATGAAAGAAGAGAGGAGGACAAGTTAAAATTACAGTTCTGACATTAGTAAGTGGAAATAAATGGGATGCTCTCAGAGTGGTGTTTGTAAGCAGGGAACAGGTAATTGCATGTAATAAATGTCCTGGAATTGTCATTCTTTTTGGGCTGTTGTGCCCTTTCCCTTTTTTATTGCCTCTTTTTGAGATTTTTGAGATTTGTCTTATTTCGTCTCTTGTCCTTGAACTCTATATTGATATTGAGGCCTCACAGATAATAAAAAGTCACTCCTGGAAACTGGAGCCCCCCTTCTCCCCCGCAGGAAGAAGCAAACTCCTTTAAAAATATGTGTTTCATTCCTTCAGTATCTGCAATATTAAACCACTGGGTAATTTATTCAAACACACCCTTTAGAGTCCTTTGTTAGGCCCTGTGATGATACAACTTGCCTTTGAGTTGCCTGATGTCCAGTGGGGAAAACAGAAAAGGGAACCAAAACTTACAAAAATCTCATCATGCATCAGACACTGTATCAGATCTCCTCATTACATCATCTATTATCAATCACAACCAACAAGAAATTCCACAACCTAGAGTTTAGACTTAATGTAAATGTAAAGAATAAAACAACGATTAAAAATATTAATGCTCTCATTTATCCAATTCTTATGTGTCTCACCTTTTGCTAATTAAGGAAACAATAGCATTATTGAGGATATGATCTTTTCAAGTCTTTCTTATCTGCCATTCTGTGTTGACTTGATTTGGGGCTGGCTGATTTCATGGTTTCAAGAAGAATACAGCAATTTTTTAAAATAATTTTAGGGAGAGAGAGGTCAATTTGTTGTTCCACTTATTTACACATTCACTGGTTGATTCTTGTATGTTCTCTGACCCGGGATCAAACCCACAACCTCGGCATACTGGGATGACACTCTAACCTACTGAGCTACTGGGCCATGGTGGATACCACAATTTTATGTGCCACATCCAAACATGACAGATTCAAGCAGAAAGTAAGCAGCATTGTCCTGGATAAAATCCTTCTAAGGAACCTCTGGCATCTTTTCTCATTGGAGAGGTTATATCACAAGCATGTTACTACACCAATCTTTGACAAAACAGATAAGAACATCATAATTGACTTCAACAAATAAAGACTAACTTCCTTAGAGAAAGACTGGACTGCTTGGGGGAGAAAAGATACCTGGAAAAAATTGGGATTTTTTTAAAGGGAAAGGCAGCAGACAATGAATGTATTCTAGAATCAGTGATCCTTCTAACAGTCATGATATGGAGCAGCTAATGACTCCTACGGCATGAAACTTAAGAAGCAGAGATAGAAGTTGCACACATTTAATTTAGTCTCCTTATCTGTTATATTCTCCTCAGTTGTGCTTCTTGATTCCATGTGATGGTTGTAAGTGAGGGTTTGCAGGAAAGGGGGACAGGGCATGCAATTATGAAATTCTAAATCACCACCTTGGCCCATTACACATTTGAGAAATCTGTACCTGAAAATTTCATGCCTCTCAGGCTGTGTGAATTGACTTCAGTTCTTCGTGGTTTGCTGGAAACAAACATAACAAGTCCAAAGCTTGTTCACTAAAAATGAAAACTTTATCGGATTCCACAAAAATAGATACAAAGCAGCCAAAATACAATATGTGGTTAACCACAGACAATGCAGTTCCTTCTGCTTAGCTCTGATGACATCTGAAACTTTTTCTGGGCCATTGCTGCTCTGTCAGCTCTAGTCCTATAGCTGACCATTTGAATGGAGAAAATTAATGTGAGGCTAGCATTTTTTTATTTTTTTTTTGATGAGTTTACATAGATATCAAGCTTCATTAACCTGAAACAGGTTTGTAGTTCATCCCTTCTTTTGGGGAGGATGAAGGGTTGAGTTTTGTTATATGCATCTTGAACAGACACAGCGTGCCATTTGAAACTAACTCTCTGTCTGAACCTGACCCATGGTCACTGGTCAGCAGGCATGAAGGAAGGCGATAAAGGCAACTCCTACCCAGCTGGACTTCACCCACTGTCAAAAGGCAGACACAACTGAGATCGGGTTTATCTCTGTTTAAATTGAGAACTTTAAGATCATCTGAAATTCCTTCCATTTTGTAGATGAATATCCTAATTTAGAATCAAAGAGAATTGCCCAATTTTATTACAGTTATAAAACAGTAATGCGTTTAGCATGGCCTACAGACTTTTGATATCTGGGTATAGTGTTAAGAAATGACTATGCTGATTTCAGAACTTCAATAAAGCAAGTGGAAAGTGCCAAATAAACTTCAGTTTACACTCTCACTACTATATTTTATGAGTGATTCTTTGACCTACGAACAGCACAATACCTGAATTTTAAGGCTGTTGTGCAGATAATGAATAATGCATGTGTAGATTCAGTATAGTGATAACAGTACAGTATATTTGAAGTTTCAAAGAATTTGTGAATAAAAAGAGATGGTATCATTCAGTGTTTTAACCTTGTGACTGTTTGGCCTCCCAGCTATGTCCTGTCCTTCCCGCCCTACTGTGCTTTGCAGGTGGACTTCCTCTGAACAGGCTGCATTTCTCCCCTCTGGGCTGGTCCCTGCCTAACCTCAGTCTTTACAAACCTCTCTATATAAAAAGAAGTGACAACAAGAATAAGTAAAAACAAAGTGCAATGTGGTGTCTTCCCTTGAATTCTAGAACAGTGAGTGGGAGTTAGTGGTGAATCGGTGACATCCAAATCAATGGAGATTAGTTAGTGGTAACCAACCATGGTTCTATTTGTTAACATTAGGGGAATATTAGTTACTTGGACTCTTTACTATTTCTGAGATTTGTTAAGATGGACTCATGGTAACCGTAAACCTTAGGGATGATGAGCAACCAAACAACAATTAGCCCCTTTAGCTTTCTGGAAAGCTCATCTGAAATAATGTGCACATTCTATTCCCATTAGTTCAATATATTCAGTTAAAAATGTAATAAAATGGTTCCTTGATGGGCAGGCACTATGAACCAGTAGAGTTAGTTATAGGAATTCATTATTCAAAGATATCAGGGTAAAACAGTTTATATGCTCTTCTACATAAAGGGAATATATTTGGCATGAAGCTAAGATAATCCCAAGACTTTCATGTGGACGAGGTAAACAAGACATTAAGCAGGTGTTGTCGATGGCTTCATATGTGACTCTGTCCTCCATTCTTTTTTAATCTTAGAACATGATCCATTAGTCTTCCTGAAATATTTTATATATTATAATTCATTTGACACCCAAATCTTGCATTCTCTTTGTATGTATTTGTGCTGACAGTTGTGCATAGCTTAATCTATTTCCAGCTTCTCACTGGGCATTGTATCCATTGGATGGTGTTTGAATGGTATTTTATTATATTATTCTATTATTGTTGCACAGTCTGCATATGTTGTATCTCTCCAAATAAAAATGCCATAAATCTCTTCATAGGACCAAGGTGAATAGTTTAAATTGCTCGGTGCCCAGAGATCTAGGATCAATATTCATCAGACAAGTCCTAATTACCCTTGTTATGGCCTTTTTCTACTCCTCTGGAGCCTACAAGCAATTCCCAATGGCTGACACACTGGCAACAGTGCGGAGAAGTAGAGCAATTCCACCATCAGCACAACTCCCTGCTGCCCATGGTCTCTCAAAGAATGAGCACCCAACTTTGTAAAGAGCTGAGGCTTGGAAATCAGAATGCCCTAGTTGCTATGGCATTAGAAGTGGAACCTAGAGCAAGTCACTACGACCTCCGGTGTCATCTGTGAAATGGATGAGATTTTATAACTCTTAGAGGATTAAGTAGGGGTAATTTATGATGACATTTTGTACAGTGCTTGAGATATAGCAGGTATTTAGTAATCATTAATTTCCCATCATCTATATGGAGAGTAAGCCAATGCATCCTCAGCTCTCTTTTCCTGGATCCAATAAGAATATAGCTAATGAACATTTAAAAGAAAGAAAAACAATAGTCCTCAGATAGTATATGAAAGGTGATTTCCTTACACATCCCATTATTTCTCACTCTGACAACTTATAAATATGTCTCTTATGTTTTAAAGACTCTGATTCCTGTGCAGATGTTTGAGCTCAAACCTAAATTCAACTTATATCTGCTAAATACTTTGGTTTCTTTACTGAGGATTTGATAGGAAAGGAAGTAGGCATAACATAATATTATAATGGAAAGACATGTGGAGTCTGACAGGTGTGGATCTGAATTTTACCTCTGCCAATTATCCGAGTGGCTCTGAGGTATGTTTTTTTCATGTATACAATGATAATAACAATTAATATTTTACCAGGTATTTATGATCATGAAGAATTGAATGCAGTCATTGACTTAGCAAGATACAGCTAAATTTGGTACTAGTAGGCTCAATCATTGGTATTTCTTTTTGTTACTACTTAAGCTATTTTCTTGTTTTTTTTCAGTTTGGGGTGGTCTTGGACCTAAGGGATAGACAGGAAGATGTGTCCTAGATATTCTGCATCTGATACTGTTTGTTCTCTTCCATTAAAGCCATGGTTTGCCACCCCTTCCTCCTACAACTGGCATGTCTCCTCACCATGCCATTCATTCCTTAGCTATTCACATCGAAGCTTTCCTGGGTCAGTAGATCACTAGTTCATAATTTCAGTCCTGGGAAAGAATGAAATCTACCATGCCTTGCTAATTATTTTTATTTTTTATATTGTAACCCTACTTTTAAATTCCCAATTCCCATTAATTTCCTCTGCCTTGACTCTATTTCTTCTGTATTTAATTCCAAGTATGTCTTGCAATTGCTATTATGTAACTGCAGTAAGAACCGTAGCTGGGAGCCATTCTCCACGATTTTAACTTCCTAAATGGTCTAATAGCCTGCTCTCTTGCTCCTGCATGAAGAAATGAGTTTATGATTTCAATATGACTACCCATGTGACCATTTCTTCCAGGAATTGTCATTCTTTTTTTCTTTATATTCCCAATTAAGTATTATATTCTTATATAGGTCATAGGTCAGTTACAGTCTCTGTTATCAAGAAAATTTATATTATATAACTTGTTCGATGATACTAAGGGCTTAGAAAATGTATAGAGTTTGAGGGTCTAAGCTTTAGGCTACATCATAATTTATTCATTCCTTTATTAATTCATTTATATCTTTAACAAATATGTTTGAGCAATTTCAATATGAGAGAGACTCCATATGCATTGAGAGGAGAAAGTACAAGACTTGAAATGTAGGATAGCTCAATTTATATGTTGCTTTATCCTCAGGAAATGGATTTAATTCCTTGGGCATCAGTTCCTTGGATTAAACAAGAAGAATTAGAGGTATTATATTTAACATGTTTCACAGCATCTGCCACACTGTATGTGCTTAATTAATGCTGTTCCTCTTTATTTTTTGTTGTTATTTTCTGGCTAATGTGAAATAGATGGGCCATATTTAGAATGACTACAAAAGCTCTTCATTTTAACATTATGGAAATAAGATGAAAACACCACTCATTTTGTGCTCTATAATTACTATAATTAATCCCCCCTAAGTATTAACAGGGACCATGGCTCCCATGACCCGGACTACGGATGTGTCAAGAGAGGTCTTTGCCCCCCCAAATAGCAGGTGTATATTTGTATGTAATGGGATTGTTTCTGAGTGAAACTGTAGGCACTTAGAAAGAAAACTACAGTTGAAATTTGGCAGATGAGTCACTTTTGAGACCTCTGTGTCCACAGAGGATGGATCACAATAATGTGATGAGAAGAGGGAACCTAAGCAAATAGTCTTCTCACCACTGTAGAGAATCAGAATCATGATAATAGTACAGACATCATGAAATAATTGTCTTAGCTTTCAAAAGATAACATCACTGATTTAAAGAAAGAAAAACAAAAAACACAGACAAGCAGAACTATTGATTATTGACCTCTCACCAGTCTCCTACAGTCAATATTTTTTTAAATGTCTATTTTTTTTTGAATTTTAAAGATTTTATTTATTTATTTTAGAGAAATGGAGGGAGAAAGAGGAGAGAAACATCAATGCATGGTTGCCTACTGTGCCCCAGTTGGCTACCTGGCCCACAACCCAGGCATGTGCCCTGACTGGGAATCAAACGACCAACCCTTTGATTCGCAGGCCAGTACTCAATCCACTGAGCCACACAAGCCAGGTTTAAATGTCCATTCTAAGATGTAAAGATCTGACAATTTGAAAAGAAAGACTCTTTAAATCTGCTGTACCTACAAGTGAAGACTCTGCGCTTTAGTAGTACATACTGGCTTTCAAAGTATGGAAGAGGAGATGTTGGCCATGCATCCTGCTGTAGACTGATTTAGAGACGTCAGAAGGAGTTCAGGTACAAAAAGGTAACAACTCTAGACCCTTCCTCATATACAGACTCTTGAATTATACAGGGCAGGGCAAAAGTAGGTTTATAGTTGTGAGTACCGGAAATCCCTTTATTCTTGTATTATTATGCATTAATTAACTACTTTCTATACAAACAACTGCAGATCTACTTTGCCCCATCCTGTAAATATGATAGATAGATACTTTCTCACATTAATACTGAAAAAAACCTGACAACCCAGAAGTTAACAACAGAATGAAATGACTGCCCATGGAGCAGGGTGTTCAATAGGAGCAGGTATACCAGATGGCATAATGCAGAATCAGCCAAAAGTAGCCAGAGAGCTGGTGGGGTATTTCAGTGTGAAGGGCAGTTGTAGAAGAAAGGGCTGCCTGGTGGCAGCATCCCTCAGAGGTGCCCTAGGAAGCCAAAGGAAGAGTAAGAAATATATAACTTCTACCAACATGTCTTATGGAATGAAGCATACCAGGAGCTAGAAAAAAGAGGACTCTGGAAAATATAGTTACCCTGAATAAGAGAACAGAGCAATAAAAAGGAAGATAATAGATTATAAAGTACACAGACAATTCACTGCCACACCCTCTAATCCATCTTATAGATGGTTGCATAGTTACTAGTATAACAATTAAATTTGATCCTGACATTATCCTGTCAAAATTTCAATGGCTTTGTGTTTAGAGTTATTAAATGTTTTGCACGGCCTTATCTCCTGCACATCTCCATTTTACAAATTATACTTCAGCATTACTCATATACTTGCTTTCTTAATATTTTGCAGCCATCACATATGCTGTTTGCCTCCCGAGGTGGACAGGATTCTGTAGATAAAAGACTATTCTAACCCGAAGTCTCATATCAAAGAGCTCACCCTCTGTGTGTAGTCCATATGTCAACACAGCTACTACAAAAAAATGCAGGGCGCTTGTAAAAAAAAAAACAACAAAGTACATCTTGTGAGTTGTCATTTTGTACAGTCACTTTGTCCTACAGTGAGACTGACAACTCTGATAGGCAGCAACTGCATGTTTCATCTCGGTATTTCCTTCACCTAATGCTGTATGAGGGGGGACCCAAAAATAAACCCCCAGAATCTATGAAAAGTCGGGTATTTATTCTACATGTTGAAACTTCAGTCACCTTCAACATACTCTCCATCTGACGCAATACACCTGTTGAGACATTTTTTCCACTGCTCAAAACAGTTTTTGAACTCATCAACTTTGATGCCTTTTAGTGCTTCTGTAATTTTTTGTTTTACCTCTTCCACATTGGCAAAATATTGCCCTTTGAGGACTTTTTTCATCTGTGGGAAACAGAAAAAGAGTCACTCAGGGCGAGATTGGGTGACTAGGGAGGGTTGGACACGAGGACCATGCTGTTCTTGGTAAAAAACTGAACACAGCACAGTGTGGACAGGTGCGTTCATCATGAAATGGATAAGTGCATTGAAAGTAAAAAATGAATAAATTTGAAAGTCCTCGCAATGTTCTCTTCAAAAATTTCATAACTTTCCTTCTTTTTTTCCAACTCCATGCTAGGTGTTCTAATTATAATATAATATGTGAACTCTTGATAATTGGCATCATAAGAAAAAAGTAAAATTACATTATCCTAATAATGTCCCAGTATATTATTGAAAGTTTCCCTTTAGATTATACTAAATTGTTATATATCCATCTGACAACTCTTGGTCTTTTCACTATAATAGGTTACCAGGTAGTAATTCAACATCTGTGACCTTCATGGGTGTTCCTCTTACATTGTACTCTCATGAAAACAAATACTATCTGAAAAACTGGGTGGTACATATTAATGTTTATGTGTCCCCCTGGAATTCATGTCAACATACCATGTAGAATTCCCATTCATGGTTAAATATCTCTTAAAAAATAATATGCTTAAACAAACACTGGGAAGCAACTGAGTTGACATTTACGTCAATCACCTCATTAGCTGCCAGCTTTTATAATAGCATGATATCCACAGAAAAAATACTTTTCAGATTCAACATCAAATTTAATTGTCTTGGGGTCTTCGCCATCTGATAAAAAGTCTCTGTAGGCAACAAGTCAATGTTTTCCACTAGAAAATATCAAAGCAGGTAATATTCACTGTTGGTTTGTATTTGTGTATGTTTTGTTTTCTTCTCTGTTCTCTTTTTGCCAGGCTAATGACTATAGGAAAAAATCCTGGCAACATTAAAATCAAACTTCTCTATAAGAATAAATAACCTAAGATAGATTTTGAAAACCCTGCAATTAAAATTCATAAGCCTCATTTTAATGAATGCTTAAGATATTGTTCACAGTTTGCTCATTTTATTCCCTTTGACTTTCCAATGTCCTCACAAATGGAGATACAAATCTAGTGTCCATGAAACATTTTTATTATCTTTATTTGAAAATAGGTCGTCTTGGCCTGTTCAGGAGGCTATGTAACTAAAATATGATAGACTGGGTGGCTAGCAAAATAAATGTATTTCTCGTAGTTCCAGAGGCAGGGGAGTACAAGATCAAGGCTCTGGTAGATTTAATGTCTGGTGAGAGCCTACTCTTTCACAGATGATTGTCTTTTTGCTGTAACTTCACATGGCAGAAGGGACAAGGGGTCTTTCTTGAGACTTTCTAATAAGGGCACTAATCCCATTCATGACGGCTCTGCTCTCCAATCACCTCCCAAAGTTCCCGCCTCCTGATAACATCGCTTTGGGGATTAGAATTTCAATATACCATACGAATTTGTGGGGGAGGGGTGGATATTCAACCTATTGTGAGGACATTTAGTGCTTTTCCACTTGTCCTTTTTCTAGAAGAGAAAAAAAGATCTGTGTTGAACAAAGTGATAACAATGCAGGGTCCTTTACTGAAAGTTTATGTTATTTCTTTCTTTCTATTGCGTTCAGAATCATATATTTTAAAAATGAAACAGTACTCAGGCACAAAGGAATACCTTGACTATAAACTAATAAATGTTGGAATTGTAGCTCAAAGAAGAATTTACTAATGAAGAGAGAGAGAAAGGCATTAGCTTACTCTCTTCTTTTTTTAAATTTTACTTCAAAATCTGTGAAGTATTTATTGGCAAGGCCAATGAAAACTTTTCATGGAGGTGGAATGGAAAATGCAGGAATTGTAATAAGGAATATATATGTGCTTGTGTGTGTGAGAGAGAGAGCACGCGAGCAGAGGAGAAAGAAATAAAACAATTTTCATACCAATGGAGCATGAAGTGTATGTTGTTTCATACTCATTGATGAAGGCAATAAAAAGGAGAAACATACCAAGGTACAGTGTTGAATGAAGCATGAACCAAGAACTCTTTTGCTGGGAAGAGGGGCAGTATTTAAATTTCCTCAAATCCAAAGTTAAAAACCCCTCCGAAATAACAGGGTGGTATTCAATGGACTGCCCCAAAGGAAATCAATATCTAATATGTAATTTTACCATCTATGTATCAGATGCAAAAAAGAAAAAGCATGTGCAGCCAAATTGTTTACTTGTTTACACGTTTTACACTGATGATATATCTCCTTTAATTGTGTTGAATAAATGATACCATACATTCTCCTTTTTTAGGTCAATAAAGTCCATCTGGATCTAAAGGCAAAAAAGTAATGTGAAAGCTCATAGCTGTTTTTTTGAAAGACCAAATGAAAGTAATAATTAAAACCCTATAGCTTTAAACAGGATTACAAGCCTTGAAAAATATACAGCATTATCTCCTGGGCTAGGAACAAACAACTCACCTAATTTGTTCCTTATTAAGTTTAACTGACTCTATTACTTAACAGCCTTCAGCAAAATGGGGCAGTGGCCGTGAGGGGAACTAGAAAATATTATTCGTTTTTTTTTTTTCTTTAAACATATTGAAGATTAAGGTAGTGTTTAAAGGCTTCAGGCAGTGGAAGCTAGGTGATTCTGACTAACCCTTTCACTCAATAATTAGAAAAAAAATGGATTTAAAAAATTGAAGTTACTGGGAAAATACCAAGTCAGAAAAGTAAGGGATTCAAGGATCAACTCTGAGGTGGGAGAGGCTGGTCTAGAGAGGGAGGCCAGCATTTTGCACTGAGTGTTCATGGAGGTGCTGAAGGGCAAGGCTGGGTGGACCTTTCCACAGCTTTGCATAGTCAGAGAACAGTGGAGCTCTGGGCCCCTGAGGAAGAGAGGATCTGTCGCATCCTCCCGGCTGCCAGGTGGAAGCAGAATGTCCAAGGGGACCCTTCGGTAAAAGACAATAGAAATGAACTGGTTTGGAAAACACCTAAAGTCTTCGCTGGATTAGAATGACATGGAATTGCTGGAGCCCACAGACTAATTGCTAGCCAGAAACAAATGTCAACTCTCTCTAGAAAAACATGTCATCATCTACAGTTATCAAATTATGTTTACAATATTTGCATATACAATGTCCAGCATTTAATTTGAAATAGGAAAACATTTTTGTTTTAGAAAGCCAGATTGCATGACAGAGAACAAGAACCAACAAAACCAAGTAGAACAAAAACCTAACAAAAAGAGACATTTGGAGGATAAAGAGATATAACAGTAGATAGGAAACAGCTAAAAGATACTTAGTGGGTTTGAAGAAAAGTCAGGCAAAGCTGTACAGAATGAGGGATATAACATTAGAAAACATAGTTTTATTGACTACTGAAGCTAAACATACACATACCCTACAAGCCAGGAATTCTACCCTTAATTATGCCCATAGTAAAAATGTATATACTTGTATACAGGATGGGGAAAAGTAGGTTTATAGTTGTTCATATGAAAAATATTACAATAATTAATAAATAACAACATAAGAATAAACACTACGTTTTGCATACTCACAATGTAAATGTATGTTTGCCCTACCCTGTATGTATATATAAAACCATGTATGAGAATAATTATATTAGTATTATTGGTATTAGCCAAAAATCTAGACACAAGTTGTCATTAACAATAGTGGAGAAAGTTGCATTGTGGTATTTTTACATAACTGAATAGTATACAATAATAAAAATAAGCAAACAATGAATATACATATAATCTTGGATAAATAGCATAAACATATTAATGAACAAATCAGCCAGAGACAAAAAAGGCCATACTATGTGATTCTACTTACATAAATTCAAAACCGAGAACAAGCTAATCTATATTTAAAATAATAGGGGAGTACTTTGGGAAGCGTTGCAGGAGTGAGTTGGAGCGGCACAGCTGGGATTCTGGGGGGTGGGTTACGGGAGGGAGTACAATCAACTTGGTAAAAAGTATGGAACCTACTCTTGTGACTTGTGCACTCTCCTATATGTGGGTTTCCCATAGAGAAAATCCGAAAAACGAGAATTGCAAAGTGTAAAAAACAGAAAAGTGCTCTATTTCAGAATATATTAAAAATTCTATGAAGTAATAAAAGGAGAGACATCCTAATTTAAACAATGGGCTAGAGATTTGAATGGCTCTTCATTGGAGAGGCTTAGAGTAGGCACTGCATGATTGTTTTTTTGCACTTATAAATTAAAGAAAAAAATACTTCATTAAAGTAGAAACTATTAGGAATCTCAATAATCTTTCAAGTAGCTATCTCTCCATGACCCAGAGACCCTACTTCTTTTAATCTAGAATTTTGTACCAGAAAACACTTCTTGCTAATGCTTTTGCCTAGTGTGAACTCTACTCTAGCCCCTTGTCCATACACATATGCAAAGCGCAGATCCAGGGAGGCTGACATCAAATGTGAGTCCCCTTCCTCCCTCTAGGGTTTTCTACTTTAACAGAGGCTTTGAGCAGAGGCAGCCTTCCATATATCAGCAGCTCCTGAGAATCCGGTTATTATGGATGGTCATTCCAGTGCAGGGAAGGGGTTTCCAAGTTGACCTCCAGTTTCCCTTCCCGTGTTGCATGGGAATACATATTCTTACTGGGGACTCGAGGATTCTGATTGCCGATAGTCATGTGAGGGGTTTTAACTCCATTCTGACATGATACATCCAGAGGTAGCAGCAGATTCCACAGACTAAGGGTTCGGTCTTTCAACACTTATCCCCTCACACACCCCAGACAGCAGTTACAAGCACAGGCTACTGCCTGTGTTTCTCACCACCTGCCATAGAGCAGAGGTTCCAAGGTCGCCTTCCTTGAGTCTGTTTGGCTAGAGAGGCTCACAGAACCCAAAGAAACATTTTACTTACTAAACCACTGGTTTATTATAGGTAGCTAGCTAGCTAGAGATAGATATAGAGAACTCAGGAACAGTGTGTTGGAAGAGAACCAGGGGCTGAGGGACAGGGAAGAGCATGGAGCCCCCATGCTTACTCTAAGCCTGCTACTCTTTCCCAGACTCCCCAGGTTTACCGACCCAAAATCTCTCTAAACCCCATCCTTTTCAGTGTTTGTGAACACTTTATTACATAGTCATAACTGATGAAATCATTGGCCGTTGGCAATTGATTCAGCCTCCAGTGCCAGATGTCAGAGGGTGGTACTAAAAGTTCCAACAACGCTCAGATCACATGGGTGGGTCCACTGGCCCTCAGCCTCCATTCTGAGCTTACCAAGTGGCTTTCCCAAAGTCACCTCGTTAACATAACAAAAACACCTTTATCATTCTTGTCACTTCAGGAATCCCCTTGGTTTTAGGAGCCTTGTGCCAAAACAGGGACAAAGACCAAGTACACACATTTTTATTATAAATCTCAATATCACAAGGACCCAAGCCATAAAAGTTCAGATATGAGTCTATGAATTGCCCTATATATAAGAAGGCAGATAAATGTGCAATAACTCTAGAAATGTTTGCAAGTGAATGTACTTTTCCCCTCAAATTGATTCAGTCATATACCCTGTTATATAGGTAATTTAAATATAGGGAACTATGCCCTTTTAAGTGGCAAGGAAAAAACAGTCACGATTTGGATATTTTATGTAAATTTGATGGCATATAAATGTCTATGTAATATTTAATTTATAAGGCTCATATTCACAATATAGACTGAAAATTCCAATAAAGCATGATGAGTGTCCTCCTATATGAAAAATATTAAGGGGGGCGGGTATCTCAGATGATCAGGGGAAGGACAGAAAGCTGGAGAGGATGGACAAAATCTGGGTCACTCACGGAAGTAGGATAGATAGGATTTTGTCCCCCATACTTCGCCTTTCCATGCTCTCTGCTATAAAGTTTTGCAGTCCCTCCCTGCCTCTAAAGCTAGGATATATTTCCCTGTTTCATTTTAGTCCTGGATTTGTAATATTATTTAGCAAATGAAATATTAGCACATGTAACATAAGATGGGACTTGGGAAGTGCTTGTGCCCCACTGACTTCGGCCTCTTGGCTTCTGCCATCACCAGGAGAAGAGGTTTCCTTGACTCGCTTCCGCCCCGTTAGTCTGGGCCACACAAAAGGCACGCAAGGCCTAGCACCATCAGCTGGGCTCAGGCTGGAAGAGCTTCCCCAGTCATGCCCAGAGAGCCATGTTAGCACATGATGGTTAAGTGACTGAGCTTGGGGGCGGATCTTGAGGCAACAATATTGTAGCACTTGTTCACCGGCACACAGGCTGATACAGCATAACTGCTGTGAAACTACATAGTAACACGTCCTCATACGTATATTACAAAGCTTTTAAGTCAGGGATCTCATTATAGTACACCAGTATTTCTTTGACACAGGCAGGAAGTCATGGCCGTAAGTCATAGATGCATAAACTGAGTCTTAGCTATTTGACTAAGGCCACAGCTCCAATGTGTGAGCCAGGATTCAAAGCCAAGGTGTCTGGTTCTTAGATTATTGCAGTTCTATGCCTCTATGCAGCTTTTTCAAAAATTAGGATGAAGGAACAGAAGGAAGAGAGAAAAGCCAATGATTATATAATCTATTCATCCCCAAACAAACTGTGGATTATTTCTAAATTTTTGAGTAGATTTACTAACAGAGATCTAAAGGCTAACTTCATTTTTACGTTTTCCATTTTCCATTCTCCTGTCCATGACAAAAGCCTATGAAGGAATGCATTAGGAAGTAAGGACTGGGGAGGAATGCAGAGAGATACAAAGAATCAAACCCAACTGCTAGATAATCCACAAACTAAACAATCAACTCTTAATGGAATGCCCACATGTAGACTGAGATGTCTCCCTAACAGTGAGACAGTAGGCAATGATGAATGGCTGGAAGAAATCAGTGAAGAATCCTTCCTGAGCTCCAAATTGTGCCCTGAATATAAAAATCTGCTGGAACAGGTGACATGTTGCCACAGGTTCTGGGGAGCAGACAGAAGAAATTGCAGATCTGCCAACAATTTATTTCCAAAGACAGAGAGAAATGGTGATGTAGCAGTGTCACAAAATAACACAGCAAGCTTTTTTTATTTTTCCGTCTGTCTGAGGAATGGTGAGCCAGACGATAGTTTTATTATCTGAGCTACAGAGAAAGACAAAATGCAATAATTAAGGAATCTGAAGATTGTCATAAAAGACAATATGAAGCAGGAAGCTGAGCAATTACTTAAAGTGCTCAAATAGCTCAGCTCAGAATTTCATTGCTTTAAATATTTGGGGGGAAAATGAAGAGTCATCTCAGGAAGGGGGAAACATTAAATTCCTAGAAAAATAAACACATATACATAAGAATATTTATTCAGTGATCTGTCAAATGTATATTGCAACCCTACAATGCCCCCAAACATGTATTCTGTAAAGGAAGAAATGTGAAAATAACTATTTACTGCTCTAGGTTCCCAACATGGGTCATTCCAGCTCTGAAATTTCTAAGTCTGAGAGTCTGTTTTTTATTTTTATTGTTTAAAATAAAACCAGAAAATTATCTGGGTCTTCTATTTCATTTAACACCAAATTTTATACCAGCCTAGGTTGCCCTTGTTGTGGTTTTATTTGTTGTGGCTACTGAGGGTGTGTGTGTGTGTGTGTGTGTGTGTGTGTGTGTGTGTGTGCGTGCGTTCATGCTCTGATTGAAAGAGATATGGACACACTTTTGTAGCCTTGTTGAAGCTGTAGAACACTTGATCAAAACTCAGCGCAGTCATTCTAGAAAACATAGCCATGAAGACAGAAGTAATTTCAAGTTAGCTAAAGTAGGGACTCTTTAAAAATCACCATTTTAAAAAAGTCACATTTTGTTGTTATTCTATTACAGTTGTCCCAGTTTTCCCCCCTTTGCTCTCCTCCGCCCAGCCAACCCCCCCGCCCACAGTCAATTCCCACACTGCTGTCCATGTCTGTGAGTCAGTCACACATGTTCTTTGTCTAATCTTTTCCCCTTCTTTTTATCAATATCCTCCTTCCCCCTCCCGTATGGTTGCTCTCAGTCTGCTCCATGTTTCCATGCTGGTGTTCTATTTTGTTCATTAGTTTATTTTGTTTATTAGGTTCCTCTTATAAGAGAGATCACATGGTATTATTTGTCTTTCACCGACTGGCTTATTTCAATTAGCATAATATTCTCCAGTAACATCCATGCTATGGAAAAGGGTAGGAGCTCCTTCTTTCTTTCTGCTGTGTAGTATTCCATTGTGTAAATGTGCCACAGTTGAAAATCACCCTTTTTCCCCCTTCATCCCTTTCTTACAATCCATGGCAACTCCCGTTGGCGCCCCTCTTCAACAATCACAATAATCATGTTGCTTATCTTGTTACTGCTGGTCTGTCCCAGATTCTGTATCAAAATACCAACAAGAAGCAGCTGGCAAAGTACTGTGCAGAGAGCGGTGTTGGGAGTAAACTAAATAGATAGATAAAACCAGAATCTTCTTTATAGAAGAGGGAAGCTAAAGGTCAGCATTACTCATGTCCAAATGATGTTTGTCCAGATACATTAAAAAAGTTATCCTTTTCCTAAGAATACATCAGTGTTCATAGTTGTTTCAATGAATGTATCAAAGACCTCTTTTTGGAGACAAAGTGTCTGATGGCTGACTCATAGCGTTTGATAATAAAACTCAAGCCTGTCAGACACAGCTGATAGCCTTCCTTGACTGTTTTTATAGGTGGAAACCTATTCAGAAAGTGTAATTAATTTAGAGTTTAATAAACCATTCAAAAAAGTTGGGCAGAGAAATCTAATAGAGAACTTAGAAGCATGATTGAAATTATGAGTTTCTACCTACATGCAACTGACTGACAGACAATAAAATAGGTAATTATCACCAGGACACCATCAAATGGGGGGTGAGACTAAAGAATCAGATTGGAACAGAACCTGTGAAGGCAGAATTTCGAATTTAAAATACATTTGTAGCCAGATAAGTAAGCACTTAAAAGCACTTTTTATGTACTTCACTTGTATGAGAATGTAAAATACAGAGAAACACCAAGAAAATGTCTTAAAGTTCAAGGTTTTCCTTAAGCATAAAAAGAACTAAGTGCTGTAAAACAATGTCCGCACACAACAACTCTGTGCAAATAGTGATGGAAGCTTTATTCATCATCACCAAAAAAAAAAAAAAAAAAAAAAAAAAGGAAGCCAGGAAGATGTCTGTCATAGGAAAATGGATAAAACAAATTTTGACCTATCCATGCAACCGAATACTATTCAGCGAAAACAGGACATGAGCCATGATGCCATACAAAAACACGGATGAATCTTAACTGAATAATACTTCATAAAAAAAGCCAGCCTGAAAAGTGTACACATTGCATGATTCCATTGATAAGGCATTCTGGAAAAGGAAAAATTGTGGAGATGTAAACTGCTCAGTGGTTGCTAGGGTTCTGGAGGGCGGGGAGGTAAAGAGGGTGAAATACAGGAGATTTTTTAAGGGCAGAGAAACTATTCTATATGGTGCTGTATTGTGATATATGACACTATTCTTGTAAAATCATATTGGTAATACATGACATTATACTTGTAAAATCTGTAGAAATTTACAGCAAAAGAATGAACTTCAATAGGTGCAAATTAAACTGAAATTATGTAGGAGGCTGGGGGACACCAGGGTGGAATTCAGAATGTGACCAAGGAATCAAACTGCAGGAGAAATGTACTGAGCAACCTCATTAAAGGGACAGAGAAAAGGATTCTGGCCTCAGTAACTTTGGAGGGAAACAAAGTCAGGTACAGTAAGTAAAGGCAGGCAGTGCTTGCTGTACCTGAGCATTGTGCTCTAGTTGATAAAGTTTTCCTCCCTCCATCCAGTGGTAGGGCGAACATTTCTGAAAACACTCTACACTCTACGTGTACTGGAATGGAACAGTTAGTGAATGGCTGGCGAATGACAAGATCCAGGTTTCCAATGAGCAATGAAAGCAGGCCACAATAATCCAGGTAGGAAAAAGCGAGAGTTGGAGACATCAGTGTAAACTCTTGTTTAATTTAATATAGACACAGGCATATTTATTGATGTGAGAGCCAAGAAGCAACAACATCCCAGTAATGAGCACATCTATTGTACAGAACTTTGCTTCTGATACCATTGTCCAAAAGAGGACCCAGGGTACGCTTGGAGAAATGGCGGATGCCAGGTCCTAGGGAGGGAAATGCATGAGAGGAACTTGGAGCACTTCCGGTGCCAGAAAGGCAGTGCTCAACACAGATGCACGCGGGGATGGGTAGGTGTCCAAAGGACTCCAGAGCCAGCTGGGAGAGCTTCCAATGGCCATGTTAGGATACTCTGGACAAAGTAAATGAAGTTTTGGGTTATAGCCAAAAGTATAAAATTATAGTAGTATAAAACATTAATAAATGGGAGGGAAGAGAATAGCTTCTCAAGGAAATGCAACTTAACTCCCCTCACTTGGACTAAGGCTACCATTAGCCGTGATGGGTCATGTTAATAGCATGGGGACTTGATATGCTATGATGAGGATCACACTTCACCACCACCACTTCCCTCCCCCAAATCAGCCTCCAGTTTATTGATGAGAAATAACAGAGAAATCTTGGCTTATGAACATTCTGCAATATACTTGATTAGTTCTCCTCACAATTTTCAGGGTTAACAACAATAAGAAAAACCTCAGAAACTTGGAGCCAAGGGGAGCCTACAGACCTGATAACTAAATGTAATGTGGTATCTTGGATAGGATCCAGGAACAGGAAAAAGTGGGTAAAAATTGTTGAAATATGAATAAATTATGGACTTTGGTGATTAATTGTGACAAATTTGTCATAGTAATGGAGGATTAGTAAGAGTGAAAAGTATATGGAACTCTATTATCATCTCAGATTTGCTTAAATTTAAAACTGTTACAAAGTTTTTTCTTAAGAAACTACAGAAGGTTTCTTAGGATTTTTTTTTTAAATTTAATAAACATAACCAAATGCCATGCACTAAAAGAATCCAGGAACTCTCTCTTATAACATTGGACAATTTGATTTTATGATCTCTCACATCCTCTCAATACTAGCCATAAATTTTATGACAGTGGAATGTCTCTTATTTGCCTTTATATTCTCATGGTGTCTAGCCCATTATTTTGTAAATATAAGTGCTCAAAACATTTTGGTAGAATTGAAGTAACATATATTAACAGTTCCATAGAACTAGGTAATGAATAAATTGACAAGAAAATGAATATGAGCCTTCATAACTACTGTAAAAAATCAGATGCATCATTCATTGTAGAAGAAATTGTTGAACACACAATATGGATTTAGTGGTCAGTAGTTATAATTAATGTTCACTGCAGACTAAAGGGAGATTAAGTTTCAACTAGTACTTGGTGTTTGAGGCAGAGTCCAGTGCATTTCCATAGGCTCCCAAGAAGAATCTTGCACTTGAGACTCAGGATTGCGAAAATCTTGATAGAAATGAGCATACTACATGTGTCCCCAGTGCCCCAATAAATGCTCACTCAAATGAAAACATAGTAAACCTTTAACATTCATCCCCTTAGCAGTGGCCACTCCTACTTTGAGATGTGATTGAAAGATGTATAATATAAAGCCGATTTGAGAAAAGTCAATCCTCTACCCATAAGATCGTAAATTGCTATGTGGTTGGTGAGAAGAATTTACTTTGCTAAAATTGGGGGCCTAGCGAAATACCCAACATCTTCATTTCAAACCAGTATTGTTCCTTTGTATTAAATTGTCCCAGTACACACTTATAAATTGCTTTCTAGTTTATTTCAGTACTTTTTAAAATCTTTATTGTATTTTTCCCATTAACACTTAGTCTCCTTATACGCTCCTGCCCCCAGCAATCACCACACTATTGTCCATGTCCATGAGTCCTTTTTCCTTTCTGCTCAATCCCTCCCCCTCCTAACCTCCCTGGCTTTAACTGTTAGCCTGTTCTCCATCTATGAGTCCATCTCTATTTTGCTTGTTAGCTCAATTTGTTCATTAGATTTCATATATGAGTGAAATTATATGGTATTTGTATTTCTCTGACTTGCTTATTTAACTTAGTATAATGTTTCTCCAGGTCCATCCATACTGTTGCACAGGGTAAACCTTCATCTCTTTCATTTTTAAAATAATTATTTAAGATTTCATTTATTTACTCACAGAATAAGGGGAAGGGAAGGAGAAAGAGAGGAAGAGAAACATTTGTTGTGCAAGAAAAACAACCAACATTTACCTCTCACACACTCCTAACTGAGGACCTGACCCTCAACTCAGGCATGTGCCCAGACCAGAGTTAAACCGGTGACCTTTTGGTTCACAGGCCAGCACTCAATCCACTGAGTGACAGTAGCCAGGGCAAAACTTTCTTCTTTTAATGGCCAAGTAGTATTCCATTGTGTAAATGTCCCATAGTTGTTTTATCCACTCATCTACTGATGGACACTTGGGCTGCTTCCATATCTTGGCAGTTGTAAATAATGCTGATATAGGGGTGCTTATGTTCTTTCAAAGCAATGTTTTGGGTCCCTTTGGATATATTCCCAGCAGTGGGATCACTGGCCAAAAGGCAGGTCCATTTTTAATTTCTTGAGGTACGTCCGTACTGCTCTCCACAAATGGCTATACCAGTCTGTGTTCCCACCAACAGTGCAAAAGGGTCCCCTTTCCCCGCCTCCTCACCAGCACTTGTTGTTTGTTGATTTATCAATGATAGCCATTCTGACTGGTGTGCGATGGTATCTCATTGTGGTTTTAATTTGTATTTTTCTGATGATTAGTGACATTGAGCATATTTTCATATGTGTATTTGCCATCCGTATGCCCTCTTTGGAGAAGTGTCTATATAATTTTATTAATTAGTGTCATCCCAATAAATTCAATGATAAAACAAGAATATATAAATTATTTAAGAAAGTTAAAATTAAAACAAGTGAAGCTTAGCATGAAAGGAGCTTGAATTTCACTCTTTCTCACTAAACAATCTCCATAGTCCAAAACCCACTGACAATAAAAGGCAAGAGCACCCAATTGATAGAGTCTACAGTGATTAGCTTTCTGAGGCACAGAACAAGGTTAGAAAAGCTTAGAGAGTAGATCTGGAAGGGAAAACAAAAACAAAAACAGCACATTATATATTCACAAATTTATATATTCAAGTTCTCATTTTTATTCCACCATGAATATTAATGACCTACTCAGAGAAGAATATACAGACCCAAATGAATAGGAAGTTTTGTGTTGGAATATGGTGGGAGGCAATCTTGTTAAAAACGGGAGCAGAGATTTCTTTAATCTTTAAATACCCTGAGAGATAAGCCTTTTAAACTACTTCATTTTTAAGATGGGGAAGTATAGACCTAAGACACTGACTTGTTAAAATGTAGGTCTAGCAGGGGAAAGTGCTTGATTCTAAATACACCGTGGCGCCCTCCCCCAGCCCTCCTCTGGCTCCTCGCCTATTCACGAAGTGCCCTATAGAACTGGCAAAGAAATTTACACTTTTATAAAGAAACATTCATTTTGTGGTTAGTCCTTCAGAATACCTCTTTTCAGGGCAATCTGTGGCTATTTTAGATAAATGCAGTGATGACATACAAAGAAATATGTGGAAATGTCTTAGACTACTGTCTTAGGCTGGTGTTCTTCCAATATTTTATTTCTTGGACAGAATGTGGGTTTCCGCCAAAATGTTTAGTAAAGATGCTTTAACGTAAAAAGGTACGTATATATGTATGAATGTTTTCGTAAATATACAACCATATATGTGTGCATATGTGTATGTTCTTCTATGTTAAAAATAAACAGATCACATCATAAAGTGGAATAAAAACATATCAACTTTCCTTAAAAACAGGCACAAGCAACAGCATGGGACATGGATTTCGTTCATTGCAACAGTCTTGTCAGTTGGATATTAACAAACTAAAGAATTCCTAGAGCTGGGCTTCCAATTACTCCTCCAGCCCCCACCATTTTGCATATAAGAAAATTCAGGAGGTTTGGTTAAGAAAATACAACTCCCTTATTTGAGCATGAAAACTAAACTTTGCAAAGCTTCTCCCAGGATCAGAGGCTAAAGGAAAAAAATAAAAATACAAGTGTTGAAATAGGCCAAAGGATGTCCATTGCACTGGGTCATGGGGTGGAAAATGTGAACACAGTGAAACCAGCTCAGCAGTGAGAGAGGAGTGAATTGTAGCCAAGCAGAGTCTCATGGGAACAATGAGACTTGAGACAGAGGAGGGAGCTTAGAGATGCTTTCTCGTTCTGGTCCCTCTGGATCTTGGTTGTACTGCTGTTCCTACAGACATTCTTTCCTGAAACCACATTCTCACATATATAATTGAGTAAGCTTCTATGAGTTTGTAGTTTTGGTATTAAAAGAGAGTTGACTGATAAAGACATTCTCTATGTCCCAATCTGACATTTTTCCTCTTATCCCAAATTTCAGTTACACTTAATTTAATATTGCACCTGTAAACATGTCTGGGTTTTTTGGAGAGCCCTATAGTATGTGATAGAAGCCCCAGAAAAAATGCATATTGTAGACACTTCCACACAAAGCAGAAGTGCCTTCCATTAATGGAATATGGGATCCAGAGGTTCCCTTCTGTGAATTTTCATCCATCAACTGCAAGTATTTTCTAAAACACAAGGAACCCATGTGTTTGTTTATTCATTTTATTGTTTTTCCCACTGTTGCATTGCCATCTCCTAAACAAAACTTCTGAATACAGGCCCTCTGTAGGAGTATGATCATGGGTTCTAAAGGCTTTCATGCTGTCTAAACTCTTGTGATCACTGTGAATGTTCAAGAGCTTTGACAAATTTTAAAAGCAATCGGAGAACCAACTTGCTAAAAGATCCATTATTCAGTGCAGCCAGGATCAAAGAAATATTAAAGTTTTGGAAAATCTCAACCATCTTCAGTCAAGTAAAGGCTTCAAATTCTAGGTCCTTTGATTCTTTCCCTGGGTCTATATATGGTGGTTTGTTAAAGTCTGAAACACTCTTAACAATCTCATTCTCAAAAATAAAAATAAAAAAAATGCAAAAAACGGAAATAAGTAAAAGAAAAGGAGGGAAATAAGAATGCTAGCCTTAAGAAGGAGTCTTAAGATACTTTTCCAAACATCTTTCTTTTCCCTTAAAAATTTCTCTAATAATCAAAGGCTGAGGGAATGAAAGGCAATTTCCTCAGGCTTATACAACTAATTATATGACTGAATAGATCTCAAGTCCCTAGTATCTGGTTTTATGGTGTAATGAGTAAGACACACCAAGGCCAAAACCAAGCCTGATGTCCAGCACAGGTGTCACTTGGCTCAAGTGTTGAGATCAATCAGTTGGTGGCACTGTGCCTAGACCGAAAGTTACCCAGAAGTCTGTGGCTAAAATGTATCCAATGACGTTTTTGTTTTTGTTTCTGCTTGCTTTTTCCCCTCCCATGTCATCAATGAACTATTTTTACTTGGTCCCATTACTGAAAAAATAGATGGATTGCCCATAAAATTTTGGATTTCTAGCCTCACTAAGATGAATGAACGTTGTCAACCATGGGCCAGCACTGCTGGCTTTGAGGTGTAGCCACTCTCTTCAGACAGGAAATGCATGATTTAGTTCCCCTCTGCTCCCAGCCTGCTTCATTCATTTCAGTTACTTGCCTGGACACTGACATTTGATATTCCCTCAGGTTTCATATCAACAACTCCGTGTCACATGGGTGTTGCTTTGAAAAGACTCACTTTGCCTTTCTATACAGAATGCTTATGCATACAGCACACCCTATTATACAGTCTGTTAATAGCTGACGATGTCTACTCTGGCAGACTACTTTGATTCAAATTCTAGTTTTACCACTTCCTAGTTGTGTGAGCGTGGACAAACTGTTTAGCAACGCTTGTCTCAGTTTTCTCATCTACAAAATGGGGTTAGTATTGTGAACATTCATTGAGTTAATAAAAAATACATTTGCCAGAAAATGACGAATGTTCTTTTACATAAGTGTTAGCTATCACTAAATTATCTGCTTAGATCTGCCTATTGTCCCATAAAATGCAAATGTGATTCATGAAGCAAAGACAATATAGAAAACTATGGAGTCACATACATAGACTTTGTTTTACTCAAAGAATATATATATATATAGTAATAGAATGATCCTTCGATTGTAGCCTCCACCCTAATTATCAACTTTATTGTGTAATATACAACTTTAATATCTTTCTTCCTGTACTCTATTCTGATATGATAACAACTTAGGAAGATAAAATAAGAAATATACCAATTAGAAATATATCAAAGAAACTAGATTATTTCTGGTTTCTTTCTTGTTTTTTCTTATTTCTTGTTTCTTTTTTCCCATTTAATACACCAAGGTTGGAAAGCATCTGCTATCCAGACAAATGTAATCTCATCCTGTGCCTATTGCAGACAAAACTAATCCATCATCATTCTCTTTCCCAAAGAATTTAGATCTGACCATACAACCCACATCAGGATGGTTCAGAAAGCTACTACTTTATTCTTGGAGTTGACTCATCTATTGAAAACAATTATTTAGTTATATCTCTATCTGTTACCTGTACTATCATTCTGTCATACAGTTTCAAAATCTAAGAGCCGTCATCAATTTCTTTTTCTCCCAGGGCAGAGCATGAGTTTCAACCTCCTGCCAATTATACGTCTACGGTACCGTTGAAAGCTGTCTCCTTCTCTCAGTCTGCATTCCCATTGCCTTGGTTAGAGTTTTCCTTGCCTGTCACTTGAATAAGAACATTGGCTTCCTAAGTTTTCCTGCCTCAAGTCCCCTTTAGGTGATTCTACTTGAATGGATTTTTCTAAGAGCACAGGTTGAATCATGTCCCCTTCAGGGTCTATTCTCTTTCCAGCACAATTATGGCCCTGTCCTCCCAGTATTCAATACCCTCCCATGCTCTGCAACCTCATGTCCAGCTGTCATTGAGTCTAGCCACTGTTGCTGAACTCAGTTTCCTCAAAGTGATTTCAAATTTTTTACTCCTTGTTTGCTCATGACATATCTATCTCCATATTTAAAATAAGTACTCATCTGTCTAATATCAACCCTTCTCTAAAGTACCTGAAGCACTTTTAATTAGTAAAAATCATATATTTTATGGATTTATATAGTCTTCTGTATGCATTTCCTCATAAATATTCATATAACACCTTGCATCATCGCTAGTTTTACGTGACTTATTAAACTCTAACAAGAAAAAAAAACGGTATGTTAGCAAGTATTTTTGAATACCCACTTTGTCCATATCTGCATTCATATGATACCATTTTAATTGACTTTGGATTCTCAACTATTATGCTTAAAAGGTAGTTCATAAAACAAGATATTAATTGGGTAGTGAATTCAATATAACTTAATTAGAGTTGGGCGCTCAAATCACTAGTAAGTCAAGACACTTCTCAGCTAAATGGTGGGTTCACCACGGTAGAGGATATTGCCCTGTTCTAATGAACTCAAAGAGGTAACCCTCAAGGCTGCTTTCAGGGAGTTACAACCAATACAACATGCAAAGTTTGAGAAAACAACATCAAACTGTCCACTTCAGTGTTATCCTCGGTCTGACAAGATTTTTCTTAGCTTGACAAACTTCGGCAGTCTACTTCCTTCCTAGCTTTGCAGTACATTGTAAGTATTGAATTGTCTTTCTCCAAATAAGATATTACAGATATTAGAACATTCCCACTACCTAGTACTTAAAATGTTAATTCATCCTTGCCCAGGAGCAACTGGAACATCTGGCGCTACTTTAAGTGAAGTCACTGGTGCAGTTTGCCTTCTGAATGGGAATGTGATGAGTGAGCTGGCGGGTACATCAGTGATATGTATGATAGAAATAGGCTCCATAGAAAAAGGAAGCAGAGATTTTTGCAACATGCTTCCTATAAAAATGGCTGGAACATTCCCTAGATTCTTATTTCATTTGCAAATGGTACTCATCTACTTTAAGTAACATTTTGAAACTTTAACCTATGCATATTGAATAAATCAAATTATTCTCCTATGGTCATGAGAATCTATTAAAAGAACCACATCATGGCAATTTATATCTTTCTCAATTTATATGGATTGCCACCATACCCAAAGTTGAACACTTGAGTCTTAATCCACTAGAAAAGCTTTAGGCAATGATTAGATCTTTGGGATGCTTATGATCATAGAGAGAAGAAAATAAGAACATATTAACACACAAGGTATGAGGAACTGGATATGACATTAAAAATAAGAATATTTTTTGCTAACAATTCACACTTTTACTTAAGAGGGACACACTCAGTAAGAGACATGATTGTTCATGCAACACATATCACAAGTCTTGTGACCGGGGGTTTAGAATGTCTATAAAACTTATTAAGAAAAACAATTCTATACTCAGAGGTAAAGGATGGTCTTTCTAAAATAAGAAAGGAGCTTCTATACAAGTTCTGCCTCTACCCCTTTCAGTGTTGATGTGAAAAATTATATTTTTATAGACTGTGTGCTCAAAAACATAAGCTAATTTTTAAATGCATCAGCTTTTTAAATTATGAAAAAAAGATTTGGAGCAACCAAACAAAGTTACAGTAATACTAACTTTTACACTAATAATTGTATTTATTTGTTAAATGTGTTAGTCTTTGAAATCATAGAAAAACAAGAAGTGCAATTACAAACTATCGTCACAATAATACTACATCTACTTGCCTATGTGTTGACCTTTTTGGAGATCTTCATTTCTGCATGCAGCTTTGAATTACTATCTAGTGAACTTTCATTCCACCTTGCAGACTCCCTTGAGCATTTCTCACAGGGTAGGTAGAGTGGACACAAACTCTTTCAGCTTTTCTTTATCTGTGAATGTCTTAATTTCTCTCTCACTTTTGAAGAAGGATAGTTTTGCCAGATATAATATCCTTGGTTGACAGATTATTTTATTTTAACATTGAATATATTGGATCACTATCTTCTGGCTTCTAAAATTTCTGATGAGAAATGTGACGATACTTATTGAGGATCCCTTGTATTTGGCAAATGCTTCTTCCTTCCTGCTTTTTTTTTTTATTGTATTTTTTCCATTACCATTTATCCTCTTTACACTCCCCTTCCTCCTGCAATCACTACACTGTTGTCCATGTCCATGAGTCCTTTTTCCTTTCTGCTTGATCTTTCAACCCTCTGAACACAACTCTGAAAATCTGTCACCTTGCTCTCCATCTATGAGTCTGTCTCTATTTTGCCTGTTAGTTCAATTTGTTCATTAGGTTCGACATATGAGTTAAATCATATGGTATTTGTCTTTCTCCTGGCTTATTTCACTTAGCATAATGTTTTCCAGGTCCATCCATGCTGTCACAAAGGGTAAAATTTTCTTCTTTTTTACAGCTGAGCAGTATTCCATTGTGCTAAATGTGCCATAGTTGTTTTTTTTTTTTTTAATCATCTACTGATGGACACTTGGGTGGCTTCCATATCTCAGCAATTGTAAATGACACTGCAATGAACATAGTGGTGACTATTCTTTTGAATTAGGGTTTTGGGTATCTTTGGACATATTCCCAGAAGTGGAATCACTGGGTCATAAGACAATTTCATTTTTAAATTTTTGAGGTATCTTCCATGCTGCTTTCCACATGGCTATACCAATCTGCCTTCCCACCAACAGTGCAACGAGTTCCCTTTCTCCACATCTTTGCCAGTACTTGTTGTTTGTTGACTTATTGATAATAGCCATTCTGATGGGTACAAGGTGACATCTCATTGTGGTTTTAATTTGTATTTCTCTGATTATTAGTGATGTTGAGAATCTTTTGTTATGTCTGTTGACCATCTGTATGTCCTCTTTGGAGAAGTATATATTCAGGTCCTTTTCCTATTTTTTAATTGGATTGTTCGCTTTTTGGTATTGAGTTTTATAAGTTCAACATTCCATTTTTCTCTTTGTATTTTGAAAATTTGATTATAATGTGCCTTGTGGTAGGTCTCTTTGGGTGCACCTTTGAGTCCACTGAACTCCTTGGATGTGTTTATTCATTTTGTTCATCAAGTATGAGAAGTTTTTAACCATTATGTCTTCAAATATTTTTTTTCTGACACTTTTCCTCTCTCTTCTCCTTCTGTAACTCCACAGTGTATATGTTGGTTCTCTTGATGATGTTCTAACATCTCTTAGATTCTGTTTACTTTTCTTCAATCATTTTTCTTTCTGTTGCTCAGACTCAATAATTCCAACTCTTGCATTTCAGAGTTCACTGATGCTTTCTTCTGCCTGATCAAATCTGCCTCTGAATCTCTCTAGTGAAATTTCATTCAGCTATTGCACTTTTCAGACTGACAACTGTTGGAGGGGAGGGGTGTTGGGGGCTGGGTGATCAAAGGTGAAGGGATTAAGCAAAATAACTCATACACACACAAACACACGCACATGCATGCACGTCCACACATACACGCATACCAGTATGGTGATAGCCAGAGGGAAAGAGGGGTGGAGGCAGGTAGAAGTGGACAAAAGGAGATAGAAAGAGATTTTGAGCAATGAATGCATGATGCAGCATGTAGATGATGTTTTTTGAGTTATATGGTTTTATTAACCAATGTCACCCCAATAATTCTTTTAAAAGAGATAGAGCCAAGGGCAAAGAGAGGTCTCTACCTTTCCTTTAGCTCTATTTACCCTCTCAAACCTGAAGTTACAAGTTTCCTACCTAGACAGAGCCTCCTCATAGTTGCACAGTTAGCCACCTCAGCAGAAGAGAACTAACCTTCTCAGTAGCTCCAATGGTGGTCTAAAACTGTTCCTCTGGCCTCATCAGTTTTGCAAGCCTTCCTCTGAACCAATTCATGGAGGTAAGGAGGGTGTAAAAATAGAGCCGAGACCAATTACATGGCTTAAGGGTGGAGAAGTCATTGTTCGCTGAGAAACATTGGGGTTTTATCTCCAGAATAGAGGGAATTTGGTGCTGATTGAATCTAGGTGTACTTGTTGTAGTTGTGATATAACCTCCTGTCCCTGAGCATATTCTCTAAAACACTGCTCTTTCCATAACTATTAATGTTAGACAGGTGATTTTTAATTTGGGATGAAAAGATATCAGATAAAGCACTTTGAAAGCAAGACCAGGAGGCTCATAAAAGGGGGGGGGGCTCTACAGGACAGCGGCCCAGTTCCCAGCTGCCAGGAGTGCTGACTCCACTCCCAGCACCATCAGGATTTAGAAGTAGAACCAAGATTCTCCCGTCCCCCACTTTCCTTCTTCATTCACCCTCAGTCCCTTCCTCCGTATCATAAAAATAAGTGCATTCTGAAACACTGCTAATTAGCAGGAATAGGTCTATTTAACAATGACTGTAATTAGCACTAATTACGTACCCCTAGGCTCACCAGGTTAAAGAAGATTCATTATTACTATTATTGTTATTATTTATTATAATCAGAAGAGACTGAGAGATCAAATGTCCTTGAGAGGCCTTCCTGTCTGGAAGTTAAAGCTTGAATTTATTCAACATGTACATCTATACACATACGTTCATGCTTATGTACGCAGAATGACAGATTCACATTTGCACATGGTGGCACATAGGAACACATAGTTTTTTAAGAGGATTCCTTAATTATTTAGAAGGAGAGGAGCTGCTTCAGGGTCCAAAGCAGGTAATCCAACTAACTTATGACACCATAACATTTACTCTAATTTACATTTTACAAACAAGCCTAAATATATCCTCCCTGGAGCTGCAACCCATAATTCAGTTAATGTTAACTGTGGAACTTAAGGTAACATTCTCTTTCTGAGGTTAGAAATTATGCCTAATATATGCCATGTTTGTCCTTTGTAATGCTAATTAAAACAAAGACTGAAGTAGACAACAGGTTCAGGTTATTTATACTGCACTACCTGCAATGCCCTCCATTTTCATCAAAACAAAATACCAAACTGGCTTCTGTTTGCATAGAGGGCAATATCATTGTTCCCTCCATGTTTATATGTAACACATTTAAAAGGGAATGTTTGAACGTAATGTGAACTGAATGTTAATTGTCGGGTTTAGCCTAGCACCTTATAGATATGTATACACTATTGTTGTTTAAATACTCAATAAAATTGTTAATGGTGAACCTAAATGTCTGCCTATTTACTGCCTAACATGAGAACTTGACCATTGTCCTTTGGCATGGTGTAATAGAAATAGCCCTGGCTTGGGAGAAAAAAATATTTAAAGTCCCTGTACTGATACTTTTGTTTTTCAGTTAAACCAGAGGTTTGGAATGAACAGAATGTGATTGTATGCATGAAACACCTCCTCTATCATTAAACTCAGGAATTATTGACATATTGTCACTTTCAAAAATGGAATGACCATGTAATTTCCTTCTGGGTTTTTCCAGAGAGTCTAACTTTCAAAAGTGTCACAAAGTACTATGGCACCCACGCTTTTGCCATTCCTAACACAGAAGGCACCGATGTCCTTTCTGATCACAGGACTAGAATGAAGCTGTTCTCCTTCTATAACTGCAGCCCAGGAAGAGCTGGCCAAGGGCAGCATCTGCAGAGGGGAGTGAGTTTGAGGACTGAGGACCCCATTCTGGGTCTGCTCTGCCTGTGGCACAGTGATCAAAAAGATGCTTTGCTTGGAAAAAAAAAAAAACCCAAAAAACCTTAGAACTAGACATTTACTTTAGTGTTTGCTAAAGGTATCTTCCCCATTTCCCAAAGATAGAATAGGTGGTGGAGAACCCTATGTATGGATTTAACTGGTGATATCCTAGAGGCTTACATAGAACATCTCATGTCCATCAAAATCCAGTGGGGTAATCAAAGTCCATCAGCAGAGTGGTTTCCAGGTCATTAGAGTCTGCAGTGGTAGCAACATTGGTGGTGGTGGTGATGATAATAGTAGTGAGAGTAGTAATAGTACTATTATTAGTAGCAGTAGCAGCAGCTAATTGGTCCAAATGACAGGCTATTCTTTTAGTGATATTTTATCTCATAAATATTGCTAGGAATCTTCCCAGAGTGCAGAAATTCTCCATTCTCTCTCACCAGTTTCCTTCATCTCCTTGGGTGAGTCCCCTTAGCCATACTGCGTATAAAATTTCACACATAAGCCCTAGACACAATTTATAGCTTCACCTCTGATCTGAGATATTTTTATAGCTAGAAATTAAGAATTTGGGCTATGAAATATTACAATATGGCTTCTGCTGGATAGTCAAAATTCAGGTTTTCTTTTGGGAACATTCTTTCCTGTGGGCTGAATGGTGGAGAGTTGGGAAAAATTTCAAATGATTTCTAGCTTCTGTTCTTTTTCCTGTCTACATTCCTGCTCCTGAATTCCATAAGATATCTTAATAATAACATATGAATTTAAAAAAACATAGTCACGTCTAGTTGGTTTTTATAACTTAGAGGAAAAAAAAAAACAAAACACCTCAACTATTGCAATTGATATAAGCAACATGGTATCTTATAAACTATATTATTATTATTATTTATTTTGTGGAATAGGCTAAGGCTTTGTCAATAATGGCTTTCTCATCCTTTATAAGAATGTAATATAGGAAATTTTTTTCGAGTTGTATAATAAGCAAACATTTAGACTATGAAAATTTTATATAACTAGGTAAGATTAGATTCTGGAGTTTGATCAGATAAGATTTATTTCAAAATGCTGCTTTACAAAGTTATAGGATGTGCTCTATTTCATTTCATCCAATGCCTCACAACTCCTTCCTTCACTAAGTATAAATACATTACTAATATGCTATTTAAACATTGAAACTAAGATGAAGAAAGAGCAAGTGACATAATCTATCACCTTGCAGAAGTATAAAATTTGGTTTTAATTACACTAATTAGAAAATAGCCTTTAAAAACTGTGCAAAATTTACTACAGGATAGCAACATAAACTTTTTATGTTTCATAATCAGTTAGAGAACTGTGAAATTCCCTATTGGTACCATCGCTAATTCATAAGCCTCGTACTTATAAATGTATGTTAGCTTGTATTCTAAAAAAATGCATGCTTGCCTTTCTCCCTGTGTTCTGCAGGGATTAAAGGATGAGTACCCAAAGAGACTCTACCAGTTTGTGTTCATTCTGCCCACGGAATTCTCTGTAAGACAGTAGTTCTCAAGCTGGGGACACAATGTTGTGCCCTAGGGAATATCTGCCAAGTTTTGAGCACATGTTTTTGTTCTTGTAACTGGGTGGAGCAGTGCACCTGCAATCTAGGGGGTAAAAAAGCCAGGGATGCCGATACACCTCCTGGGATGCACGGGATGGTCCTGCGCAACAAAGAGGTCCTACGTGTTAATAGCAGTAAGGGTGTGGAAGCTCTGCTATGAGGGGTCCTGGATCCATAATACATCTTTTCAGTAGTTTTGATTGATGATGCAGTGAGGTGTGAAGTTCATGTCTTGCAGCTGACGGGGGACACTCAGGGATGGGGACTTCACGGTGGTATCAGATATGGGCCCCTTGGAAGGTTAGGGCACTCCAAATGCTTTCTTATCACGTTGCTTCTCACATAGTGAGATCTTTGTAACTGATTCCAGAAGGAGAAGCAGGGTTTTATTTTTTTCCTTTAAATTTAACGATGGTTATTGAAAATTCCTAGCAATAAAGTGAGATCAGCTAGTATTTTAAAATTGTTTTCATAGAAGAGCGTGCACTTGTCTCCAAGAACTTAACAGATTTTTGTTAATTAGATATTTTAAAATGTATTCTTAAATGTAAGAAAAATAGGTAATTTTAGACACGAAAATGACGTCTCATGAATAAACACCCAGGAGGACCCTGAAATAATTGTCTGGAGAATCAAGTCATTTCATTGTGTAACACGTGAAGTGTCCTGGCCCCATGCAAGAGCGTATGATTTTTATCCGAAACCCCAAGTAGGAACTGACTCTGCCCATTAAAAGGAGACACTATAAACCTTCTCCAGGAGTTTTAACAGTGCGGCATAAAATGTTGATAGTGCCAGAGGTGGTGACACACAAAGACAAATATTTCAGATCACAAAATTGCTGAAGCACAGGGAAGCCACTCCTAGCCTTGTAAGTGAAACAGACAACCCGAAC
Organism: Pteronotus mesoamericanus; assembly: GCF_021234165.1. Taxonomy (NCBI): domain Eukaryota; kingdom Metazoa; phylum Chordata; class Mammalia; order Chiroptera; family Mormoopidae; genus Pteronotus; species Pteronotus mesoamericanus. The sequence goes on from NW_026555189.1 coordinate 17,297,438, forward strand.
TTGCTAAAGTATATTGGAAGGAAGTGGCATCTCCATGGTATTTAGGTGACAGTGTTTACATTTTAAAGGGACCTTTACTCTGATATCGGTCACTTTGTTGTTTAAGTGTCCCATTTGCAGATAATTCTTGGCCTGTGCTGAGGCTCAGAAAAGTAAGAATATCAGTGACACTAAAGAATGATAAATAGGATAAATGAACCAGTAAGAGGCACGCGTATTCCCTTCACCCTCATGGCCACTGTTTGGATTCAGGTTCTTGCTACCTCTTGCTAGAATTCTTGAACAATATGGTCTAAACGGTCTGTCTGCCACCAAGGCCCACATCTCTCTCTCGCTCTTTCTCTTTCTCTTTCTCTCCCCTCCCCCCACACACATGTATACACACAATCACAATTTTAAATTGAATGGGATTCTGAAAACCAAAAATAAATATTAGTTCTCAAGCATACCATTGTAATAAATTATGTTTCCACATTTTTCGCTTCATTTTATTAGTCTTGTTCTAACAGTGTGATAATCAAACAATATAAGTTTTAATTCTAAGTTGTCCTCTCACATATAATAACATTTCTATTTGATTTATAATCTTCATTACTAGAGTTTTTATCAGTATAGTACAATTTTCAATATAGTTAATGTGTCACAAATTCACTGCTAATAAGAATGTTTTAAGGAATCCTTGCTTAGTATGTTGTTCCCTGGGTTTTTAGAAGAAGACATTCATTACAATATTACTTACTCTGAGCAATTAGGACGTTTCTAAGAATTCTCCAGCAGAGAATCAGAATTACATGGTGAGCATACAGAAATTATGCCCACCCCCGATTTCATGAAAATAATCAAACTGCTCTCCAAAAAAAAAAAAAAAAAAAAAAAAAAGTAGCAGGTAACGATAGATTCTGATAATACATAAAGATATATTTTAGAATATCTTCATTTGCACTTAGTGTTGCCTTTATTAGTAACCTTTATTAATTTATAATGATACACTGTCTACTTACCTGTTAAACTGGAGTTTTGCATGGAAAGCTTGATGGTTAGGTCTATCTTAGAAGGGCTCCTCCTTGTATGCATTCAGGGTTTAGTTAGACACATTTTTTGGCGGGGGGGGATTGTGATTATTCATAAAAAATAGCTGAGGATCACTTATGGATGAGACTCAGCAAACAGATGTAGTCTCTGTCTTCCATGAGTTTGTAACTCGTAGAAAAAGCAAGTGATATGTACAAATAACTATGATAATGCAGATGTGATAAAGGACAGAACAGAGTGGGTTGCAGCAAAGTAAGTTTACTACCCAGAAACAAAATAGGGAAAACTTCAAGAAGCCACGGCATTTCGGCTGGGCCTTGAGGAAGGAATAATCTAGGAATGGAAGACTGGGTGTGCAAGGGGGAGAAATTCGAGCGAAGGCACAAAGAGGGAAAACATGGGGCCGTGTTTCCAATGGGGGAAGAAGACCTGTACCCTCTAAAATCAAAGTGAACACTGTGTGGGTATGTGTGCACTTTTTTTTAAGCGGCCCACAAGCTTTCATCGGATTTGCAGAGCCGTCATTGACTGCACCACATTTAATAAAAAATAACACAGTAACAAGCAAAAAAAAAGAAGCGTGAAGCAATGGGTAGGAGAGAGGGGACTATAAAAATGAGTGTACACTACTCAGTTTACGAGTAAGTGGCATCAGGATTAGCTTACAATACTCTACATCTTGGGTTTATTTTAATACCAGCATCTAAATTTATTTTAATATTACTCTTTGAGGAGACAGTGAAACTCATTGTTTGGAAGAATTAACATCTTATGCATGATAACTCTTTTTGTTTTCCTTTTAAACTCTCTCACTTCTCCTTTTCATTTTTCAATATAAATCTTCTGAAATAGAATGGGGACCCAACCCTAGTCCTTGAAGAATACTTATTGTTTATGTATTCTCTCTATATTTTTCACATCTATCCATATATTCTCATTTTAGAAATTAGAACACGAAGCTCAAAATAATTGAAGAACTTCTTCAGGATTCAACAACAATGCAGTTGTGAGCTGGGACTCATCTCTGGAAATTTGTTTCCTAATTCCATTCTCCTCACACTCTATCGCCTGCCCCAGGTGGTAAATTTACTTGGAATTGAGTGGTTGGGAACACGGGGCTTTGATGCAGGTGAGGGTCACTTTAACGCTACTTCTCTCCACTCCCATTTCTTACCCCTGCTCTCCCCAGTCCTCCTTCCGCTCCGACTCCACTGTGCATGCCACTTCTCCACCTGCTTTCTTGTTCTATTTATTTTTTTCTCAGTGTCAAAAATGTCATTTCAGTTTTTATTATAGTATGAAATCTAACAGGAGATCTACCCTCTTAACAAGATTTTAAGTGTGCACACACAGTACTGTTATGTATAGGCACAAAGTTGTCCAGCAGATCTCTAGAGCCTCCTCCTTTTGTGGAAGTGGAACTTGACACCGTTGAACAGCATCCACCCCCTGCCCCAGACAACCACCTGTCTGCTCTCTGCTTCCCTGACTCAGACTCTTAAGATATCTCATATTAGCAAAGCCATGCAGTGCTAATCCATATGTGGCTGGCTTATCTCACTTAGCATGGTGTCCTCAAGTTTTATCCATGTTGTAGCAGGTGTCAGGGTTTCTTAAGGCAGAGTAATATCCTATTGTGTATACATAACTTTTTTTAACTTATCGATTTGAGAGAGAGAGAGAAGAGAGAGAGAGAAGGAGAGTGAAGGGAGGGGGAGAGAGATCCATTTCTTTTTTCATTTATTTATGCATAAATTTGTTGTTTCTTGTATGTGCCCTGACTGGGAACTGAACCTGCAGCCTTGGCATATCAGGACTACACTCTCACCAACTGAGATATCCAGCTAGGGCAATAACATTTTCTTAATCCACTCATCTATCCAAGGGCATTTAGGAAAACAATTGGATTAATTAACACTGTTGCACTGGCATTCTTTTTTTAACACTGGCACCCACATTCTTTTTTTTTTTAATTTAGTTTTTCAAATACATTTGTCTCTGCCTAACCCTCACCACTTTCCCTTGCCCCTCCCTCCTTCCCTCCCTCAGCTCTTCCCCTTTGGTTTTGTCCATGAGTCCTTGCTATATGTTCCTTGACTTTCCCCTTCCCTTCCTTTTCCCTACCCGCCCTCCCTCCTTCCCTCTTGTCTCTGTTGATTTCTTTTCCTTTCAGTGTTGCTGGTCATATTTTCCTTGCATCTTTGTATTGTTGGTTAGGTTCCGCTTATAGGTGAGATCATATGGTATTTGTCTTTCACCCCCTGGCTTATTTCGCTTAGCATAATGCTCTCCAGTTCCATCCATGCTGTGGTGAAGTTTAGTAGTTCTTTTTTTCTTTCTGCTGTAGAGTATTCTACTGTGTATATGTACCATAACTTTTTGATCCAATCATCTACTGATGGGCATTTAGGTTGCTTCCAACACTTGGTTATTGTAAATTGTGCTGCTATGAACATTGGGGTGCATAGGTTCTTTTGTATTGGCATTTTGGTATTCTTAGGGTATAGTCCCAGCAGGGGAATCACTGGATCAAAAGGCATTTCCATTTTCAGCTTTCTGAGGAAATTCCACACTGCTTTCCACAGTGGCTGCACCAGTCTGCATTCCCACCAACAGTGGACTAGGGTTCCCTTTTCTCCACAGCCTCGCCAGCACCTGTTGTTTGTTGACCTGTTTATGATGGCCATTCTGACCGGTGTGAGGTGGTACCTCATGGTGGTTTTGATCTGCATTTCTCTGATGGCTAGTGATGCTGAGCATCCTTTCAAATGCCTCTGGGCCCTCTGTATCTCCTCCTTGGAAAAGCGTCTTCCCAGGTCCTTTGCCCATTTTTTGATTGGGTCGTTTGTCTTCTTGGAGTGGAGTCGAGTGAGTTCTTTATATATCTTGGAGATCAAACCTCTATCTGATGTATCCTTAGCGAATATATTTTCCCATAGGGTTGGCTCCCTTTTCATTTTGCTGATGTTTTCTTTAGCCGTGCAAAAGCTTCTTATTTTGATGAGGTCCCACTTGTTTATTCTTTCCTTTATGTCCCTTGCTTTAGGAGACATATCGGTGAAAAAATTGCTACATGGGATATCTGAGAGTTTCCTGCCAATGTTCTCCTCTAGGACTTTGATGGTGTTGTGACTTATATTTAGGTCTTTTATCCATCTTGAGTTTATTTTTGTGTATGGTGTCAGCTGATGATCCAATTTCAATTTTTTGCATATAGCCGTCCAGCTCTCCCAACACCACTTGTTGAAGAGGCTGTTATTGCTCCATTTTATGCCTCTGCCCCCTTTGTCAAATATTAGATGCCCATAGAGACCTGGGCTTATTTCGGGCTTTCTATTCTGTTCCACTGGTCTATGGGTCTGTTCTTGTGCCAGTACCAGATTGTTTTGAGTATGGTGGCTTTGTAGTAGAGTTTGATGTCCGGTATTGTGATCCCTCCTACTTCGTGTTTCTTTTTCAAAATTGTTGAGGCTATTCGGGGTCGTTTATGGTTCCACATAAATTTTTGAAATGTCTGTTCTATTTCTGTGAAATAGGTCATTGGTATCTTAATAGGGATTGCGTTGAATCTATAAATTGCTTTGGGTAGTATGGACATTTTGAGGATATTAATTCTTCCAATCCATGAGCACAGTATATGCTTCCATTTATTTGTGTCTTCCTCAATTTCTTTCTTCAATGTTGTATAGTTTTCTGCATACAGGTCTTTTACGTCTTTGGTTAAATTTATGCCTAGGTACTTTATTTTTCTTCTTGCTATATCGAATGGTATTTTTCTTCTGATTTCTTCTTCTTCTATTGCATTGCTGGTGTACAAAAATGCCTTTGATTTCTGAATGTTGACTTTGTATCCTGTTGTTTTGCCAAATTCACTTATTAGGTTGAGGAGTTTTTTGGTAGAATCTACAGGGTTCTCTATGTACACTATCATGTCATCTGCAAACAATGATAGCTTTACTTCCTCCTTTCCTATTTGGGTGCCATTTATCTTTCTCTTGTCTGACCACTGTGGCTAGGACTTCCAATACGATGTTGAAAAGAAGCGGTGAGAGCAGACATCCTTGTCTTTTTCCCAATCTTAGTGGGAAAGCTTTCAGTTTTTGCCCGTTGAGTATGATATTGACTGTAGGCTTTTCATATATGGCCTTTATTATGTTGAGGAATGCCCCATTTATTCCCATTTTGCGAGTGTTTTGATCATAAATGGATGCTGAACTTTATCAAATGCTTTTTCTGTGTCTATTGAGATGATCATGTGGTTTTTGTCTTTTCTTTTATTTATGTGATGTATCACGTTTACTGATTTGCATATATTGAACCATCCCTGCATGCCTGGGATGAATCCCACTTGATCATGGTGGATAATCTTTTCAATGTATTGCTGGATGCAGTTTGCCAATATTTTGTTGAGGATTTTGGCATCTATGTTCATCAGCAAAATTGGCCTGTAGTTTTCTTTCTTTGTAGGGTCTTTATCTGGTTTTGGGATCAGGGTGATGCTGGCCTCATAGAAAGAGTCTGGGAGTCTTCCCTCCTCTTGGATTTTTTGGAATAATCTGAGAAGGACAGGGGTTAGCTCTTTCTTAAATGTTTTGTAAAATTCTCCTGGGAAACCGTCCGGCCCTGGGCTTTTGTGTGCCGGGAGTTTCTTGATGACTGCTTCAATTTCCCCAGCTGCTATTGGTCTGTTCAAGCTTTCTGTTTCTTCCTACTTCAGTGTTGGAAGATTATACTTTTCTAAAAATTTGTCCATTTCATCAAGATTTTCAAATTTCTTGGCATATAATTATTCATAGTAGTTTCTGATGATCTTTTGTATTTCTGTGGTATCAGTTGTTATTTCTCCTCTTTCATTTCTGATATTATTAATTTGGGTCCTCTCCCTTTTTTTCTTGATGAGTCTGCTTAAAGGCTTGCCAATGTTATTCATCTTTTCAAAGAACCAGCTTCTGGATTGGTGGATCCTCTGAATTGTTCTTTTCGTCTCTATGTCATTCAGTTCTGCTCTAATCTTGACTATTTCTTTCCTTCTACTTGCTCTGGGATTTATTTGTTGTTGTTTCTCCAGTTCTTGAAGATGTAGTGTTAGGTCTTTTATTTGAAACATTTCTATCTTTTTTAGGTAAGCCTGTATTGCTATGAACTTCCCTCTCGGGACTGCCTTTGTTGTGTCCCATAGGTTTTGGACAGTTGTCTGTTCATTTTCATTTGTTTCCAGAAATTTTTTGATTTCTTCTCTTATCTCATTATTGACCCATTCATTGTTTAATAGTCTACTGTTCAGTCTCCATGAGTTTGCAAGTGTTTGAAGTTTCTCCTTGAGGTTGATTTCCAGTTTCAATCCCTTGTGGTCTGAGAAAAAGTTTGGTATTATTTCAATTTTCCTGAATTTGCTGAGGTTTGCTTTGTGTCCTATCATGTGGTCTATCTTTGAAAAACTGCCATGAGCATTTGAAAAGAATGTATTTTTCTTCTTTGGGATGTAGGGTTCTATATATGTCAGTTAAGTCTCTTTGATTCAGTGTGTCATTCAGCGCCATGATATGTTTATTAATGTTTTGTTTGGAAGATCTGTCCATTTTTGACAGTGGGGTGTTGAAATCCCCTACTATCAGTGTGTTGCTGTCTATATCTTTTTTGAAGTCATCCAACAATTTCCTTATAAACTTGGGGGCTCCTATATTGGGAGCATATAAGTTTACAATGTTGATGTCTTCTTGATAGATTCTTCCTTCAAGTATTATAAAGTGCCCCTCTGGGTCTCTTTTTATGGCCTTTGTTTTGAAATCTACTTTGTCTGATACAAGTATGGCAACCCCGGCCTTTTTCTCATGCCCATTTGCTTGGAATATTTTTTTCCATCCCTTAACTTTCAATCTGTGTAGGTCTTTTGCTCTGAGGTGGGTCTCTGGTAGGCAGCATATGTGTGGGTCATGTTTTCTTATCCATTCAGCTACCCTGTGTCTTTTGATTGGGGCATTTAGTCCATTCACATTGAGAGATATTACTGATAGAAACTTACTCATCTTTTCTCTTTGTACCTGTGTTCCTCTCTGTCTCATTCTTTTCCTTCATCTGCTTAAACCAGTCCCCTTAGCATATCTTGGAGTGCTGGTTTGGTAGAGATGTATTCTTTTAGCCTTCTCTTGTCTGGGAAACTCTGTATTTCCCCTTCTATTTTAATTGAGAGACTTGCTGGGTAGAGCAGCCTTGGTTGTAGGCCCTAGCTTTTCATGACTTGGCATATTGGTTGCCATTCCCTTCTGGCTTGTAGTGTTTCTGTTGAGAAGTCAGCTCCTAGGCGTATTGGGGTCCCCTTATATGTTACTTTCTCCTTCTCCGTTGCTGCCTTGAGGATTCTCTCTTTGTCTTTGATAGTTGCCATTTTAATGGTGATGTGTCTTGGAGTGGACCTCCTTGAGTCCCTGTTGAGAGGGGTCCTCTGTGCCTCCTGGATCCATGAGAGCTTTTCTCTCCTCACATTAGGGAAATGTTCCATCATTACTTTTTCGAGGAGGTTCTCTATCCCTTGCTCCTCTTCTTCTCCTTCTGGTATCCCTATTATACGGATATTATTGCGTTTCAGGTTGTCCTGCATTTCCCTCAATGCCTCTTCATTCTTTTTGAGTCATTTTTCCATTTCTTGTTCTTTCTGGGAGCTTCTTTCTACCTTATCCTCCAGCTCACTGATTTTATCCTCCGCTTCATCCAGCCTGCTTTGGATTTCTTCTACTGTGGTCTTCAATTCAGAAATGGTATTCTTCATATCCTCTTGTGTCTTCTTGATAGTTTCTATGTCCTTTTCCAGGCTGATATAGTATGCCGTAAAGTCCTGATAGTTTCTCTGCAGTTTCTCATAGTTCTTTTTGAGCTGGCTGAGCTCATTGAGCTTCCTTAGAACCATTGTTTTGAATTCAGTATCTGATAGTTCCCTTGCCTTTATTTCATTTAGCTCTCTCTGTGGGGAGTCCCCTTTTCCACTCATTTGGGGGAAACTTCTTTTTTTTCCCATTTTTGTGAGAGTCTATTAAGTAATTTACTTATTTTTTTTTATGTATTTTTGCTTCTGCTTCAATTGGGCTGTCTAGATTTCCTGACTTTGTGGATTAAACTTCTATGGTTGTAGGTGGGTCTTTTTATTATTTATTTATTTATTTATTTATTTATTTATTTATTTATTTATTTATTTATTTATTTATTTTTCCCTTTACTTTTCTTTCTGGGCCTGCCTCTGATGATGTCAGTTGTTGACCCTATATGACTTTGGGTTGTTTGTTTGAGCCTTCCAGGAGTCTACTGTCTGTGTCTGACTCCTGCTTGGGGCAGCTCTGTGACCCCTTTGGTCAGGGCTGGACTATTTTTTGGGATCGCTGTGCACTCTAACGCCAGCTCCTTGATCTTGCTCCAGGCCAGCAGGATATCCCGCCCACCTGGGCTCTCGCGTGTTTGCCCCAGCCCAGGGGGCTTATTCGCGACCTCGTGTACTGGTCTGGCCCCCCTGGCCGGTGAGCTCCCCAGCATTGGTCAGTTTAGGGTCTTCCATTGTGTGTTTTCCCCACTTTTGGCTCTTTGGGTGCGTTGTTTGCCCTCGCCAAATGGGGACTACGGAATGGGAAGAAGTCGGCTCCAGGACTCTCTGGTTAATCCTGTCTCTGGTCTCTCCTCAGGGACTCTTGGCAGCTCTGTGACCCCTTCGGCCAGGAATCTACTAATTTTGTGAGCCGCTCTGCAATCGCGGGCCGGTCGGGTCAATTTACGCCTGCCCTTGCCGCTCTGCACACTCCCTCACAGGCCACATTGGTGCCAATCTGTGGGAGGCCTTGCCGGCTGGTGCAAGCATTCGCCAGCCCCCGCGGGTCACACACACGCTTGCAAATCCTCACCTTGGCGCAAGTGTGTGCACCTGCACTGGGTGGTTTTGGGGTGTCTATGTGTGCTTTTCAGCTTTTGGCTCTTTGAGGTTGTGGCCTCTTCCCACACCCTCAACAACAGTGGAGACTATGGCAAGGAGAAGGAGTCGGGACTCCCCGGTTCCTCCTCTCGTTCTTTCCCCAGCACCTCTGTTTCTAGTCTCTCTTTGGGGGTCTCTGGGCAGTTCCGTGACCCCTTTGGCCAACGATCCATCCCCTGTGCAGACTGCATTTCAATCATGGGCACTCTGGTTCATGTGCGCCCCGCTTCTGCCTCTTTGGGGTCGTGCCTTTCCAGCCCACAATGGAGACTACAGAACGGGGGAGGGAGTCAGGACTCCCCGGTTCCTCCTCCCATTCTTTCCCCAACGCCTCCCTCTCCAGTCTCTCCTCAAGGCTCTCCCAGTCTGCACTCAGCCCCCCAGCTCACACGTGCACAAGCTGTGTGAGGAGCGCACAAAAGGCAGGTTAACTGATTCCCTTCTGATTGAGCCAGATGGTAGCTGCAGAGCGGGAGATGCGTTATACCCGGAACTCCACCGGCCGCCGTGTCAGTTCTCTTCACAAAGTTTTCCTCACCAGTCTTTTCCCAGGCACCGGCCCACCCTGCTGCCGCCTCTACCCAGAGATCAAGGAGGGTGGCTGCCACTGCAATTTTTGTGTTGACCCTTTAAATGTCTCTTTGCATCCCCAGCCTCCTGACTCTGGCAGAGAGCACCCCTAAGCTTTTCGGGGTTCTGTTTTGTCTGTATTTTCTTGGTTTTAGCTGCTGTAGTTTAGGGGTCCCTGTTTATGATTCAGACCCCATTCTTCTCAGGGGAAGCTAACTGGCTGTTTCAATGTCCCTCTGGTGCTAGTGCCCGTGGGCACCCAGCCCACCTTCTTGAGCCTCCACCGCACTTCTCACCCTTTGGGATGTGTGAGAGTCGAATCCACTGTCTGCGGTGCCGAGGCTTCTCTCCCACTATCATTCCATTGTTTTTCTGATACCTGCATTCTTAAAAGACATTTAACTCATGTTTCTCATCCCTTTCCAGCAACCATGCTGTTTGACAACTGACGATCAAACGCCCCCGGGTAGATTTCCTGTTTTAAAATGTGCATCCTAAAACATCAAGTTCTCTTCCATTTCAGGATTCCTGGAAACTAACATGATGTATCTCTTTTAACTTTGGATACGAACTAGATTCCAAGTGTTGCATACTTTTTTGAACAAAGAATTGAGTAAAGGAAAAGAGAAAAGGAAGAAATCTTATGTGCCATTGAATATAATGGAAACACAATTACTAATTTCTAAAGTGTCTCAAATATAATAAGCAGAAGTTGTCTCTTGACAATTTAATAATGCAGAAGAGAATAACTTGGTAAAATTGTCATTTGGAAATGGAAAATGAAGGTTTTATAAAAAAATTTTGTATGAACTTGATTATTATTCCAATCTAATAGGAATTCATGAGCTCTTTAGCAACCTGGGAATTTCAAATGCTTATCTTTTGTTGATTGTCAAAGAAATTCAGCTTTTCCACTGATATCTGTCAATACCTGGAACACGATGTGAAGGCTTTTTCAGTATTCAGTTTACAATTTTAGCCGTAGTTTCTCCTCAAGTTTCTTTTTACATTTTCTTGGGAAAGAAAACAACTATTTTGTATGCTTTAAAATATACGGTGTTCAGATAGTCTGTCAAAAGTCATTGGGAAATGTTCATAGAAGAGACCCGCTCCTTTGCACCACTTCTAAGAGTGTGAGTGATAGAAGAATAAGTGAATTTCACTCAGATTTCCCCACAATAAGGACCAGATAAGAAGGCTTCACATCAGCCTGCGAGGGCAGATGACTTTGAGTGAGGCTTCTCCACACACTCTGATAAGACAAGTGAAGACTCGTCAGGGGTCACAAAAGAACTACGTATACCTTAAAAGTTTACCTTAAACTAAAAGAGCTAGGTATACCTTAAAAGATTAAAAGTTTAACGTCATAGGAACTGGACTGTCTATAAAGCTGTCATGTTATTAAGTTCCACATAGGGTGAGCATCTTGCCCTGGTTTGCTGGGATTTTCCCAGTTTGGAACTGAATGCCCCGTGTCCTGAGAATGCCCGAAATTTTGGGCAAATCAGGACAGCTGGTCATGTTAGCTCCACACCAAATATAAACATCATTAAGCATCATTAAGGCTTAAGAGAGGGCCAAGAATAAGTATTTTCTCATGTAGACTTGAAAGGAGACAGAATAAAAAGAACCAGCTTTACATCTTTAATCAACAGCTATGTGAACATGATCTATCACTCTAATACTAACACTGTGCCATATATATTATCCCCTCAGTTTTATGAATTAAAACATGTTGATGATTATGCCTAAGGTACCACGGTTTGGAAGGACAACAAATTCTCAAACATGAGTACCTTGAATGCTATTTCATGAATAAAGTATATCCATCTTTTTGGACTCAGTCAATGGCAGCACAAGGCAGACCCAATCAATAGCATGGGCTCGTCTCCGAGAGAAAAAAAAGACTTTGTCATTTAGATTTTGTAATAACAGGGAAAATTCTGGGCAGCCTGAATTTCAAGTTCATCTGCCAATGATAGGGATAGGGAAAGCAATATTATAAGCTCAATTACTTTTATCTCCTAAATGTTAAAATGTGAAGAAAAATGCAGACTAAGATACCTTTAAAATATGGCTTATTTTTTCCTAAAATGTGCTTTAAATTCAACCACATCTCACCCTTTCACATCATCATCACTTCTCAAGTCTCTATTCCTACTCTTATTCTTCAACAGTCTCTGTTCTGCACAGCATCCAGAGTGAATCTTTAAAAGCATAAGCAGATCAAGCCACCTCTCCAAAAGCCCCTTGTGACTTCCATTTGCACTTGGCATGAATTCAAGCCCTAAAAGCTGGCACGAGCACCCTCTTTCCTTTTCAACTTCATATCTTACATGGTTGCCTTTTCCCACAACGTTCCAGTCATGCTGAGTCCTCAAACAGACCAAGGCTACATCCCGGCTCCGAGCGTCTGACCTGCTGCTTCCTCTGAAACAGCCTTCTTCCAAATCTCCACCCAACTAGGTCCCTCTTACCATCCGGGTCATGGAGTATGTTTCACCTCCCCAGCCAGGTGTTCTCTGACAACCCTTTCTAGAGTCTCTATCCCTTTGCTCAGTTAATCTTATTCACATCAGAAATGTTTCATTCACTAAGCAAATATGATGATTTTTGATAGTGAAATTTCATTTCACTAGTAATTATTCTCTGAAAACAGAAACTGTGACTATTTTCTTCTAGACACTAGGAGTCCAAGGGTTAATCATGCCTAGCAAATCCTAAATATTCAAATATTAATAAAATGACTTAAGTATGAATGTAAAATACATCCTAGAGGGTATGCCCATGTGATGTATCGCCAGTGAAAAGGACCAGATGAATAGATAGTGGTAAAGACATTGGGTAATGTTGACTGCATATGTCTAACATGCCTTTGGGGGAATGGAGGATACTCCCTTTTCACTCAGTTTACATGGCTCTCTGTAAGCCTCTACTACCAGTTAGTTTAATTACATTTTTTTCTCCTAGGAATCCAGATCTGGATGGAGACACACAGTTACAGAATGCAGCTTAAAACAACCACTTGATGGAAGCAAAAGCAGCAGAAACTCATGGGCTAATTAGTAAGTATCTTCTTCCAGATGCCCCAGCTTTTCAATGCGTGTCTTTTTCCTGCGGAAGCTTACCGGAGTTGTTTCTGTGGCTAAGGACAGAGAGGCTGCTATAAACATGGGAGGGGTAGGCTAGCCAGGGTTCCAGATGAGACAGAGCAATCGAAATACCTGGAAATCTCAGTTGGAGTCATGGCTGAACTGTTGGAATGTTGTCAGCGGTGTTCAGACAACTCTAGCAGGTACTTAGACTGTGTGAGTAGGACCCGTGCTTTTGTAAGCAAAGCTTATTTACAGGGGAGTAAAGCAGTGGGTGGTGGAAGATGTAACAGTGGCCTATAGGTGCTGTGCCTGATGCACTAAGATTTTTTTAAAAAGGAAAATAAATATAAAAATATAAAGATGGAACTCTTTTTTTGAATGTTCTTGTGATTTTTTTTTTAAATCACTCAATTTTTCTGAGTAAATTTCTCCTAAGGTACTCTATTCACATTTTAAATAGCCAAAGTATGCAATTATCTCTACATTGCATCTCTAAAAATGTAGGCTACACAATCAAAATGGGGCTCCTTAGAACACAACTCAAGCTTCTATTCTCCGTGATATGTGTGTGTTTCCCAGGAGCCTCTATGATTTGGGTCAATTGATTATTGACACTTAATATCTCTGTTCTTCCAATGGGGATTTGATATAAGCAGAGCCCCATTAGAACAAAGGCAGTTTCATTACACTGGATAATTACACTTTTAGATATAATTGTCTCCAGTGGGATTGTATGAAAACAAAGCAACAAAAATATTAAAAAGCTAAGGATAGCCTTCTATTAATTGAGAAGATGATTTTTAATAGAAAAAAATTCCCCCAAAAAATGTTGCCTTGAATGATACATCTATGAAACAATGGTTTTCTTTCTGCTTTTTATTTACTCCTCTTACATTCTTATTCAGTGCTTGTGTGGCCCAGTAGTGGTTTAACCCTGTTAATGCTAGTCATATTGTTAACAGATACACTCAGATCTATTTCCTTTTATATGCATGCCTCTTTTTGTAATTGTAACATGGCAGATTATTGACCTTCAACATCAGTAACAACTAACATTTGAGTGTTGTTCTTTGGTTAACAATTTGCACTCCCTTCTATTCACTCAGCTGATTCTGTACTGTAATCTATCTTAAATATCAATGTGTTCATTTTACAGGTAAAAAAAAAATAAAATAAGGCTCAGGTGTTAAAAAACTAGCCCAAATTCATGTGATTAGTGAATGAAAGAGCAGGGATTTGATGCTATGTCTATAGAATCTCAAAGTCCACATTCTTTCCCCCAAAATCCTAGGTTAGAAAAATTATGGTCATGTGAAGCTAAATAACTGTTGGGGAGAGAAAAGAGCACTCAATGAACCAATTCCTCTCCCTCTATTCTAGAAAAAAATAAATTGCTCTTTTGTATTACAATAATTAATCCATTGACCTTGTAGGACTCTGATTCGAATATCCCATCAATAAATACTTTTTTTATGCCCTGGCTGGTGTGGCTCAGTGGATTGAGTGTCAGCCTGTGAATCAAAGGGTCACTGGTTCAATTCCAGTCTAGGGCACATGTTTGGGTTTGAGGGCCAGGCCCCCAGTAGGGGGCGCAGAAGAGGTAACCACACATTTATGGGGTTTTTTTCCTCTTTTGCTTTCTAAAAAGAAATTAATAAAATCTTTTTTAAAAAAACTACTTTTTTTCAAATAGACTCAGGACTCTAATTTTTGTCTCATCTATTCTTGTTGCTAGTGCTATTATTATTATTTTTATGGTAAGTGGGTACAATATTAAAAGGTGGGTGTTTTCTCACAATGAGCAGACATGACTCTGAGTGTTTTGCACCTGCGTGGCTGACAGGCAGATGACGCCGGGGAAGGAAGGTGGCACACCCTACCCCGTCATATCATTTCAAATCTCCAGGCTGATTTTCAGCACACAGCATCTTCTAGTGGTTCTCACAAACAGAACAGTAATCCTGAATGTTATAAATAGGTTGTTTGATCAAAATATTGACAACCTAATTGAAAAATATATATCCTACTGTTTTGCTGTTTGCTAGCCAGTGAAATAAGACAGAAACCCCAAGGAATCACAGAAGGCTTTATATGACCTGCCACTTTGACTTATGTAAGTGCATTACCCCTGCGAATGAAAGGCCTAGTGTATTTTTAGTTTCTTATTTTTCCCCATCAATTTGGTCTACGAGGCAACTGTAAACAACAAATGCTGAAAAGACAAAAAAGGTTGTTAAAACTTTCTCAGCTTAAGCCTTCATCTGGGTTCTTCTTAAAGAGGCAGAGAATAAAAAGTCAGATGCATCTTTGCCTCTCCCAAATCCACCCAGCAGAGCAGTGAGCATTTTTATGGTTGTAAATAAGGTGCTGAAGCTACTAGTGAACAAAATCGGCAGCGTTTAGTAGGATGGAACGTTTAGTGGGAAGCGTTCCTCATCTTCTGCCATCCTAACTACTTGATGATTAATTAACCACTTCTAGGACATTAGAAAAGTGGAATTTGTTGACTGTCTTGGTTTGTCATCTGGAGACTTATACTGAGTCCTATTTGAGGCAAAGTACTAGAGAAGTTTCAAACCTGAAATACAACCAAAAGGTAGTAATACTCACCAAGTACCTGCATACCTTCCCCTCAGAGTGGGGGCCATGGGGGAGCAACACAGACACATTATTTAATTTCTCTATAGTTTTTTTCTTTTCCTGCTAACTGGGGATACATTATATTTATTTTCAGTCTTGTCAATAGAAAAAAATACAACACTCAAATCATATCATCTAGTTCTGTACTTCTCAATCTTTAACTTGCACCTAACTCTAAATCTTCCACTTCTTTTCAACATATCACACTGTTATCTCAAATTAAAAATTTTAAATTTTGGGGGGTACAGATTGCAATCCTCCCCCAAATGTCTTGCCCATGTTATGTCATGGAAAAGATTACTAAAATATTCATTCTTCTGTCTTTAACTAACAGTACCTGAGTTTTTAGAGAAAAATGTTATGTGTACTTTATCACAATAATGAGTATTTTAGGAAGGGAAGGAGAAACAGAAAAAAAAAAAGAGAAAAAGAGAGAAATTGATTTCCTGGCTCCTTTCCAAAGCAACTGAATTTGCAGAAGGAGGACATAGTTGATGGCAGGCAGTCTGAGAGAATAAGATACAAATTCATTTTTACAGAAACTTCTCAGTTGGATCAGTGATTTCCAAGGTCAACTTCACAGTTGGAGGGACTTAGGCCCCAAATAAGGGAACCGGCACCTTTGGGGTCACAGTGATGGAGCCAAACGGTGGCAGAACCAACATTGCAATCCTGTCTCCAGACTACCTTTCTCAAACTCATTCCATGGAGCACATGCCTGGTGCAGTCCTTGGAGATATTTCTTCCTGGCTCCTTTTCTATGTGGCAACTGAAGACTGAACCTTCGGAAACCTCTTCGCACATGTCCCGTGGGAATCTCATAAGCACAAACGTAGACCCACTTTTTTACACATATGTAAAGAGAAGGTGAAGCGGGGAGTGCCAATACCCACTTGAGGTAGAGACATCATTAATTACTTTTTAGGTGAGCAAAGTAAGGCTTGGTCAGTTTAAGAAAATTATCTAAATTCACAAGGCTCAAGAAGTACAGCTAGGATTACAAATAATCTGAATGCTCTCAACGTCCGTGTTGCTTTGTCAACATTGTGTGGCTCCTGATGAAGGACATGGCTCGCTGCACACATTGCTTAAAGGAATAAAAGACTATTGAAACTGGGGTTTAAAATCCCCAAAGCCCTGATATTCTTCTCTTGAAGGTCCCTCAATGCTAACTTATGCCGAAGGGTCAGAGCCCAAATCTAAAACATATACTGATTTTCTTAAACTGTACCTGCCCTGAGCTTGGAAAGAAATACTAGAAAAAGCAGGAGCTCCATATGCTTGGGATGGGGGAGATCTCTAATTCAGTTCCTCTCCCCAGTTGTCCCTCAGCCCACAGCGCCCCCCCCACCCAACTGCATGGAATTCATGTTAAAAGCAAGAAGATGAGAAAAGACAATATACCTTAGAGTACTGATTCCAGATTTTTTCCAAATGAAAATGGTCAAATATGAATTTCTATGCAAAACAAGTATGCCAGGAGCAGGAACAAGACAGGAAAGTCAATTAAGACAAATATTTTCCTAAGTCTCATCCTGTAAGTGTTATACAACTATCAGTCCCGTCTACTCCTGAACAGAATTATAGAATTATTTGACTCATGCATGTTAATTTCCTAACTCCCAAGGAGAAGGAAAGTCAAACTCTTGTGATCTCTCAGGCCCTGCAAGGGGGTGAGACTTACCCACGTCACACAAGAACACATCTTTCTCTTGCTCCAGATGATAAAATAGCATCTACCTAAAGACCCTGGCTCTGCTCTCACTCTCATAAAACTCTTTCCACAGAAGCAAAAGCTTAAAAATGTACATTGGACCACATCATCCTTCTTCTCAAAACCCTCTGGAGATATGACATACAGCGTAGGGAATAGTCAATAATATCCTAACAACCTTGTGAGGGGCCAGGTGTCTACTTGAAATATTGGGCGGATCACTCTGTAAAGTACATGATTGTCTAACTACTATGCTGTACACCTAAAACTGATACAAAATAATATTGAATGTAAACTGTAATTGTAAAATAAAAAAATAAAGCAGATTGTTTGTCAAGTCAAGAAATAATTAAAGCAATAATCTTGCAAGGTCTACAATGTGGGACAACTTAGCCCTTGAACTCTTCCTTGACCTCTTCTCTAGTGTCCCACCTGCTTCCCTTGGCCCCAGCACAGGGACCTTCTCTCTTGTTCAGCACGACGACTTGGCCCTGTCCCAAAGTCCTTCACCTACTCTTCTCCCTCCAAGGAAAGCCTTCCCAGATCGCCCCATCGCTGGTTCCTCTTGCCGAGTCTCTGCTCCCAAGTCCCTGCCTCAAGGAGTGCATTCCTGTCCACCTCACAACTTCCCCTTCAAAAATGTAATAAAGCACTCATAATATAATAAAAGCTATCTTACCCATATTTAAGTATGTAGTTTAGTAGTGTTAAGTACATTCACATTGTTGAAACAACCTCCAGAGTTTTTCATTGTGCAAAACTGACACTCTACACTCATGAAACAACAGCTCCTCATTTCCCTCTCTCTTTGGCTCATGGTAACCTCATTCTACTTTCTGTTTCTGAGAGTTTGACTGCTTTAAATACCTTATATAAACAGAACCATATAGTCACTTGGATTTTGGGGACTGGCTTATTTCACTTAGCGTTAATCCTCAGGGTTCATCCTTGTGGCATGTGCCAGAATTTCCTTCTTTTATATAGCTGAAAAATATTTTATTGTAGATGCACGCATTTTGCTTATCCACTCATCTGTCAATGAACATTTCAGTTATTCCGACTTTTGGCTATTGTGAACAATACTGCTATGAACATGGGTCTATTGGAAAACTTGCTTTCAATTCTTTATAAGCGAGTTGTTGGATCATGAAGTAGTTCTAATTTTTTCAGGATCTGTCCTGCTGTTTTCCACAGTGGCTGCACCATTCAACATTCTCACCAACAGTGCACAAGGCTTCCCATTTTTTACAGCCTCACCAACAATTATTATTTTCTACTTTTGTAATAGCAGCCATTCTAGTAGATGCGAGGTGATATCTCATGAGGATTCTGAGTTTTTTTCCCCTTAGTGATTAGTAATCTTGAAAATCTTTCTTTATGTTTGTTACCTGTTTGTGTATCTTCTTTGGAGAAATGTCTATTTAAGTCCTTTTCAATAACCTCTTAATATCCTATGTCTAACATTAGTAAATATAGGTTGTTTATAATGTTTCTCTGTTATACTTTGTGATGTAATGATACCATTGTACATAAATTTGATTGATAATTCTGATTTTTCTCTCAGAAAAAAAATTTCTTAAGAGAAGAATTATAGCCCTGGCTGGTGTGGCACAGTGGATTGACTACTGGCCTGTGAACCAAAGAGTCCCTGGTTTGATTCCCAGTCAGGGCACATGCCTGGTTGCTGGCCAGCCCCCCAGTAGGGAGTGCTCCAGAGGCAAACACATATTGATGTTTCTCTCTCTTTTTCCCTCCCTTCCCCTCTCTAAAAAAAAAAAAAAAAAAAAAAAAAAAAATTATATATATAAAATTTTGTCTCTGGACAAAGCCAGAGAGAGATTTATTCCAATGCAGTGTTGAGAACTCACAGAGAATCTGAGTACTTCAGCAATACAGGATTTGAACTTTTGTGTTTGTAGCACACTTCCAAATACTGTTCTAGAATTCCCTGTGGCATTGAGAGAGGAATTAAACACCAGCCATGGACAAAGCAGTGATATTACAATATAACCTATCTCATAATGTCTATAAAAATAACTCGTGGCTATTTCACTCTTCTTTCAATTTTCATAGTGCCTTATGCAGCAGTTGGTCTTCAGCCAAGGCAAGGAGGAGCTTAAGTCACTTATGTAAACTCCACAAACACTAGCTGGAGTTTTCCACAGAAGCGTTTCTTCATAAACCTAAGCCTCGGTGTTTTCATCTGTCAAAGTGAAAAATGCCCCGAGCTGGAGAAATGCTTTTACCTTTTGATCTCTCAAATGTGTCAAGTTTATTTTTTTCACCTTCTAGTCAGTGCATGCTTTTAAACATAGATAATGTTAAATTCGAATTATTAATGACTTTAGACAAACATTAGCATTATCGAATTTTTTGAGCTCTCAGTGCCGCCAGTAATAGTAATGACATAACTAGGTCTTTCCCTCCAGCTTAGCATAAGAAAACCAAGGAGGTGCATCGGAAAATGTGCAGGAGAAGCACTGTTCTTTCCTGTGCCCATTAACTCTTCTTCCCTCTCCTCTCTCTCTTTTTCAATTGTGGTTAGGACAAGTAAGTTCATTCTTTATTTGCATTGTTTTATGACAATTATATGATCCACCTTCAAGGAAACCATGAACTGGACTGGTTAAAGCTATTGTTGGTCTAGAATCGCTCTCTGGCCAAGGCACCTAATTCATAAGAAAAGAAGAGACAAGGAAGAGATCGGCAATGACAACGGAGTCCATGATACTGCCCAAAGTCACAGTCTTTGCTAAGCTTATCTTCTCCATTGGAAAGAGATCCAATGTTTCACTTAGATCTCTTTCTTATCATCCCAGCCCATCTTGGCCTAGATCTGTCTTGCAAGTTTTCCTCCTTTTTTTAAGAAGGTTTTTATTTATTTATTTTTAGAGAGGGGAAGGGAGGGAGAGAGGAAGGGAGGGAGAAAGAGAGGGAGAGAAACATCAATGTGTGGTTGCCTCTCATGCACCCCCTACTGGGGACCTGACCTGCAACTCAGGTATGTGCCCTAGACTAGGAATTGAACCGACAGCCCTTTGGTTTGTAGGTTGGCACTCAATCCACTGAGCCACACCAGGCAGGGCATGTTTTGCAAGTTTCTTTTTTATTTACCTAATTTCTTGAGCTACGGTTGATTATTTAATCCTTGTTCTTCTCTCCCTTACCTTTCACTCCCCTCCTAAGCATATTGTTCTGAGTGCTATGCAAAGCAATATCATCCTTTCTTGGCTTAGTCTGTATCATCATCCATCAGTTGGTGCCAACAAGTCAAAATATCTTTGTGGGAGAGGGATAGGGATTATCAATTATTTATAAAATGGAGATGATGAACATGGTAGTAGTGGTGGTAATATTTGTGGTGGTGGCAGGGAAATGATAATGATTATGTGATTGAAAATATATTTAAAGAGTAAATGTAACTAAAGCTACTTTACTCAAAGATTTTCTGTACGCAAATATAAGAAACTATTTGAAGCTGGAGGTTTAAGGTGCACCAATAAATTAAAAAAGTCAAAGACTTGGAGCTGTTTACAACCTACATAGATCATGCTAGAGAGACGATTCATTGCATCTAATGTATGTTAGTTTTTAAGTTCACTTCCTCCCCCTCCTCCAGGCTTCCCCCCAAACCATTTTATCTTATGGACCTTTATTTCTCCATCTGTAAAATGTGAGCAATGAGCTGCATTTGTAATCTCCAGCTGAGTCCACTAAAGTCACAAAGGGTTTTGCAGTAGAAAAGGTCATTAGATTTTTTTTCAGGGTCAAGAGACATTAATGCAAAACTTCAAAAACTCTAAAACTTTTATAAAAAACAGCAATACACTTGGAAGCTACTAGACTAGATATCTTTCTCACCCTGAGTCTATGGCTCTATCCTTTACCTTCCACATCTCATTGCATTTAGTTACTAATGTTCATGATAGTTGCAGGAAATCAAGAAAAGATGAACTTCTGGTTAGTCACTCTTCTTTCTTTTTTAACTGCTAATACATATATTCATGCTACTATCACCTGTGGAACATACATGTCAGTTTGGGTTTTTTGGCCCTTTTTGTTGATATGTCTGCTAAATTGCCTCTTTTAATCCCTATGGAAATCCAAAGCTCTGCAGGAGCTAGATTTTAACAAATAAATGTTGAGTGGAGAATGGGGCGGGGGCGGGGGCTGTTGAGAGCTGTCTCCCCTGATGCTTCTTCTTCTGTCCCAGCACACATGTGCTGTTTCTGTTCTTAAAAGGATCAAATGCAATCCCTTCCTCAGATCGCTTCAAAACCATATTTCACAGAGGGCCCTGTATAGTGTAACGTGTTACAGAATATAGAAAAATGGACTTTTGCTGGAATTGGGGGAGTTGAGCCATAGACAGTAGGCTTACTTCACAACCACAACAACTTTGAAATGCATATTAAGTATATGGTCTTTAAAATAGACTTGGCAATCTCACCATGAAAACAAATGAACTATTTTTCAGTCATCATTGCCTGCTGGAGATGTCCTCCTCACTCCCTTTGCCCATTTGTCTTCTTTCCTCACTTCCACACAGACTATCAGGGAGCTAGTAGAGTCTTCTTACTCAATAAGGAACACCATTCTTTTCTCTTGCACTCTTTCTGCTGCAGTCTGCTCCAGGACCACCTTCAGGCACCCAAACTTAGCAGAAAAGGAGAGTTTCCATTTAACAGGATCTACTATCCTACAAATTCTACTATTCTACAAAACATTGTGCTTGAAAACAACCGTGTTGTTTTTATTTTATGTATTTTTTTATCCTAAGTTCTTTTAGGATAACTGATATATGACGATGATCATTCACATCTGTTGTATTGGTATTATTTTATATGGGTCATGCTTCTAGCACACATAATTTTGTGCTACCTATTATTTAAATGTTTATTTCAAATAGTTTACCACACGTATTTTGCCCTTCAGTGCCCCAGTGATTCTTTCAATAAACCTGTTTCCTGATCTCAAATGATTCAGGATTTTAAATGGGCAATCAAATGCTATGCCAAATCCATTTGTAAAACCTTTATTAAGTTTAACGGCAAAATCTCATAAGTTTGCCTTGGTTTAATCTATCAATTTAAGGCTCATTAAGATAAGGCATGACAAAGCTGAAAGAGAATGCCTTTCTGTTCTTTGAAAACACTTACAAAATCAAGTACTCAGCTGTTTCCTCATTGTAGACTGCCTTGGAAATGTCAGGCAAGTTCCACTGTCAAAGCCATCAAAAATACTGCTGAAATTGCACAGGAAACAATGACTACCTTGGGAAAACACAATAAGCTGTAGGACTCAGAAGTCTGCTTTTCCTGTAAGAAGGAAAGTAAATTTTGAAAGGGCGAACTTGGAGAGCTAGTTCCTCCGTGGGAAGTTTACAGATCCCGCAGTTGCGGGGAGAATACATGGCCAGGACGCAGCTGTCTTGTCCTGGCATCCCCGGCTCCTAGGGGGTCCCTGTTTCCAGCCTATTCTGCCCACCTCTGCCAGTGACATCGCCCCTAAAAATCCAGCATGGCTCAGCTTGTCTTTCCTAAAAGGCTTCAATGGCCTTTGGGTGGAGAAGTGCCTTGGTATTGTGCAAAGAAGATAGACATTTGATTGACATAACAGTAAGTTTGGAAGGTTAAATGTAATATAGTCTAATAAACATAAAGAAATAATTATGGTGCTGGTGAGGATGTGGAGAAAAGGGAGCCCTAGTGCACTGCTGGTAGGAATGCAGACTGGTGCAGCCACTGTGGAAAGCAGTATGGAATTTCCTCAAAAAATTAAAAACGGAACTGCTTTTTGACCCAGCAATTCCACTGCTGGGAATATACCCTAAGGATCCTGAAACATCAATTCAAAAGAACATATGTGCCCCTATGTTCATAGCAGTGTTGTTTACAATAGTCATGTGCTGGAAACAGCCTCAGTACGCATCAGCAAATGAGTGGATCAAAAAACTGTGGTACATTTATACAATGGAATACCACAAAGCAGAAAGAAACACCTTACCTTTTGTGACAGCATGGATGGAACTGGAGAATGTTATGCTAAATGAAAGAGGCCATCAGGTAAAAGACAACTACCATATGATCTCACTTATAAGAGGAATTTAATGAGCAAAATAAACTAACAAGCAATATAGAACCAGAGACATGCAATAGAGAACCAGAGACAAGCAATATAGAATCAGAGGAATAGGCTGACAGTGGCCAGAGGGGAGGGGGAGGGGAGCAATGGTGGAAAGAAGGGGCAGGGAGTAGTCAAAGAACATGTATGAATGGCCCACAGACATGGACAACAGTGTGGGGATTGACTGTGGGAGTTGGGGGTGGACTTGGTGGAGGAGGGCAAAGGGTGAAATATTGGGACACCTGTAATAGATAATAAAAAAAAAAATGAAAAAAAATTACCCAGATGCCTTGGGTGTCTTAGACCTCTTCTGAAAGAGAGTCTAAGGCAAGGATTTAGCTCCCATTGCAGATGACAGGGGCTCAATCCTACTGGCTGTTTCTGAGGTAACTTGTGGAATATGTCACTCTGAAGGATGTGATATAGAGTTGTTTCACCACGATTCCCATTCTCCACCGGAAGAGGCTGACCCATTGGCATGCCGATTTCCTTATATATGTAGGCCATCCAATGTATCAGATGAGCAATCTCCCATGAATTAGGCAAACATTCCCCAAGTAGGATGACAGAGAGAGATGACAGAAACTTGAGCTGCAGCTTTCTTGTAGTCCATGGGACTGTCTGCCATGGCTATCACTTGAACTCAGAGGCTGGTCTCATAGATGATCAAATATGGCTGCTACAATGGATGGTAATATTATACCCATCCATTGATTATATAGATTATAAGAAACTCTACATCACTATGAGAATTAGAAGTAATTTGTGTCAAGTGTTCATAGAATAAATAACACAAGAAGGCTCCTCAGTAAAATCTTTTTAATAGGGTATGTGCGGACTTTGTAGCATGGCAGTTAAATTTCTCTGTTGGTTAACATTGGTTGTTTTTTCTCCCTTACCTTCTCCTAGTCTCTTTAATGTCATCTTTTCTCTAACCAGATTCACCTATCAAAAGGCCACAGCCTTTCTCCTTGACAATATTTATGAGTCTAGTATCTTCCTAATGAAAAAGCTCTAGATCTCACGGCATCCGCTGCAGAGGAGAGAGTAGACAGTTGCAATCAGTTCCAGTTCATAGAGTGATGCTCAGAATTTCTGTCCATTCTATAACCTCATTTTTATTTCAGACACTTAGGAATCTCATTTTGTTAATATCAAACTACAAGCATAGTGCCTGTCAATATCCTAATGATTGACATCCCTGGTGGCTATTTTTAATTTCTGCTTTTATGAATAGCTGGTTGAATCTGATGCAGTCGGCTGTACCTTTTTCTTCAAATGTTCTAGTCTCCAGTCTACATTTGTCTTTGCATTTCTATCTCACCACTTTCATTGTTTTTGTTGACTTCTCTTTTTAGCTTACTATTAGCGCTGGCCAAGTTTCCATCCTTGACCCTCTGTACTTCTCTGGAAGTCTTTTCCTAGAAAACATGGGGAATGAAGAGATCATCTGGTCTACAGACTGTTTGAAGACTTCATTGTAAACTACCACATGCTGACAACACTGCAAAAATTGTTTTAACTAGTCACTTGCAAGCTGAATCCACAGAAAAAACATGCATTTTTTTTAATCTATGTATTATTCTAAAGAAAATGGAATATATCACAAAGCAATCCATATTTTCTGTTTCTCAAAAAAAGAAATCAAACAACCTGGCAACTGGGCCAGCATCTCTGTACACCACCACTGGCTATGACGGAGGGGCTGCCTTCTACCTTTAGGCCAGTGAGCTCCTAAAATAATTACACACATTTCCACTTCCCTAGCCATATATGCTTCCATGCTGCTCCTCACCACCTTCTCCAAGCTTTGAACAGACTAGTAAAGAACAGAAAACAAGAAAGCGTTCTAATCAATATATCCTCTTCATTCTATTATTATTCTATCATTTCCTTCACTATTAAATTGAATATTGTTAATTAGTCCTTCTTACATTGACTGTCCTTCCATCTCTTGACTTCATCTTTTCTCCCTAAGTTTCCATATGTCACTGAAATTACTTTTTCTTAGTCTTTTTTTCTTTTGTTTCTATCCTATTACTACATTCTTAAATATTGACATTCTTTAAAGTTTCATTTTTGAAAAAAATGTTTCTATCTGTCTGTCTACCTCACTTGTAGCTAATATATGGGAGGAGAGTATGGCTTCATGAAAATACCTTTGAATTTGCAGTGATAAAATGTGCATCCTAATTCTTCCTGAGCCAGTAAATAAGAAC
The DNA here is from genome assembly GCF_021234165.1 of Pteronotus mesoamericanus. Classification (NCBI taxonomy): domain Eukaryota; kingdom Metazoa; phylum Chordata; class Mammalia; order Chiroptera; family Mormoopidae; genus Pteronotus; species Pteronotus mesoamericanus. Next base: position 17,322,785 of record NW_026555189.1, read on the forward strand.
TTTAGAGATCATTTCTCTGGGTCTTTGCAAATATAGAACTTAGTGTTGAATTTGGTTAGCGTGAAAGTTTGATTTGGCTAAATGGTTTAATTTTTTCTACCTTTCTAACCTAGCGAAGCTAAACCCTCAAACTGGGAAAGTTTCCTCAATAAATTCTGATCAGATGTATTGTGCTTTTGACAATCTTATGTCATTTTATATTTTAATTCCTAATAGTCCTTTTTTAGAATGTATTGGCAGTTCAGTTATTTTTGACAAATACTTATACTCTAGTAAATATAACTGAGCTGATACGGTTCTTTAAAAACTCTTTTTCCCTCCACATGTGCCTGAGGGAAATTATCTGAGAAGAGAACTAGTAGTCTCTAAGGAGATAGAGCTATCGCCTAAATGTTGAACTGCAGCAAAGATTTTAAACAGACTTAGAATAAGCTAACAACTGTCTGCTTCTTCCTGGTTTCCCCAAGGGGTCAATCCCAGTATCTGAGTTTTGATCTAATGACAATGACTCTCTCTGCCTTTCAAATTTCATTTTAGAATACTTTGCTGCTTCTGGGAGGAAGGCTATAGAAATGGCCCTTTAGCGGATAACAAAAAAAAAAAAAAAAAAAAAAAGCTTTCAACATGCCTACTATGATGTTGGGCTCAAACTAAGAATTGGGTGTATATAAATATTATCATTTAATCTTTATCACCCTCATTACTACTCTTGAGATTTATATCTGTTGTTCTCTTTTAGTGAATAGCTATTGATCTCCATTGACAAGTTATAGAACCTCCATTCCCAGAGTTTGATGATACTCACTGAGGCTTAGTGAAGATTTGGTCCTAAGAATGGCACAAGTTTATAACATATCAGCCGTGGGCTTGGTAGCTTAGTTCATTTGGGGCTCAGAAGTCTCTCCTGAAGACAAAATGAGGTATTAGGGGAAAGAGCTATTTCACTGTACTTCGGTCTCTTGTTCAGAGTTCCATGATTTCGGGGGTTGTCTCCAGGGATATAAGGAAGATTCATATCTTTACTTTCCATTAATCCTGAAGTTCTCTGATTTATCCCCTCAACTTTTATGAAGTAATTACTCGCAAGAGCTCTTCCTTGTATGAACTGTAATAAAAATGACTTAAGAAAAACGGTTAGTCGTTGCATAAAATTAAGCAGAAATTAAATTAAAATGCAGGACATCTGTTCATTTCACATCAAGCTTTTGAAGATGTTCTCAATGAGCTGTGGAGATTGTGATGATAACGAAAATTGGGGCAAATTTTGATTTCCATCATTGGCATTTCTTGTCTTTGTGTCATGGGTGTCTCTAGTCCCTCTTTTCTGCTTGATCTGGGCCAAAACTTCCAACTGTGACACCAGAAAGTTCCATCATCTGATGGCTCAACTTGAGCAAGAGGAATCTTTGCCTCTTCGAACAGACATATCCAGGAGAAAAGAGTGACAGGTGTGGCTATATAATGAACTATAATAAGATAATGACATATAATAACTATCGCTTATTGAGAACTTAATTTATGTCAGGGATTGTATTTACATTTACATTCACTATTCCTGTAAATTCTCAAAACAAACCAGGACATAATGAAATACGTCCAAAGGGTTTGTTTGAACCATGGAGCCATCTTTACAGAAAGGCACCAAAAGACTGTATTAAAATATGGGGTCATAGGATCTAAAGCTTATTGAGCACCTATTATATGTAAAGTAGTGGTTAGGCCTTTGACCTAACTTATCTTTCTAAATCTCAGACAATCTTGTGAGGTGTAGTATTTCCAATTCCCATTTTCTAGATTAGATGTGTGAGTCTCAGAGAAGTAAAGGAATTAGCTCAAGGTCACATGTTAGTAAAGCTCAGCTGGACTGCAGAGTTGTAATTAAGTATCTCTTGCCTCTTCAAATTCAGAAACAGATACAGGGTCACGGTTTCCATCTAGAACAGCGATTTTCAGCCGGTGTGCCAGATGAATTTTTGAACTATGCAATACCTGACTATTCAGTCAGGGGCACTGACTTCTTTTCCCTTAGATTGCCAAATTTTTAAAAAATGGCAGCAGCCAACACAATAATAGCCATCTGGTATGAATGAATCAAAATTGTAACTATTTTTTTTTTGGTCAGATTGGCAAAAAAGATATTCTTTGGTATATCTTTATACCAAAGAATTTTAGCAATTAGTTCATGTGTGCTGTGAGATGCAAAAGGAGGAAAATCTCTGATCGAGGGGGTGAACATTCCTTCATGGAGACGTGAGGACACAGGGAGCATTTTCTCAAATAAGCTGGACACGGAATCCCTTGCTCTCAGGATCACATTATGCAATTTCCACAGCAGACGAGAAGGACTGGTGATCAGAGGTTATTTGACGGAGTTAATGTAACTAAGGAAGGTGGTAATGACAAAGGCAAAACTATTGCATTTTAATATAATTAAACTGATGTGACATAAACAAGCCTTTAGTTTTCCTATATGTTTGTTTTCCCCCAGAATGTAAGGATAAATGGAGCTTATTTCTTTTGTCAAACCATTTTTCTACAGGTCAGAAAACCAATCAGAGGGAGGAGACAGTTTTCTGGGAGCAGGTAAACCAATGTTACAAGTTACTGAGGATGTTGCAATCCTATTCCTTTCCACTAATGTAGCTTGAGGAAGGAAAGATGGATACATCAAAGGAACTAAAATGGCAGAATAAGGAGAGTGTGTGTGTGTGTGTGTGTGTGTGTGTGTGTGCGCGCGCGCACACGCACAAGGGCAAGAGAACCCCAGGAAAGAAAGAAGTTTCCCTGCTAAGAACCCCAAGAGTTCAGGGAATGAACTGGCAGTGGTCACTGTAAAAAGGATTAATAAAGAGGCATCTGCTGAAAACAGATGATAGCCCAGCAGAAAGGGAAACAGAGGCTTCCGGTGTCAGAAAAGGAAACATAAATTAAAAAACAAACCAACAAAAAAACCAAACAAACAAAAAAAAAAACCCTCTTAGTTCCACGCTTCCATTTTGGTACGTATTCCCATTTTCAGTGAGAACAGAGTTTCGCCAGCCTTCCACCTTCATGCGTTCTCTTCATGAAAATTTGGTAAGAAAAAGATGTAGTGGAAAGCGTGGATTCAGAATCAGATGTTATAGATAGCAGGCATTTGCCAAAGTATCAGGAGGAGAAATGTCACACTAAACAGAGGTTTTTAGAAATTGTGACTAGAAGACACTGAGCAAAGTATGCCAGAAGAAGTCTACGCCCATCAGTGCACCAGAAGGAGAAGGGAGCTTCCCTTTGCAGAAACTCACTGTCCACTGAGGCGAATGCCGGGGACATTCCTGCCACTCACCAGCACAGAAGCAAACTCCTTCCCTTCCCCTCACAGCCCCTGAGGGCTTCACTGTCGCTAAGGCAAAGCCGCCTTGGGGTCCTCCCAGAAAACAAAATTTTGATTATCAATTTATCCCTTCTATCACTTTAATTATTTATTGCAGGGAGTTTGACTGATGAATAGATTATTTAAAAGACACATACATATCTCTGGCTGGTGTGGCTCAGTGGACTGAGCACAAGTCTGCAAACCAAAAGGTCGCAGGTTTGATTCCCAGTCAGAGCACAAGCCTGGGTTGCAGCCCAGGTTCCCCAGTAGGAGGCATGCGGGAGGCGACCAACTGGTCTATCTCTCACACATTGCTGTTTCTCTCCCCTTCTCCCTCCTTTCCCCTTTCTCTAAAAAGTAAATAAATAAAATATTTTTTAAAAGGTACATACCTAAATAAAAGGCAATTGAAATATAACAATGGAGGTTCTCTGCAGAGGGGGCACTGACACTGTAAACTAAATTTTTCATTGGCAGCCAGTTTATGGTGGTATTACTCACTGAGGGTGACGTGAGACCTCCTTTGGGTGAGTGTCTGGCAGCCTTTGTAAATTTTGACTTGCTCATGATTGCCCCTCTCTTTTAGTGCTAGGCCAAGAGATGTCCGCGTTCCAAGGATTTTTGGGCGATCCCGGGAGCTCTTTCAAATGTGCTTGTTTTTTATTTGTGCTCTTTCTTCTGCTTTAATGGCCTGGGTCTGGCTGGCCTAAGCTAATAGTTTAATCACAGTGCCTATTGATGCATCTGACTTTCTGGCATGGTTGATACATCCACTGGGGATTCTCTCATGTACATGGAGAGGTCTTGCATGTAGTCAAGGACCCCTTAGAGTTGAAGGCCTCTGTAGATAAATACCAAATAATGCTCTGTGGAAGGAGGATGTCTGGAGAGGCCAGAACCTGCACTCTGGCTGCTGAGACCTGCGTGGGGCCCTAGAAGGGTCTCGGTGTTCCAGAACACAGATGAACTTGTCTTTAAAGGATGGTGTCTAGGGTCTCCAGGCCTGCATTGGAGGACTGGTTCCACTGCTCTTGAAGACAGAGTTTGTTCCCCTCTGAAATGAACATGCACGGGGCCGACAGGCACCTCAGGATCTTGAAGGAACTAATGTAAGAGCGTATGAGAGTAGCTCTGACCAGTACTGACCTGCAACTGAATCTTCTTTGAACCGGCCCAGCTAGGGACGCTGCTAGTTGGTGGCCTCTGTGGCTGGCCAGGGAGGGTCCTTTTGGCTTCAGGGAGCCTGAGTGAAGATAGTGCATCCAAGAAGTTGTTTTGTTGCAGCCCATGAACAGACAGTATTGGATGCAGAGGTGTCCTGGACTTTGCCACAAAGCAACTGAAAGCCTTGAGATGCAGAGCAACATGATTACTTTCTTTGAGAACAGCAAGTCTTTGTTTCCAGGTTAACCTTGACTTTTGGCTTCTTCGTCTTGGATGATAAAGTCTGTCTCTCTGAGGGGCTTGAATCCACATGCAAATTAAATGGTGGGCAGGCCCATTGTACCTCTGTCCCATCGGGGATGTTTTTGGAATTATCTAGGGACCATGACAGCTCAGACTGTCATCGTTTTTTCCAGATTCTATCTAAAGACATATGGTATAGATAAATAGAGAAAGAGATGCATAGAGACTAGAAATGGAGTCCCCAGAGCACATACATATATCAATGTTTCCAGCATTATCCATGAAGAGAACACATGGCTATGGACTCAAATATACCTTAGTGCTTGACAGTGGAAGCAAAAATGACAGGGTCACATTGCCATAGCAACCATAATGTGATGTGCCTGAACTAATGCTCTTTGTTCTGATTTCATCATTGCTGAGTTACAGGCTATTTACTACACCCCACCCTACCTCAATCTTCTCCCCTGCCGATCATGTGCTAAATACATTTCTGGGTACAGAGGATTCAGCAATGAATTCAATAGACCATGAAGCCCCTACTTTCATGAAACCTGAATTCTCAGAAACAAAGCAAACAATCAGCAAATAAATAGATAACATTAGATTGTGACCCACACAATGGAGAACAATGAAATGTTGCAAGAAGGGTAAGAATGCTGAAGGACAAGGGGCGGTCATTTTATGTGTGGGGACATCAAGGAAGATTTTGCCAAGGGGGCCGGGGGTCTTTTAGCAGTGAGCTGAAGAAAGGAGGGAGTAATCTTTCTCAACATTTGAAGGAAGAACATCTCATGCAGAAGGAATAGCAAATACAGAAACCATGAGGTGGGAAAAAGCCTGAGCATTTCTGGCAACTGAAAAAAAAAAAGTGTCAATGAGTAGGAGTGAATAAGGAGCATGGAGAAAGCGTGGGAGGTAAGGTTAGAAAGCAGCTGAAGGCCCAGCAACAGGGGGCATTTGATCATTGTAAATACACTGCTTTTAGTCTAACTAAGACGGAAAAAGATTTTAGAGGATCAGTTGGGCAGTGGAGTTACATGATTTTATTTACATATTTAACAGGATCCTTCTTTCTAGGAATTTGACCAACAGGCCAAGAAGAAATGAAGTGGAAGATACAATGGGGGGGGGGGAATAAAAGATTTAATTGTGCAGAAGTTAAAAGCATTTTTATGTGAGCTTGGAGCAAATCCACTAGGAGAAAGGGGTGTTGGCTTTTAGGATACAGCAAAGAGATAGAATTATTACGGTGATGAAAATTAGAGAGGGGAAGGGTTAGAATCTAGAATGCTGGAGGAGGTCATTGACTTATGTGAGCAGCAAGATAATCAGCCTAAATTAGTAGGAGAGGAGGCAGACTCTGTACTTAAAGATGAATACACATGGTACGGCCATGTGCAAGTTCTTGCATTTTCTCGGTGACATAGGAATCAAGATTATTAGCTGAGAATGAGGATCAGGAAGCTCACCTAGATTTTTGCTCCCAGCCTCTTCCTTGGTCCAGGTTCTCCAAGGCCACACCCCGTGGGGTGTGCAACAGCCCCTACCTCCCTATTCCTGTCTCAGCTCTGGGATATCGGCATCCCCAACAGGATTCAGGAACTGAATTAGATGGCTCAGGAAAAGTCAATGGGACTTACACTGCAGTCATAGTATGAAACTTTTAACGTAAAGTGATTTTCTTTTCAGTCAGAGGTGCCTAACCTTCTTTAGCTGTTCTTCACAGAAGCAATCAGATCCAAATTCATATCTTTAGAAAAGTTGTGTTTCTCTTTCTTCAAGTGAACCAAGTGCATAAGAAGCATTTTTACGAAGAATAGCCCTCTAAGCTACATAAAACTAGACCATGATTACTTGTGTCCTTGTAGGTATTTTAGCCTTTAAATGGTGATACTATCATTTTAATTAAAACTGAGGTTTCTTCAGAACTCAATTCAAAAAGAGACTGCAAGCCCTCATTCTACAATAGAAACTAAATCCTCCGTCCACGAGAAAACAAAGTATATGCGCGAAGGTAGGCAGAGTTGGGAAGGTTTCAAAATTTCGTGGTGAGAGGCTGGTGTTATGTATACAGGACAAAGAGATATGCCCAGAACTGTGAAAGTTATACTAATAAAATTCATTTTATGAAGTATAAAATGAGACACAGGAAAAACTAAAATCTGGGAGCTATGTGCAGAGTGAGATAGATGTAGAGAATCAGAGCCTATCTTAAAAAAAAGTCTGAGTGATTTAATTAATATGCCCATTGCACACATGTGGAGATACTGAGGTCCTTAATCTACAGAATACTGGAAAATAATTAACACAGACCAGGGGGTTGCAAAATGGCATTATTAACATCTGGAGCTAGAAAATTTGTTGTCAGAGGCTACCCTGAGCATCTTGGTTTGTTTAGCAGCTTCCCTGTCCTGCACCCAATGGCTATCAGTAGCACTCTCCTCTTAATTGTAACAAACAACAGTGTCACCAGACATTGACAAAGGTCCATTTGGAGGACAACATCGACATCATCCCTGGTTGAAAGCCACTGATACGGACAAAGTGCCCGGCATGTGCCAGGTGACATATCTTATTCTCAAAAAGGAATTTTATAAAAGTAGTAAAAAATAGACCCTTTTCCCATTTCCAACACAAGGGAAAATGGATATATTTTTCAGCATATTTGATTTCAATAACTTTAAAAAATCACCAATTAATATATAAATATGACTGTTTATATTTAAAGTGTACAATGTGATGATTTTATACACACACACACACACACATGTTGTGGAAAGATTACCAAAATTGAGATAATTAATACATCCATCATCTGAAATAATTAACTCTGTGTGTGTGTGTGTGTGTGTGTGTGTGTGTGTGTATGTGTGTGAGAGAGAGAGAGAGAGAGAGAGGGAATGTTTAAGATCTACTCCATGTTTTTTATCCTCAGAACTTACTCTTCTTATAACTGAAAATTTGTACCCTTTGACCCACATCACCTGATTTTTCCCTCCCCACGGTCCCTGACAAACAGCATCCTATTCTCTGTTTCTGCTAGATTAGTCTCCCACTACATGTCAATATGCTAGTAGGTTACTTAGTGTAAATCTGTTTCTTAGAGAGCTATCAATTCTTGAACACATTATTGCCTTGAATTGAACAAGTGGGGCTCAAGAGGCCTCAAGGGCCTCTATACCTCCAAAGCATCTCTATGGAAATTTTAGAAACCCCCTGTGTGCCTGGGGGCCACCAGCCTTGCAGTGACAAGTGAGGGAGGTTGCCTTGAGCCTAGACCAGAACCCACACTGAGTTCACTGCTCAGGGTCTTGCATACTTCAGGGCTGACCAAGTCTGAGTAAATGACAGAATGAAATGTAGGATCCCTCCACCAAGTCCTTGTCCTCACTTCCTCTATGAGTTCTCTTTGGCGCTGTGGCAGTGACAGATATTGCTTAGAGAGGCCATCCTATTTTGCTGTGTATAATGCGCACTTTTTTTGCCCAGATTTTTGAGGGAAAAATAAGGATGTGCATTATACATGGGCATAATGATTACATACCATGGGTATAACAGTGGGTATAATAATCCCATGTATAATGTGCACAAAAACATGGGTGCACAATATACACGGCAAAATATGGTAATTACTGATATAGACTTTTTGAACAGATTGACACAATTATCTAAATGATCAGATAATAAATAAACCAGGGGTTATTTCTCCAACACCGTGTACTTCCAAGCGTCCCTAACACCCCTCAACAAATTTGTGTGTGTGTGTCCATACCTGCATTTTCTTGGGAAAGTTAAGATCTACTCCATGTTTTTTATCCTCCAAGAGGATTTTATCCTAAGAGAAAATGCTCGTAGAAAGCATTTTCTACGGATTTCCTCAAGTTCTGAATGGATCAGTAATACAATTTCCATATTAGCCTTGGGAAAGAACTTGGATTTAGAAAACCCGGGTCTCCTTTGAGCATCTATGCACTTATGCACTAATTCTACACAGGTGTTTATCTTTGGAAGTTTTTAGTTATTTCCAAATTTTGCTGCAAAAGCTTTTATGTTTTATGAATAATTTGTGAAACACACGAAGACTGACATGTGAAAAGGTAAGTCAGTAGGTTCAGGGCAGCAGTGATATCTTTTTCATCTTGTTAAGATCTTAGAAGAACCATTCCTCTGATCTCCCTTTCAGAAAAGCCTGCTTGTCCTTGTCCCTTTCAGAGGAAGTCTTGCTTTGATACAGGTGGCCGCGCAGGAAGGGAGAGGCTCTCTGGCGTAGCTCCCTGTCACTTGCTGCAATTTGCACATCACATTTGCTCGACATGCTGAAGGTTCTAACTGGGTCAGACCATTTTTGCTTTCTTGAATTTCAAATGTGAACACTTCATTAAAGGACATTTAATTAAGGTTCTCATCCTAGACATTTGTGACAGCTGGGTATTTTTGCACTACTTAATCCACGACATTCTCTTTCAGTGTACTTGTTATGTGAATGATGTGTCTGAGTTTCCTAGCATTTCTATGAAGCAGTTCCAATTCCATTAGTGTTTCATTACTGAATCTGCCTAAGTTTTGATTAACCCCATTTTCAATAAATCAGCACTCTTTTTTGATTCCTGTGGATGCCTTTGGCCTCACATGATGCTCAATGTACTACAGTCAAAGTAAAAATGAAATATCAAAAAATCTTGGCACTGGAGGGAAAGCTAACATTTAGAACATCAGCTATGGGCTGAACAAAAATCTCATTTATATTTTCAGGCAATTCTGTGCTGTAGTTACCAGCAACACCATTTTAAAGATGAGAAAACTAAGGTTCAAAGGAACACTCACTGGTTATTTCTAAAGAGAGAAGCAAAACTACAATCCCTGGGTCACCAGAGGACATACTTTTTTCTCACATTATTTTGAACTCTTTCAAAAGAGAGAAGAAAATAATAAAAGGGTCCTTGTTGAGAAAATAAAGGTCAGGAACCGCAGGACCATCTGGCTGTGCTCTTCCAAACCCATGGAGTTTATTAAATAATAATTGACTACCAATTTATTATTAATCAAAAGCATATATAACCCACAAATCATAAGAAAGCCAAAGTTATCAGGATTAGTTCATGTAAGAGCACATATATTAACAAAAATAGGAGGATGCCTTGGCTTGGGCGGGAATTTTCCCAATTACATCTATGATTCTGAAAATCTGTTTTTAAAAAAAGGATAAAAAGACTCATTATTATATTTATAGGCTATTTTTTCTAGGAATTATAGAACTTAATTTGGAACCAATGGCTGGAGTTACTCTGCTGATTTGAGTAAATAAGACTTATTTTCACTAAATACCATGAGACAACCTAAAGGCAGAATCAGAATTAAAACCCCATCTTCTGCCCCCTGGATATGACTCTTATGATTACTTTGTCATTTTGCCTCTTCATTCATGGCCCAAATACAACCTAACATCACATCCATTTTATTTCTTTAATCTTGCTTCCAAATATATCATTTTCACAAGAAGTTTTAGTAGAAAATCAGAGAGAGCAGAAAGGTCATAACTAGCAAAGGAAAGCCTAGATATTATTTTCACTCATTTTGCTTAAGACAGTTTAAATAAGATGTCTTTCTCTCACTAATTAAAAAAATCTACTAATTTTAGAAAGATGGACAGGATAAAATAGGAATAAAGAGGGTGAGATGCTTCTTGGCTTATATAAGCCAATAAAAAATAGTTTTATTCTGGCCTAGTTCTAATTGATCTGATAATGTTCTCACATTCTGCATCCCCTTCTACATTTCTTGGAGGTTCTGTCTTCTGTGTAGAAGTCACTCTTGAACAGGTCTTACTCATGCAGTTTGGAAGATGACCAAAAATAGTACCAAATTTAAGTGATTCTTGGGACTTGCCTTCCTAGATTTAGTAGAAGGTATACTTTGAAGAGCACTGCTCTGGTCTGATTTACCATGCTTAGACCAATAAGGGTGAACATTATGAGGGTTACATGTCAGAAACGGGCAAAGATGTCTGTAAGATAAAATTGTATTTGAAGATTTACTCACACAAAGGCTGTGTGAACTTAAAATTTAGTAAATACTCCTCGGGTCCCCTCTGAAAATTGAATAGATACATCATCAGCAATGATATATGCAAATTTATATTTCAGTATATCTGCTTCAACACTAAATATTAAACATCAACTGCCTTCCACCTATCATATTAGTTGGCTTAATTTGGAAAAGTAGAATAGTTGTAGGTTTCTAAAAAAGATATCCCACTGAATTACTGACTTAATAACCTCATCAATAAGCAACTCTTCATGGAAAATAAACAAAATGCCTTGCATTTTTTTTACTAACAGACTTGGAAACTATTTCAAAATTCTTGAGACCTTTGACTGATATGCTTGTCTATGGTATGTGATTTTTCTCACAAGTAGAAAAAGAAGCAATGAATATCACCTAAACATCCCTTTTCAAATAAAACAGTATAAAATAGAAGTAGAAACAAATGAAGTTTCCTTTTAGACAGAGGCAAGCTGTCTGCCCAGGATCTGACCTTTCTTCTGAATTTTCTTCTTATGTTACCCCAGAGGGTGACATATAAAAGAGCAAGGATTTTTGCAGAAGCATGGTGAGGGTCAGGTGTCATGTTGACATCTAAGCCAGACAGATACCAGACAGGCTCTTTACAACCATAAACCATCTGTTTCTAGCCATACATTTGAATTGCAAGTATAGAAATACAATGCCCATAAACCACATTGATATCAAATTATGTCACAAAGCACTGCCTTTAGCCAAAGAGCGTAATATATGTGCCTTAGGATGTATGGAGATAGTCAAGGTTTGAGAGACCAGTTACTACCTATTAACTGTATTTGGAAATGTCCTAACTGTATTGATTTCTTGAATGTTCTAAGACCACCTGCTGAATCACAGTATGTACATGTTTTTAAAAAAGAGAAAAAACATGTATCTTAGAAGGTAGAAGATCACTGTCAATGGCAATGAATAATGATTTTCTTCTGATTTATTTTATACTTCTTCAGATTTGGAAAGAAAACATATAAGTGTGCTTTAGACATTTTAAGCTGTGTGTGTATAAAATAAACAATTCTTGGTTGAATGTAATGCTGTGAGACATTTATCAAAGCATGTTATGAATAAAAATAAAGACAAAGACTGTCTTTTGTACAATGGCTCTGGGGTAAGACAGAAAAATCAAAGCTGGTCACTGTTATTAGAATGATACTATAGGAGCAGCAGCCAAAATACCCTTCTACCTCAGAGAGGCTTAGACAGGTATGGAATTTCCCTCTGTCTCTCAATGTTCTAAGGGTCAGAATAAAACAATTCCAAGAGCTGAAGTGGGGTAAGCAGCAGGGGCCAGAGTCAAGAACAAGAGACAAAATCAAGCACAAAGGAAAGTCCTACATTTCTCTGCTTAATGAAACCGAATCAGCAATGAGACAAAAAAGAAAAAAGAAAAGAAGAAGAAGCCAGTTTTCAAGCGACAGAATCACCTCCTAGATTTGGTACCTAGCATGGCTTCTTCAGCTTTAACATCCCTGCTGAAACTGAAATGTGAGCGTCAAATATTGTCATACCCCAACCTCTCAGAATAAATGCCCTGTCCGCCAAGGCTCTAGGCCCTTTGACACCTTTATTTTACTCACCTTGTTGGCTGCCTTTCTACATGGCCTGACAAAACCCTTACAAAAGGGAGGAGTGAGAAGAGGAAAAGACATGTTGATGGCATGAAAATATGACACTCTTATTGTTGTTGAAGTTGCTGTGTTCATTCTGTCGGGCACCTCGCTGAGCACTTAACCACTACAGTTTGCCAACTCCCAGATCCTTGTCCTTTGTGAAACCCAGCCCCAGAACCCATTGCTGGTGTATTCATGGGCCAAGTTCAGGTCACTTCTGCCGCAAGATGGAGCTAAGTCTATCCCAGTGGTGATCATTGTGGGGGCATGAGAGACAAAAGTACTGCAAAGAGTTGATATTTATTAAGAGCTTCCAATATTCCAAGAATTGTGTTAAATCCTAAAGGGTGTTTACAACTGTAACCATTACTCTGTGAGCAGATGTTATCTTCCTCATTTTATAAGTGAAGAAATGACAGCTCAAGGAATTTCAAGTGACTTAGCCTGCGTCACAATGAAAATAAGTGATTGAGATTGCATGCAAATCCAACTCAAATGTTGATTCCCTAAAACAAAAACCTTAACCCTGGATAAGATATTTGATCAGCTCAATTTCTAGGATATTTCCTGGATTGTGCAGAAAATCATTATACGCATCTGTGGGATGGTAGTTCCATGTTAATATCTTTTTTTTTTAATTATTGGGTAGGAAAATAAACAAAAGCTACCATGCTATTTCTCAAATAAAATCTTTTTTTTAATTTTCTCTTTTTAAGGTTTTTGGAAATATTGAGTGCTTTCTGTATTATCACTAAATTTTATTAATAGATATGTGGATATAGGGTATTAACAAATATGTGGAAGTCATGTAATGGATTCATGTACTATTAATGCACTAATGGACGTGCCAGGCTATTATTGTCATTCAAATTGATAGGGCATTTTCTCTTTAATGGCTTTGAGTGTTCATCTCCTTGAGAAGTTTAGATCCAGGCTAATGTTTTAATATAAGTCCTTCCTGTTGATATTTCACAATTAAAGGAAAAATGCGCTGTGACTAATGTGTTTAAAAGGTAGTGATCAGTATCTCATGAAAATAATAAGTCACAATTTAGGAGCATCTGTGTTTGCTGACTTGCAGTCAAGGTAAATTAATATTTAATTAGGGGGTGCATCCTGATCTGTGATTTAGAAACACCTAAGCTATACCGAGGAGAATGGAAGAACTACTGTAATGGATAAATAGGCATGTTTTACTTTTTAGGTGAAACATTTCAGAAGTATTAGACTAAGAGAGGAACAGAAACAGGAAAAAAAAAAAGAGACATAGAAGTTATTTCTAAATTGGCTTACTCTGTTCTCATCAAGAATCTATAACTAACCCTAAAAGTATGGGAGCATTGTCATCCTAAAGCCACTCCCTGTCAAAATATGCCACTGGATTTATTTTTCTTGTTTTGACTCTATGAGTCACACTGCATATTGATCATTATTAAAACATTGGTTAAATACAATGTGATATCAACTAAAACATTTAGACAAATAATAGGTTCTCTCTCAGTTTGTATTTAAGAAGAAATCATCTTTATTTCTGAAGGAAAAGTCTGTAGCTGAGCTTATTTTATAAAACCTAAATTTCTTTAAAAAACCCATAGGAGAACCAACTACAGCATTATTTCAGAATATTGGTAAAGAATATTTAATACAGAACTTGAAATAATTTTGGGTAAATTAAATAGTTTGATACTTATATAATTTCAAAAAATGAGAATTGAATCTGTCATAAATAAGTATCCTTAATCCAGCTATGATTTATGTGTAAAGCAATTCCCTAGTTTAGTTGATTTACAATAATTTTCTTACAGGATGAGCAAGTTTATAAAAAATTGTGTTTAAATATTTAGTAAAATACATGAGACTCAACATTGCCTTTAGTACATAACACTTGTTTTTTAAAGATTTTTTTAAATTTATTTTTAGAGAGGAGGAGGGAGGGAGAGAATGATCAAAGATGCTTAAAACCTCCTCCATGCACATTAAAAGTACCCACCTCTTTTTGCTTTGCCCATTCAAATCAATCCGACAATTGACAATCTTGGTATTCTTTTCAACAATTTAAGCTTAATGAAAGATTTCAAGATATGGCACTGTGTCCAAGTTAAATTTTAGAGAAGCACTGAGAATGACCTCAGATCGAATAGGTTTGTATATTGCAACAATGGGGAACACAGAAGTTTAATATATTGAGAATATAGAGTACAGGCTTTGAGTCCCTGGAAAGTTCATCCCAAACAGCAGGGCAACAGACACAGAGGGGAAGCTGTGAAGGAGGTTCTCTGTGTCTGTGCCTACTGCAAGCAGATACTTGTCAGGGGCTCTGTCTTACCAGGACTCATTTAGAAATCATGTGACAAGATCAGACACGTGATTTCATAACCAGGAATTCTTGCCCGTGTTACAAAGTGGTAAGTAGTTTCTCAAGATCTGACTGGCGAGTGCCACTTGGTTAGGTGCTGGGAACACAGGCATAAATATCTAAAGCTGTGCTCTGCTAGATCATAACATCTAATGGAGGGAAACAAGGAAATCCACCATCTGTAAACAGCATAGTCACCAAACGTAATAAATTAAGAGCAAGGGCTCTAGAAGTCTGCTCTAGATTTTAGAGGAAATGAGACCTGACTCAGCCACATACCTGGCTTCCTTGGCCTTGAGCAGTATACCAGTCAGGAAAGAGAATCTATGCTAGATGAAGAGTAGGAATTTAATATTTGTGGCTCATTGCAATGCAAAGGTGTTGGAAATTCTGATACACAATAGTGACCAGTGAGGTAACCAAGAGATAAGTATCAGCAGGAAGTCATTATTACCCTAGAGTTTGGGGGATGAAAAAGAAAGATGGAGTTACCAGAGCTCAGTAGCTGAAGCCATTTGACCTTCATGCAATAATAGAACAAGGGAATATTGAATAGGCAGTAAAGCACTAAAGACTGCAGCCACTTCTGAATTTGTGCCATGTAGAGAGAAGATGGGGGACTCGGCTGGCTTCTCACATGCCCCATATTCAGTTCTTGCCGATTGCCTTCTGCTTTGCAGAAAGAATTAGAAACCAGCTGGAAATGGAGACTAAGGAACATAAATTCCAAGACACTCCCCTACACCTAAGACAGGAAAAGTATAAGGAAAGTACTGGAAAAATAGAAAAATATGACCATGACTCTCTAATTTCTATTAAAAAAAAACACATATATATGGTGGTTTGACAAATTTCTCACTAAAAGTGTATTTTAAAACAATACTTGAAAGCAGGTTTCCATTTTTTAATTATAGATTTATTAATCAGGGATACTTGATTCATTTTATTATTAAAATTTACTAGGATCATGGTGATCATTATGATTTATTAATGATCAGGATTTATTTATGTATGTTGGGTGATTTTATTGTAAATGTATGCATAGCATAATACACAGTTTCTCTAATATTTACCAACTACCAGGTTGGAAAAGGTCTTGTAGTAATTTGAATATGAAGTCCCATTATCCTTTTAAATTCTTATTTTTTTTAATCGTTGCCTTTCATTCTTTCACTGGTCTCCTCAGCTGTGTCCACAGAACAGGTTTGTTTTGGTTTGATTATAGATGAAAGTACATATTTCTTTCATTTTAAAAGTAAACATAATATACTTCCATATTGGACAGTATGTGAACACAATACAACGTTGTTGTAAAGAATTGGGGCAGATGAATTGTGTTCTAATTCAATCTCTAACTTTCCTAAGGTTGTAACTTTAAAAAACGTACATAAGCTTTCTAAGATTAATTTCTCATCCCTGCTTTGTTAGTGCTGACATGAGGATTACCAGAGAAAAAGGCATATAAAACTGAAAAGAACCTACTACAAATCACTGCCACCAATAATCATAGTAATAATAATGTCTTGCTTTTTGTTATGATAAAAATACTGGTACTGACCCTCTTATAATTTGAGTGTATAGTACAGTGGTATTAATTATAAGAAAGAGTTATACAACAGATCTCTACAACGTTTTGATTTTGCATGATGAACTGTATACATTAAATAACAGCTCTCCATTTCTTGCTTCCCCCTGCTCCTGGCAACCAGCATGCTACTTTCTGTTCCTTTGAATTTGACTACATTAAATACCTCACATCAGTGGAATCATGTAGTATTTGTGCTACTGTGACAGGCTTATTTCACCTCACATGATGTCCTCAAGCTTTGTTGTTGTATGTTACAGAATTCCCTTACTTTTTATGTCTAAATAACATGCCGTTGAATGTGTATGCCACATCTTCTTTATTCATTCATCTGTCTATGGACCTTTAGGTTGTTTCCACAGCTGAGCTACTGTATATAAAGCTGCAATGAACATGGTAGTGCAAATGTATCTTTGAGATTCTGATTTCAATTATTTTGGATAAACACTCAGTAGTAGGATGCTAAATCATATAGTAGTTTTGTTTTTTTTTTAACTTTTTGAAGAATTTCCATACTGTTTTCCTTAGCAACTGCACCAGATATCTTCCTTGGACAAATGTCTATTCAAGTCTACTGCTCATTTTTAATTGGATTATTGTCCACCAGTTCTTCTTTTTGTTTCTTCTGTAACCATGTATCATATTAACCCTCCAACAATGTTCTGTATTACCACCATGGATCTGTCTGGTAGTCTTATTACTGTAACGTATGATCCTGACAGGGCATTTGCGACTGCTGTTTTCTTTGTTTATAAAGTCTCCCTCAGACACCCACATAGCTTGTCTTCTCAATTTCTTAGTTTCTTTTAAAAAAGTAAATTTATCAACATGTTAAATAATTTTTGAGACACACCATAGCATGCTAAGTATTTATCTAAAGTAATGAGGAATATTTTTCTATGATATTGGTACTCATATAGAAAGGTCTTTAACATGTACTGTCAAGTTTGTTTTTTTAATCAAGGCTAAAAAATATGTAATACAGTGTTCTCACATTTTTCTAAAAAAAAGTGAGGTTACTAATCTTATTAGCTTTTACATATATAAAATCCTATTTTAGAGGCATAAAAAGACACTAATGATCTCTCAGAAGAAGAGTAAACATTGGGCAGAAGGGAGACCTGGGTAATATGAAGGTATCTGACTGCATTAAAAAAACAAAATATAATAAAAGGTCACATTATTAAAAAGTCTTTTTCTGATCAACATGAATAAAATGGCAATTCTCTAATCTCCTTTCAATGTTCTAATTTTCTTCACAGAGCTTATTGTCAATAAATAGACAATGAACAAGCAAGAGTAAACATCAATCTTCACAAGTATGTGAGCTTGAGAAGGACAAGGTGTTTGACTGCTTTCTTATCTAATATATATCTAATTGTTCCAAATAATGCCCAAAACATATTAAAAGTCTTAATTAAAAATAATTTTAAAATGAAGTATAAAAATATTGATAATTACTTCACTGGGTGGCCATGACTAAATGAGCTAACATATATGAAGTTCCCTCACATAAAATAATTGTTCAATAAATGTTAAAATTATGCCTCTCCTCATGGGGTACAAATGCTTGGACTCTTGTGTGATGACAAGCATAAGTCCTAAGGAGTAATAATGAACAAAAAAGGATTAGGCAGACAGGATCGATCCATTTTCTGACTCATAGATATAAAGGTCAAATAGGCCAGAACATTTTAGTCAGACCTCACCTACCAGGTTCAATTTTGGCATCTCCCCATTAAGCCATCTTCCTTTAATCACAGGAACTTTGGCATTGGACAGCATGATTTCTTATTCTTTTGTCAAATACATTTCTGTTTCTCCGATTGTGAGCTCTAGTTGAAGCTCTATAATTTGTCTAGATTTGGGATTTAGGCAAGAAAAGTTATAGAAGATAGTTTGATGACCACCAACAATCCTCCCATCTGTGTATGGCCATACCACTACATCCTTCAAGGAGTGGAGTCTATTTCTGGCTTAATAACTTGTGGCATTGTAACATTGTGCTAATTCTGGTTTAGCCCATCAGAGTTGGGAAGCTTCTGGTTTTGTTCTCTTGAAAACCAGTCACCATAGTCCACTGGATGATGAGAGGCCATGGGGAGAGAAAGTGAGAGAGATCACATGGACAACAGGTACAGCTCCCCAGCTGGCTGTCAGCGCCTGTGTCTCCAACATGTGAGTGAGGTCATCTTGGACATTACAGCCCTGGCTGAGTTCACAGATTAATGAAGCCCTCCATATGAGTGACCCCCAATCATAGTGCAAGCGGAACAGAACCATCTAGCTGAGTTCAACCAACCTATAGAATTATGAGAAATGATAAAGCATCATTATTTTGATTTACTATGAAGCACTGAATAACTGAGAGGGTGGAGTGTTCACACTCCCAGGGTGCAGCGGGGTCAGATACAGGATGAGAATGAGGATGGAAATACAGGCCTTTCCTGTATGGGAGCTGAGACCTGACTGTCAACCTTCTTCATTCGAACTCTCCCTTCGGAGGGAGAGGCTTTGTATCATGCAGAGAATATTTACCAAAATTCACTGTGGCAGTAAAACTAATATAATTCATGGTGTCATTTTCTCTTTTGTACACTTTATTAAGTAGGCTTTATTTAACATCTGCATTATGAAAATGAAATGATAAAATCTGAGTGACCTTTATTATTTTGCATAGGGTTGCTCTCATCAGCTTATCTCGGTTCTTGAAAAGGTCATCATCACTTGTACTATGGGATCAGCTAATAATATACTAATATTTGCTTTGTCGGCTGAGGAATTATCCATAAATCAAAACACATAAACATTAGGAAAATAGAGTTTACAGCTAACTGAAGCAACTTGTGTGAGATGGATATGTTATTTTCACATAGATTTATTGTCTGCCGGTAACTAGAGGAGAATAATGATATGTGTCTAAAATGCCACCATTTTTGATACACAAGCCACATTGAATGATGTGATACAGTGGGAACCATGACAGTAAACTTGGGCCACCTGGATTGGAGTGCAAATTCTAACATGGATTTTATGACTGGAAACAAACTCCTTCACCTCTTTGAGTTTAATGTCTTTTGTCTACACGTCGAGCTAAACCTTTCCAGGCCTAACAATAGCAAAGCTGTGAAAATCAGCTGCAATACTGTTCAAAGTGCCTGTGAACCACAAAGCTCTTTATTTCAAAACTTGCCCAAAACTTATGAATGTTTTGGGTTCAACACATTCTCTGTGTGTGTGCGCGCACCCATGTGCACGCGTGTGTTAGGGGTGGTCATAGGCAGAGCTGGGCTTGAACCTGTGCTCTGCTAGTTGACCACCTGTTGAACCCAAGTCCCACTCTGACTGTGGATTATGGGATATGGGATAATCTCGTGGCTATGGCAGGACTTAACTGAGGTAAAACATTGGGCAGGATTTTCTCCATTTCCCCTAAATACTCTGAGTCTCTTCTCTGCCCTTTTCTTCACTGCTCCACGGCCCAGCAGGCTGACCCCTGTGCACCATGTAGCCTGGGACCCCCATGTCCTTTGGCCTCTTGTTAGGCTAATGGGAACCACTTACAGGAGACTGTAGAATAGGAGGGAAGGGAGGTCATGTTTTGTGCCTTTTTCCCTGCTGCTGGTGCCCGAATTCCTCCAAGGCTACAACTTGTGCCAGGAGCTCCTTTGCTACTGTGCCCGCTGTCACTGACTTTGCTTCCCAGGCTTCCTGGCACTCAGTACTTCCCACTGTCAGTCTCCCTGCCTCACCTTCCCTTCCCGATTCCTTCAACTCTTTAAACTCTTTTCATGCTAGACATAATTTCTTTGTAAACCTTTTCCATCTTTTTTCTTGGCAAGACTCCAAAGTGCCAATCACACCCTAATATCTAAAAGCTGTTAGCACATATTATTAGAGTAATTGCAATACTTTGGGTACAAAAAAGTCTGACCTTTGTGAACCTGCTCTTACATTTCTTTTCTTTGTAATTTTTATACTGCTTTTTGGAGGGGGAACATTAGATACATGAAATCATCAGGGAAAGAAAAATAGAGGCCCCAATTTGTGGAATATAACTGAGTAAGAAAGAAGTCAGGGGGGAATCATTTGTCTTCAAGGAACTGGACGAAGATGTTGATCTCAGGGCAGCTCAGACAGTGAGCATGACTCGTGTGACTGATTTGTGAGCATCTATGACTGTCATAAACCTGTGCTATTGTAATAGTTTGACCCCAATCCCAAGTTGCCATTTCATTCACATCAACATTCAGTTGAGCATCTGAGCAGGGGCATATCATGAGCCAAACTCTGTCTATTCAGACAGCAACCCAGTGGGTATGAGTGGTGATGTTTAACTACTCCTCTCTCTCTCTGGTTCACTATATTAAAATGCCTTACATTTCTTTGAGCCTTTGTTTAGTTGCTCTAAATCACTCTAAAAGGTAATTAAAAACAGGAACTGTCTTCACAATGCCCCTCATACTCCAGGTAGAAACGGAAATTTAGCTAATAGATATTCAGACAAAAATATTCACTAACATTTAGCTAACAAGCTTATTAGATAGCACGATAGATAAGATTATAATAGCATGTTGTATTTTTCCCTGAATATTTTAAGATTTACTTCAATTTAAATGGCTTTCCATTACAACCCTATTAAGAAAGAAAGAAACCTCTGATCTTTGTTCAAATTTTTTTCCAGGCCACTACACTACTGTTGCCATGGGTTATTCAGTCAAAGTTTTCTTTAGGGGATATGATTTTCAGTATCTTTACCACCAAACCCCCAGTCTTCCCCCAAATGCCTATTAAATATCATCCAAAGCATTTTATTTTGATCTACCCGTATTTCAGCTCCTTTCTCTTTGTTTGCATCTGAAATGGGGCAGACATCTTGTTTACCAGGGAACATAGGGAAATGAATTCACTTATTGATTGACATTATCTAGCAGTCAGACATGCACTGCAGCAGGTAAAATTGTCTTGTGTGTGTGTGTGTTGTTGTCTGACAAACTTCAACAGAGAAAGTGATGTACTTTTGCCAGGCAGGGCTACTATACAAGCAGGTAATGGGTCTTAAAAATGCTACAGACATTAATGGTGTTAGATCAATAATATTACTAATACAGGTAAAATGCTCTTACATATATTATTAAGGTCTTGCTCAGAATGGAGTGGCTCAAAGGATCACGAATGTACAAGTAATTGCTATATCATTGGGACAATAAAATGTTAATGGAATTTCTTTCATACAACATACTCTGTATATTTTTCTGCAGGATTTTATAAAGAGTGGTTTTGTATTAATACATGACACAGACACTCAATTTTTCCATCATAGTCTGAGCTTTCCCCTAAACATTAGCCAACTCAGAAGGCTGAAGATGCTATTATTCCTCTACTCATTCATTACTTTTTAAAAATCTCTCATGAATTGAAAGACAAAGAATGGTATAAGTACTCATTATTATCCATCATTTTCTAAATATTTAATACATTGATTAAATAAAACTGGCCTGAATACCTTTATCTGAGCAGAATGTAACATCAAGTGTTAGTTCCAGGGAGCATTGTACACACACACACACACACACACAAATCTGTATTTACTAATGGATTCCAAAGGAAAGCGACTATGTTCTTTCAGTGACGTTAGTAAAATATGAGCTAGACTATTTCAATGTGTTAAAAAAAATGTTACTCAAAGGTGATTGTTTAAGTTAAATTAGCCCTTATATGTTCTATTTAGAGAAAATATATACAAAGATGATAAAAATTTAGGTAGATGGATGGAGGGCTCAATAGATATGAGAAAATCCCAGAATCTAATTGTGTAGCTTTCTTTTCTCAACTCATTTGTTTGCTCATTCTTATTGCTTTTAGTATATAACATTAGGTTTTCTTTTCTTGTTGTTGTTGAAATTCTGTCTTGTTGATTAAAAATAAAGATAAAGAAGGAAAGAAGGAAGGGAGGGAAGGAGGAAGAAAGAAAAGAAGAGAGGGAGGGAGGAGAGAGAAGAAGGAAGGAGGCAATAAAACAGAGAAAGAGAGAGAAGGAAAGAAAGAAAGAAAGAGAGAAGGAAAGAAAGAAAGGAAAGAAAGAAAGAAAGAAAGAAAGAAAGAAAGAAAGAAAGGAAGGAAGGAAGGAAGAAAGAGAAAGAAAGGAAGAAAGAAATAAGGAAAGGAAAGGAAAAGGAAGGAAAGGAAAGGAAAAGAAAAGAAAAAAAGGAGAGAAGAGAAAAGAAAAAAGGAAAGGAAAGGAAATAAGGAAAAGAAATAAGGAAAGGAAAGGAAAGGAAAGGAAAGGAAAGGGAAAGGAAAGGAAAACAAATTCACTTAGTCATGAACCTGGAAACATAGGCCAGATATGGGCAAGAGTCTTATGGATTTTCCGGAAGAATTTCTTTCCCAAAACTTATATTCAGTTCTATTTCTAGCTCAAGCAACTTGAGCTCTGTATTCCTGGTATCAATTTTAGCTTGTGCAAAATACAGCTGTCTAATTGCTCACTGAGAGAGAAAAAAAATTCATTTTTCCCCTCAAATTTCTGATGCTTTCCATTGGTTTCTAATCTTGTCACATCTTTATTTATAAAGTGTATCCCTTTTGTCTTTCTTAATAACTGGATGAATTTGTTATTGAAATAGATTTCTATTATTTGAGCATTCTAAATGAAGGAGTTTATAATACAAAAGAGTACACTGCTGTTGGTGGAAATGGGAAATGATTTTTCAGCTTTTCGGGACTCTCACTCTGTAAAATACCAATGTAGATGAGTGTCTGTTCTGAGTTCAGGTCAAGTGGGAGAATGAAAAGACAAATTACTCTGCGGGGCAGGTGGCTAGCCCCTGAGCCTGACAAGGCTCCTTCAGAACTCAGCTTTCAGAAGTGATGGGTTGACCCATGTACATGCCAACTTTATTTAAGTTTATTTAAGGTAAACTTACTCCCTCTCAGTAAGCCCAGATCAGCTACAGAGATGGCCAGTTCAGAGAAGTGGCAACAAACAGTTTCAGGTGCAAACAGGTCAGACATCAAAATCAGTTACCAGATTTTAGGAAGGAACAGTTATAACAGGTGTGCAAAGGTAGGGAAAAATATGGCCAATCTATAAGTAAGCTGGCAGGAGAGCTGACTGCCTAAAGTGATGAGAGCTGCCAGAATATCACATATATTTATAGACTTTGTGGCTGCTGGGGTAGGTCACACCTGGGGGAGGGGGAGCATTTAAAGACACAGCCAAGAATCATACTTTCGAATGACGTGCCTATTTGTATTTGTATTTGTTTTCATACTTATGTATGTCATCTTAGTCCATATCAAATTCATTGCGGAAATAGTCAGGAAATTGTATTCAACATGAAAATCAAAGTATAAAGCTTATTCATCATCAACTCTGGAAGAAGGATTCCTACGCTAAAGGGGAAATGACTAAGAACGGTAGCTTGGATTCAGCAGACATCGTCATGAAGCCCCTGACCAGCAAGATCTAAAGGGAAACATGATGATACACAGAGCTCTTGTTACAAAATAAAGGGAATAGGCAGAGACACTATTAAATTTTAAAAAACTGACTCAAGGGTAAAGAATAGTTTATCAAAAAATATACCATAGAAATCTCTAAAATACATTTCTTGAGTATTGGAAAGTGATTAATGAATTAATAGTTATTGATAATGATTTTTTCAGGGCTAGGTATCTGGTGTGTATTATTTCATTTAATTCTCAGATAAGGTCCAGGACAGAGGTCTGGATGGTATCACCATTTTTAAAGGTGAGGTAACGCATTTCATTTAAGGTCGTCTCCTGCCTCTGTGTGCCGAGCTGAAATGTGAGACTGAGCGTGGTTCACACCAAAACTCAAGGACTTTACACCTATTTTGTAAGTTCAAATTCAAACAATACCCATCTTTATAGTATGGGAAAAGATGATTTGAAAGGTGAGAAATTTTTTAGTCAATCTAGTAAGTAGATACATTTTAAGGATAAGTTCAAAGACCAAGAAATTACTTATGTTTCATATTTTAAAATAATAACTTTATCTGCATGATCCTACTTTAATATGCATTTATAAATTAATACACATAGCTTTTTTTCTGGAAAGGAATTTCAGAGTAGTATCTGGAGAATTAGCACAATGTTTCCTCTCCCCTCTACCCTGCATGGGGCCATTTTGGAATCAATAATGCATTTAAGTGTTTGTAATTATTAAGTGTGTCCAGGGACAATTGCCATTTCACAGAATTACTCTCTTTATACAATCTTCTCAATGTTGTTAGTCTCATTACTTTAATTATTTTTGTAATTGATTCCTAAATTTTGTCATTAGATAATTTAATTAATGATTCCATTGATAACTCCATGCTGTTAAAATATTTTTAAAGTAAACTTTCAGTTTGGGCAAACAAATTCAGATTGGAATTTTTTTTGTTAATAATTATGACATTTGTACCCAGAGCACAAGAACGACCCTTAAGTGATTTTTCAGTTATTGTAAAGTAGATAGCATTGAAAGAACTCTGAGCATTTATCACATGGAATACTTCTCCAGTGATTAAAACATCAATGGAGATAATTCTCTACTCCTCTTCTGATGGGTAAAAAGGAGAGCAAAGATAATTACAGTCCAACGGTGATCCTAACCATTAACTAGCTGCCTCTTCTAAGTAGCTTTATATCTGGGAGGAGGAGACTAACAGTTGTTTTGTTGTTTTCTTTTTAAAGCATGTATCTGCTCATGTCTTTTCCTTGCTTCAACCCTTTGCATATCTTGCCATCGCACCAAAGATGAAGGTGAGAATCTTTAATGGCCATCAAAGTCTGTGCCTCACTTAGCCCTTGCTAACTCTCTACACTAATGCTCTGTCTCTCTGCCTGCCGGTTACAGGGTATTTCAGTCCCTCATTCATAATACTGCTACTCCTTCTGGCCATAGGATGTTTGTATTAATGTTGCCTCTGTCCAGAAATCCCTGGTCTCAGTGAATCACTGTGTTTATCCTTTTGAAGTGAAATCATCTTTAAACACTTACGTAGGTCCAGAGTTCTTATTATTACCCTATGAGCAATAGGTGTACCTCATTTGTAGCATTTAGAATTATAGCTTTACATTTATGTGTGACTATTTGATTAAAGTGTCTCCCCTATTAGACTGTGAGCTTTACGGTAGCAAAGACCATGTCTGTTTCTACTCACCAATGTGTTCTAGCCATTATCATAAAACATAGCACATTGTGATTACTCAGCAGATTCACATAAAGGAATGAATAAAAGGAATGGATGAATGAATGAATGAATGAATGAATATATATATAGTAAACCTTAGCCTAGTCTAAGAATAGTACAGCATAATGAATATAATCTAGTTGAATTGAATTGAAGGTTAATGTAACATGTGCTTTAGAGGCAGAAACAACTGTTACAGTGATGCCTCTTCAATTTGATAATTATCTCATTTGTAGAGTGAGCATATTATCAAATGGAGCAATTTTGGGGATTAAATTGAGTTAATTTTGTCATTGGGCCTCAACCACATTTAGCTAATTGAGGAAATGCTGAGAAACAAGACATTTTTTAATTTATTCAATATGTATTTATTGAACATACATCATATACCTATTAGGTTTTGAGTTCTGGGTTTTAGAACAAAGTGCTTAAGCCTCCTTCAGGACTCTCTCCTGTATTCACAGAGCTTTCCTGACTCTATACTAACTGCAATAGCCCTGTAGCCTTCTAAAGGCTAAAAGAAATCCATGAGCCAGCTTGAAGTCATATAAAACTATAATACTTTAGATTCAAATGCACGATGGTGTATTACATATCATGCTTTTATATTGTCATGAAATTATATTTTAACTTTTGACATCCAGGGGCTCTTTGAGTTGAGATCCACAAACTCATGGCTGTCATTACGATCCTACAGTTTTATGTCTGAACAGCTCTTATTAAAATTTACTTAGCGAACACAGTGGGTTTTTTTTTTTAAGGTTTCCTTGGTTGAATGACTACTTCTTGATTCAGTGACTCCTCACTAAAAAGAGTGAGAAAGTGATGAGTAATGTGAATTATTTTCAACAGATTACTAAAAAATGGAGTGACCCAGATGTAGAGCACAAAAATAGCGAACTACACATCACTGGCAAAAGTTCAGCTCAGAGTCGGAGACAGCTGAGCTGCTTGTGAAATGTTCTGAGTAGTAGAA
Source organism: Pteronotus mesoamericanus (assembly GCF_021234165.1). Lineage (NCBI taxonomy): Eukaryota > Metazoa > Chordata > Mammalia > Chiroptera > Mormoopidae > Pteronotus > Pteronotus mesoamericanus. The sequence goes on from NW_026555189.1 coordinate 17,349,361, forward strand.
GAAAGAGAGTTTCAATAGTGAGAAGGTTATGGGATTTGCAGCCCACTTTATAAGTGGAGCTTCTGCACACTAGAGAGGAACTGACTACATGACTGATTCTTTTTTGTTTGTTGGACAAAAAAATTATTTGAACATGAATCTTAAACTGTATTTTTTGGGATACTATGTTAGTATTTATATACGTATATTCAGGCAAAGTAAAAAAAAATGATATATTGGGGCTTTGAAAACAGCATTTAAAATGAGATTTTAAAAAGGAAATATTAGTTAATTAATTGTACCAGTGCAATGAAGAACCACCCAAGATCTCAACAGCCATAAGACATGCATATTATTTTTTTCCATTTTATGAATAAGAAAATTAAGGGTCAATGATAATAAGTAACTCGTATAAATAACATGGCCAATTAATTATAAAACCAATTATTTAGTAATTGCTTCTCTGGGCTAGGATATCATCTTCATGAGTACAGGAACACCTCGATGTTTAAATCACTAAAAAATTCTCAGAACTTAAAACATGACAACAACAAAAGAGGTGCTTACAGTGTATTCTTGAATTTATAAACTATCTTATATATAAATTATAATTGCAAAATGATATAAAGGCGTTGTTAAATGTTCATGGGGGAAACCCTGGATTGTAACTCAGAATGTGACAACTTTGCTTTATAAAGCCATGTCTTCATAAATGTGGATGGAATTTTTATTCCTTTATTAAGGGGGATGTTTTCAATTTTTATGGTGAGGGAATGGAGGGAGGATCTGTGACTTGTCCAAGGCGGGCTCAGTAGTGGCCCAGCGGGCCCCAGGGCTTGTCATGTCCAGCAAGGGCATCTGGGAAACACTAAGCACTCTCTTCACCAAGTGACCTGAGAGGACCCTGAAGCCAGCCCTGTTTTCATACAAGGAATGGGAGGAGGTGTCTCAAAAACAAACGAAGACATTCCTGTTGGCAGAACACCTGCTGCACGTGTCTGAGATGGTGCTGAACAACACAAGTTTTGGGATCCAAGGAAAAGAACTTGGATCTTGATTTTACTGTTTATTAGTTGCATGAATATAGAAAAATTACTCCTACTCTTTAAGCCTCAATTTCTTCATCTATAATGTATACATAATAATAAGTATTATAATTATGGCTAGTGTGGCTCAGGGGATTGAGTACTGGTCTGGGAACTGAAAGGTTGCTCATTCGATTCCCTGTCAGGACACATGCCTAGGTTGCAGGCCAGGTGCCCAGTTGGGGGCGTGTGAGAGGCAACTGATCGACGCACAGCTTTCTCTTGCACATCGCTGTGTCTCTCCCACTATTTCTCCCTCCCTTACTATCTCTTTAAAAATAACTTTAAAACAAAATTTTAAATAATAATAATTACCTTATAGGGCTACTATTAGTGTTAAAATTTAATATTAATAAATAGCCTAGTTCACTACTAGACTTTGATTTTTGCTACTACATTTATAAATATAAATATCAACATACAAGTTCAAAAATGTATTCATAATTCCAGAGGTACTCGAAATATTCTCTGATTCATTTTTTAACTTTATAAATTTATTTATTTTTAAATTATAGTTGACATACATGTTTCTTGATTCTTTATAATATTATTAACCTGGGAGCAAGGTAGCTGTCTAACAATACAGAAATATTTATGTATGCTGATATTTATATTGCATATTTACAAGATATATTACTAAAATAGGTATTTCTATAGAAAAAAGTATTTCAAGATGTATAGTTTTATGTCCACCTATATGCATCTTGATGTATATTTTGATATAGAGATATCCATTTTAATAATATATCTTGTAAATATACTCTCTTTGCAGAAATTGACCTTAAACCTATGACCACAGAATCCAGCAATATCATCATGAAGTGGATCACACCTCAAAATCATCAGGTAATGACCCATTGACCAAAGTAAGTAACATGATCAAGGTCAGCATCTGTGAGGGAAGGGAACATATACAGTTGTATATATGAAGAATGTAGGGAGGACACTTATTGTGACTGTATTTGCAAACAATCTACCACTTAGAAAGGTAAAAAATAGTAACAACTACTTTATAGATTTTTTGAAGATCAAGTAAAATAAAGCATAAAAAGCATAAAAATTCCAAACACGAATACTTTGGTCAAGATCCTATGCTAGAGACTGAGAATGCACTTATATGGCCACAGAACTTATTTTCCACCCTTGGATGTAACTTTAATACTAACTAGAAAGTGATTATATGTATATTTGATTTTTAGGAATACAATGAGAAAACCACGTCCATCCAGGAGGACGATGAAAGAATTCACGAGAGAAGGAGAAGTTAAGGCAAGGTGAACCAGGCCCCTGCAAATCCCTTGTTTATTCCATTTTCATCTCTCCTACTCTGCTCATGCAAGTAGATAGTTGGAGGCATGAAGATGGATTGGAAGTAGAATGAGCCCAAGTTCCTTGGGATTACTATCCAAGTGTGTTGGAAAACAAGAATTTTCTACAGAAAAATAGGATTCTTTTGTAGAGACCAATATGCCTTTTATTTTGAATCTGGGGAGACAGAGATGGAAAGGAGGCATTTATTTACTAGGTACTAAACTATTCATGAATGAAGCCAATACCTTTCAAGTTTTCCATCTAGGAACCTGACAGATATGGTCGAAAGCCAATATGCAGTGTTGTTTTCCAAACACAAAGCATTCAGTTAAATGGAAGCCCCCAGTTTGTGATATTAGAATGTTCACATCTGACGCAGACCTGCCACAACTGATCTCTTTCCACACCCAACCTCACTGTAAGTAATGCAGCTTGTATATTATGAATGCATAGACTGGGCTCTGAACTTTTTATTTGGAGAATCTTATATGGTCAATCCAGTGGTCCTCTTTCACATGTTAGTGCTATATACTCGTCTTCCTTTAAGTACTATTTACAAAAGATGAGTTGTGGAGTTTTCTTACCTTTTCTAAGGAATTAGATCAGTACACCGATATTACCTGAATAAGTTTTCCTTTATACTACAAATGACTAATCAAAAAAAATTAATTTGTGATCTCTTAAATTATGAATCCTTTTCATTATGCCCTTGCTTTCAAAAGTGCTTTTTAAAGACAAAACAGAACAAAATGAAAAAACCCCAACTGGTTTCTGTCTTATGAAAAACATCTTGGAGTTGATACTAGAGCCCCTATTTGGGTGTAGGGACTGATGCCAAGTTACTAACTAAAACCTTGAGTCAGAATTCTTTATTAATTCCTCTGAGGAATAACATTCACTTTATCATTTAGGATTCAGAGGCCATGACTATGCATTCTATAATATCTAAAATATATTCCCCTAAGCAAAGTTCCACTACAATTAACAGTGTGAGGAGGGGGCTCTGGGAAGGTGGAGGGGAATATAGCGCGGCCTCACGGTGATGGGAGGAGGCTTGACTTGGATGAACACACAATACAGTGCACAGATGATGTGTTGTGGAATGGTGCACCTAAAACCTGCATAATTTTGTCTACCAGTGTCACCCCAATAAATTCAATAAAAAGGAAAAAAATTCATAATGCAAGGAAGTGGCTTTATAAAATTATGCATCATATTCTCATAAAGAGCCATGGCAATTGCGAGGATGTTCATCAGGTAGTTTGGGTACAACTTAAGATACTGTGTCTGTGGGAGACTGGTTCAGCCGAGGTTTCTACCTGAGGCTACAATTCTCCTTATGTGTATTAATTTTCCTGTCTGTGGTAATAAGTCACCTCCCTTTAACATGACATCCATATGCTCTCATAACTGTCTATAATTTCATTAAATTACTCAACATAATGTTTCAATCTATGAGTGAGTGCTTGACCCTCAGTCAAGGAACCAGCACAGTCGCAACCCTACAAGGAGGTAACAGCAGCGGCTAAGGCACCCAGAGTTCCACCCTAATATAAAATATTTTATCTCCCTGATGTATAGGAAAATGTTTCTCTCACTGGTACTACAAGAATTCAAGCCCAGACTCCCACCACTCTTCCAATGTGTAATTTTGGGGGTGGTGGTGGGGATAATTTACTGATAATCATACAAATAGTTTTTAGTTTTGAGTTCCTGCTACAGGACTCAGTGATTTGAAGAGAACTGATGGAAAACTGGTCCTCTGGAAAGATCTTTCAGGCCATCCCCCAGGATAGTCTGAGGAGGAAGATAGATCAATGAAATCATTGCTTTTGATCATGTTACCAAAAAAAGAAAAAGAAAAAGAAAACCAGCAACAACAAAAACAGTGCCCTGTCTGCAGAGAAGTTGTTTAATTTATTTATGTGATGTTAAAAGCCATTCCTATCAGGTCCCTGTGATTGGTTTTGATTAGAACAATTCCAATCAGGATAGCACTCTTATCTATAACTACTGTGTGCCTGCTCGTGCGTGTGTCAGTTAGTGAGGATACCAAAAAGAATAGGCTTTTTTTTTGGCCATCAAATTACTCACATTCTCACAGTAACCCATGCCTAGAGCATTGCTTTCAAAAACCAATTCCAGTATTTTTCTAAAAACCGCAGGTCTTGAATTTGGTGACCTCTGTAATAACTGGGCCAATAACATTTCCAAATTCTCTGCTTGCCCTTTGTGGATTTCAAGTGAGTCTCCATAGTAGCTAAGAAAACCACTTAGATACACAGTTACTAATCAGTTTATCAGTATATCAAAATAAAGTTCCAAATATATCTGCTCTACATTTAGGTCATGACTAGAAACTGTGATATTGGTCATTTTGCTTTAATATGTTAATCTTTTGTCCCTTTACCATCAAATGGAGACACAATGACTAACTCATAATGTTACTTATTTGACATGTTATTAACACCTTCTATGGTTCAGGCATGATGTTAGTCTCTAAGATGCATTTGTGTTATAAAATTGATATTGTTCTTGTCTCATGAAGTGTATGCTCTTACGATTATACATATACAGTACCTCTTTGCAACTAGCAAACATTTTAGACATAAATAGGCTTTCCTTACTTTGTTTGCTTCGCCTTAAAGACTCACCTGATGAAAAAAATTCTTATGTTTCATTCTCTTTATGGAGGAAACCATTTATTACATATTACATATGTTAATCATTAAAGAATTATGCCCTCATTCTGTGATTCCTATTCCTTATTATTTTTTTTTTGGAATAATGAAAATTGACTTATCAAACAGATCAGATTTCTAGTGTAGACTTAGAATCAGTAAATAAATTTGTCATCTATGTTTTCTATGCAAGACCAGTCAATTTGAAGCACGTTGACCTTGGTCTTTTTGAAAACAGAGAGGAAGGAGAGATGAAATAAAGGACTGAGTAGATCAAGAGCAATTCCACCTAATTCTGTTCAGCTCCTTAGTTACCATCTTACCATGACATTACGGTCATCACCTTTCTGTTTTGACCTAGAAACAGTTTGTCATTGGTCCTGATCACTAGCTTTCTTTAAGGGCCTAGCTCTTACATTTTGCTTCCTTACACAAATATCTAGAAGAAGACCGAGGCAGATTTTCTTCACAGGAAACTTCAAGTTTCCCCCGTTATTTTGAGAAACTGGTCTTTTGAGAGATACTTTGTGAGCATCCTTAGCCAATGGAAGCTGCAAGCACATTCTTCATATCAAAAAACCTTTGCTGTCAAAGCTCAAGACCATGTAATTTAAAAGTGACCTAAGGTACTCTAATAATCAGTTGAGATTTGTTACTTTGTTTTTAATTTAAAATATAATCTCAAGGGTATTGTGCTGAGTAAAAAAAGCCAATCTCACGAGGTTACCTAATGCAGGTCTCCATTTATATAACATTGTTGAAATAACAAAATTATAGAGATGGAGAACAAATTAGTGGTTGCCAAGTGTTAGGAATAGGGAGGGGTGGATGTGTCTATAAATGAGTAGCACAAAGGGTCTGCTGGCGAGGGAATAGTTCTATGTATAGACTGTGCTGTAGTTATATGAATCAAGAGAGCCAACAAAGTTGTGTGGTTTTGTGAATCAATGACACCCCAATAAATTCAATTAAAAAAAATAAATTTTAATTTTATAGAAATATGGAAATGCCAATTCTCTCTCTCTCTCTCTCTCTCTCTCTCACACACACACACACACGCACACACACACATATACACACACAATGAAAGGTGAACTCTGAATAAGTTTCCTGAACTGTGCTAATATTTATTTCCTGGGTTTGAGATTTTATTACAGTTTTAAGAGCTGCTCCCACAGGGTAAAGCACACCTGAGATCTCTTGTACATTTTCTTAAAACTTTCCATGAATCAACAATTATTCCAAAACAAAAAGTTAAAATAAAAAAAAGAACAAAACTGCTCAATTTAAGAAGAGCAATAAGTTATAAAGCAAAAAAATCTATATTAAAAACTAAACTTTGTTATTTGTAATTTCTTTGACTAGGCAACCAACTGCAAGGATAACCGCAAACCATGTTCATATTGGACATAAATTAAACTGTTCTACGTAACCCTATTCATGCTATAATTTTTGAAATTCCCCAGTGCTGCTGACATCTCGTAGAACCCATTTATTCAAGTCACAGTCCGCTAATAACTATTCAACGCATACTAATGCTACAGAATAAAATTCTATGGAGAAAAACATGCAATTTATGACCCAGTCTCAGACAGATGGTCTGAATGATTATCCCCAACAGGTTCAGCTCTGGGACAAGATCAATTGCCATAGCAAATATATGTGGTGCTTCAAACCTCACTCAGCTCTACTGCGCAAAAATGGATATAGAAAACCATCCAATATCGAATATATCTCATGCTTGCCCCCATTAAAAACGGGTCTCAACATTTAGGGACTTGGGTCTCTTTCATGAATGCAGGAGGATAAAGAGAACTTAATTAATGGCACGACAGGTGTGAAAATATTGCGGCGTGATGGGAAACACATGGAGGTTTCAACTGTGCAACCAAAGACTTGGCAGGGATCGCCCAGGTCCGCTGCCAGCGACGCTCCCCTCGGTGCCCGCAGACTTCGCCAGCTGGAAGCCCGGCCTGTGCTGCCTGCCTGCTTTTTCCCCAAGCGGTGACTGGCTCTGCTGCTGGACTCCGGGCAAACTCACACAAAGGAACCTCGTCTGGGCCGCAAGCAATCAATAGTTCAGTGTGTTGAAAATGGTTAAAAGCAACATATTGAAGTGAAGGAATAGAGGGATTTGTTACTCATTTATTTAAGCTGTTTTCACTGGATGGTTTGCTCACCAGGAAAATAAAATGGACCCGCTCTCCAGCCACATGGAAGTTTCATAGTAACAAGAGGGTTTTTCTTTTTTTCTTTTCTTTTTTTCTGGGTGTTAATTTTTATTCATAGTGTTGCCCATGGCAGGTTCATCTTTCTGCAGTGTTTGACACAGTTGCTTACCTTTTCACTTCCTTAAATGCTTTCACCTCTGTACTTAGTGTCAAAACACTTTCTGGAATTTTTTTTTATTTTATAAACTCTCCTACTCAACATCTTTCTCTTTCTTTTACAATAGTTTTAAATTTAGAGAAAAATTGAGATGACAGTAGAGTTCCCATATACCTGATACTCTTTCTCCTGTTGATGAATGTCTTGTATTAGTGTGAAACAATTATCATAATTAATGAATCAACATTGACACGTTATTATTAAATAAAGTTCATGCTTTCTTTTTTCAGATTTTTAACTTTGTACCTAACATCCTGAAATCCTGTGACCTCTTAAATGATTTTTTAAAATTTGCATACATCAAGGATCAGTCTGTGTTATAACGTTCTACCAGACTTGATTTAAAAAAAAACAAACACCTGTGCTGTGTTTTCATCTGTACAGTATCATAAAATAGTTCACCATCCTAACGATCCCCTGTGCTTAGTAAATTCAATGCCATCCCCAACTCCACTGTGCCCAGTGATTTGTTCACTGTCTCTAAAGTGCCACTTTTTCTAGAATATGATAAAAATGAGACTTTACAGCATGTGGCCTTTTCAAACTGACTTCTATCACAAGGGCAGGGTGCAATTAAGATTATTGCATGCCTTGATATGGCTTGAAGCCCATTTCTTTTGATCATGGAATATTGTCCCATTGTATGGGTGCACCAACTCTTGTTTACTCCTTCACCCGTTCCAGGATTCCTTATGCCTTTGATTTTCTGGTGACTAGGGGAAAATATTCACATGCAGATTTTCTCCCAATGTAACTTTTCCAATAAGGTGAGAAAAGACCTATGGGTGTGATTGCTCAGTTGTACTGAAAACCTTACCTAGCTTTGGAGGAAGCCGCCACATTGTGTCTCCCAGTTACTCTGCCATATTCTATTTCCACCAGTAATGAATAAGAGCTCCTGTTACTCACATCCTCAGCAACTGGTACTGCCATTTTTTTTAAAAAAAAGCTTAGTCATTCTAGTAGATGTGTACTGATATCGTTTATTATTTTTTTAAATTTCCAATTCTCTAATGAAATATGATGCTGGAGCATCTCTTCATATATTTACTTGCAATCTTTCTATTTTCTTTGGTAAGATGCCTCTTATGAGTTTTCCAATTTTCAAAAATGAATGTTTGTTTTCTCACTTTTGAGCTTTAGGAGTTTATTGCATTCATAAGCTTGCTTAATGTTTTAAACAGACATTTTAAATTCCTTTTCTGAAAACTCCAAAAATTGTGTCATATGTAAGTTTGGTTCTGATAATTGCTTTGTCCAGATTTTATTTTCTCTTTCTTTTAGCCTGTCTTTGAATCCCTTTGCTGAAAATTGACATGTTGTATCAAGTAATTGGAAATGAGGTACATAGACCTTTAGTATTTTTATGCTCTCCTGGCTAAAAGTTGGGGTGAGAATAATGTTTTTTGTAACTAGAGGTGCCAAAGGCATCAATTTCCTCTAATGACTTGGGGTTTTGTTTGTTTTTCTTGGGCTTCCCTATGGACTTCTCCTCAGAGAGAGCCTATGCCTTGCAGCCCCTTCATCTGCAATCCACTGTTAATGTGCTGCACCTCTGCCATTGTAGTTGGAAAGTGCTGGGGAAAGGAGCATTCTTATAATTGTCCAATTAAATCCCTATCTTTTAGTGGACCTGTGTCTCAAGGTTGTGACCTTCAGTGTTTCTATATTAGTAAATCTTTTTTTATTCTGACCTTTTTCTTTTTCCTGGAGGCAGCATCCCCAATTTATTTATTTATTTTTTTACTTCCTTACCCCTATTGTGTTTTATTTTTCTCCCTCACAACATATGGAAGAGTAGCAGTGGCCAGAGTGGAAACAGGGCCCCTTTCTCTCCAGCTTCAATAAGGCTGCGGCAAACTTTTGTTTTGTTTTGTTTTGTTTTGTTTCCCCTGGATGGTAGGCCTTTGCTCTGAAGAAGGTCTGAACATACTTTTCAACAACTTCTTTTCTCGTCCTGCTTTCTACTCCTGTACCTCCCCATTGTCCATCACCAAGGGGTCTTTCTTGCATTTGCACTGTGAGAAGCTGGTGGGCTTCATGGAGATGAAGGCTATAAAAGTGTGGAACCCCCTCAGACCGTGGCCCCAAGAGTTTCTCACTGACAAGTTAGTTCACCTTCAGCCAGCAGCCATTTGTCAACAATCATTGTTCCATTGGACTTACCAGTTTGGGGCTCCGCCGGGTCTCTGGATCCACCCGTCGTCTCCAGGTGTGGATTGGGCAGTTTGCCCTGCCATGTCGGCGCTCAGGCTGGTGCAGGAAAAGGTGCTGATTTTCAGTACGGCCATCTGTCTCTTGCTGTAAGGACAGAATTGACAACTCTAAGTTCTTTACATGGTGAAGCGGAATCTAGAAACTCATTCTTTTTTCTGGCCTTTTTGCTTCTCATTTGATATATATAACATTAGGGACATGCTAAGCCCTCTCTCCTTATGATATTTCATATTCACTCTGAAAGGTTTAATTTTCTTAACATGATCAACCGATTTCTATTGGTATAATTAAAATCTTCTTTTTCCACCAAGTGTTCTAGCCTCTGGTTTTCAGCTGCCTGATGAAAAGATACCCATGAATAAAATCCTACAGATAACTTTTAGTCTAATGTCCAACACTAGACTCACCTCCCTTTACTAAAACCTACCCTTCCTTCCAACTTTCTTATTTGTATTTACAGAGTATTTTCATTCCCGTGACCCATGTTCTGATTCTCAGCTTCATTTTGGGATTTGTGTTGCAAAAGGGAGAAAGAAGCCAGACTGCAAACTGGCTCTGTCCACTCAGACCTTCAACTCGGCAATAGCTCTACCAGCAGCATGGCTTCTCTGCTTCTTTCTAGTTTCCTGTTCCAATTTCCCATGATCTACAGTCTTTAACTCTTAGAATAATCCCAAGTGAGGCCTCGGTCACCTTCTGAATCTCTGGTTTTCATTGTCTCCTTCCATGCTATCCTCAGCTTCCTTGCCGGGCTGTGCAGACCACTGACGGCTTAGAGAAGAAAAGAAAGTGGTCCAAGGTTTGGACTCCAAACTGTCAGAATTACCTTGTTCAGAATCTCAATCTTTTTATGTCTCCCTTCTCTCTGCTGCCCTTTCAAGGATCTCACGCCTCCAGGCATCTAATTCACATAATACAAATTGCTTGATTTTTTTCACACTTTCTACCCTCCCTCCCTTGATTCGGCTATCCCATCATTTGAGATAGGCAGTTTCCCCTTAATGTGCACAAACTACTCTTTTTAACCGCCAAATTCCAATGTCTCCTCATTTGCGAGATTTTCTGAGTATCTATTCAAGAAAAAATTTCTCTATGTTAATATATTTTCTAAAGCATGTATTATTTTGTAACATATTTCTGTGACCAGGCTTTTTTCTTCTAATCATGGAAGCTCCTGAAAAGTAAGGATTCTTTGTCTCCTATTTGTATTATACACACATCTGTCTCATACCTCTGTAGCATCTTCAGTGCACCTTGTACACACTGGAAACAATTTTGAAAGGTGAATAAACTACAGGCTAAAATTATGCTTTCATAAATTTAAACTAAATTTGAAATTGGAAATAATGACAAATATTAAGTGTTACAGCTGAAATAAAGAAACAGCAATAAAAAAATACAAAGTAAAACAAAACCCTGAGGGTTTTCAGACTGTGAATGCCTTAGCTAAATTGCCTAAACTTAAGTTCCATATACAATCCAACTTTCAAAATGTTTAATCATTTTTAATCCTTTGATACATGATGTCACATTTCTGAAGGTATTTATGGTGACTATTTGTCTTGAAACATAATCAAGTGTTTGGAAATCTACAGAAGAAAATATTTTGGGGAGTGGTGTTGCAGAGGAGAATATATACATAAAACAAAGAAATGTTTAAAGCCTTTAAAGAATATCTCTTGATGTAAAGAATAAATGCAATTCTAGGGAATTCTTGGAGGACAGCAGCAAGCTTATTAAAAAACATAGCGTGGCTAAGACTATGGTCTATGGTTTTCTCATTAACTTGTCTCAACAACATTGACTCTAGGAGGGTATGTCAGTGAGGTGAGGAAAAAACTTGCCCATTCTTCAATACAGAAGTGAGAGAAAAACTTGGTAATATTCCGACACAACTTTTAAGGAGATGCACAGCCATAATTCAGAGTCTGTCTGAATTCTCTTTATTCAAGTTGGGTTAATAAAAACATGAGAATATCTATGAGTTTGTCAAATGTGCTCCTGTAAGTAATGGCAACTAGTTATTATTGGTAACCAGCCCATCGCTGTGATGTTAGCACATCTTCAACTTGTTATCATGGTAAAATAGAGTAATTAAGCACTGGCTGGTGTATCTCAGTGGATTGAGTTCCAGCCTACAAATCAAAGGGTTGTGGGTTTGATTCACAGTCCAGGGCACATGCCTGGCTTGCGGGCCAGGTCCCCAGTGAGGGGCACATGAGAGGCAACCACATATTGATGTTTCTCTCCCTCTTTTTCTCCCTCCCTTCCCCTCTGTCTAAACATAAATAAAATATTTTTAAAAATATAATAATTAAATAAAGTTCTAGAAAATGGAAATGATGTCATCTGTAGAAACCACCTCCATGGCAATGATATTCTTTACATATAACTTAGCCCTAAATTTGTATTAAAAGGTAATTAGCTTGTCTAAAAAATTAATACATTATTTATTTCTTTCAACAGAAATATATGTATATCAAAAATACATGGTGAATTTTGCTGTTGGCAGATATTTCAGTTTTATTATAATTCACATAGTTACTGAAACAATATTACATGGTGTTTTACAGTATCTGAAAAATATTGTCTTAATATTAAAAATGCAGGTAGAAGTTCATAGACTAGAATCTTATACAGATTATGTATTTAGGGCTCTTCAAACTCATCAGCTGCACCTGACGTGGGAAGCTGTGGCTACTAAGGCACCAGTGGGTACAAGAATAAACAAAAGTCAACAGTCTTGTTCTCATGACTTAGGAATAAAAGATGGCTTCCAGCTCGATGCAGGGAGTGCTGAGGCCTGCCAAGGCGATACAGATATATGAGGCATGGTGAAATTGCATTCATATATTTTTCCATACCTGTGATTATTTGCTGATTTACTGTTGTCAAACTCTGGTGCTCACTCATTTAATCACATGCCCCTTCATGATATACTTTAAGGTGATCATTCACGAGAGTCTGGGGAGTGCCAGGAGCCCGAAGAACCGCAGCGAGCGAGTGTTCTTGGGGGTTCCTTGAGGAGCAATGAATTCACACTCCTCAAATGGGTCCGATGTGAAAATGCGGCTAGTAGCCATGTGCTTGCAGATTTTCAAAGAGTAAGATGCATTTTGGCAGACTGCGTAAGGTGTTTGTTTCTCAAGAGAGTCCTGCAACTAGTGAGCTCCCGAGGCCCCGTGGCCCAGGCAGAGACAGATGAGTCAGCACCCCCCTCCCCTATCCCCACCGCTACATTGTGGGAGGGTTTGAAAATATGTCCTCACTTCCAAAGATGAGCTCCACTATGTGTGAAATTATGCAAACAGTCAAGCTGTCATAAAATATATCTACATCATACAGGTACCAGAGTTTTAAGACTTGTTAATGTGATGTTTATAGGGAGGGAATGGAGGTGTTTTTAAAACCTTGGATTGCAGGATTATAGCATTTTAATTGTATTTTTAGGGATTCATGTTGCTTGTAATACTGTTTTATTACTGGTTCCAATCATTTTCATCCCAGTCTTCCTCACAACATTGTCAAACTTTTTTTATAAACCACAGATCCAGGGATATTCTACTCAACATTTGTTGCAGACATTTTTAGGATTTCTTAAAAAACTCCTTAACTCATCACTTCAGAAACAATGTTTCTCAGAATGAAAAATCCATGGGATATTTAGGAGGCACTGGACTCACAAAGTTAAAGTGTTTACATAAGGCTCTCAGAATTTTTAGCATAGCAATATACCACCTCGTGAGGGTCCAAGAGGAGAGGGATGAAATGTACATAGAAACACTGCACACTATTCAAAGCTTTGTAGGACTAAGTATGCAAGTCTTATACCCCAAAGAAAATAAGTCGCAATTTATTCTCTTCAGCTTAATGAATCATCAATTCATTAAATGAGATAGAGGCAAACTCAATAAGTGCTCCATAAATATCAGTTATTATGAAATGATAGACCCCTTTACCCTTTGTTTCCTTTTTAAAGAACATGTTTAGTTGTCCCGATTCCACTGTACATCGCATAAAATGTATAATTCCTAACTATGGTTTGGTCTCCCACCTCCCTCTCCATCTCCTTTGGCCCCCCCCTGTCTTCTTTCTCTTCATCTACATTTCTTTGAATCCCTACAGCACTCCCATTTCTTCTTGATTTAGGGTCTTCATGTGTGCTGCTTCTTCAGCCTAGAGCACCCTCCCACAGTTCTACATCCTCTCTTTGCCTGGCCAATCCCTGTCATACTTCCAGTCCCAACTCCACATCTGCCTTCTTAGGGAAGTCTCTAAACCTCAACGCTTGACCACAGGACATTCAACATGCACTTCTTCATATCACCATACTTGCAATTACTAAGTAAGCAATCATAGCTGCCTTATATAGAATTTTTCCTTAACAAGCTCTGCAGGAAAGACAAAATTGTATTCTGTTGACCACTATATTTTAAGAGCCAGCATAAGAATGGACACATAGTAGATGCTTTATAAACATTTACTGAATGACCAAAAATAGGGGTGGGTAAACTGGCTAGCAAGAATGACCTACAGTAATTCTAATCCCAGATTAGAGAGAAATTTGTACCCTGAAGGCTTGAGGGCTCGGAAGCCAATCATCCAAACAAACTCTGTGTTGATAAAATAACTTTTTACTGAGACAAGAGATTTTTACATTGTAAGTACCTCGCAGGTGCTTTCATTTCCACTTCATTGAAAATCACCTTGACTAGGAGGGACTGGCAGGATTTATCCAAAGTGATGAAAAGCAAGGATCTACAACCAAGATTATTCTATCCAGCAAAATGGAAGGGCAGATAAAGTACTTCCCAGACAAGGTAAAGCTAAAGGAGTTCATCATCACCAAGCCATTATTACATGAAATGTTAAAAGGATGTATTTAAGAAAAAGAAAATGATCAAAATTATGAACAGTAAAATGGCAACAAATTGACAACTATCCACAAGCTGAATCTGAAAAACAAACTAAGCAAACAAGCAGAACAGGAACAGAATCATAGACAAGGAGATCATTTGGAGGGTTATCAGCTGGGAAAGCGGGGAGGAGAATGAGGGGAAAGGTACAGGGATTAAGAAGCATAATTGATAGGTTATAAAATAGTCAGGGGGATAGTATAGGAAATAGAGAAACCAAAGAACTTATATATATGTCCCACGGACATAAACTGAGGGGGGAGTTGCTGGAGGGAGGGAGGTACTGGGTAGAGAGAGTGAAAGGGGGAAAAGTTGGGACAGCTGTAATAGCATCATCAATAAAATATATTTTAAAAAAAGAAAAGAAAATCACCTTCATTCCCTAACAGGTCCTTTTTCCAGTGCTTTCACTGTTTGAAACCTTAACAGGCATGCACCTTTCTGTCTTTCAACTCTTCTTGTCCGTCAGCAGACCAATTTCTGATATAGTCCATACATTTTCCTTCTATTAATATTTTTCAAGTGAAATGTCTTCTTCCTATTTGTGATGACTTTGGCTCCTCATTTACTCTTTCAATTTTCTTGCACAAATGCTCAGGGAAATCTATATTTTTCTACTTGAAATGTATTTTATCCATTTAGATAAAAATCCCTTCCCATATCTCCCATAGAAAGCACCACATTTCCTTTTATTCTGCTTTTGAAGATTTTTTTTTCCTTTGCCTTGAATCTTTTTTTCAAAAAAAAAAAAAAGTATAAAGATTCATTTTATCTTGCTTGGGAGCAACAAAAGACATCCTTAACCTTCTGTGGTCTGTTTTTGCTGAAATTTACCCAGACCCTTTTTTGTGTTTTTTAAGTTAAAAAGATTATGATTGTGTTGTGTGGGAGAAATACCCTAAAGCATCAGAGTCCAAGTCACAAAGTTTTAGATTTAGTTTCCCCAGGAGAGTTGACACTCGCCATCTACACGGGGTATTTCTATGCATGAAAATGGGGAAATGGTTGACAAGCTACCTGTGAGCCAGGTTGTAGGGACACAGCTCCTGGCTTCGAGTCTGTCTCTGCTGTGAGGACTGTACCAGGCGTCTAATTACAGACAATGTTTTCATCGTGATTTACTGTGGCTGAATTCACTGGGAAACCCTAGTTGCTTGAAGATTCTGGGCTCTTCGAATGAAGTCATTGCAAGGTCTATTGGCTGCTGATGACTATTAAAAGCTTTGTAGACAATTAGTGAAGGAAATACTTTGTCTTTTTAAAGGAAATACTTTAGGATAAAGTTAATGTATCTTGATTACAGTTGATGTAAAAAATTAACCTATATTTAGTTATTAAGTACAAATAATAAAAGGAAAACAGAAATGATTCATAATTAATGATTAATCTACCTGCATTGATTACAACAAAATAACTATTTTTTTAAACCACAAAAGTGTACCGCCTTATACTCCCCTCTCCTATCTCCCCCTTACAGGCCATGTTATAGATGTAATTTTGTATTCTTGGTGTTTTTTTTTAAGAATTATATCTGTGACCCTTTCTTACATCAAATATCTCACAGAATAAGGAAACATAAATAAGTCAATGGGCCTCAAAAATTCTTACCAAAAAAAGTTTCTATCATTCATCTATATCTGCCCCATTTTCTTTTAATTATTTATGAAATTTAGAAGACATTCTCCATTATCTTTATCTCTACTCGAATTCTATGCAAAGAGAAAAATGGCACTTTTATGAGCATTTTTTTCACCGCAATTATTTAAATAAATGGCACATCCAAGATAACTTACAGATACTATGAAATTAGTCTTTCTAAGTGCAAAGTAAAGGTTAACTTTGAACATTTGTCAGGCAAAGGGGTTTGGGTATATGATAAGGACAGGTTTTTTTAGAACTGCATTTCTAAATACATTTCTAAAATATTTAAACCAGCACTGTCAATATGAACCACATGTGAATGTCTAAGATTCTTAGCGCCTATGTATAAAAAATAAAAAGTAACAGATTAAGTTTTTAAAATAATATTTAACTCCAATACACTAAAATTCTGTATTTAAACATATAATCAATATTAAAAATATTAACGAGATTTTGAACTAAGTTCTTCAAACAAGTGTGTATTTTACTTTCATAACACATCTCAGTTTGAACTGGCCACGATTTAACTGCTCCATAGACACATGCGGTTTGTAGCTACCATACTGGACAGTATAAATATATATTTTTTTAATATGGCAAAAGCCACCTGATGGCAAAAAAACAATAAACTTCTGTTTCCAAAATAAAATTTGAGGTTTGAAAAGTGAAATATTTTTTGATGTCTCCACAGCATATATCCAAAGAGTAGTCCTTTCTATTCTTATATCAAATGACAGTGTCCTTTTAAGCCCAATGAGATAATATCTAATGATATTAATTATCTTTAATACATACTTGCTGTAAAACTTTCTTTGTAATGTTACTCTTTAAATTTTAAGTTTATGTTCATTAAAAAGGGATGCCTGCCTGATTTAGAAAACATTTTGTTACTAAAACTTTACAATTCTGTGAGGTAAAATGCAAAAATGTTAATTTCAAAGACAATCTAGAATGACCATGGAAGTTATGTTTAGATTTTTACCAAAACCAACGTGTTAAAAACAAACAACATCAAATATCACCATCTGCCTATGATTATTTCACTGGAATTTACAAGAACAAAGACAGCAAATGAAAGGAAAAAGAAGTTGTACATTTTTTTCTTCTTTTAATTGGGGACAGTAAGGAACTTGAAAACAGGATAATACTAGACCATATGAAGCACTGTTTATTATAGATTTTTAAAGTTCAACAATCAAGCATACTCTCACTATATTACCTAACCCTTAAAATTTTCTCCAATCCTGATTTCCCTCCCATAAATAGTATTTGCATTTGCCTAGGAGAGAGGGTAGGTGAGAAACAATGTATAGAGGGGTGGACCAAAGTAGGTTTACAGTTGTGAGTACATGAATCACAGTTTATTCTTGTATTATTCATTCATTATTCTACTATTTACTTGTACTACAACTGTAAACCTACTTTGCCCCCCTACCCCGTAAAATGATAGATTTATATTTCCTCATTACATAACTACTTACATTTCTCTGAGCTTCAGTCAGTTTATTTCTCTACAAAGTGGGGTGGTCACATTCTTGAATTACATTTATTTGGTGTACATAACTTGAATCTTTACTGTCTATTAAAATCTAGATTAAAGATCTAAACTAAATTCTAGATGTTTCATTTTTTAATTTATTTATTTTTTCTAAAATTTAGGAGACTTTCCCCATTATCTTAAACTAGATATAAATTGAAAGATAAAAGAATGACACTTTGTTAAGATACATGGCTAGATGTATTTGAGATGAGCATTTAATGAGAAGACATAATGGAAAACTCTTTCAAACATGTATAATGCTATGCAAATATGAGGATTATTTTTGTAAAAAAAAAAAGTGTTGCACAGTTTGGAGACCAAGAAAATGTGTTACTCTTCTGTCTTCAGCCTTCCATTGCCTTCCATTAGGCATTCCACCTAGGAAGAAATGTATGTACTTCATGCAAAGAGAACAGTGAGAAAAATGGTTCCCTCTTTTCTGTGTGAGTTTCACATTTTGCAGCAGAAGTTAACACTAAACAACTTGACTACCATGTCTCCTTGAGTTGATTGGTGCTAAGACCTGATTATTCCAAAATTTCTTCTTGCTGAAATATCATGTCAATGTCTGTATTTCTGGAGGAAAAATGTGTGCTGGAATTATAACATCATCTTTGAAAGCAAGAGTGAGATTCCTTTTGCAAAGAGAAGCTGTGCAGCTTGGAAGTGAAGTCTCAACTGTGTTCTTGATTGAAGGCATGTCTGTTTGCAAAGCTTGCTATTAACTCTGTCTCGGTGTGCACAGAGAGGTAGGGGAAACCTGAGCATGCCTCTGTATGTGTTTACTGTGTTGAGTCAATTTGCATTCATAAAGATCTAAAACTTGCAAATTAATTTGTGAGGTGACTTGTTTGAATGAAGGCCTTTAAACACCCTCAGGAGAGCTATTTTGAAATCACTGAACAGAAGGCAGTTTATTGAGAAGGTGTGTTGTGTCTGAAATCTCAGCAGCCATAAAGGGTCAATTTCTGAAATGAGGACTGCCTCCTTGTGGAATTCCATTAGACGAAGAAGTGAGAAGGTCGCTGAGTAATAATGACACATCATCCTCAGTGGAAGATCTCAGAGTGGTCCTAACATGGTCTTCAGAGCCAGAGGCAAAGATTCTTTCATTTGTTATTTTAATAAATACTTAATATGCATCCATCATGTGCTGGTCCATATGCTAGACTCTGGGAAAAGAGCAGGATGAAAATATATTATGCCTTATCTCCATTGAATTTGTATGCTAACAGGTATTCAAATGAATGAAATAATTTTTGATAGAATTGCAGAGAAGGAAATCAACAGGTAATGCAATAGATCAATATGAAAAATTCTATTCTTTTAAATATTTTATTGTGTCAACAGCACTTAATGTGAAATCTACCATCAACAAAATTTTAAGTATCTAACACAGTATTGTTAACCAAAGGCACAATGTTGTACAGCAGATCTCTAGAACTTACTCATATTGCATAAGTGAAAGTGTGTACCCATTGAACATCAGCTCTCCATTTCGCTCACCCCCTGGTCCCTGGAAACTACTGTTCTATTCTCCCTTTCTAAGAGTTTGATGTCTTTTTAGGAACCTCATATAAGTAGAACCATAGAGTATTTTCCCTTCTGTGACTGGTTTGTTTTACTGAAGGCTTTATATTTTTGATAGGGTTAGTCAATTAAGATTTTGCTAAAGAAATCTCAATGTTATTAAGAAACCAGGAAAACAAATGAGAAGCCTAGGAAGTGTGTTATCCACAGGGGACTCATCAATTCACTGAGGTGAAAAGAGCTTTGTGTATTTAACAATCAGTTGAGAGATGATCACTTCAGGCCCTGCTTTAAGTTGAAATTTAAATAAAAATCCAATAGATAGTGATTAAATTATATATATAAATTTTTTTTGACAGAGAGGTTTGTTTTAGTAGCATCCTTCCATCTAACATGTGGCTTGTAGTGAGACAATAGTGGAAGAGGAAGACCAAGAAGTTGTCTATTACAGTGGTCCGGACTGGTGACAGTGGCGGCTTGGACCAGGGTAGCAGCAATGACGGTGGAGCAGAGTGGATGTTTCAAAAAGTGGTTGCAACAAACAGATGGAGAAATGGGAGTGGAGAGGGGAGAAAGCAAGAGACTGAAAGAACCCCTGGGTATTATGATGAACAATTGAGTAAGCAGCAATAGCATTTATTGGGTAAAGACTATAGGAAAAAGAGTCTTGGGGAACAGAGATCAAATGTCATTGTGGGCTAATTTTGAGATAACTATTTTATGTTCTACTGGATAGCTATTTTATGTTCTACTGGATATCTAAATGTGAAGTTAGGAAAGGAGGTAGTTATCAGAGACATAGGACTTGGAGGTGATTCATGTTCACTACAGAAGAACACATTGCGTGGTACTACTGTTACCTGTGTGTGTAGAATTCAGTGTATGATGAGTCCTGAGTGCTTAATAAATACTGGACTATTTATGGGCAACAAAAGCTTTTAGTGCAGTACTTTTCAGGGGACAATACTGACAATGAGGTAGAATCTCCCTTTACAAGCAATATATCTATTAAAATCTCTATGTGCATGGGGACCACATCTCTCCTGGGCACAAACGCTCTAGGAAGGTCTGACTTCGGACCTGGAGCCTCATCCGCTCAGCAGCTCTCCATGAAATAAATTACATGAAGGCAGGCTGTCTCCAAGAGCAATACCTGAAGCATTATATTTCTCCCTTTTCCTGGAGATGAATTTAGGATTGAAGGCTACAGAAATTAAATTATGTATTTCTCATCCTCTTTTTCCTCCGATGTTAAAGTCTATGAGAAGTAACAGCAAAGAGCCTGTAAAAGAAATCAAGAAGATGGATATTGCTGATTATAAACTAATATCACCAAAAGCCCTTCTCCTGGACTTGTGAGGTAGGGGTTTTCTGAAACTAACTAGGAAGAGAAGAGCTGAGTGGACTTGGCTTGCTCCGGTGCGTGCCTCTTCAGACGAACAACTCTCAGATATTGCTGGTTACCGCTAAGATCCTTTACAATGTTCCCATTCCTACAATGTGATCCATTTTCAGAAACCAAAGTTGAAGGTATTTTTTCCCCTTTGGTGTCCAATGGTACATCTTAGACTCAGAAGACACATGGGAAATCTTGCTATTCCAGTTTATGAGCATGTTTCATGTATTTATAACCCGATTGCACCTTTGAGGAAAAAAAAATACTCTCCAGATTTCATCAGCTACACCATTTATCTACATTAGGTGCTTGGTTTAAGCTGTTTCCAGAGGTCACCTCTGGCTGTTAGAACAGGGCACAGACTCCAAAGCCATCTGTACCGATCCCTAGCACACTCAGCTGGCCCACCTGCACAGCAGAGAAATCTATTCTGCATGAGCAGTCTAAGTTTCCAGAGCTCCTAAGAACTTCCTCTGGATGAGCAATTGTGTCTTCCCTTAACTAAACACCTAGAGGACCTTGGAACATTTCCAAACATTGATTAAACACATTACAAAAGAAAAATTGAAATAAGTATGCATGAACCAATGGGATTACTTGAAAAGAGGGGTACAACTTGGATATACTCATTCTGGAGTTTTATTTTTAAAGGACTTTATTCCATCAGTCATTTTGTATTTAAAATATTTACTGAGCTCTTACTAAATGTAAGCGCTAAGCAAGGCAAACTTGAGAACCCCAATATTTCCTGCAACTTTCTTGCTGCAACTCTCATTTGGAGTAAGATAGAATGTGCCTGTAATTTCTCCCCCTTTCTTAAAAAGAACATAGCAAGTTCTGTTTGTTATTATTAGCATCAGAGACTTTATAAGGGACACATTAAAAAAATCCCACCCAAAGACAACAGCTGACAGTCTGCGACAATCTAATTGCATTTCTGCCACCCCAGAGAAGCTCTTTGTTGTCCCTAATAATGATGCCATAAATTAATCATCAACTGGAAAGAGGTAGTTTTAAATGTAACCTCTTTACAATTTAAAGCACATCTTTGGTACTAAACATTACTAAGACAACTAAGTGTTCTTGGAAAGTGAATGAGTCTTTTCTTCTCACTTCATACTACACAGTATGATCAAAGGGATATTGGAAGACAGGTTGGCCTCAGTGGAAGCAGGAACAGTGGGACAGTGTTGGGTGACATTCCCTGAGCTCCTACGTTGGTCATAGCCCTCGTGTTGTCAGAGAACACAGAAAAAGTTATAAATGAAGCAGCTTAGAAATGACTGTCTCTCATCTTTTAAGTGATGGGTTATAGGGTAGTGGTTAAAACATGGGCTTTCAAAAGCGTGTGGGTCGGACTCTGATCAGTCACTTTTTAGAACTGCACCGCTCGAGAGAGAAACCAGTGGCCACATGTGGTTATTTAAGGACTCACGGACAACAGTGAGCTGATTGTGGGAACTGGGGAGGGGATGGGTGGAGGTAGAAGGGGGTAAATGGTAATGGAAAAAATACAACAAAATAAAAAGTTAAAATAAAAACAAAGTTTTAAACTGAGTTCCGTAGTCATACTAGCCACATTTCAAGGGCTCCAGTAGTGACCATTCCCATCGTCACAGGCACTTCTGCTCAAAGCTCTTCTGCAGCCTTCATTTTTCATTTCCACCGCTGCCATTCGGCAACCCGTCCTCCTCTCCCGACTGTAGGGGAGAAGCAGGCTCTCCTTTCCCACCTGCCTCTGCTTTAATTTCCTCTTCCCTCAAAAGCCACTGCCATCATTTTCCAATTTAAGTCAGATCATGCTATCCTTTTCCATAGCTTTTATATTAGAATAAAGTCCAAGCTCATAACTCTGGCCTACAAAACTTTGCGTGACATGATTCCTATGTATCTTTCTAACCCCCTGTCCTACCACTCCACATCGAAACACTCAACACCCCCACCCCTTACTGCTTTTGAACTCCTTCTGGTCTTTGAATACTCCATCACTTGAGAATTTTTGTTTAGAAATTCCCATTACTATGAATGCTCTTTTTCTCCGTGGTTATATGATTTAGCTCTTGTGTTCAATCAGATTTTAAAATAAGGTTAATTTATCCTGGAAGGACCTGAATGACCACTTACTTATACTCTAGCATCTGAATTTCTTATATAGCCTTTATCACTACTTATTAATTTTGATTATTCACTTATTTTCTTGATTATTATTTGTCTTTATCCACTATAATATAATCACCATGAAAGCAGGGTTCTTATACGCATATCTTTTATTCTATACTAAACCCTCAAGTGCCTAGTAAATTGTTTGGCTTAGACAGGAGTCCCATAATTTTAAATGATGAAATTTTAAATGTAGAATACCTCTCTGAGCCACTAAAAGTTTTTGATGCGTTAGATTATTTAATTTTCACAATTTTCTTCTGGAGGAGGTAATAATAATACCTTTGTTTTACAGACGGGGAAGCTTTTTAGGCAACATTAAGCACTCTTTACGTGTTTGATAAGTGCCAATGTATAGCAGTTTCTTCGGACTCCCTAGCCAATGCAGATGTTGGAAACTTTATGAAACAGAAAATCTGGACATTGTTCAGGATGTAGAAGTGGAATGAACATTAGGAGTAACTAGTTTCATATCTTGACATGAATGGCCTACACTTAGCATCTGCTTCATCTGTCTGCCTGGTTCCTCCTGTCATGTACTTGACCCAGATGTGACCTGAGTTGAGCAGTCCAAGCCCAGCCAAGTTGATTGCGGAGTTTATTCACAAGAAAAATTTGAATTCTGTGGTCCAAATGAGAACAATTAGACAACACCACAGAGATGATAGCACAAGATGAAAAATTGGTTGAAATTTTCTATAGGACTCTTCTTGTAAAAGTTTAATCCTATATGATTATGCATACGCACTCTGATCAGTTTGATGAGTTACTCCACCTTTTTGAGCCACTAAAGATTTTATATGTGATAGTTATATTCACAACTGTGAGATAATGAAGTTCATTAGACTACAAAACACACTTAAATAGTTATAATGCAAAAAATACACATTTTTGACTATTTATACATATGAGATATAGCAAAATATTTTCTAAGGAGAAAATGTAAATATGCTGATGGATAATGTCTGGTTGGATCTTATTTTCATGTGTGTAATACAAAGACTACCTACCCAAGCTGCTGAATGCTCAGTTTTTAGTTTCTGATGACTTTGCGCATGGAGGGAGCTGATTTTGATACCATTTGCTTGATTTACTAAACGAGCCATCCTCCAAAGAGTCCATTTTAAATGAGAAAATGGACACTTTAAAGAGAAAATGGACATTCCATTGGTTTGTCCAACTCTGACATGATATAGGATGGAACTGACCACATTTGGGGAAGAAAAAGATGGGTCTGGCCTGCCTAGTGAGAAATGGATATCAACACAGCTACATTTGTTCCCTAAGTGAACATTAGCTTTATAAGATCACTAAGGCAGCGATTTTCAACCATTTCTATCTCATGGCACACACAAACTACTAAAATTCTGCGGCACAACAAAAAAATATATTTTTTGTCAATCTGATTTAAAAAAAGGTATAATTTTGATTAATTCACCCTGAATAGCTTGTGTTGGCCATTGTCGTTTTTTTTTATTTGACAATTTAAGGAAAATAGGTCAGTGTCCCTGACTAAATAGTCAGGTAATGCATGTTTTAAAAGCTGTTGCAGCACGCTGGTTGAAGGTCGCTGCACTAAAGCAATGCCTCAAACTTTGTAAAATATGTAAGGGCCACAGGAGGCAGCAGAACAATGGTGAAAAAACACGTACTGGAGGAGAAATAAAGAGACTGGCAGTTGCGGTGGTTGTTGTTGTTGTTGTTGTTGCTGAGAGATGTGTTATTTGCCACAAACTGGTGCCCCAAACTTTCTTTATCTAATGATTCTCTATTTGGACTAACTCTGTCTGGTGCCCCCCACACCTCTAATCCCACAATCTGCTCATCATTTCCCAAATATATTACACAATTTTCTACTTCTCTAGTTTATCCATGCAAAACCTTCTTCTTAAATTTTTCATTTCCACATTTATGGTTTAAGTTGAGCCTCGTAGGGACCTTAGATGAAAACCTTTAGAGAAATGGAAGAGACAGGAGTTTTCTGTCCTATAACATTAAAATTAGACTTCCTCTAGCTTTCTACAATGGTATGACAACAGTCCTAGTGACTTGCTGATTTATTCAACAGTTATTGAACGCTGACTATGTGGTAGGTTAACATTTACTACTATCAATAAGCAATGTTTTATCCATAGGAGCTTATAAGCTAATTAAGGTCATGGAGCACATCTAACTCATTTTTTTTAATTTTCCACAGCTTCTAATGCCATTGCATAAATGTATTAGAAATTTAGTGTTTACTAAATAAACAAAAGCATGATCCATCAACTTCAAAGTGAATCTTGAGCCAGAAGCAACCCAAGAAACTTCTCGAAAGAAAATGAATAGCTCAGATCCACTGCAAACTGTGGCCAAAACACATGCCTCGCTTTCAAGAATAGTGAATCTGTGTCATACATTTGGACAAATCTTTGGAATTAAGACAGTTACTCCCGGTATGATATCTCCCCAGGAGGATGAAGCAAAGGCAAATTGATTTGAGTCCCTGGCCAAGTGGGGGCTTTCCTGAAGGGGAGGAGGAGCTGAGAATATTGAGAAGCTTTTGATCAGCATGAGAGTCACCTCAGGAAGGGAAGCAGGGAAGAGATCCTATTTGTTAGTCAGCTTATGGATGGATGGGCAGCCAAAAGTCTTGATAAGACAAAAAGGAATAGCTCTAACGCCACCCTCCCCCTCACCTCAAATAAATTTTCCCACCTACATGACAGGGCTGGGCTACTTTCCAGGAGCTTGGTTTACCAGGCTATATGTCTCTTTATTCTTGAATGGAAAAGGTATTCCAATGCTAAGACTAGAATTACATATGATTTATTGATCAAGTTATAAATATAGATGTAGATTGATATAGTTATAACTATGGATATAGATACTATAGATATTGTCTGGTTATCTGTAGACCAGTGATAAACATACACTGGAGTTGGTTAGATCATTCATGGAGATTTCAATATAGATATTATCCAGATAATGGATATTTGTAGTCCATAAAAATGAGCATTCTGAAGAAGCATCTCATATAGGTGTTTTAATAACTTTTTAGAGCATAAACATTATAATTCATAGTGAATTTTACCTTTTATTGTCCTCCTGAATATGCCATGCATGTGGCCAATTAACCTCTTTAATGTAGGACTCACCCATCAATGCAACAAATAAATACACACACACACACACACACACACACACACACACACACACACCTCATGTCTTTAGGTGTTCCATTCACTTTCTTTGAAGCCTTCAACATATATGTTTACCTAAAATCTATTTCTAGATAACCCATGTCTATTGACCTTAATGATTCACTTTTTAATTTTATTTAAAAGAAGTCAAAGGAGAATCAAGATGGTGGAGGAGTGAGTGGAAGTCACACTGACCTCCTCCCTGAACCAACCTGGAATTGCAACTAAATTGTAGGGAAATCTCCTGGAATGAACAACTGAACAGTAACAAGAGAGGAGCCTTTTAACCTCGGACAGACAGAAGAATCAGCCTTAGCACAACCTAACTGGTAAAGAGTGCAGTAGAGACTTGAGAAAGTGGGCGGGGAGCCCACAAGCAGAAGCATTAGAAGGATATTGAAATGGCCAGTTGGATCCCCCTGAGAAGAGCAGGGTCTAAACCATAAGGGGGAATCCCCAGCCTACAGCACCAGAGCCCAAAAAGGACACAGAAAACAGCCAGCTGGGAAAAGAAGCAGGGTTGCTCTCTGCCAGAGACAGGCAGCTGGAGATGCAAAGAGCCATTTAAAGGGCCAACTAATAAATTTGTATTTGCAGCCACTCACCGTGGTCTCCGGCAAAGGTAGGGGCAGAGTGGGCTAGAGGCACCTGAGGAGGGGGGGAGGAGGCTTTGGGGAGAGAACTGAGACAGTAGCCGAAGGGATCCCAGTGCTGACTACCTCTCATACGGCAGCAGCCATATTGCTCGGGAAGACCACTCCCCTGAGCGGCAACATGTGAGAGGACCCAATAACTCCACCCCCAGAAGGGACTCTGCCCCGCTCTGTTGTGTCTCTAAGCTGGTCCCTGAGTGCAGAGTGATGAGATTAACAGCTGAAGGAGACAACCATAGACAGTAGATTCCTGGAAGTATCAAACAGACTGCCTAAGGTCAGACAGGGTCAACATTTGACATCATTGGAGGAAGATCCAGAAAGAAAGAAAAAAAACCAGCAGTCTCTACCATAGAAGCTCACACCACAAAGTCAGGAAGTCAAGACAGATCAATTTAAGAAGCAGAAGAAAAAAACAAAAAAGAGTGTCACAAATAATGGGAAGACAAAGAAACACCCCCCACTCAAAGGGAAAGGAGGAAACCTCAGAAAGAGAAATAAATAAAATAGAGGCAAGTAAACTATCAGATACTGAGTTCCAAACAATGGTTCTAAGGAAGCTCAATGAGCTCAGTGAGCTCAGTGAGAATTACCAAAAATTACAGGGAAACTATGAGGAACTTACTGCAAACTATATTAGCATGAAAAAGGACATAGAAACTATCGATGAGAGACAAGAGGAAATGAAGAATACAATTTCTGAATTGAAGAACACAGCAGAAGGAATCAAAAGCAGGCTAGATGAAGAAGAGGATCGAGTCAGCAAGCTGGAGGTTAAGGTAGAAAAAGCTCCTAGAAAGAGCAAGAAAACGAAAAAAGACTAAAAAAGAATGAAGAGGTGTTTAGGGAAATGCAGGACAAACTAAAATATAATAATATCCGTATAATAGGGATACCAGAAGGAGAAGAAGAGGAGCAAGGGGTAGAGAACCTGTTTGAAAAAGCAATGATGGAAAAGTTCCCTAGTTGAAGGAGAGAAAATGTCACACAAGTCCAGGAAGCACAGAGTGTCCCATTCAAGAGGAACCCAGTGAGGCCCACTACAAGGCACATCATAATTAAAATGGCAAAAAAGACAAACAGAGAATCCTAAAGGAAGCAAGGGAGAAAGAGGTAGTAACATGCAAGGGAGCCTCAATATGGCTAGCAGCTGACTTCTCAACAGAAACACTACAATCCAGAAGGGAGTGGCAAGAAATATCCCAAGTAATAAAAAGCAAAGCCCTGGAACCAAGACTGCTCTACCCACCAAGGCTCTCAATTAAAATAGAAGGTGAAATAAGGAGCTACTCAGACAAAAGGCAGCTAAAAGAATACACCTCCACCAAACCAACACTGCAAGACATACTAACGAGACTGCTTTAAGAAGATGAAGGAAAAGAGTCTATGAATACCCAGTTCCTATCACAGTCACCAATACTTGATATTACCAAAATTTTTAATATTTATTAATCTGATTATGAAAATGATGTGTTATTTTAATTGTTACTTTATTATTTGTTGAAACTAAATTTGTTATTGTATATTTCTTACCTATTTCTACTTTTTAAAAAAGGCTTTAAATGACTTTTTTGATATTCTTTATCCACTTTTTGATTAAATGTTTGTAGAATTTTTTTCTTCAAAAAAAACTATTAACCCTTTTATAGATGTGTTGCAAAAACTTTCCTATTCTAGTACTTGTCTTTTAACTTTTTTTACATGAATGTTACTTTATAGTCTTAAATGTTTAATATAGTCATATTGTCAATATTTTACTTTATAGCTTTTGGGTTTCAATATGTTACTTCAGGATAAGGAAAATATTATTTTGTATTTTCTCCAAAAACTCCTTATATTTTACATATTGATTTTTAACTCACCTGAATATTTGTTGTATAATGTGTGAAATAGGGCTCTATATTTGTTTTATATCAAGTAATAGTGATCTATGCACCTCATATGCTGAATAAGCCTTATTTTCCCCATTGACTTGAAATATCGTCATATATTCTGATTTATCGATATATTCCAATATATATATGATTAAATCGATATATTCCAATTTAATCATATATTATTTTTTGAGAAAGATATATACATTTGTTTCTAGAATGCTCATTTTATTTCATTGATCTACTTAATTATTTCTGTGCAGGTGTAATGACCACTGAGACTTTATAATGGATTTAAATTTTTTAATATTTTATAATGGATCTTGACATTTTAAAAAGTAAATAAATAAAATCAGTATGCATTTAAGAAAGATGAAAGAAAGAAAGAAAGAAAGAAAGAAAGAAAGAAAGAAAGAAAGAAAGAAAGAAAGAAAGAAAGAAAAAGAAAGAAAGAAAGAAACTCCTACCTTTTGTGACAACATGGATGGAACTGGAGAATATTATGCTAAGTGAAATAAGCCAGTTGGTGAAAGTAGATCTCACCTATAAGTGGGATCTATTCAACAAAATAAACTAATGAACAAACTAAACCACAGGCAAGGAAACAAGGAGCAGACTGACAGTGACCAGAGGGGATGGGGAAAGAGGACAATGGTGGAAATAAGGGGGAGGGACTAGACAAAGAACAAGTATGAATGAGCCATGGACATGGACAACAGAGTGGGAACTGACTGTGGGAGAGGGGGGTGGGGTGGGATGGGTGGAGGAGGGCAAAGGGGGAAAAATTGAGACAACTGTAATAGAATAAACATGATTTAAAAATTACAAAAAAAAGAAGTCAAGTTTTCTTCCGCAAGATGACACAGAAAATATTAACACCTTTCATTCTTTATCAAATGACGTTCTTTCTGCCTGTTAGAATACACACTCCCAGTGCACAAGAAAAAAATGTTTATCAAATACAGTAGATCATATGAAATTGCCAGTCAGTGACCATATTTTTACTTTCAAAGTCAACAACTGTATATGGTACAACTTATTTTTGGTAACACGTATAGTCATCTATTATATTCAAATACTAAAGGCAGGCTAAATGCGCTATTACTTCCAAGATGATTATTTTTTTGTAGTAAAGCCAATACATTACCACTGATTAGGCTTAGAATAACAATAATATAATGTCTATGAGGTATAAAGTTAGAGGGAGGAAGTTGTTTACTCTCTCAGCTTTGGAAAGGCTGTCCAAGACACTTAATAGGGATAGCCACCTAGGCATGTGGCCTGACTGGGAATTGAACCCATGACCTTTTGGTTTGCAGAAAGACACACAACCAATTGAGGAACACTGGCCAGGGCTCCACATACTGGGTTTTGAAGAAGGAATACAAGTTTACTAGGGAGAAAGCAAGGTAAACTGTACATACGAAGGAATTAAAGCATAAGATACAGTGAGGTAAAATCAGAAAACTAAAAGTAGTTTAGTTTTGTTGTAGCAAATAGGGCAGGGGTGTGTGTGTGTGTGTGTGTGTGTGATTTCAGATGAGAATTGTGGAATATAAAGCTGGAGAGACAGTCTAGGACCAGATTTGGAGTGTTTCATATGCTATATTCTGGAGCTTGATTTAGTTGGGACTCTAAAAGTCCTTTTAACGAAGACATAGATTTTATCCAACAGAATGGTCTTACTGACAGCTCAGTGGGGGCTGGGTTAAAGAGTAAAGGAGTGAGAGAAAGATGGAATCATTAGAGAACCTTTGCGTATAATTCACACTAGTATGATTTCTTTCCAAGGGAAGAAACACGGGATGGGCACAAAAAGCGGTGGGTTTAGGTGATGATCTGCAGAAAGTAACAGAGCAGAACTTGATGTGATTAGCTATCAGGAATAAAAATGAGTGAGCATTTCTAGCTAATGCTCTGGCCTGCTATAAGTGACTCAGCAAAATGGTACTGCTGTTCCTTGAAATAAGAAATACCATGATGGGGGGGGTGGGTAAGGGGGAGCCAGAAGGGTGACAAGGTGATGGCATCAAGGTCTTCAGCATCAGTCTCCTGGAATTCCGCTCCCCATACCCACAACTCTTCCACAAATGAATCACACTGGACAACCATTCATCTAGATTTGAATCTGACGATTGCAGAGTTAAATATCACTATTTTGCGCGGATCAAAAAGACCTATGTAGTGAGAAGAGGATTTAGATTTCTTTATAGATTAAAACAAGAAAGAAGTGCCAAAATAATCATCGTTGAGATAATTCTCATTCTTTTGAACCTTAAACCTGTGCATTAACAAAAAGAGCACTATCTCTCTTATAGTTTAAAAGAAAAATAACAAATTTTCTTTGGATGCAGAGAATAAGTGGGTTAGTTCAGGCTGTTGGAAGAATGACTGAAAATTCTAACAGATGTATTATAAAAATATTTTAAGATCAAAGAATACTGAAATTTAAGGGGAGAAGGTGGAACACAACTAATATTCATTAGGTACGCACGGTAAATCTTCAACTGTACATTGAAAACTTACCTAAACCCTCCAAAAATACTAAAAATGATTACACTTATTTTACATATTTAAACAAAACTGTAGAAAACCATTTTAAAAGTGCTTTGTGATTTTAACGGACATGTATTATGTTTTACTTGTTAGGTACTACCTGTGCTATGATGGGCAGCCTCTGAAATAGGACAGTAATCCCACCTCCAGGGAATGTTTGCTCAGGTTTGGTCTCCTCCCCACGACTGGGACCTAGACTTAGTGACCCTTCTAATGAACTGAATAGAGAAGTGATGGTATGTCGCATCTGAGGTTGGGTTACATAAGGACTATTGCTTCTGTCTAGCTTACTCTGTGCTTGCTGCTTCTCACTCCTCGGGCTCTTGTTTTGCTCTTGGATTATTCACCCTGGGAGAAGTGAGGAGTCCTGTTGTGAGTTGCTCTATGGAGAAACCCATGGGGAGAGGAACTGGGCTTTCATTCTAACGGCAAGGAAAGAAACCTTGTCAACAGCTACATAACTGAAGTTGGAAGCAGATTCTCCAGTCTCAGCCAAACCTCCAGTGACTGTAGCCATTACCCCACAGCCTAACGCCAACCTCAGAGCAACCCTGAGCCAGAATCACTCATCTGAGCAATTCCTAGATGTCTGACCCTCAGAAACTTGGGGAAATAATAAATGTTTGCAATTGTTTAAGCTGCTAAATTTTGGAATAATTTGTTAGAGAACAATAAGTCTCTAATATACATGAATGAGTTCATTTTCTCCTTAAACATGTCTGTTATAGATATTAACATCCCCATTTTGTAGAAGTGACTGAGACCTACAGAGGCGAAACGGTTATTGAGATTCAAGCCCCATCCAATCTGGCTCCTAATTCTTAACCATGACACCCAAAGCCTTCTGGGAATGCAGGCCTCTCTAGAACTAATTGTAGTAATTTGGATGTTTATGAACACCTACTTCCTTGGTTTTCTCTCTGACCATTTCCTGATCACTCTTGCACAGACAATCTTGTTAAGACGAGGTGCTAATATACTTCAAGCAACCTGCTGCTTTGGCTGCAGCTGGGAACTAACTTTCCCAGCAAGCTCCGATGAACAGTTTGGTCTTGACAAGCACTTTTCTCTCCAAATGCCAATACAGGAGTGATTGTTGTCACTGCCAGGCTTTAGGTTTCTACTGTATGCATGCTCTGCGGTTCACCTCTGCTTACTGAAAGCATCTGATCTGCTGCTGACACGCTCCGAATGGAAGCCCTTGCCCTTTATTCGCCACCATGGGCCCCCTTTGACGGAAAGTAACCCCATGCAGATTGTGCACAGCATGAATTTGGAAAGTGTCTGAGGTTGGAACTGGCATTCTTAAATCCCTTTCTCTATGCTTGGTACTTATATTTGGTACTTATATTAGCTTATCTAATACCTACCTGACCAAGTTTACTACCTTGATCCTATGAGGTAGAGAGAGTCACTTTTCCATGTTTATAGATGATTGATCTAAGTTTATCTGACCCATCTCTAAGATGGGAAGAAATAACGCCATTAATTACTTTTTTCCTGTGACCTGTGAAATGTAACAGTGCACATAGCACTATGCCAACCTACCATGTGTACTCACTGCTTGTTTTATTTTTCTTCTTTCTCTTAAAAGATTATTTAGGTTTCTATATTGTTATTATGTTTACTACTAAATGAACCTCACCAAAATGTGTACTTGGGGATGCAGCACATTGAGCGACTGCTATTGGGGAAGGGGGTCCACCTCCCAACCAATTCCTTCTTTCTCCAGGCTAGACTGACAGGCCTCTTTGGTCCAACACCTCACCCTGCACCATTTGACTTCTATGGTGCATGTGACTGCCTTCCCCTGGCTCCACCCCGATCTAGGACTGGAGGGCTGAGAGAGGGCTTTTTTATTCAATTATCTTGCTAGTTTTTCATGCATCAGTGTAAGAACCTTCCCCTGCCATCATCTTGGCTAATGGGGGAGACTCCCGGGTGCTCCTGAAAGACTGTCTCCCAGGAACAGCTTGAGAAAAGTTAGTGGAAGGGCTATGACCCCAAGGTTGCCCTTGAAAACAGACCTCTCTTTTATTTGAGTGGAATAATAGCTATTGTTTATTGATAACTCACTACAGCCTGGATACTTTATCTCTAGTTCTCACATCAGCTCTTCCAGATAACATATAGTTTCTCTGTCTACAAATGAAGATGAGGATTTAGATAAATGTCTCAAAATCATAGACAATTGAAAGTTCTTAGGGCACAAAAAATAGTTTTTCTTTTTTTTCATTCCCCAATACAGAAGCTTTCTCACTATATCTGGCTATTAGTAGTATTACCGACAAAAACCAGAAAGGAGGAAATCAGAATAAAGAAAGTACTAAAAAAAATAATAATAAAACAAGGAGGAAATTATTTTAATAAAATAAAAGGATAAATAAATAAAGTGTTCTGTTCGTGAGTGAATTTTACAGAGGAGTTCCAGGAAAAATAATAAGCATTGCTCCAAAATGTATAGTAGCAAAAATCATAATCATAGTGCTCACTATGTAGTAGTTACTTTTCCATGAGAGTTGTTCACAAGGATTATAAAAGATAAATTTGTCCTAAGTAGTGTCTTTACAACTATTTTGTATATGAAGCTTCTAAGGTTTAGAGAAGCTAAATAACTTGCCAAAGGCACACAATAAAAAAATCAAAGAAGTACGGGTTTGCCAAGATTTCTGACTTCTGGGTCATAATCTTAGTGACTCAGCAATACTGACACCTGTCAAATGCTGATGTTTCTTGTCAAGGAATTCTGTAAGAATTCAATGGGTTAGGA
Organism: Pteronotus mesoamericanus; assembly: GCF_021234165.1. Classification (NCBI taxonomy): domain Eukaryota; kingdom Metazoa; phylum Chordata; class Mammalia; order Chiroptera; family Mormoopidae; genus Pteronotus; species Pteronotus mesoamericanus. The sequence goes on from NW_026555189.1 coordinate 17,383,240, forward strand.
CTTGGTATTAAGGTTAATGACAGAAAAAGATGAGGAAGTTTTATCAAAGATGAAGAGGAAAGCTTTATTACATAATCAAAACTGTATGCTGTTAACAGGACATTTAGTGTTTTACTAAAAAATTATATAATTTTTTCAAAACTGAGAAATAGTGGTGTACTATGATTAGTATAGGGTTATACTAGAATTAGTATAGAATTAGTATAGAATTCCAATACAGGGCAATACTTTGGTTAAGTAGCTTGAGACATAATATTTTTTTTTACTGTTCAAATACATGTGTCTCCATTTTCCTGCCATCAGTTTCCCCTGCTCCACCCACCCCCACCTCCCTCCCTCAGTCCTTCCCCACTTTGGCTTTAACCAGGGGTCCTTTGTACATGTTCCATGATTTGACCCTTCCCTTTCTTTTCCCCATTACCTCCTCCCCTCTCGTTACTGTCAGTATGTTTTTTCTTCCATTGTTGCTGGTTATATTTTTCTTGCTTATCTGTTTTGTTGATTAGGTTCCACTTATAGGTGAGGTCATATGGTATTTGTCTTTCACCCCCTGGCTTATTTTGCTTAGCATAATATTCTCCAGTTCAATCCATGTTGTCATGATGGGTAGTAGCTTGCTCTTTCTTTCTGCTGTATAGTATTCCATTGTGTAAATGTACCATAGTTTTTTGATCTGCTCATTTATTGATAGGCACTTAGGTTGCTTCCAGCACTTGACTATTATAAATTGTGCTGGTATGAACATCAGGGCACATAGGTTCTTTTGAGTTGGTGTTTCCAAATTCTTAGGGTATAATCCCAGGAGTGAAATTGCTGGGTCAAAAGGCAGTTTCATTTTTAGCTTTTTGGGGAAATTCCACACTGCTTTCCACAGTGTCTGCACCAGTTTGCATTCCCATCAACAGTGTACTAGGGTTCCCTTTTCTCCACAGCCTTACCAGCACTTGTTGTTTGTTGATTTGTCTATGATGGCCATTCTAACTGGTATGAAGTGGTATCTTATTGTGGTTTTAATTTGCGTTTCTCTGATGGTCAATGATGCTGAGCATCTTTCCATAAGACATAATATTTTAATCCAGGTGGAAACATGGTTCCATAAAAATCAATAGATTATATTATAGTTTACAAATATATATTTAATACATAATAATAAAAATGATCAATACATTGTAGGTTCAAGGTTATTGTTTTGATCCCCCTGGGCTGCAATACTTCTTAGTCAGATTCAGTAATAATTTAATCAACTGTATTGGTTAATAACAATGGAGTACACAGAACACACATTCAAGATCAACAGAAGTAAAAAAAATGTAATCTGATCATTGCTTGGAGTGATATTGAAAGAGGGCCCGCTCTGAGTCTTTGTAGTTACTCTTCATTGGGCAGAGGTAGTATTGGTTAGGTAACTGTACCAGTGGTTTCTACTTTTCTAATTATCTCAATTACAGATACTAAATTGCGATAACCTTGTGGCTGGGAATTGCTATGGCTTAAGGTTACCACTTTAAGCTATAGCATTGTAGCAAGTATCCTGGATTTGAAATTTAAAAAATGCTTTGACTATGTGCATGGTTTTCTGGATAAAACAGAGAATCCCAGTGAAATTTGAAACTTAGGTAAACATCAGATAGTATATTTTGTTTGTTTTTGTATAAGAATATTCCAACTATGATATAGGGCAGGATTATACTAAAAATTATTTATTGTTTATCTGAAATTCAGATTTGAATGGGTAATATCTGTTTTTATTTGCCAAGTGTGAGTTTGAGAAAATTCCTGGACTACAATGTTTTCAAGTGAATAATGTAGGTAAATAATTAATCACCGCCTACCTCACAGACTTATTGAGGAGATTAAGGTATGGATCAATTTTCAATATTCACATCAGTGACTGTGTCAACAAATTTGAACTTGCACCATTACATTAAAGAGCACATTAAATAATTCTTACTCTTGACTATGACATTCTTTGTCCCATTGATATGACCTTCCATTTAATTAAGATGAAAGATATATCTAAATGTATAAAAGGATAAAATGGGGTTGGAAAAATACTCTTTAGGTATAGCAAATGCCAATGAGTCTAAGAGGTGACAACTGGTCAAACTATCTCTAATTTTTAACACATTTTCTTGCACAGAGGAGGTGCTTTGTAGGTATTTTTTTTTTAATGTTCAGTTAAATCAGTGAAAAATGAATGCATCAACTAAGAGAGACTGTGGGAGATATTTGTTCAATGGCATGGCTATTAGCAGTTACGTAGTAAAGTCAAGCCTGTAGACAGAATGAAAAAATAGTGGTTCCTAAACCAGATATGCTGAATTAACTAAGTATCTCATTAAAACATGGGCAAAAGAGGATAATTTAGAAAACAAAATAGCCAATCTGAGGCTTTTGAGTTTTCCAAACTCAGAAGTATTAGCAAAACCCAACATATTCTTATACAGTAAGATGACAGGAAACAGACAGATTCAAGTCTTCTTTGTGTTATGATCCAATTGGTCCATATTTACATAAATAGAACCAGAGGATGGTGCAGATGTCAGCGAAATATTAAATAATCTCTAACATGCATTTCTACTGCAGTGTCATTGGAACTCTGGGTCTCTTTCTGGTCACAATTAAATCCTTTAAAATTCTATCAGCCTGAACTATTTTGCATGAACTTTAGATTTAATTTTAAAGATCTTTTTTGCGGGGAAATGCTGAAGTCAATAAACACTTTGAATATTGAAGAGCAGTAGGAGCCAGACTGGTAATAAGAGTTTAAGTTAGTTTTCCAGTGGACCTTGCAAAATTTAAATAATTGAATTTTATTGTTCTTTGATGAGTGGATGCTATGTCTCAAACTTGCTTGTCAGCTAAAATTTATTTTTCAAGTAGGGCAAAAGACCAAAAAAGTGTTATTCGTTGCTATAACCATTTGAACATTTTTCAAGCATATTTGTAAAACTATAGGACTAATTCAATAATTTATTGAAATTATCATAAAAGTTCAGCAAATCATGCATTGCATTCAGATCCTGATATATGCTAGATTTCCTGTTTTTACGCGTCAGCAGCTTTCTAACTATAACCATTTGAATTTCAAATGATAAATTTATATCTATTATAGCCCTCGAATGCATAAAAAATGATAAAAGGGCACCCTTTAGAGAATTTAAAGAGAATTGTGCATTTTTGTAATTTGATATGTGTAACATAATCCATTATACACCAGGGTTTACATTGCGCCAGACTCTTGTCTGTACCCAGCACAAGGCAACAACAGAGATGAGTTTCTTTGAGTCATGAACCACTGGCTCCCCAGTATGCAATGCTCTCTGTCCTGTGTCAGAAGGGGTGTGTATGTAACACACTGGAGGGCTCTGCAGGCTTAAGAACTCAGTTAGGTTTTCGCAGAATGAGATAAAAGAGATGCCAAGTACCGTGAAGAGAACTGCAGACCCATCTCCACCAAATTAGAGAATTCATGGCAATATTATTCCATAGACAAGCAGGAAGCTATATTACCTGTACCAAGGTCCAATAAGAAAGGTATATATAGCCCTGGCTGGATGGCCCAGTTGGTTGGAGTGTTATCCCACACACCAAAAGGTTGTAGGTTCGATCCTAGGTCAGGGCACATACCTAGGTTGCGGGTTTGATCCCTGGTTGGGGTATGTACAAAAGGCAACTGAATGATTTTTCTCTTGCACATTGATGTCTCTCTCGCTGTCTAAATTTCAATAAACATATCTTAGGGTGAGAATTTTTTTAAAAGGTATGTATAAACAGCTATTGTTAACAGGTTGTTTTCTCAGCTCTGCTAAATATTAAAATTCTCATTAGCATGGTACCCCAAGTACTTTTCCAATGGCTGGAAAAATGGTATGGGTGAATAATGACATAATAGTGGCTTATACAGGCATAAATATGGGGGTTAGAATCCCAGTTAACTACAAACTTTGTGTGTGGTCAAGTTAACTTAAATGCCTAACTTTCAGTATGTCTTAGTGTAAGAAACACATGAAAATGGAGACCTGATGAGAATTAGAAAAAATGAGTATGTTGAGAGCCTATGACACATTAATCAAATGCAAATGCTTGTTCGGTTCACCCATCTATCTCCTGCCTCTGTTTTCACTTCTGCAAATGCTATTGCTATGATTGTTTAGATTCTAACTTCATTATTACAATAAACCAAGAATGCATGCCTTGAGAGTTTGTGGCTTTTGATTTCAGGCTATTCAGCTCATGACAGGAGCTGGTATTAAGTTACATAATTCCTACTTATTTTACACATGACTGTGCCATGCAGGTAGATTAAGAGCTCTGTCAAAGGCCACACAGTGCATTAGGGACAAAATGAAGTCTAGAACTCTGTCCCCAATCCATCCCTTAAAACATACCTGTAAAATTGCTCAAGGGAAAATCTCTATATTCTTTTCTAACCCTCGTATTAGATGATCATTAAGTCAAATGCTTGGTGTCATAAGTGGCAAGACTGCCTACAAAACTTTGTAAAACTTTGTATGTACATGGGCAACTTAAACTTTTTAAATATTTATTGAGGTACTATGCAAACTCATAGGTATTCTACATTACATTTTATAATCGATTAATTGCATGAAACAGTCTCTATAACTCGTCTGTAGGGTAGTACCAGAAACTGAAGTCAAGCAAATTCAATAACATATATACAGGGTCCGGCACAAGTCAGGCTTGCTTGAATGTGGCTGGTAGGGGGTGTGAATATCTCGCACAAGATGGACAGCAATTTGAACATTTCACCTAAAATGCCATTTGGTGTGCTCGAGTGTAATATTATTATGTTAAACAGAATTACACGCTTCTGACTTTGTAATAAAAAAGGGGCATTATTTGTGCCGGACCTTGTATGCAAATACCTAGCATGGTGCTTAACAATGAATCAGTTTTCAGCAGTTAATTGTCAGCTTGAGCCTTTGCTTTCTTGCTTCCTTGTTAAAAAACAAAACAACAAGAACAAAAAAAAAAAACCACTGCCATACAACAAACAGAAAATATACATTCTAAAAAAATGACAGCATCAAGACAAAACTGTTCAGAAATGGCTGCTACTGTATAACTGCACTGCCCCGGAAAGGAAGGGCAGACCCTGACATTTCATCTGCGCCTGCACCAGCGGCTTAGACTCTGTGATGCGGATGCCCGCAGCAGTCGGTCTGGATTCAGGCGTCCTGCGTGCAGAGGTGTTCTCCTCTCTCCTTCTGTTTTCTTTGGGTGGTTGCTTTATTTTATTTTTCTCCCTTTGAAAATCCCTACCCTCACCTGCTCAAACAAGATGCCCACTAACCGTTAACAGGGAAAGGAATCATTTCCTAAATTCTGGGGCCCCTGGGCAAGGTGCAAGGAGTCACAGGACCTACAGTTGCTGGAGGGAAGGAAGGAAGCATGTCCGCGTCTGTGCCAGCACAGGGCTCAAGAAGATCAATCAGTGACGGGCAGCCTAATGAAGGCGGGCTGACATGATGGCATTCAAACCAAAGTCACCACGTGCTGCCTTCCGAATTTGCCAAGATTAACATCGCCTCCTCCAGCAACATTTTTTTCCACATTTATAAACAGCTTAGGTTGTAGAAAGTGAGAAGATTAGTATTTGAAACTATGAATGGCTTCTTAAAAGGCAAAGAGAAGACACTAGGTTTTTTCTGTAAGGAGTCTGGCTTCAGGATTCAAAAGTGTAAATAGGCCTAGTTAATTAGAGTACTTGATAGACCCCTTCTTCAAAGAAGAACAAAGCCCCTGATAAGAACCTGCTTGTGTCCTCGGGCAAAAGCCCGAAGCACATGGTGGGGGGGTGGCTGCCAAGCCGTCCCCATCTGGCCCAACAGCCACAGGCCAGCCCGGGGTGCCCACCGCCTTTCTGTCTCTGCTGGGGCTGTTCCGCTGGACTTCCACTCTGGAACTGTCCGCTGGTGCCACACTCTGCGGCCACCTTTGACCTGCGTCCCTAATCCATTCTGACACATTCCAGGCTGTCACACTGGATCATTCTCTGCGGTTCGTTGCACACCATTCGTGCCAACAACCGGAGTGTCCTTTTTTCCATCTGCGTGTTCTACTTTCGGCTGGGTCACGAGAGGTGTCACTGTTCCGCTGCCTCACTCCTGACAGCTCTCTGATTTCCAGCTTTTAACTTGATAAACAGCAACTTGCAAAGACCTGAAGTCGAGTGACAGATATACTGACAAATTCAGCATGGTGAGAATATTTTTGTTTGTTTATTGGTTTAGAAGGACATTGGAATGCCCTTTGCGACAGAGGCTACCTCTCTTCTATCAAACCACCTTTCCACCTCCCTGCGCATTACAAATTATTGTTGTTATTATCATTATCCATTCTTCAAGGCTCATTTCCAATGCCACCTGCTTTGAAAAGCTTTCCCCGATTGCCCCACAGCAAATGAAGATCAATCACTCCTATGTCATTGCTAAACAATTTAACTGTATATATGTCCTTTATATAATCCTTTGAAATAATACAAGGATTTATCCACTGAGTATATTCTCTGTTTCAGCACATTAGGTATTAGATACCTGGTGGTAAACAAGTAGCCTGTTAGAACCCTCAGTCTAGTAGGAGACTCACATGCTATGACATACAAGTATAAAGGAAATAAAACAACCCAATAGAGAGAATTATTCATTATCCCTCATGGGATCAGGAAAAGTCACCTGTGCAGAGCACAGTGATTACAAGTACAAACAGGCCTGAGTTTGAATTCCCACTCCAGCAGTTACTAGATGCTCAGTCTCAAGCAAGCTGTTCAATGTATCTAGCCTGATACATACTCATCCTCAAATGGTGATAATAATAAGTAACCAGTGTACACATTCTGAGCATTAAATGTCACAATTAAATGAGATAATGAGTGCTAAGCATTTAGCACCACATCTGAAAAAATAAATGGAATATGCTTGCTTTATGCCTACCGAGGAATGGGGCCATGCCAAAATGCAGACACTATCAATTCTTGTGTGGCACGGACAGCCCATAAATGTGTATGTTGTGTGTATCTAGGGAGTGTGGGTTTAATCAGTCTGAACAGAGTGACCAAAATCCAAGGATGCTCCCTTGGGGAACATGTGTGTGAGCGCATGCACATATGTGTGGGCATGGGTGCATACGATGGATAGAAAGGGGTGAGAATGAGACCACTTTCTGATAAAGAGCGATTAGGGAAGCCCTCAGTGATAAGGTAACATTTGTGCAGAGATATGAAGGAGCAGAAGGAGTGAGGTGAAGCGGGATGCACAAATGCCCTGCTGCGGGGGATGGGCTACAACACCGGTGTCGGGTGTAGAATGAAGAAAGGGGTGGGGGTTGTGGGAAACGAGGCAGACGTGCAATGAATGGAACAGGGGTCTGAGGAAAGGTTAGCAGTAGGACATCATGTTAAACCTTCAAGATTAAAGCATATACTCTTCCTGGTATGGGGACCCACAGGGGAGTTTTCTAGGGAGGAGTGATCCATGATTTTCGTCAAGATCATTGAGGTTGCCTTGCAGGAGCAAAGGATATTTAGCAAGGGTACAATGACAGAGCATGTACCACTTCCTTGCTGTGTGATATTGGACAAATTAACATGTCCCTATTTCAGTGGCTGTATCTGCAAATGGGGATATTGACACCCTAACATAACTGACCAGACTGTTGATAATGCATGTGACCTCATAATTCAAATTCTAGTCTAACTTTGGAGAGAGGCTTTGGAGAGAGGTGAGGGCAAGGTCTAACTGAGCTAAAAAAAAATAAATAACCAGGGGGACAAAGGATACATATCCCTTTGTGTGCGTGTGTGTGCGTGCGTGTGTGTGCGCGCATGTGTGTGTGTTGTTGGAATTAACCACAACTGTTAAAAAAAAAAACTCATGAGAAAATGGATAGCTAGTTTGGGCCACATTTTCAGCCTGGTCTCAAGTGTTTATACATTTAATATTTATTTAACAGGCAATCTATAGCTAGTTAATTAGATAGCATGCTTAATATCTCATTTTCTTTAGTTGTATGGGTAAATGCTAATTAAATTCCTGAGCATTCCTCACAAGTGTAATGTAATAATAGAAACATCGTCACACACTTATTGGCTCTGCAGATTTGAATTAATTACATTGCAAGTAGATTTATCTTTCATATATTTATACCTCAATAGGTGTTCTTCCCTGACAATCATGGGGGATTTAATTTCCATACCACCACCTTATTAATTCTTAATTAAATATGTTTAGTAGAAGTTTAATACTTACTTAGGCTCTAGTTAGTGGCACTTCTTCCACACATCTGAATTTTGAAATTCATTTTGCCTTATGCTGCTAAAAGAGGGCCGGGACAATTAATAAGGCAATAAAAGAGACCACAGAATGTAATTTGGAGACAAGCCAGGAAAACTGCTACTGGGCTTTGTCAGCACCTTGGGGGGCATCTCTTAATGTTCTGTCTACCATTTTTCTTCTACTCTACCTCTGGACATGAGATTATATATATTGGTATTTTTCACTCTTACTGTTTCTCTCTATTCTCACTGATAGTGTTGCCTTAATTCCGACTTTATCATCTCTCACCTGAGCCAATTTAACAGCCTTGTCTTCATACTCTACGCGTCAAGTCTAACCTCTTCCATCCATTCTGCACACAGCTACCAGAGTGATTTTTCACACATCCAAATTATGAGCTTGCGATTCCTCTCCCGGAATGCTTTATCTCCAGAATATAGTCCAAATTCTTTACCAATGACAGGTAGCATCTTCCTGCTTCCCTGCAATCTCATGCTTCACTTTTTTCCCGATCACTCACTGAGCCAGACTGTTAGATGACTTTCCAGTGCACGGAGCACTTCCAAGCGTCTGCTTAGGCCTTCCACTCCCTTTCCTGGTTAACTCTAACCCATTGCTTTGCGGACAAAAAGGGGCCACGTATGAAACCTGACAAGCTCAGGGGAGGCCTGCGTGAGGACCTTACACACTTAGAGACCGAAAGTAACCATATAGAGTGATCTGAAATGAAACCCTTCTAACTACAGCAGGTCATGGCGGGCAGTCATGGTGGGCTATAATCTTCCCTGACAAAAGACAATCTTTACCTTAATTGAGTCTCTCTATTGTCTTTTTGCATCTCAAAGAACATACGTTTGTGAAGTCATATTTCCTTTCTCTGGACCCCTCAAAGCAGGGGGTAGCACATCAGCGGGAGGCCACACATGCTCTCTTTGTAATTGTTATCATATTAATTGTTGACTGTTAACTATCTGTACTCACCTATGTATAAGGAGTTTGTGTCTATCAGTTTAATTTTTATCCAGCCCCCGATGTTTCCCTGCTTTGCATTCTCCTGCCTCTCTAATCTATCACCAATGGATTTCACCTAATCCACTTAGTCTTCTCTTTTGATTGTAAGGTATAAAATAAGGAGCCAAACTACCATTTTCCAGAGCATTTTCTCAATCCGTTGAAGTTCTCCTTCCTGGCAATTCTTGACAGTTTGGCTCAAATAAATTCATAAAAATATTTACAGGTCTGAATGTTTCTTACATTGACAACATAAAACTCAGATGTGTGCTTATTGAGTAAACAATTGTATATTTGTGTTGATTTTGAATCACTTAATGCCAAGTCTCTTTTATTTTTCTGAGGTGACGATGATTCCCCGGATACAAATTGCCAAAAGGACGGGAAGTTTGTCTTTCCTCTCATGACCAGTGTTCCCTTCCATGTGTTCCTAGAGTACTTCCCTCTGTCACAGAAATGATCCTCTATTTTCCATTTCCTAATTTGTCACTCCCCTTGAACCCAGAGACTGTCATAAGTATTTAATACCTTTATCCAATATTCATTTACCTCATCCCTCCTTAATTACTAGGCACCGAGCCTCGTGACAGCTGGAGGAAACATGGAACACATGATAAAAAAGGAGCAATAAACTGACAAACAGGAGTCATAAGATTTATTCCATACAGACTGTAGCGTAGGGTTAAAAGCCAGGGCTCTGGAGTCAGACCACTGAGTGAGTAGAGTGCTTTAATAGTTCCAAGCTTAAACTCTTCACAGAAATGGGATCAGAGGAGTGCTTAACGCTGCTATGAGGAAGAAATAAAATAATCCAGGTAAAGCACCTGGATGATTTACTCATCCAGACTGTTTGGAAAGTTCCTGTCTCAACCATCTGATGAGTTGGGGGAAATATATTTCTATAAAAGTAAATAAGTGCATACAGTAGACACATCAATATTAGCTTTTTTATAGTAAATAATTTATACTGTAAATGAAAAAACAGAGGTCCAGTGTCTTCTTTCATGGCAAATAGTGTACAACAAAGGTAACAATGTTTGTCTTTTTATTTACTTATCAATAAATAATAAAGGCATAGGATGTATACATAAATAAGAAAAAATATGTAGAGCCTGCAGTTTCATCAATCAATTTTACCTTCTCTCAGATTGATAGAATTTACATTTTATTTGATGATATTGATGATTGTAATAGCCTGAAAAATTTGAAGAAAATTAGATATTTCAAAGGGAATAACTATAAAATCATGATAACAATTTATAAGTGTCTATATCTACATGGCTAAGTCATGCATTTTTTGGCAAAAATTTAGATGATCAGAGAACTGAAGAGCTAGGAGAAGGAAAAGGGCAAGATTGGTTTCAGATAGTTTTGTCAATAAAACTGTCCCTAGGTCTTTGCAATCTTAAAATAACTCTCTCAAGGATTATTGTGTTCAACACTGAGGCTTGGTAGAAAAGTAAGGGCCCGCATTGTAATGAAAAGAAACAGAAGCTGAAAGAGGAAATCAGCTTGCCAATATCACAGACAGAGGCAGAATTGGGACTACTACTTGATGTTTCTGTTATTTAATATAAGGCTCTTTTCACTTCACCATCGCTAGAACTTTCCTCCCTTTTCCCGCACCAGCTCTTCGGAAAATGTCCAATTTAGCTACCTGCTGAGCCTGAGAGACCTTTGGTGTTTATGACTTTGGATAATTTAAATATCAAGACTGTCTTAAAGACATTATTCAGAATTTAACAACAAAAAACACCCATTTATACTTAACAATGTATAAATTGTTGTCCATTAATGAAGGATGCATCGTGTTCTTTGCTGACAGATTGCACATAGCCAGGAACTCCTGGCATTTGAGTGTGGAACCACAGTGTCTCCTGTTCTTCAACAACCTAAGGTCCCTTGAGGTCAGGTCAGGAAGACTCCTCTTCTCCTGGTTACTCTGTATCAACTTTTTTTAGATGATCAAGTATCTTTGGCTCTTCTCTGATTTCATTTCCATCTTTCTGGATTTGGGCTAATGCTTATATTTGATCTCTCCAAAATCCATTTCTCAGTTTGGTTCTTTGGCCTTTCCCCATCTCTAAACCATGCTTGGCTACAATATTTTACCTGAGCCTGTCCTTGCCGCTGCTCAGCGAGTTTCTGCTCTTCTACCTCTAAATTCCCTGGTCTTCATCAGGCACCTTCATCCCTGTCAATATGTGATGAGACAAGAGTGTATCTGTGTGGATGATGTCAATTGCTTCATGTATTGACAATGAGGGGGGAGAGGGGGAATCTTATCTGTGTGTCCTGAGAGCCCTATGGTTAGAATCAATGGAATGCCAGGGATATCAATCAAGTCCTTGATTGAAATGGAAATCGTAATTGCATTTATTTTTTTTTCTTTTTATATATACTCTAAACTCCAGATAATATGAACTAGTACTGCTTTTTTAAGCAAGTGGTTCTCAAACGTTAGCATGCATCAGAATTACCTGGAGGGTTTGTTAAAACAGATTATTGGAGCTCTACCTCCATGGGCCCTCATTCCACAGATTTGGGGGGCAACTAAGAATTTGTGTTTATAACACATTTCCAGATGATGGGGACACTGCTGGTCTAGTTGATTGCACCTTAAGCACCACTGTTCTAAACATAGCTTGATCTTTTTCACCTGTGCTTGACGATCTTCACCTGATACGTCTTTGAACTCCATTGCCACAATTTCAAACCAAGTTAGCCACTAAAACTCATTACATGCTGTCTTCATTCATCTGTTTACGGAATATATATTAGGTCCTACTGTGTGTCAGGCAATGAATTTGGTCTGTGGCCACAGGAAGATGAGATTACAAAGTCATCCACAATCTTTCCAGTTGGACTGGCATCTTCTTCCTCATAGCATGACTACTGTCCTCTACTATGTTGTGACTCAGAAGGCTATCCTCAGATCAGCAACACTGGCATTGATTGGAATATGACAAGAATGTAATCTCAGATTCTATCTAAGACCTACCAAATCAGAATCCACATTTCACTAAGATTCTAGTTGACGCCGATGCAAGTTCAAACTTGAGCAGTATTGTTTTACTATACTAAGAACCCCTTTATATAAAAATCCAAATATTATTCAGCTACAAATGTCCTAAAATACTACATAGCAAAGTGCCTCGTCCTGGGGTAGGAGGGCGAGGAGAGAAAAAGCAGGCAAAACATCACTGCCATGATTTGTCAAGATTTATCTAGTGCTTGACACAAGCTCATTTAATCTTTACAACAGAAAGTAACTAATGATTGCTTATTGTATTGAATCAAATTGACTTTGCTTGAGTTTATTCTGGAATAAAGGCAAACTGAAAGCATCCCATTAAAATTCTAGAGGAGGTAGAGGATATCTAAAATCCTTATACAAAGACATTGCTTTCAAAATTGTATTTTGTTCTCTTAAGAAGAATAGTAATTATTATTGACAGTAGCCATCCCTTATTGAGCAGTGTGTTAATCACAGAGTTAGGTGTTTTATTTGATGGGTTTTTTTTATAATGCATAATTGAGAAAATGTTAGCACTCAACTTGTTTAATCATGGAAGTAAAATGACAGACTTGGGCTCATGCAGCTTTGGGTGGAAAAGCTAAATAGTCAAATGGTCAAGATCTGAATGCATCAAAGAAATTCATTTTCTTGGCGAATCAATATTTAGTGTTGTATCCAAAACTCTGGTTGTAGACTTCATCCCCCTCAAAAATTGTACTAATTCTCTTAAGAACAAGCTTCATGAGAAATGCTAGGTCTGTCCAGTAGGTATCTAGCCATGTAATATGAATAGAGGCATTTATTGAAGAAGAGACGAGATACAAGAAACACTGTACCTAGGACAATGACGCCTCAGTCCCCTTCAAAGTAGGCACCTTGGGACCCCCCCCCCGACCCCAGTTCTCCCAATTACCATCAGCTACCCCGTCACATTTTCTTGAACCTCATCAATGGTCTGAAATCTCTTCCATTTCAAAGGTAACTTTAATTTTGGGAAAAGTCAGAAGTCACAGGATGCCAAATCTAAGCTGTAGAGGGATTGAGTCACCTGGGTGATTTGATGTTTCACCAAAAAATTCTGCATGAAACGTGATACATAAGCAGGTGCATTGTCATGATGAAGCTGTCAATCACCAGTTGCCCATAGCTGTGGCCTTCTGAATCATACAGATAATTTCCACAAAAGAATGCCCAACTTCATGCAAAATATGATGCAGATTTGTTGCTCTACTCACTCAGTCATTTTTTAATGCAATGGCCACACAGTACACATGCTCACTCAATAGCATCTATTGCCTCCACTAGCTAGTACAGTGACGTTGTCATTGTTCAGGCATGCATATTCCAGTCCACTCTCTTTGGCTTCCAGGTTACATTGATGTCACACAAACAATTTTTGTTGTATTGACAATGGCTAAACTTCTTCTGGACAGACCTTGTATATAAGTTAAAGTTTTTACCACCTAGCTCAATGGTTAGCAGTTCTTAATGGGGATGGGAGGATAGTATTTGCCTCCTGGGGACATAAGGATTACTATGTCACAACTAAAATTGGGGTTTCTACTGGCATCTAGTAGACAGAAACCAGGGATGTTGTTAAATATCATAATGTGCACAAGATAGTCCTACCCACACAATTACCTGGTCTTAAATGTCGAGTACTGAGGTAGAAAACTATGGTCTAACTTAATGCATTACACAAAATAGACATAAAGAGAATATTCACTGAAAAAATTAATTTGCATGCAGAAAAGTGCTTCTGATGGAATATAACCTGAATTAAGACTCTCTATTAGAGTTTAAATGACTGGATCAATGACACACAGAGTCATTGTCCTAGAGTCATAGCTTGAATCCACTTTCTAGTTTAATGACTTATGTCTTATACAGGATGCAACACACAGACACCTACTTCTGACTGACAGTGATGTTCTCTTCCATGTGTAGTGCCGTGATTAAGCAGGTCAGCTGTGGAGTCAGATTGCTTGGGTTTTAATCTTAGCTCCACTTCTTACTAATTTTATGACTAATTATCTATCTACTCCCTTCCCCCTCCTCCTTATCTCTCTTTTTCTTGCCTCAAGGTTATGATCTGTTAAATGGAAATAATAATGTTTACTTCTCACAACAGCATTAAAAGTCATAATTTCTGGCACATAAAAATAATGAAGACTTTTGGAGCATAAACTTTAGGTCATTTAACATGGCCAATGTGTTGGACACTTCTTGTGCCTGATTCTCACCTTGCACATAAACTTTTGAATTCCAGCCTTGGTTATGGCTAGTAGCATGCAGCAACCTAAAAGTGCAAAAAATTTAAATAAACCTCAGAGAATGTTTGAATAATAGAGAGTAGGAGCCATTAGGTAAGACTTTTGTACTCTGTGTCAGGGGCTGACAATTCTGAGACATATGCTCAGTTCCTTAGAACTGACCCTTCAAAACTGAGCCATTTTTGTGAACAGTGTGGACCAACTTAGTAACACATCTTTGCGTTAGACTTTATCCCTTAATTGTCAGCTCATTCTTTTCCTCCACTGCTCTTCCTTGGAATCACTTCTCAGTAATAATCTACTGGACAAAAGCCCTTATCTCAAGAGTGCATTACTGTGGGAGAAAAAAAGGCAAGAAAACAAACCTTTTTCTTTTCATCATGTTAAAATTCAGATCTGATGATTTAGCTTATCGAATGTCTTAAATAGCCAACTAATACAAAAATGTTGTAACATGAATGACAGCAATGTCATTAGCCCTTATGCTTATATTACGAAGCATGTTTCACTATCCTAAGAAAAGAAAATTCAGAAAAAAACTCCAGATGTGGATATTGGCAAAGCTCCTATATTAAGTATCACACAAAACTATGAAAACACACAAACGATTCCCTGTTTAGTAAAAATAATAATAGAATATATTCATTTCTGGAAATAAAAGAAGAAAGTGTATAACAAGAATATCATGTGTTCATATCAAATAAGCAAGTGGTAGAACACACATTTCCCATGCATCAGTCACTTCTGCGTGATTGTGTATATTTGTGTATTTTCCTCCTTCCTATGGTGATGTGAGAGCATTATTTGTCTGTATGGTGAAAATCTAGAATGAACAATACAAGTTTCTACTTAGGAAAATTGAAAAGCAGCATTATTAAGTCATGAAAGAACCCATGTATACTAACTTTCAGGAAGTTCCGAGGTCACTGGGAGCAAGCACCTGTTCACATTCATTCATTCATTCTGGACACGGTAAGACCAGACCATCCACCCCATGTCTGGCTCTAAGCACTCAACCAATGTCAAGTGAGACAGATGCATCTCATCTGTTCAGGATATTGGACTGTAGAGACAAGAACGGTTTGTATCCCAGATGCAGGATATTGGTGAAAGAATAAAAATATTAAAACCCCATGAAATCCAGACCTGGTAATGAATGTTCAGTTTTGTAAATATGATTTAAAATATTTTGGGGAAGTTATTTATTATAAAAACATGTTTCAGCAATCAAAACCTGAGAGCTTGGTTTAATTGAAGAACACAAAAGAGAAATATACCAAAGAAGAACTCATGTGTCTCTTTGCTGATCATTAATAATTATTTGGAAATTGAAAATCAGCTGTATATGAGCATAACATTTTTTTAAAGAATGCTGATTTTTGCAAAATTTAAGAAAGAAAATTGTAAAACAAATTTTCAGAGAGTTAATGTCTGAATTGGAGAAAATTTTAGTTATCTGGCCTGTTTGTCTTGTTCTTTGTCAACAAAAGAAACATCCAAAACTGTAGAGAATTTTTTGTAAGAGCTTATTTGAGCGAAATTGATGAAATATGCTGGGGAGCAAAATCTCAAATGCTCTAAAGAATAACACTTTTGCAGCTTCTTTTATGCATTTAAAATTAAAGAGGGGCTCCAAGGCAGATTGGAGAAAGTAAGGCAGAGACTGGATTACAAGATAGTTAACAAGATTATGTGTTTTCTTCCAGGGCTTCAAGGATGTTTCAAAGACCTGTTAACCCAGATGCACAAAAACAATGGACAGGGCTGGTTTAAAACTTTTCCCTAAAGAAATTATAGTTCTTGGGCCATGACCTGCACTGTTAAGAATTCATGATCAGATCACCTTGTGGGGTTAACTCTCCATAGAACCCCTTCTTCCCATCCACACATTTTACAGGTGAGAAAACAAGTCTAACAGAGTGACTTTCCCAAGGTCAGCAACAGCTAGATTGGAACTAGAACTCCAGTCTTCAGAGTCCTACTCAGGGACCTCACTGCTTCAACAAATAAATTGGATTAACTGGACACCCCGGTAGGCACCATTCTATCGCCTATCCCTGCTCCATCACCCCTTCCCCTCTTGCCCTTCCACCTTCCCATTGAGTCTTCCTTGGGACTACTCTTGCTGCCTTCCACTGCCCTATGAAGCCCTTGCTTAAAGCCCACGCGCAACCTGCTGATGGGAAATTGCAGGACTGAATGTTTCCAAGATGCCTGGGGGATGTGTTTGATTATTGATGCTCAGAGGACCATGAGCTGTATTCTTTTTGAAATGAACTGATGATGACAACAAGCTTTTACTGAAGTGGCATTTCCTTCCCTGAGGGCTAAACTGCAGGAGGTATGTGGAATATGAAAGGATTACTTCATTTTGTTTACTTACTTATTTAGTCTTTTTTACAACCTGCGTCCATGTCCTCCTCTCATCAAACTCTGACCCACATATTCAATGAGAGAGAGTTACGGGAAGTTTGTTCTTTTTTTTTTTTTCTTAAGCTTCACCTGCAGGGTAAGAATAAATGTTGGCCAGCAACCAAAGACAGAGCAAACATCCTCTGCTCAAATTACTTTGAGTCCATATTTCTATTAAATTTCCAGTAAAGTACGCTTAATAAATCACAGCATTTGAAATTAATTGTTTCAATGAGGCATTTAATTTTGCACAATCCATTGCTCTGGGTGTATATTAGCTAAATATTTATGAGTTGATTATTTCCAAAGCAGTCAGATTGTTAAAGGTGAAAGATAACTATCTTCCCGTATGATTTGCTCAAGAATATTTTTTTTCTAAGTGATTACTAAAATGTCAAAGTTGTAAAGAACGTTTGTATATTTTACACAAAATGAAGTATAATATGTGAGAATTTTAATTAATATCCCTGGCTTTTTCATAAAGTGTGGCAGTTGAAAGCTATCTCCTGCATCTCTATTCCTTGAATTTCTAGAAATTAACAACTAAGAGAGGCCTACTGCAAGCAAACAATTGATTGTTGGGACATAGTCAAACAAGCCAAACCTAAAGCAGCAACCCAACTCAAAGCTGAACAATTAACCGGCTGTACTTACCATAAAGTACTTAAAAAGTAAAAGAAGCAAAAGAAATGACTATGCACAAATGTATCATTTTCCAGCCATTGATTATTGGTGGATATATAATGGAAAACATAAGGTAACGTTAAACACTGATAAATCCGGCATAAACTCTTGCTGATAGCTGCTTTATGAGATTATAGAGGTCATGACCTTTTTCTAATCCCTTCTTCTTTCTCTCATTGCAAATTCTTCAGGGGTAAGAAAAGTGCTGCCTATTCGATACTCTAATTTACTTTGAGAGACATTGACTTAGTATCTGGATTTGAATATATTTTTAGGGATTGATAGAAAGGCGGGTTGTGTTAAAAGGATGAATGAACAAATTCATAAAAAAAAAAAAAAGATAAAGACAGCCAGTGGATTAAACATTGATAGCAGAATAAACACAGTAATCTCAGAAGGGAGAAAGGATCTCTTCTGTGCATAATTCAGACTATCAACTTATAAAGGCAGAAGGTGAAATTCTCTTAGGAAAACAAAATTGAAAGAGCAACAGTGTTTAAGGTACAGAATAAAAGACAAGACCTAGAAAGATTTCCAGTTTCTTCTCTCTTTTTTGTAGCAGAAATAGATATCTGATAACCATCGACAAAATGGTTAAAATATCTTACACATTTTTAAACTAAAAGATGACTGTGCACTTTGTAAGCATGATCTGAACGCTAGGACATTTTAACTTTCGACCTATGGACTTCTTTCTGATAATGAGCGTTCCCACTATCACCCATGTGGAAACTTGGGGTATATCCTAAATGTCTCCTTTTCTCAACCCCATGAAAGAGTTCATTAATTTACGTACAATTTACTTCCCAAAGCTATTTCCCATTTGTCCTCTGTTGGTCCCAAAAGGACTGCCATAGCGCAGATCCTCCTTATTTTTCCGTGTCAATATTTTTTACCTGCGCTTGCATAATACTCTTCTCACTGATCTCCTTGCCACTACCGCTCCCCCATGCTCCCCCATGCACCCACGCTACCAGAGCAGCCTTTCTAAACACCGAAATAAACTGCTCAGAGCTGTTCATGGATGCCTCACGGATAAAAGAGTGACCTCTGAAAAGTTTAGCATGGTGCCGATGACCCCTGGGACCTGGCCATAGCTTCTAGCCTCGTCCCCGTCATTTATCTGCCCACTGTGTGTTCAGGGTAACTGAACTGGAGAAATTTCTTTGCTCTCCCTTGTCCTACACATCCGTGACTCGGTGCAAGTTAACTCCTCAGCCTTGAATTCCTTCTCATTCTTTTTTGCCTGGTAAATTCCTTTTCTTTCCTCTAGGGTTTATTCCATGAATAGTTTGTCTCCTGTACAGTATTTCTTGATCCCGAACACACCCATAATCTCTCCCCCAACCCCTTTCATTGGCTCCCTTCGTACCTATCTCCACTGTCTTTATTGTCATATCTATGCAAACCTCTATCTCCTTATAACTTAGTAGCTTAGTCACAAGCAAGTCACTTAATTTCTTTGAAAATTTTTTTCATTCACATGTTACAAAACATGAGTTATTTAAATATCAGAGATCACGTGTTAAAAAAAACCAAGAAGGCATTTGTAATATGGAGTGATCCTTATCGGGTGGTGGTGACTTTGGTGAGTGAAAGACTCCCATTATTATTACATTTCTCCCAGTCTCCCTTGAAACTCATCTTTCCTGCAAAATGATATAAGTAGTTAACTGTTTATATTTCCTAAAATGTCAATTTAAGGAAGACATTGTTTTAATATTCTTCATCCCAGAAAAGAAACATGGCCATCTCTTTGCCATAAATAATAATGCATGTGTTTCATAGTATTTAATTTATAAATGTGTATATTATTCCTTTTCTAAAGGAAAAATGGGACCTTGTATAATATTTGCTATCTTTAGTTATTAAAACTAAGCTTACATAGATATCATTCTATATAAGAATTTCATTAATTTATCTACCAATTCATTTTATATTCATCAAAATACATTTATGTTATTTGTTTAGGACACATGTTTTGACTTCTAAATATGTTAAAAAAACATCTAAAATGTCCATATCCCTTGCCTATAAAATGGGCACTATGATTAAAAGGAGAATGTAGCTGAACTTCTTATTGCCTACATTAATTATTTGAAAATTAACATTTTCTCTTTGCACTTGTGTTGTCTTCCTTACCCAGTTAAATAAAGATCTTTATATATAAATATACTTATATTAGAGATATAACAGGCACTATACTATTTTAAACTTAGTATGTATCTATTGATCAATTAATTTAAGCAAACATTATTTTAATAACAACTATGTGCCAGGCATTTTACTAGACATGAAGGTTCAAAGTTGAATAAAACACAGTCACTTCCCTGAAGTATCTCCCAGGAAGCTTGAGGAGATAAACAGGTTGTTGTACAATTATTTAACTTAACGCAGTATGTTACAGGAGGGGTGGGAGTAGGGAGTAGTGTGCAGAGGTTAGGGAAGTCAGCCCAGGATGGAAACACGTTTGATCCAGGTCATGAGATCTGGGTCTTGAATGTGGGAGGGTTTTCCAGACAAGTAGAATATTCTAGAAAAGAGGATTGCACATATATGTTGATGGAGTTTAGACATTTTGTGGTATAAGTGTGGTGCTATGAACAAAACATTACTTTTCAAACTGTTAAACTCCTTTTAAAACATTTCCTAAAAACTCATTGCAATCTAAATGCACCATCTAGGCAGCCATAAGAGAGGGAAGCAAGAACTGGGAATAAGACACACCTGTCTGTAATAATGGCCACATTTGTAAGAACTCAGGACTTTCATGACCTACGTGAGTCATATGTCCCCCATCTAAACCTTATTTTTTATACCATTTTAAAAAGTTATTTATCTATCTATTTATTTATAGAGAGAGGTGAAGAGGGAGAGAAAGAGATGGGAAGAAGCATTGATGTGAGAGAAATATATCCATTAGTTGCCTCTCACACACCTCCTACTGGGGACCTGGCCTGCAACCCAGGCATGTGCCCTGACCAGGAACCAAACCAGCAACCCTTTGGTTCACAGGTAGGCACTCAATCCAATGAGCTACATGAGCCAGAGCTAAACCTCATTTTCAAAATCTGATTTAAAACAAACAAAAAAACAAATGAACAACTGTGTACCAACACCTAACTTGCTTAGCTTTCATTGGAATCAAATGAGGCAATCTATGAAAACCATTCATAAAGTGCAATGTCAAAATGAGCATTAAACAAATGTCAGTCTCCTTCTCCTGATTGCTCACAAGCAAAACCAAGTGGAATTTATCACTACAAAGCTATTAAAGTGTGTCCCCAGGAATGTTCCTGGAAAATACCTATTCTTCTTACCCAAATGTACTCTATATCTTCTACATTGTGCATTAAACTCACATTCAAGATCTCACATTTGGTGAAGATCCAAGTTCCGCTTAGGAACCTGTTGGGTTATCTGAGATGTCTGTGAAACAGATGACTTTAAGGAAAGGCACTCTAAAGACAATTCCAGATGCTAATTCCTTCGGTGTTTAACTATACGAAGTATGGATTTGTAGGCATTTAATAAAGTTAGATTTTCTAGACAGAAATTATAGGGTAGATATTCCAGTGAAATCTTTGGAATCACCAGTCAGAGAAAAATTAGTTTATTGTCATTGTAATAAAAAAAAACAACTTTGGCCTCACAGGATCCCAGTGCAGTTAGGGGAGGCTGACAGTTGTTTATCTCAAAAACACACAGAGCACACCCTGCCTTTCATCTTTCCACACTTTGGCTGTCAACAGCAGACATTTATTATCTGCAGGAAGAAAGAGATTACCTTAAGCATGGCTTTTACTATGATTAATGTGAGAAATAATCATTGAAGGGTACAGTTTCACAAAGGAAACAAATGTCTGTCTTTATGGATTATTGAAAATCATAATGTTTCATCTTCTGTAGGAAAATGAAATGATCAAATACCAGTTTGCAGTATTCAAAGGAAATATAGATACCATTTAGATATAGTCAGTATTCATCCATAAAGTGGGCAAAGCATTATATGGTATTCATGCATGCATTAAGCCTATTGAACAAGAAGCATTGTGCTATAGAGGACAGAGTCGGAAGCAGAGTCAGGCAAATTTGCTTGGAGCTCTTGATATGTCAGTAGACATGAAATTTCATGGTAATTTTTTAAAAAAGCTTTGTATTTATAAAGCACTTATACACCCATTATTCCATTTGACCTTCTTAAGATTCACTCAGATAAAAGTGGGTGCTTTTCTTTGCTACACATTCATGTTATCATCAAGTCTTGACTGCTGTCTATCTCCAAAATATATCCTGAGTCCAGACACTTTGTGTTTCCTTTAATACCACCTTAGTCAAAGCTTTCTCATAGCTCACTGGGAATGCAAGTCTCCTGACAGGTCTCTTTAAGTCTGAGTCAATGAAAACTCTTCTGAACATAAAATCCAGAGTAATCTTTCTAGGGAATTAATTACACCATGCCTTTTATCCCCAGTCATTGTTCAAACTAGTTAGTGGCTTCATGTTGAACTTAGAATAAAACCTGTATTCCTAATGAGGTCTATTAATTGATCTGATCTGGAGTCCATGGGCACATGTTAATGCACAGCTCTTGATCTAGTGGATGCTCTTTGCTCCATCTGTAGGCTTTCTAGGGCACCTTCAGAAATCCACTAACAGTCTTTCTGAGGCCATTTATATGTTCACTATGCTCCCTTAAGGTTCTTCCAGTTTCTACTTCCTATCCAATTCCCAAACCACATGTTCTAAGTTTTGTTATGGTGGCATTCTGCTTCCAGGTCCCAAAACAGCTTTCTGTTATCTAATGTTGTGCAGTGAATTACCACGAGATGTGGTGACTTAAAGCAGAAACAGCCCTTAATTCGTTCAAGAACCTCTCATTTGGTCCACAGTTAGCAGAGATGGCTCATCTCTGCGCCATTAGATATTGACTTGGGCAGCTAGCACCACCGCTGGGGCGAGTCGTCAGCAGGCTTTCTCACTTGGGTATGTACTGCTGGTCCAGGAAGACACCAATGACAGAAATTGGAATAGGGATTCCCTGGGCACTTTCTTCTACCTCTACGAAAAACCTCCCTACGATCTCTCCGCATTATTATGTCAGTATAGTTAGACTTCTTGCCTGGAGCTTCGGGACTACCAAGGTATATGATTTGAGCCTCAGTTTTTGAGTGGAGATAATAAGCCTTGTTATTTTCAGCACGTAAATTTTAGGGTAATTTTCTGTGTAGTAATAGATACATAAACATATTACAATGAATACAGCTCATTCTTTTCATAACATACTTGTTAAGAGAGCAACAGAGGCTCAAAAATGGTTTGAAAACAGGTAGGCAGCTTATCTGGATGAATCTTTCACCTCCATTTACATCCCAGCTCTTCATCCACAGGCACGCGATCTTTTTTTGCACAGGTTTATGGAGGTATAATTGACATACCATAAGCTTCACATATTTGAACTGCACAATCTGAACAGTTTTGATATTTGAATACCTCCGTGAAACCATCACCATAATCAATAGTGAATAAGTTGGTCACCCTTTAAAATTCCTCATTGTAACCTCTCCCCCGTTCTTGCCCTACCCTATACATAGACCGTCAATGTGCTGCCACTTTATATTAACTTGTATTTCTAGAGTTTTACAGAGTGAAATCATACTGTAGGTATTACTTTTTGTTGGTCTTCTTTCAGTCAGCACTATTATTTTTAAATCATTGAGGTTGTTGTATGTATCAATAGTTTATTTTTATTGCTGAGTAGTATTTCTTTGTGAGCATATAACACCATTGCTTTGTCCATTCAGCTGTTGATGAAAATTTGTGTTGCTTCAAGTTTGGGGCTGTAACAAATAGAACTGCTCCAAACATTGGTATAGCACAAAGTCTTTATGAGAACATAAACTTTTTTTTTCCTCCTGAGTAAATACCTCAGATTAAAATGGCTAGATCATATAGTAGACAAATGTTTAACAGTTCAAGAACCTGCCAAAATGTTTTACAGGTAGTTGTATCATTTTCTATTTCAACCAATGGTGTATGAGAGTTTCCATTTTTCCATATTCTCATCAATAGTCAGGATGGTCAGTCTCCTTAATTTCAGCCATTTAGACAGTACATAGTGGCTTTGATTTCCATTTCTCTAATTGCTCATTATTTTGTGCATTCATTACATGTGTCTCTCTATCCATACATTTTGTTTTTCATATCCATGTCCTTATATCTATTCAAATATTTTAACCATTTTTTAATTGGGTTGTTTGTCATATTGAATTGTGTTGTTTATATATTTCTAATGTACAACTCTTTATGAATAAATATCTTTCAAATGTTCTTCTTTCTAGTCACTGTAGCAAAACTAGAGAGAGAGTAAGAAGCTCTAGCTAGCATTTACTAAGATCCTGTGCTCCCTCTTGTGAAAAGTTACAACCACCTAGAGAAAACATAAACAAATATTAATGCCTAGTACCCACTCAGTTCAAGTAAGTCAGAATCTCTAAAGATGGGTCAAGAACCTTATCTTTTTATTTTTAATTACCCAGATGTT
The DNA here is from genome assembly GCF_021234165.1 of Pteronotus mesoamericanus. NCBI lineage: Eukaryota > Metazoa > Chordata > Mammalia > Chiroptera > Mormoopidae > Pteronotus > Pteronotus mesoamericanus. The sequence continues at coordinate 17,407,480 of NW_026555189.1, forward strand.
TTATGTACGCTCCTGGTAGAGAGCCCACCTTATGTATCAAGGTTACTGCCAGGATAAATGAGATGAGGAAACAAATTCAGAGAGGTAATAAAGAAACTGACAGAGGTAACATAAGTGAAAAGAGGGGAGGCTAGGATTCAAGTCAATGTCTATTTACAAAGACTTTGCTTTTATTGCTTCTTATAATGCTTAAAGTAGGATACAGCCTGCGACACATGAGAGTGACATAGGGAAATGTGTCTAAGTTCAGGATTGAGGATAGCAGGGATGTTCAGATGCAGCCAAAGAATAATGTCCCAATTTAGCACACAGTAGTCACTCAGTAAGTATTCGCTAAATACTTAAAAAAAAAAAAAAAAAAAAAAAGCCGGGGGCGGGATGGAGAAAGACCATAACAGGCAACCTCAGACACAGCTTATCCCCATTCAAATGACACCTTCTCCTTAAAGATTTCCAGCCTGATGCCTCTCTTGAGTTTAACAAGAAAACAGGCCTTTCCCTCTTGTCTCCTCTAATCTGCCCATCACTTGTTCAGTGTGCAGAATCCCCCTGACAGCGAGGGATGTTTCGTTGGTAGGACAGGCTGCATAATTTAGTGGAGAGAAAATCTCCTTGTATATTAGATACAATTTATCATCTGCTTAAAATAGGTCAGTATGCAGACCCACTTACCAAGAATGCCCCCTCTTCTCTGCCCATTCAAATCCTGCCTGTATTTTCAGACCCAGCTCCAATCCCATCTTTTAAAAACTTCCTCTGACCCCCGCCTATATCCTATTGTAATTATTGTCACTGCCACTCACATAGTAATCTATCACAAGCTGCCTGGTAGTATCTATTCACCTATTTTCTCCAACAGTTATTTTATATTCTGCATTATTTTTAAACTACCAGAATGCTGATGTCTCATCCCTCCCTCAATCATTGCATAGAATCTACCCCTGTTGGGTGTCAAGGGCTGGACGACATATTTATGCGAGAGTAGGAACGTTGGACAAGTGAAAAAGGGCTCACTTCAACCTAGTATCAGATCACATAAATCAGGGAACATTTTTTGGGGGAAAACTGAGAAACAGCCTCCTGTGAAATGCCTGATTTTAAAAATTTTTCAAGGGAAGTTTTGCCAAATTGGCTTGGCAAGTGCTGTTACAGCATAAATTATATCGCCATGTCCAAAGAAATGATGGGTCAACAGATGATGCATGGAGTTCCAAAGGGGTAAATTGTGGAGTCTTGGTTGCAGAGCTGTCTCTGTTGTGGAGATTTTGGGTAGTGTTCCAAGAGCCTTATGCAACCAACATCTTGTACTCTGATCTCAGGCATACCAAGGAGTTTTCTGATCATAGTAGGACTTCTCCTGGAGTTGGTCCATAGGCATGGGATGGTTATCCAGAGAAATCATTTCAATGGCCACACTACCCTCTCACGTATTCCTTCATAAGACTTCTATGACAATTCATCATCTGTCCCCTCTTTATGTCTCTGGCTTTATTCCTCATTCCCTCTGACATTATTGTTTAGTACCATGAAGTCTCTTCCTGTTCCCTAAAAATGTTCTGTTGTTTAGGGATCCAAGCTGTTCTCTCAGCCTGAAACATATCTCTATAGCTTACCTATATTTCTTAATGATGAGATTACACAAAATGCTCTTGATTTTACCTTGAGCAATGCTGCCCTGCTGAGCAGTAAATGCAGAACTGACAGCAATAGGATGAAAATGGAACAGAAGGCAGGGCAGTTCCCAGGGGAACTGTGCACTGTAGGCAAGACTCAGATTTTCCTATGAAAAATGAAAAGCTATTGAAGGACTCTAGATAAGAGAAGAATGCATGTTACTTCTTTGACTTTCCATAGGGAATGGTTGGTGTGGGTCAAGACTGAAGATAAGAAGTTAGCCCTGACTGGTGTGGCTCTGTGGATTGAGTGCCAGCCTGAGGACTAAAGGGTTGTCAGTTCGATTCCCAGTCAGGGCACATGTCTTTGTTGCGGGCAGGGTCCCCAGTTGGGGGCACACGAGAGGCAACCACACATTGATGTTCCTCCCCCTATTTTTTCCCCTTCCTTCCCCTCTCTCTAAAAAAATAAATAAATAACATATTTTTTTAAAGGAGTTAGTTAGAAGGTTATTGCTATGATTAGGTAAAAAATAATGGTAGGCTGGATGAGGACAGTGACAATAGAGATGAAGAGCTAATAAGAAGCCAAGATATGTTTACTAAGTGAAATCAGAGGGGTTTAGTGATTGAGGACATTCAGAACAGCTGGGTCGGAGCTGATGTTGAACAGGACAGAAACAGACGCCTTCTCTAACCCTTATCTTGAGAAGGGAAAGAGTACTGTTTGAATGCTTGTGGGTCTTCACCCATTACAAACTCAAATGACATTCTTGAATCAGCTTCTTCAAAGTGTAGCAACAACAATTCACAACAATTCTCCTTATAGTTGGTAAATGAACAAGATGTCTCACACCATGCATTGTGTAATCATTCTCACAGATCCTCTTGCTAACATCCTTGAGATTTTTCCAAGCATTGGTTAAATGGTTTAACTGTCTAAAGTAATTGGCTTCAAGAACTTGAACACATCAATATTAATGGAGAAATTAGGCACTGACATTCCTTTACCAAAAGAATAATGATAAAAATAAATCCAAGGGGTAGAGTGGAATGCATGCTAACGAGAGCGAGAGCGATGGTCTGAACTTCGTGCTCGCTCTCTCCTGCAATGCTGATTAATGGATGCGTGTGTGCTTCCGACTGAAAGGCAGAGCCAGGCGTGTCCCGGAAAATGAAATCTATGGTAAAGGAAGATGAGGACCACATGCTTTAGTGACTTTGGTTTCTTCTGGATCTAAGGACTATCGGGGTCTCTCTCTCCAGTGCTCAAGGGGCTGGGGAGATCAGAGCCCATCAATTACACTGTAAAATGCACAGAAGATCATTGCAAACAGGGAGTTAATTACACTAAGATGGGATTATCCTGGGTAAACAATTAGAGGCCCATGATAGGATTTTGAAAGAACAATGGAAAAATAGTAAAGAAAGAATGTAATCTCTGACATAGAAAAAGTTTAGGTATTATTTGGTGTATTTCCCATCTTGCCCAATAAAGGAATGTGGGTGACAAATAGTTATTAATGTAAAGAGAGGTTCTCGATCTCATCTACCAGGCTCCTATTAAAGCTCCGAAAGTTAAATGTCGCCAGTGTCTATCTAAAACAGTCAAACTCAGAGAAGAGGATGGTAGAAGGGTGATTGCCAGGAGTTGGGGTTGGGAAGGGGTAATAGGGTACAAAGTTTTGGTGATAGAAGATTAGTAAGTTCTGGAGGTCTGCTACACAGTGCAGTTGCCTATAGCTAGCAATACTGTATCATTTGTTTAAAATTTTCTAAGATGGTAGGTCATATGTTAAGTGTTCTTACAATAACAATAACAACAACAACAACAACAAAGGGGATATGAGGAAATTTCGGAAGGTGATAAATATGTCTATGGCCTTGATAAAAAAATAAGTAATCCCAGAATAATTTTAGTTTGTAGTTGTCTTTTCCTGCTTCAGCCTGCACTTTGGACATTATTATCCCTTTTGATTTCTTTTTGTAGGAGTTTAAATACAAAAACTGGACATCATAATATTCCAGAGACAGCTGGTTACATGGAAAGATAGTCGGGCTTCTTCTATCGTTCAGTTCTTGTTGGCCAGACTCTGGCTCACTTCCTCAGCATCTCTATTTATATGCACATGAAGGACTGGAAAGGTTCACATCTTTCCAATCAGAAGTGTTGCACGGATCACAGACTTTAAAAGGGAAGTCAGGTACGCAGCCTCTCTTTCTGCTCTGTCAGGTGAAGAAAAACCTTTCAATCCAATCTCGAGTTATCTGGAAACTCTTCTCTACAGCATGTTAATTGACTGTTTCAAAGGACACTGCTTCAGAAAAAAAATCAGAATAAATGTTCTAGCTGCTGACCATTCACACATTATCACTTTAAGCTTAATGTAATTAGACTGAGTCACTAGTCAGAAGTTTTGACCTTCAGAGAGAACATTGTTACTGTCTTCAGTCAACCATATGTATTTCTTATTGAGTGTTATATGTCAAAGAAAGAAAGGTAAATTGTTCATACACAGCATGTGGCCTGTAAATACTCTTGACTCAGTCATTGCCTATTTTGTACAATGAAAGGATAGGGTAAATTACAGTAATCTTCATAATAGCATATTAATATTAATAGAATTTTTCTGATTCTTTAAAGTTTGCATAGTAATTTCACAAATTTTATGAGGTCTAGTCCATTATGAAGGCCCTGATTCTCAAATTTCTTATCTTTAGAAAGGAGAGAGAGACTTGAGTTAGAAAAGGAGAAAATATACCGCATCTCAAACTGCAAGGCCACAGAAAAGTCAAGGAAAATCAGAAACATGCATATGGCATGACCCAAAATAGAGGCATACTGAAATTCTTTAGTGTCGTTCACGTCTCAAATAAGACATGGAGAAAATGCTGCCATATTTCCAGGACAGTGGGTACTTTTTAATTTTGGCTATTCCAACAGAAGTTGAGCAAGTCCATGACAGGTTCTTGGGGAGGGAGAATCACAACAGTTCATATGAACAGGGTGACTTCTAAAGATCAAGTACAGCTTGAAAAGGAAACTCCTCCTCCAAGTCCAGAATGACAGACCCATCCTTGATGTCAAGTTGGCTTCAGACTGGCCAACTCTGCTTCCTACAACTGAACCTCCTTTACATCTACTCTTTCTCCAAAGGCTCCACTAGTTTTAGAAAACATTGAGTAAAAGAAAAAAAAAGAGAGAGAGAGAGAGTGAGGGGAATGGAAAATACTAACATCTACTGAGTATCATGTCATGTTTTATATGTTTATGCCAAATGCAGAATGTATTAGTATATAGTGCCTTGCATATAGCACACAATGAGTGATAATTCTGTTATTATAATTATTATATCTTTCAGTACCAGTGTTTCTAAAAGCATGGTCCTTCATAGTCTGTATTAGAATGACCTAGAATGCTTGTCACAAAAGTAGATTCCGGGGCTCCAATAAAGACTATTAAATCAGAATCTCACTGGGCAAGGCCTAAGCACCTGTATTTTTAACAAATATAACACTGATTCAAACTAACGATTGAGAAGCACTATTTTATATGCCAGATATTTTTCAAATTTTGTTTGTTTTATTTAATCCTTGCAAAAAAAATCTGATTTTACAGGAGAGAAAATGGGGACTCAAATGGTTCATGTAAATCCATACAGATACTGCAATATGCTTCTGCTTGACTTCAAGCCCTGAGTCCTTTCAACTATCTGAAGCAGTGAGTTGTGAAAAAAATACAGGATCCTGGGAATTACTGCTGTGGGAGGGTCTTGGTTATTGCTCCAACACAACTAGAAAGATGGGAGGAAAGAAATTAGCAACATGGAGAATGCCCACTGCATTGGTGCTGAGGAAGTCACTAATTTAGAGTTCACTGAGGAAGAAAATAATAGCTGAATCTCTCAATCTCCCACATTTACATGGCAAACCTTACTTCAAAGTCACCCTGGAAAATTACATGACATTTTTATCACAGTCATTTTCAGACTTGGTCATTATCTTTAAGCAAACATTTGTGGCACACTTTGAACAGACACATATTTCAGGCAGGCAGTAAATTCAGCTAGCAAATTCCGGGGGAGACATTTCCACAATCTTTTCAGGGTTGTCAGTCAAGAGATGGTGGTGATAAGAAAATGAGGGATAGAAATGTCAGAGAAAGAAGTGTAACCACCTGACAATCCTAGTTATATACCCAGGGAACGGAGACCAGGGACTGGGATTTCAGCTAAATGGTTTGTTCCTCTTGGTATAAATGACTGGTACTTGGGAGATAATTCTAAAATGTCTATTCCAAACTGGAATCTCAGGCCTGCTATGTATTATTGTTTAACTGTGGGCAATGTACTCAACCTCTTAGGAACCCACTTGCTTAATGGGGACAAGACATAACTTAGCTTATTTCTGCACTGTGTATAGATTCTGCAGACTGCTCTTCGTTTGTTTGTTTGTTTGTGTTTGTGTTTGTTTTGTACAATTTGTCAATCTACCTAGTAGATGTGAAATGCTTGGCCTGGACCTTTGGCCTTCTTGAGCCGACCTCCACTTACCTCTGTGAGTATCTATCACGTTTTTCTAGGTTAGGTTGACACCTAGTCCAGGATCTGCTTGCAAGTCCAGTCTATGTTGCCACATTCATCAAGAGTTTGAAAAAAAAGACATGTACTTAGAGCTAGAAGGTCTAAGTGCAAAACCTGATTTCGTCCATTATTCTCTGGGTGGCATTAGACAAGTTGTATACCCTATTAGAGTCTTACTTTCCTCAATGTAAAATAAAGCTAATAATATTTCATTAGCAGGGATTTTGTACAATATATAAGGGCCTACAGTCAAACTGTTGTTGAGCAGGGGGCCTAAAATATATGCGCAGTGTCACCTGAGTATCTTTTTAGCACTTCTACTCTTTTAAAATAATTATCCATAGTTACTCCCTAAAAGCAAATGCATTTCAGTTTTATGAACTGAGGTGAAAACAGACCTCCTCTTCTTGCCTGCCCAGTCTCTCCTAGAAAAGATCTGAAGATACAGGAGCTTCAGCTTCTTTCAACTACTTTTTTTTCCTTTCTCTTGTGGATATTGCCGCAACCTATTGCAGAGAGTTGACATTGTACAAATGATTCCAAGGTAGTAATTTATGGTGTGCTGGGCACATTTATTTTAGATGTCCAATGAAACAAGGTGTCAACAGTTTATCAATATCAAACAAAAGGATATAGATCAATCTTTTAGGAAATACAGCCGCATATTTCCAAGGTGAACTCAGGGAGTATAAAGAGTTTAAGGGATGTAGAAGAACCCCTCCTGGTTGAAAGGCAGAGCCTAGGGGAGCTGTGACTACACACTGGGCTCCAATATTTCACATACAACATGTTATTTTATTCGACAGCCTCTATTGATGTTTGCTTAGGTCTGAGCATAAGGCTGGTGTTGGTGGCTGGGACTACAGAGGGGATGTGACATGACCCCAAACATCAAGTCACTCATATTTCAGTAAAGCAGAAAGACCTCTAAGCTGATAATTGACTGGAGCATCGGGTACCAAATAACAGAATGTAGGCAGTAAAGCTGAAGAAGGGAAGAGGGACGGATCTCTTCTAGGCCCTCTTCCTGGGGCTAGAAACACAATGATGAACAGGCTAATCACATCAGCTATGCTTCCTGCTGCCACAGAGTTTATCATAAGCACTGAGGTCTGGTAGCAAACCAGTAAGTGCACAATTAGCTGACAGGATTTTGCATCATTTACAGTATGTAAAGAAAACACACATGGGTCTAAAGGATTAAATACTTTATCTAGGGTGGTCACAGAAGGCCATGACCTTCAGAGGGATTAAGGGACTAAGGCTATCAAAGGCATTTAGTAAATCTTTAGGCAGATCCAGATCCACATTGCTTTTACTCGCCCATTCTGTTCCAATAGATGAATAGACATGCCCTGATTTGTTTTCCCCTTTTCCTAGAGGTAAAGTCTGGGATAAGCAAATCCGGGTCAAGGCAGTGATATATAGCAATAAGGAAGCCCAATGCAATTAAAATATCTACCTATGCTCAACAGTTTATTTCACTGGGATTTATTAAAATAGATCTTTGTCATTAATCATGTCTATTTTAAAAAAGAAACGTTTATCAAGACTTAACTTGGTTATGTGTGTTGTATGGTTGTTAAGGTCTCAATCTGTTTTTCCTAATCAACGTGAATTTAATTAAAATGCAAAAAATAAAAATAAACCAAACCTTATCTGGTTTGCTTCAGATCCTTATTTACAACACTATTAAGAGGATACTGTAAAGAGCTCAATTCAGTGATGATGGGGCAGGAAGGATCTCATGTGCTTTAAAGCAACCAGTGAGGGGAGGTTGGGACAGAGAACCAGAAAGATGTCACAGAGGTGACTGTCAGATAGCTGTGGGGGTTAAGCTGAAATATGACATGGTTTTAACAGACCTTAAATGCCACTTAGCCAGGACACAGTCATGTCAGTACACACAGGTCACATGGAAGGCAGATCCCACTGACCATATTCACAGTCTTGCATTATTATTGCCCCACAGCCATAGAGGTTGCACTGGGTTGGAGAGTGCCCTCCCTCCTCCAAATCTGTGTTCACCTGGAAACTGAAAGTGACCTTATTTGGAAATAGGGTATTTGTAGATATATTCAAATTAAAATGAAGTCATGCTGAATTCAGGTGGGGCATAATTAAATGACTCTTGTCCTTATAAGATGAGGGAGATTTGGCCATGGACACAGAGGGGAGAGGGCCACACAAGGATGGAAGCCAGGGACTACAGGGACTGCTGGAAGCTGTCCAAAGCTGGAAAGAAGTAAGGAGGGATTCTCCCCTGCAACCTTCCAAGAGAGCATGGTCTTTCCAGCATTTTCCTTTCAGATGTCTAGCCTCCAGAGCTGGAAAAGAAGAAATTTCTATTGTTTCAGGCCACCTAATTTGTAGTATTTTGTAACAACAGAAAAAGAATGCTAATACAGGGGCAAGTAGATCCCCTGGAATAGAGCTAGCCGTTCTTACACACTTGCAGTTCCAGCCATCTGAGGGCTACTCAAGAAGTGGGCTCCTCTCTGTCAATCACCTGGAAGGCCTTGCTATCAAATCTTTATCTCTACTCTTTGAACACCAACCTTTCAAAGCCAGTCCATTTTCTACCCATTCCATGAAGCATTTCCTATAAATTGATTCAGAACGGCTCTCTTCCTATGAACCCCTAATTCAAATCAATTTATTCTTTCTAAAGACAAACTCTCATTAACATCGTGATTGAGTTTTGCTACCACTGTCTATTTGGAAAATAGATCATATGGGCTGGTTTGGAGTCTTCATAAATTCATTCAAGGAGATTGCTTGAGGTGTCTACTCTATGCCAGATACTGTGCTATATTAAGTATCAGATAAATAAAATAGTCACTAAACGGTCTTATGGCTTTTATGCTCACATACTCAGATTACCCACACACCCCAGTTACATGCACATAGAGTAACTAAATAATCGATTTAGCTATTTTCTACGTCCCCCTGGACAGCAAGGCATTGCACAGACTCATTAGGCCTGAGTCAAAACCAGGTGATCTGTCAGATCACATTTTGTGGCTGAGAGCATGACTCTTAACATTTCTGAGTCTCATATGACCGATTTCTAAAGCAGAGATCATAAAATTTGCTTTGTGGAGTTGATGTGAAGATTCACTGATATAATAATTGAAATGCAACTCAACACATATTAGCTGCCCTTCCGGCTCCCAGGGGCAGTCACCTCTTGATCATGGAATGGCTTTTTCCTGCTTCCATCTGCTCCTTGGGCACACACATGAGTGTGCAAGTACATACAAACAGTTCTTGGGATACCAATGATTCCTTCTGACCCTATTCTGGCAACAGAATTCTCTCTTATAACATCCTAGAAGGCTAGTATCTGATACTGACTTAAAAAAAGAAAGTAGATAAGACAGGTGAAAGGGAACAATGATCTTTGAGCAAAGCCAGGTGGAATCATTAGACTGGGTCACAGAAGAGCATTTAACTTTCAGTTGTTCTTAGGTATATTGATTTCCCCCAACCCTGAAGGCCCTCAGCCAGGCCCAATGGGTGGCTGACCTCCAGTATTCTGCTCTAGCAGCCTCTTCTGCAGTTTAATAACTGTCAATTCCTCACATTTTGCTCAAAATATGAGTTTAGGGGATGGAGAAGGAACACTGAAAAACTCTCCAACTCTTCCTCCCTAATAACATTGTGGAGCCTGTGCAGATGGAGTTCATGGGCACAGACATAATGAGAGAGGTGCTGTGGCATCATAAATACTCCAGAGGGTGAAACAGGGTGGGGATTCCTGGCATTGCATCTAATTAATCTTTGCAATGGAAGGAAGCTGCTGCCATTACACCCCTGCCCTGTTCCCCAAATAGACATTCAATTTATGAGTGTTCCCAAAGCCCAGCCTGGTCTCCATGTGGCTTAGAGACTAGTTTTCTATTTTCTATATCCATGCAACTTTTAAGTTGTTTATGTTTACCTTGTCTTTGCCTTCACATTCAGTTCATTCCTGGGACAGACGATAGAACAAGCAACTTGGGAGCCTCATTCACTATGGTTGTAATTCTGTTTGTGGTCGCTTGGAAACTCCGTAGACAGTTTGTTGAATTATTCCTTTCTTTTCAGCCTTTCAATTAACTCTAACTTAGTGCTGACTGTATTTCAGGCACTGAGTTGTATATTAGGGGTACAGTCATTCATGTTCTTACCCTCAAGGAGCCGCTGGTCTGATGGGAAAAGATTAAATAAATCATGTTTGGAAAATAACATAAGAATTCCCTAGAAAAATTATATTTTTGGGTGTTCATCATGGGTCAGACATCCCAATTTTTCCCAATGATCTTCGGTAGCAGGAGATTACTATTCCATTTTCTAGATAAGGCACCCAAGGCTCAGAGATATTAAATAATTCAGGTAAAGTGCTTCAATTAAGAATATGAATTTATTTTTATTTATTTTTAAAGGAAAGAGAGAAAGAGAGAGATGTGTTGTTCCACCTATTTATTCACTCATTGGTTGATCCTTGTATGTGCCCTGACTGGGGATCAAACTCACAACCTTGGCATATAGGGAGGATGCTCTGGCCAACTGAACTTCCCAGCCAGGACAATGACAATATGGATTTTAAGTCTTGTAGTGCAGATTAAATTTAAATCCTTCTCTACCTTTTATAAGCTTCAAGACATTGACCAATTAATTCCCATTTATTTGTATAAAGGAGTTAATTTTCCTGCATTACAGTGACAGGAATGGAATTTGAAGTCAATCTCTAACCTCTCAATTTCCCTTTTACATGTTTTCTCTTTCCAGTTCCTTGATCATTCGCACCCCTCTCTCAACTATAAGATTCTCTGTGTATGGTCCACTTATGCCTTTAGTGGTTTTCCACGCCACGCAGGAGTCACTGTGCATAGTCTTTTAGGCTCAACCCCAGTCTTCCCTCTGGAAATGAGACAATGCAGCATCTTTAATTTACTAAAGTATAGATGAGGCTGTTATCAGGTGAACTGTACCACCCAAAGATATATTAAAGTCTTAACTACTGGAATGAGTGAATATAGCTTTAATTAGAAAATAGGGTCTTTGGAGCTGCATTCAAGTTAAAACAAAGTTATTAAGATATGCCCTAATCCAATATGACTTAGGGTTTTTGCAAGAGGAAAAGGCCACATGAAAACAGAGACACACAGGAAAAATGCCATGTGTCATAGCTACAAGGAATGCCAAAGATCAATGGACACCCCTAGAAGTTGGAAGGAGGCAAGAAAGGGTTTCATCCAGAGTCTCAGAGGGAGCATAACCCTGACAACACATTGACTTCAGACATATGAGACAGTGAGAGAATGAACTGCTGTTGTTTTTGGCATCTCAGGTTGTGGTACTTTGTTGTCACAGACTAGCAAACTAATACTAGTGCTCTCTAACATTTCTCAAGAAAACAATCACTTTGAGATAGATCATGGTATATTGATCACATCAATTATCACATTTGTCCAATGTCTCCTTCAGCCTTTTTCTGCTGCATGTAATTTGCCAAGAAGTACGGTCACTCTAGAACCATAAAATATTTTAGCAGAAAGCAATGTGTTAGTCACCATTATAACTCATTTGCTAATGCTCTGAAGAAATTTTGGTCTTGAGATAAGAAGTGACTGCTTAGGTACTGGAACAGGGAAAGGTTTCAGTTCCTCCTTCTCCCACAGCCATGTTCTTTCCTTCATCGGCCTGTTTCTTTAGCTCTTCTAACCCTTCTCATTCTTAAAATAGAATTCTGTGCACAAAATCCAAGCATAGTATTAAACTATCTTATTCTACAATATATAAAATGATTCCTGGGTCAAATATTATAATTCCACTTTGTTATACCATATACAAAACTAAACTCAAAATGGATTAAAGACTTGCATGTAAGACCTGAAACCATCAGACTCCTAGAAGAAAACTTAGGCAGTAAGCTCTTTGACATTGGTCTCAGCAATATCATTTTGTGTATGTCTCCTTGAGCAAGGAAAACCAAAAAAAATAAATAAATAGGACTACATCTAACTGAAATTTGTTTTGCATAGCTAGGGAAACCATCAACAATATAAGAGAGCAACCTACTGAATTGGAGCAGATATTCACAAATAATGCATCAAATAAAGGGTTAGTATACAAATTATATAAGGAACTCATACAACTTAACATCAAAAAATGGACATACAGACAGCCAATGGACATAGGACAAGATGTCACTGTCAGAGAAATGCAAATTAAAACCATAATGAGATGTCACCACATACCTGTCAGAATGGCTATCATTCTGAAAATTTATTGAAAAAATTCAATAAATAACAAGCTCTGGCAAAGGCATGGAGGAAAGGGAAGTAGCACATGCTGTTTGTGGGATTATACATTGGTGTGGCCACTATGGAAAACAGTATGGAGAATCCTCAAAATATTAAAATTTGAGCTGCTATACAATCCAGCAATTCCACTTTGGGGTATTTATCTGAAGGAAATGAAAACAGTAACTTGAAAAAATATAGGCACCTTTATGTTCATTGCAATGCTACTTCCAATAGCTGAGATATGAAAGCACCTACGTGTCCACTGATAGATGAATGGATAAAGAAGCCATGATACATATGTACAATGGGATATAGCCTGGAAATAAAAAAGGATGAAATCTTGTCATTTATGACAGCTTGGATGGACCTATAGAGTATTATGCTAAGTGAAACAAGTTAGAGGAAAAGAAATATTGCACTATTTCCTTTGCATGTGGAATCAATAAAACACAAATTAAAAAAAAAAAAGACACACTATCAACAGACCTGTAACCATAGAGTACAATCTTGCAGTTACCAAAGAATAATGGGTCAAGGAAAGAAAGAGAAATTGCCCCAATTTATACAATACTCACATGATATGCACAATCGTATAAAAATGCATCTTATTTTACATAGTTCTCCAACAAAAAACAACATAAAACTTCCAAATGATCCATGGGTTTAAAAAAAAAACCCAGCTATAATTCCAGGAAAAATAAATTTGACAATGTTGCCTTTAAAATAGATCACTTCTGTACAGAGATCCTTTTTTTTTCACATTTTTAGAAGTAGTGAAACATTTATACAAAAACCGACATTTTAATCACTTAAGCTGTTAATAAATTCATAAAACTATAATTCTAGATATGTTAATATGCTTAATGTTTACGTCAATGACTTGTATAAACAATCTACTGAATGCCATTTGATATGGTAATATGCATGTACAATTCAGAAAAATGTATAAAAATTTGCACAAAATAAATGATAATTAAAAAACATGATATTCATTTTTCTGCCATCAGATCATTGTTTAAAAAAATACAAAAAATTTAGCAAGCCTATGGCAAAACAAATAATCTTATTTATTATACCCAAATTGCACATTATGAAATTTGTCAATATGAATTAAGAATATTAAAATGGAAATGTGTTTTGACCCTATAATTCTAGCCCAATAAATGTATGTAGAGTGAAAAAGTTTAATATTATAATCTCTTGACCCAAAAATGTTTACCTATTATTTTAAAAATGTGATTAAATGTAAATACATTTTTAGTAACAGGGGAAATTTTAAGTATGCTACATGATAGGATACTATGTGGCCATTAAAAAAAATTCATAAATATTTTTAATAGCTTAGAAAGCTTGAGTTATGGAACCAAGTATAACAAGGAAGGGTAAAAATAAAATTGTAATGGCCAAACTATGCATATTTAAACACATTACAAAAAGATACAAAAAATTAATCTTCTCCAACTACACTGCTATAAATTTAGTATCATCCTCCTCCCAGACCAAGACAATTCTATATATATTATATATATATGAATTAAGAAAAAGAAATATTGTAACCCAGTTTCTTTTCCTCTCTCCAAACAAATACATTCTATTCTTAGAAAACAGAAGTTACCAAGTAGTGACAAAATAGAGAATTATGTGTGACTAGAAGAGGAGAGACTGAAGCCAGTCTGACGGGTTCCGACAAGAAAAGACATCTCTGTGGGGTGACCCCTACGGAGGGTCTGGAAAAGTAAGAGGGATGGATCTCTTGAGGGCATAAGCCTTTCTTTATCTTCATCACTGCTCACTCTCTCCTGACTCTGCTAAACTGTTGCTCTCTCATGTCAACCATACGTTTTCGGCTGGATCTCACGAATTGCTACAAGGTCTTGTTATCTCCCGCTGACAAATAATCCAGCAGTTAAGAGACCACGGACCCCAATGGGTCAACTTGAGTAGTTTCTGGGTTTTTAAAGTAGAACTTGAAAAGACAGTCACTATTTCTGGTGACAGAAGCTTAAGACCATGACGTTGCATCTGTGTGCGTGTGTGTGTTGGCAGTTCTGCTTCTGAACACCGCACGGGGAGAAGCCGGGATTCAGCAGGAGGGGACGGGGTTGGCCAACGCTCAGAGGCTGGGACTCATGCCAGGGAAGACTGCAGTGTTCTCATCTCTGTAGAAAGTAGTACTTTCACCCTTTATATTAGATGGTTTTTGAACCTTCAATTCAGTCAGAAACTTTACTATATTTCTGATGAGAACCTCTATTCCCTTAAAGTGACTTGACTCTTGTTTCCTTACACTATGACAAAAAATGGTAGATACCATGAAGAAAAATAAAATTCTAAAGATAACCTTGTATCCTGAAATGGGCTGAGATATACATATTGACTGTAGAGCAGGAGATGATGTTAAGAGAAAATACTAGGGAGATAGATGGGCAAGGACCAGATGTCAAACGACTTTGCTATTCTTAACAATGAGAAATGTAGCCCGTAACCAGCACAAAACTGGCATAGACTTTCAGCCGAGGACTGGCAAGATCAATTTGTGTTTTCAGAAGTACCACTCCAGTGGAGGTGTGGAGAAATCGTACGTATGTGGCAAAACCAAAAGCCACAGTCTAGTTTGGAAGCTATGGTAACAGTTATCGAGAGTGACAGAGATGGCTGGAATTAGGGGTGTACCATAAGAAACATACAAGAGGCAGCTAGCAACAATGTCATTTTGTTAGCCCATATAGATTCAGCCAGGCAGATTTTTCTGAGTCTGATCATATATTCCCACTGCCATATTTTAAGAGAACAATTTAGGGGAAAGTCATTTACCTTCAGTTGAATTATTATTGCTAAGATATAAAAACTCAAGATGGGGTAGGAGGAGGTAGAAGAGGGTAAAGAAGAGATAAATAGTGATGGAAGGAGACTTGATTTGGGATGGTAAACACATAATAACAATACACAGATGATGTTTTATAGAATACTATACCTGAAACCTATATAATTTTATTAACAAATGTCACCTTGATAAATTCAATTTTTAAAAAAAGTTGGAAAAAAATCTCCATTTTCAGATTAGTAGGTACAGAACACAGATTTCTCTTCCATTACAGACTCACAGAAAGTCTGCTTAAATCATGCTGGGATTGATACATCTGAAATAAATAATCATTTTTTATTGTTGGACTGGTAATCAAGAAGCAATGTCACCTCCCACACAAAGGAAAATTATGAAAACTACAAACAGACCTTCAAAGATGTCTCTAAAGCTAATTAAAAATCAATGACAAATGAAGTCAAATTCCTTCTGTGGCCCATCTTCCTCCATATGCAGACAGCTCAAAACAACATTGTCACAATATCGCTGAAGGAATCATGCTAGTTTCTAATTTAAAGGGACTTGTTCTAGCAAAGTAATCACTAAGCTTCCAATGACACCTGCCTCCAACAGCGTCCTAATTTTTCCGAGTGTGTAGGAGGGGCAGCCTCAGCCCGTGTGCCCTGGGTCTTGTGTGGCAATTCAGAGAATTGCATGACCTTCATTCTTGGAGAGGAAATTGCAGCTTTTAAAAGCACATCTACAGAAAGAGCTTGCTACTCACAGTGCAATCATGTGCGCTGGGTCACTTCTATCATCCACCTCCAATAGCATGGATTTCTCGGAAGAAATGACAATAACCAAGCAAAATAGTTGAGAAGATATTTTGCCAAAACATAATGTACCCAGCTGCAATCATAACCCCGATTACTTGTTATTAATAACTTCCTTCCTGCCCTTTTCTGTAGGTGCACTCAAGACCACAAATGCCCCTGCGTGATATTTATTTTGATTTCATATTTGTTCAGATCTTTTTCAAATAGAGAAAATAAAAAAGAGTTTGAATCTTAAGTGTCCATTAAAAACAAACAAAAAAACCTTTTTTTGCTTATTTCCTGATTTTTCTCTCCACTTAAGTAGAGATGTCTCAAGCAAATGGCAACTGGATTGAGGAATATGCTGATCTGCATTTGAATAATGACTGTGAGCAGAGTGATTTGGGATGATTTTTATGTGTGTGCCTTGGTTTCCTCACCTGTAACTGTAGCATAATAACTCTGCCAAGACCATAACATTGTTGTAGGAATGCAGCATGAGGTGGCAAGTGTAAACTATAAGCATTTTTCCTGCACACTGGGTTGAAAAATGGTTACCTTGAATGGGGTAGTCATGCTTGCTATTGTTAACTTGGGTTGGGCACCCAGTAGAGTCTTATTACATCTTTGAGAGAGGTCAGAGTGGGAAGTTTGGATTTCATCTGTTAGGCAATGAAAAGCCGTCTTACCTCCTAGACACAGTTATTTATGCTGAAATGACCATAAGAGGATCTAACGTTAGTAGCAAAGCCTGGTAACTGGAGGCATACAGGCCAGCCAAGAGGCCAGAGCAATAATCTAGGCAAACAAAGTTAAGGACCTAGTGTGAGTGATATGACTGGATAGCAAAGGAAGGATAAATGTAAGAGATCATTTGATAGCATTTGATAACTCTTTCATAGCATCAAGGGAGCTTGAAGATTAACTACAACATTATGTTCTCAGTAACTCCCACGGTGCCCAATATGTGGCACCAGGAACTCAAACGCATGCCGAACTGTGAAAGTGCTGAACGGGTGTTTGGTCGGGCAATTGTTCAGTGGGAGAACTTTCTGAGCAATTCCTTTATATGTATATGGATTTCCGCAAGATGTCATTTCTTCCTGCATTTTCTACTTTCCTTGGAAAGGAACTTTATAAAAACAGAAAGAAGATCTGTCTTCAAATCAGGTGATCACTTATTATCCAAGTTTTAATCAAATTAGTTTATTTTAGACTGGAAATTTGATGTCACTCACAATAGATTTCAGCAAAGGGAGGAGGGGAAGAGAAGTCATTCCATATGAGAAGCAATTCAGAGAGGGTTTTCTGGAGATAAATATTTGTAATGTAATTATAGATCTGTCATCAACACCACTATAATTTACTGTCAATCACCACGCTGATGATAGGATCGTATCTTCCAAGGTACAATTGCAGTTCACTGCAATTATCTCCAGGATAGATCTTCATGCTCAAAGATCCCCAACTTAGAATTATTTTGAAATAAGATTCAAAACTGGATACTTCCATGCTAATGCCCAAAGATGGGGGTCATCCAAAGATCTCTAAACCATTTTTTTCCTTGTGGCTGAGGGTTAGTTGTCAATTGTTAGAAACAAATGTTGGTATTTCCACCACATTCTGGATTTTCCTGACATAACTCACCTGAATGACCAATTTGGGATAGAGGCGGGAAACTTCAGTTAAAAAGTTCAACACAAGCCAAACATTTAATTTGATCTAAAAGAATTTTTAACATGAACATGCTGGATACTGGATTTAAATCAGAGGTCCTTTCAAGTTTCTCAACCCAATCTCTCTGTACACTATCCCTTTTTCTTCATCTCCATCACTGCTGGTCATCATCTATTACCTGGAACACTTAGCAGCTTCCTACATTATTTTTCTACTTCTCTATTAACCAATCTACTTACTCCTGTTTTACTTGCTAAAATTCAAGAAGTTTTCATGCCATTCATTTGCATAACAATGTCACATAACAGCTTTTGCCCTCATGATTTGAACCATCCCAACTATTCCATATTTGCAACAGGGGTAAAAAAAAACCAAAAAAATCCTGAGATACACTGTCTATCTTTGTCACCAATATCTAGTAGTGAGACTTTACATGTTGGTGTATATTTTTCTGTTTACATGTCAAGGGTTACTATAGACACCTGTTCCTATTTCTTTTAGACTCCTGCAGAGAGAATAAGTTTCTATCTCTGTAAGTCAGAAATGCACTGCTGATACAGGAAGAGATCTCTGAGCTATGTTTTGCATAAGTAGGAGTTTTAAATTTTGTTAATCGGGGAAATAACAGCATGAGCAAAGCAGAGAGATTATAAAAGTATCGGCATGATTGAGAAAGAGTGAGCATTTTATTTAAATGTTGGAAGGTGTTGTTTAGAGCCTGCTGTCAGATGGGAAAAGATTTTGCAAACTGACCCGAAGACTTTGTACCCCTAATGGGTAGAATTCAAAGAGAACAAAAAGGGGCTGACAGCCTTAAATGCTTTTTCTAAAACCCATTCTGACTATAGCATTGAGGAGAGAGAGGAATCGGAATGATGCAATAGGCAGTGTGAATAGATATTTTTATTTAAATTATCCAGTGTCCAATATTTCCTACTCCTATTTAGAGGACATACCATTCTGTGACTCTTCCAGAGATGTATGCCATTCTGATGTAGAATCTGATAAGGGAGAGAAATCTTCCTCTTTTTTGTCCTATGTCAGTCAAAGCTCAACTCTCAACCTAAGCTTAGCTATGAGGATGCTCCAAACTGGGCTCTGAATTAGAAATGAGGCCTAGAGTCAAAGAGACAGTTGAGATCCTCCCTCAACTAATGAAGAATCAAGGAGGCAGCGACGGTGGGAACATCCCGTGGGTGGTAACGGAAGCTCTAGTCACAGAGATCTTGCAAGACTTCTTGCCTCTGGAAGATCATTGTTCAGCCTTTAACTTTCCCAGTCTAGGCTTTCTGCCTCTTCTCAGTTTTGGAGCAACAAGCGCCATTTGCCTAATTTGCCTTTTTCTGAATGAGGCTAACATTGTTCCCTGTTGCTTGCAACTTTTAGCCAGGAGCAATTGAAGGGTCCATTGCAAAACAGTGAACATACAGAGCAGAGGCAGTATTTGAGGCACAGGTTTAAAATAAAATAGACAAGATGACTTGGCTATGTGGCTGCATTATTTGCGTAACATGCAATCGTTGCATCATTCTAAAACCCACACGGGGCCTTATTAATTGTGTTCTTTCTCATGCCTCTACATTTTGTAGGACCATATATAAAGGATGTCATTGTATTCTTCACTGTGTTCCGTGGGCATTTCCCCATCACAGGTTCTAGCTACCTATTCAATACATCTGCTTTCTGGTAGTAAGAGCAGTGCTTGGCTTTCTAGGAAATGCTAAAAACTGCGTGAATGTGAACAAATACACCATTGGTAAGCTAGGAGGTTTACCTGAGAGCAGAGGGCAACCAGGTGGGAAAAGAACCTTGGAGACCAGTTAACTGCACTATACAATATTTATGGTGCAGTGTAGTGAAGGGAAGATAAATAAGTAAATAGAGAGTTAGCAAACCAACCTACCACATCAGGTTGTGACTGAGGAGAGCTCCGCTTGCCAGGCCATTGGAGGGCAACTCTGAAACTTGACCTGCCTGTGCAGTTGAGCGCCTTGTTTTTTCCCCACGCCCTACTCCTGCAGAGTAACACAATGACTCCTTGCTGATTTGATAGGTGTATTCTCAACCACCTTATCTCTTCTACAGGCAATGGGGATCTGAGGAAGAGACAAGGAGGCTTTTAGAATAAGAGGGAAGGAAGTGACTTCATTCCAAAAGACTTGGCAGAAACCTAGGAAAGACTCGCTCAGATATCTGCCACCGTGCACAAAGTTAATGGACCATTAGTTAACACTTACCGGGTTCCAGGAATTGTGCTAAGGCATTTATGCCATTATCTTGTAGCATCCTCAAAATACTCCTAGGAGTTAATATCATTATCGTCTCCATTTTATGCACAGCTAAACTGAAGTCAGTTTGACGCTACCGCCTATTTTTTTAAAAAAATTTATTTACTGATTGATTTTAGAGAGAGGGAGGAAGGGAGAAGAGAAAGAGAAACATAGATTTGTTGTTCCACGTATTTATGCACTCACTGGTTGATTTTGTTTTGTGCCTTGACCAGGGATTAAACCCACAACCTTGGTGTATCAGAATAGTGCTCGAACCAACTGAGCTACTAGCCAGGGTTCTTCAACTCACTTTTATGAATATTTGATCAATCATGTACTTGCTGAGTGGTGGGAGGATGGAAAACTGACATTATCTGAAAAAGAAAGGAAATTTCTACTTTAAACTCTACAGCTTTTTCTCTAGTCACTATTTCCAGGTACAGCCACTAGCCAAATCTCATTTGATTAATCTGTGATGTCTTTAATAGAGATTAATATAATGAATGCAGTCTTCCTTAAAAATAAGAACTTAATTTGAAATTGACCTCAAGGTTTCATTTAGTCTCTCAGACATAGTAATTTTGGTTTAAATTATGTTGTTTTCTTAGTCCAGGAAATGGCTCATGTTTTCTACACTCTTAACTGTGAGAACAAGAAGCTAGAAAAACTGAAGGATAAGGGGGAAGAAGCAAAAAGTTAGAGATATGGGCTGGAGCTCAAAACCCTGCCACTAATATTGTTAAAATCACTATTCTTCTTAAATAGAATAAACGTATTAGACTACATGGTCATGAAACCATAATGAATAGCTCTGGAATGCTTTACAAAGCCCATCTACAAAAGTAATGTGCTCTGAAATGATGATGGAACTCATTGCCATCCGTCATGTGGCGTGTTCATGAAGGACATCCAAATTTTAATTAGCTTATGCTAAATGGCTGTAGTATCAATTCAGGCGAAATGTGACACTCGGTAGAACTGTGTGGATGGCCGCTAGGAATAGTAACTCCCAGAGCAGAAACTCCGAGAGAACAGTTTCATCAAAGGACATGGTTCTGATAGGAATCAGGACACCATGGGGCAACAGGGCAGAGGGGAGAAAAACAAATTATGTACAAATACAGAGGTGACAATTTGTTGTCCCTTTGGTGTAATTAAATTCAAGGCATCAACCTCCCACATGAAATAATTATCACTCTAAATAAGCACACACACATACACTCATCATATTCATATATAAAAATGATTATATACACGTGTACTACACTGTGAAATCTGCAAAAGTAAGTGCTGTGTTTTATTTGCATATCTATTAATTATGATGCTTTGAACAATAGTAAGCTTACTGCTGAGGATATCACATGAGCAAAAAGCCTAGGCTTTCAATTCAGAGAGGGTCAAGATAAATTTGTAGTTTCCCCACTCACACAAGGAATATGACTTTGGGCAAGTCACTTCTGTGCGTATTTTTTAAAATTGAGATATAATTGACATACATCAATTAATAAAGACATCAGATGCTAGACAAAAAGATCAACACATTTTTATGGCCCCCTTGTAGAAGTTCAGAGCTTACAAAAAGAACCAATGTGTTGGCAGAATTTCCTTCCTAAGGCTGAATAATATTTAACTGTATGTACATAACACTTATTCTTTATCCATTTATTGGCTGAAGGACATTTAGGTTCTTTCCAAATCTTGGCCATTGTGCATAAAATGTAGAACAGTGCAGGCATGACAGAAAACAGTACAGAGGTTGTTTTGAAAATTAAATATAAAAGGCATTGTAAAGGAGCTTTTTATATTGTTATGTTCTCAGTGGTTTTCTCTTATCTATTAGTAAAAGCAAGAGAAAAGGAGAGAGAGAGAGAGAGAGAGAGAGAGAATGAATAATACCTAATTGATATTAGGATCATCAGTGTCCTAAGCAGATCAGGTTCCTGTGTTCAAGGTGCTGTGAGCTTCTTCTTAGCCATGGAGCGGCAGGCAAGTCCCATATCCTCTGCCCTTCCACTTACCAAACCCTAATGAGCATATAACTATTGTATCCCTCTCTACTCTGGGAATGATCACATGAAATACACCCAGGACATTACTTCTGTGAGGGAACTGAATGTTTACAAGGCCTTCTCTCACATGCTCTGACTGTTCTTCACCTGCTTGGGTATAATGGCAGAGAGCAGCCAAAATATCTATCAGAGATTTCCTTTTGCCTGTGTGAGGAGTTAAACTATGACCACTGAGATTGCCTGCTGAGACAATCAAAACAAATATTTATTTAAGCTGGTGATGATCAATGCCTTCTGAGTACCATGGAAAGTGAGTTCAACACTCAAAATAAAGCCAAGGCTCTGAAACCCACCAAAACAGCAACACTTAATGTACTCCCCCATATAATTGCCTGTCTACTGCTGCAGTTTTCACAATACAAGAGTCATTTATGTTCATTTATGTATTTTGTTGTTGACTGCATGATGGTACAGCACGCTGTGGTAAAAGGAAGCCACAATAATGAGAGTTCAGCCAACATCCATAATTGCTTATTTTTTTAAAAAAGAAAACTTCTAAGGGGACTCTTAACACCAAGCCCATTCAGGAGCTCTCGGCAGCTGCCCAAGACAAGGCCTAGAAACTGGAATTGGGGCTGAGTTCAGCTCTAGTCTTCATTCACTGATCACTAGTCAGGGATCTTAAGCAAATTCATAAAATCTCAAGGGGGAAAAATGAAGTCAAGGAGAAAAGTGTTATGGCCTACTGTCTCATAGAGGAGTTTAAAGAACTCCTTTAATAAGGTCAAGGGCTCTCAATGCAAATCAGAGACCTAGAAGCTAGAAGACAGATGTGAATCTGCTTTAAACCTCCCTTTGGGGAACATGACCCTACATGAGGCTTTGAAACTGAAGTGTCATGAAAATTGTGAAGACAGGCTAAAATTGGATAGATAAGGGACCTGGAATACAGTTTTTTATGGCCTTTTCTTCTACTTATTCAACTGGAACCGGTTAGGTCTCATTGGGTCTTAGTGTTAAAATCATTGGATGAAGGCACCAGGCCCTCTCCAGCCGCTGATCTAGTGCATGGACTGTACCCATGACACCTGCCAAAATTCAGTCCTGAGCCACTTCAGGACAGAAAGGTTCAAGGCACAGAAAGGACAATGAAGTCTTACTTTTGCCGATTCTTTCACATGATAAGATTCTTTCACAGGTTGGACCCCAATGTGTAAATCACTCATCCTGCCAAAATACTCCTCCTCAGAGAGATTCTGGGGGCACAGGCCTGTCATCTGTGACAATACTGGAACTAACTTCGCATGGTGAAGATATGTTGGAATCAGTAGCATTCCATAATCATCCAATTAAATCTCACTTCTTTAATGAGCCGGTGTCTCAGGGTATGACCTTCACCAATGGTTCTCCAGAGTCATAGGTTTTTGCATGTTTGTTTCCCTTGTCTGTTAGTTCCCTCCCTAGCAGCAGTTTTTCCAACATATTGTTTCTTGAAGCCCTGCCCCTAGGGGACACATTTCCCTGTTCGATGGCACGAAAACGCTGGGCGGGTCAGGACTTGGAGCAAATCTCTTCTCCCAGTGGGGACACAGCTCTGGAAGTCTTTTGCCTGGAGAGCAGGCTCTGGATATCTTAACAGATATCTTAACAGAGTATGTCTTAACAGATATTACTCTTTTCACTGAGGTGCCAGAGCCACAGGGGCCTCTTTCTTGGTTCTTCATGGTGAGAATGTAGAGAAAAAATCCATGAGGCGATGAAAGTACTTCTTAAACTGTGAATGTCAGGAGCTTCTCACTACAGCTGAGTCTACATTCAGACTCCAGCAACTGGTCAAAATTATGATGCAAATGTTCCTACCACTGTGTGGCTCCAGCACCTTCTGCTCCAGTTAGTTGGGTACCACCTGCTGGGTCTCTCTGCACATCCCCCCCGCCCCCACCGCCCATGTCAGTAGTTCTCCGTGTAGCTTCAAGTTGACTTACAGGTCCAGCAAAAGTCAGCACATGGCATGTGTCCAGGTTTTCTTATTGTAGGATGGGAATGGAGACACCCAAGTTTGTTACTGGTTAGAGCTGAAACCGAAGGCTCACATTTTTTTCGTAAGAGAGTTTTCTCAATATAAAGTTCTACCTTGAGGATTTTTTTTCTTTCCTTCACACAGCTTTATAAATATACTCTGATAAAAATATTGATCGCAAAATTTTGATTGCTTGTTTATTTCCTAGATCAATAAGTACACTGTGCAAAGCAGATAAAGGGGACAAGGAAATGCTTCTTCACTATTTATGACTAATTTATATACCTTTGAATCATCTACCCCTGAAATTCTATCTAGAGACATTTAATAAATTAAATTGCTGAAATGCCATTTTCAGCAACTTAAAAAGAACAGGGAAAAAATATTATGCTGGAGCAAAATTTTCAAAAGTGTCAATATATTAGAGAAAACATAGCAAAACAAACAATCAAATGGAAAACAGAGGGACCAAAGAGAATTCATTTCTCTGCCAGCTGACAGGAGGGAGCTCTGAATGTCTCCAAGTTCCCAGGTAATTAGTATAGAATAGTAGGTAATAGAGAGTGTATATCCAAATCCCCTCATACCTCAATACCTTATGTGAGATTGTTTTGTATATTCTTTGAACTGTAGAGAGGTTTGGAGTCACTAAAAGTGGTGGGGGTTTTGTTGTTGTTCATTTGTTTTTCGGATGGGGATTTTTGCTCTTGCTTTGTTTGGTTTAATTTTTAATAGACTCTATAACCACTCCCTCCCCTTATTAATAACAAGTTACAGGGGCTATTCCCATGAAAGGATTGCTCTAGGCTATATGCGGGGAGAGCCTGTAACTGTCAAGGTATCTTTTGGGAACTAGTAGGAATGCTGTGGTTGTGATAGGTGCTTTGTACACAGTCAGGAGTACTAGGAAAACAGCTCTTGCTTCTTTTGTTCTAAGAGACAGTGCCACACCTGTGCCTTATGTCATATTTGTAATGCCTGTTTTTGGTTTATTTTGGTCAGTGATGCATCAAATAGTCATAAACCAGACAAGATTATATATTAACACTTCAAATTGCATCTCAAGAAAAAAATTAAAACAATGTACAAGTGTGTGTGTGTGTGTGTGTGTGTGTGTGAATGTGGGTGTGTGTTTTTGGTGGTAACACATGGTAAGGCAGCATTGTAAATTTTCTAAATATGTTGCATAGTTTTAAGTATAGCTGAAGCTATATTAATTCTTTTAGAGAAAATATAAAATCAGTAAAGTGCATGAACAAGAAAACAGATGATTTAACTCTTCTCTCTCTCTCTCTGATTTCACACTTGCAACAAAGACAGCACTGCACTGAGATATTACAGTTTTGGCCCTGTCTGCTTCATCTGCACACACCAATGCACAGAAAAAATATCCAATATGAATGAGTTCAACGAACTGGAGTCTTGGTCACACAGATTTTGAAGCTTCTCACTTGAATTTGGCAGTTTGGCTTACAAGTCTCTGCCTAGCATTGCACTGAATTTGCATAATAATGGACTCATTACTTCACTTCCTGTGCATTGCAAGCCATTCCAAGCAGCTTGACGTCTCGCCACCCTGTCCCTCCTCCTGAAATGTGAGTCATCCCCATGTCCCGTCTTTCCACCCTGGATAGGACCCCTGCCCTTAGTCACTGAGTAGCCCTCGTGGTGCAATTGGATTGGCTGGCGCAATACTGCTGTGCTTGTGTTCAAGTGACCCACATTTTACTTAATAACAATATGACATTCACTTAATATTTATTATAGAGTATTATAATTATTTTAATTTATCATTAGTTATTGTTAATCTCACCGTGTGTGTATATGTATATGATGTGTATGTACATATAGGAAGACAACATAGTATCTATAGGGTTTGGTACTACCCATGGTTTCAGGCATCCACTCAGGGTCTTGGAATGTATCCCCTGTGGATAAGAGGGAGCTGCTGTATTTGTTACTTAAACTACCCAGTGTAAGGCAGTTCTGTTACAGCAATCTGAATAGTCTAAAGGAGTTAATATACCACATTTTGTTTTTCTGTTCATTTGCTGTGAAGGAGGTTGACCTAAGTATCCATTTGAGTTTGAAAGTGTTCCATCTTCATGTCTATATGAATATATATGAATATACACACACATATTTTGGGGGAGTTTAAGAAGAATTGGTATTATTTTGCCTTTCAATGTTTGGTAAAATTCACCCATGAAGCCATCTGGTCCTGGGATTTTCCATGTTTGGAAAATATTTATTACTGATTCAATCTCCTTATTTGTTTATTAGTGTATACAGGCTTTCTTTATCTTTCTAATTCAATATTGGTAGGTTGTATGTTTCCAGGAATTTTTCTATTTTATTCTAGGTTATCTGGTTTGCTGGCATGGAATTGTTCATAATGGTCCATGTGATCCTTTCTGTTTCTGAGGCATCCGTTTTAATGTCTCCTCTATTGATTTGAGTTCTCCCCCCGCCCGCTTCTCTCTTTCTGCAGAGTGCAGCCAAAGATTTGTCAGTTATCTTTTCAAAAATCAACTAAATATTTTTATTATAGAATGCTGTATAGCCTATATTTAGGGATTTTGTTGAAAACTATTTTTGCAAAGGATAATACTTTGTCATGCGCAGTCAGTGAATTCTCTGTTATTTGGCTAGCATCTTGCTGTTATCTTAACCAGATTTCCTTGAATGTGAGGAGTTAAACAACAAACTAACCAGAAACCTCTCGGTCAGCGTTTGCAGTTTGGCTCTGGGCTGGAGTACTTCTTCAGCACTTCACTTGTTGGCGCCTGGAGATGGGCCTAAAGCGAAAGCTGAGGGACTTCCCTTGGACTCTTTGATATACATGGGTGCTTTTGAATGGCTTAGCATCCCAGAGAATTTCCCAGCTTTTCCTTTTGTGCCTTTGTGTGGTCTATTGCATGTCTCATTCATAATCCGTTGCCCCAGGCATCGATGAGTTGTTAGCCCATCTTACAGTTTTTCAAGAGATGCCCACTGCTCTTCCTGCACAGGTTCCCAGATAGCTGAAACAAAGGCAGGAGCCTTGCTCCTTCGTTCCGGGACTCCCCCTGCCCCATCCCGAGAAGCTGAAATAGTCTCACTGATTTGTGAATAAGATTTGCTCTGCTCCCTCCAGAACCTCAAATCAGGATTCCACACTGGGAATGTGGGCTGCTGTTTTCAAGACCGAGAGCATTCGGGTGCAGGGAGGTTGAAGCAAAGACAAGTAGAAATTCCACAAAGCTTTATAACAATGCACTGTAATAAATATTAGGTGAACGTGGTGTTACTAAGTAAAATGCGGGGGACTTGAACACAAGCACAACAATATTGCACCACAACCACAGCATCGCTACAAGTTCCCGAAAGATATATTGGCAGTTATAAGCTCTCCACTCATAGAGCCCAGAGCAGTCCCTTCATGGGAATGGCACCTGTAACTTGTTATTAATAAGGGGAGGGAGTAGTTATAGAGTCTATTAGTGTTCACTTGGTCGCTGTAAACCTTTGACCATTTACCATGCTTTTGCTAAAGTTGGTTCTGACAGTTTTTTTTTTCCCATTGTTTTTGGATGTTTCTATAGGCAGATGGGAGCTTGGGCCTGCCTTCTCCATCATTTTCCTGATAATGGTGATCATCCCCTAGATGTTTTTAACCTATTTATTTAAAAATTTATATTTAAAGAAGGTTTACGAAAATAGTCCAAAGGATTCTCATATCTATTTTTCCTAATATCCACATTAAGACTTATTTTTACCATGCATACAAAAGGCAGGGTCTTATTAGAGAAGATAAGAGCAAATATTTAGGTTCTGCTTCCACATATAATACTGGAAGTATAGGAATGGAAGAGAAATAAGGGAATAGCAATGAAGATGAGCTCAAAGCTCACCTTGTGTCAAGGTGTTTGTTATCCCTAAGAACAGCAGAGAAACCTCAGGGAAGTCTTCACTGCCTTAACCATACTCAGTTGCCTGGGCTGCCAGTCACATTCTGAAACTGCAGCTGAATAATCGACCGGGTAAAAAATAATAATTTGAATTTTTAAAATATACATTTTTGCATATTTGTAATTATTTTAAATGCATATATGTTCATATTCTTTTCTTATATTGTAGACATTACTTTGAAAGTAAGTTTTAGAAAAACATATGGGATATGTCATCTATTATATTTAATACTTATTTTAACAAAAGGAATTCTGTGAATTTTAGACCTCATTGTTTCAAAGCATGAAATTATAAAGATTTATAAAATAGAATCAAAATGACTTTGCAACAAAGATAAAAATCCATTAAAGCAAAGATCCTGACTTCATTATACAAGTTTAAACATTAAAAATTTGATGTCTGCCCTGGGGGCTGGTGTCATTCAGTGAATTGAGCACCGGCCTGCAAACCAAAGGGTTACCAGTTCGATTCCCAGTCAGGGCACATGCCTGGGTTGCAGGCCAGGTCCCAGTAGGAGGAGTGCGATAGGCAACCACACATCGATGTTTCTCTCCTTCTCTTTCTCCTTCTCTTCACCTCTCTCTAAAAATAAGTAAATGTTTGTTTTTTAAAGAATTTGATGTGTGTGTGTGTGTGTGTGTGTGTGTGTGTGTGTGTAGACAAGGAAAGATATATTTCCCAAATAGTATTGATCGGTTACAAATCAGGTAATGATAATTCCCTAAAGAATTCTCCTTTTAACTATTTAAAAGTTACCAAAAAAATGCATAAGTCATTTGAATTCATAGTGATATATTCTTTTCTATAATTAATTTTTTTTGATTATGTAATTTTATCACTGCCCTAGATTCAAGGAAGAAATTCAAAGAAATTCAGTATATGGCAGTGACATTGAGACATTTGGTCCTAACACTGATGTATCTGCAATGTGGAATGTTTGGAACATGATGAAATATGATGGCTCATTTTGATTTTATTCGGTAGTCTCTTTTGCATCCTTGTCACATTAATTTGACTGAATTGCATGTTTTATGATAATCCATACAGTATAGTAAATGTAATCATGTTTATTACTGAATTAAAATGAAATGAATGTTGAAGTTAAATTGGTGAAGGAAAACATGCATACTCAAATGGAGACATATATTAAGAGGTTATTAAAGAAAATCAATATTAATTTCCTTCTGGGTTTTAGATTTTAGGGAAATTTAATAAATATCATCTTGTCAGATTTTTTCATTTTCTGTTATTATTAGTGCAGCAGTTTGGACCTAACCAGACCTAATTTTATATTAAGAAGTACATCTACCTTCTCTGAGATTCAGTTTCCTCATTTATAAATTTAAGGAAAAAACTTCTATAAACTAATATTAAGAAGAGCACATTTTAATATTTAATTACATAGAGATTAGTGTTATGAAAAGTAGTGAGTACTGAGAGTCAAAGTGAGTAATGATCACACATCTTGAATCAGGGTGGTGGATGGAAAACATTTACAGTGACAGATAACTCACCTTTTCTGTAAGAAACTGAAAACAATACAGTAGCCAAGGTTGAACTTAAGACTCCAACAGAAGCATTTATCAATAACTAGAGAATGCATGTAGATTTTAAACACATAGATAGACAGATAGACAGATGTGCAGGTATAAGGCCAATACCTATCCATCACACTCTCTAATTACAGTGCAATACAACTGGAATTTAATAACAGTAAAACAAAACACCACATTCAAATGAGTCCTAGGTAATTAGTGTTAGAATTCCATAAAACAAGTATTTAAAAATGCCTAATATAGGAAATAGTGGCCAACTTCATGCAGGTGTTGTTTCTCCATTTCCTAGCACTTAGGAGCTAGATAATGCTCTGCCCTCCCTCCTACTCTACCCATCCTGGGGCAGTTAGCAAAATCCAAGATGGCAGCCCCTCTGGGCAAAGACCCAGGCAACCTGCATTGAACTTATAAATAAATCAAACAAATAAAACAACTGAGTTTTAATAGTAAATGTATTACATCCCAGTATAACCTATCCTGTCCTCTAACACAGATTTTCATGACACAGAGAAAGAGACAGAGAGAGAGAATAGGAAGGGAAGGGGGGAGGGTAAGTGAGGAGAATTGCCAGGACATGACATATTTAGAAATGTCTTCTAATCAAAGGTAAGACACATTGCTGGGCTTTGCCCAATCCAGATGATATTTACAATCAAGCCTTGATGGTGGTCACTGGTCTCGCTTCCAGCACCTAATTTGCAGATGAGTGAATGAATGCAATTATCTGTAACATGTGTCTTGTCTCTAGCCTTTGGCAGAGCCCAATCTCTGCCTATGTTTTACTCAACACAAGTAAATATTTGCTTATAACCTCCTGGGTGTCTTGACTTGCACTGGAGCACAAAAATTTTACTAACGCATGAGACTATGCTAGTTTTTATTTTTTATTTGAGTGTATTGGAGTGACATTTGTTGATAAAATTATATAGGTTTCAGGGGTACAATTGTATAATACATCATCTGTATATTGCATTGAGTGTTCATGTTTGTTAGTAGTCTTGGTCTTTCTCAGGACTGATTAAGAGAAAAACCATGTGTTCATTCATCCATTTGTTCATCCATCCCTTCATTCATCCAATTAATATTTAGTGTATATAGCCCATATTTCAGACACAGTGTTAGCTTTTCATTTTTAATTTTTTTCATTTTTCCCTTCCATAAATTGGGAATAATTTTATGTCTAAGGATGATTCAGTAATACTAAGTCTTTTCAGAAACTGCTAGAAAGGAATATTATAAAAATTCATGGCTGATGGTTTTAGTGGCAGTTCAATAATGTGTACCACCACTTTGAAATAAATTTAAAATGCCAGTACATTACATTAATTTGATTGCACCTAACCATATTCTGAACACTTGACTTGCAGGAGAAATGTTTTTGAATTGTGTTCATATTACAAGAGGTACCTCTGAGCCAATCAATGTAAATTGACTTCTTTATATGTTTACTTTCCCCCCAATGCATACTACAGTGAACCATATTTATGCTAATTGATGCATTTAGATAAGCTTGTACTTACATTTTATGTAACACTAGTCAGTGAACAGTGAATACTTACACTCTTCACAGACACATTGCTGTAATGTCAAAATGAGATCATTACATGAAAAATGAAAACAACGCATTGCAAACATTAAATATATATCCTCAAAAGGGCCATGGAATAAAAAATACTTTAGATATTTTACTTGATTATTAAGCATATTAAAATATGTTTTCATTGGAGGAGCATTTATCTATAAGAGAAGACATATTCATTTCATCTCAGTGACATTGATAACAATCAATGGGAGAGCAATTTGGGTGAGAGCAAGCCCCTTAAAAATGCAAAAAAATTATGACTTGTACTTATACAGCAGTCATGTTCCCAGGTGTAAAGTGCTGGGACTTCCCTAAAAATTAGAGAAAGAGATACATTGGAAAAAGAGGTTGGGTTAAGATAGCATCATGTCTCCACACAGCCAGGACTTCTTAGTGCATAATAGCAGCTGAAAGCGTCCTGGAACACAGGTGCCTTGTTTCCCATGGGCATGACAGAGAAAATGTTGGAGTTCCACACAATGTCTCTAGGGTGAATTCATTTCTGTAAGGGGTTTCTCACAACCTAATAATCAACACTTATCCACTGATTATTTCCTGTTATTTCACCCTAGTGAGGTTCATGCAGACATAAATTTATTAGTGGTTCCTCTATGAGAAATCCTCTTGCCCTTGGACATGGTAGGGAGTTTGAATTTTCAGGACCAGGTTTGTCTGCAGTCTTGGTCTTTCTCAGGACAGTGTGCTGACTGATAAGAGAAAAGCCACTGGGTCATCCATCCATTCATTCATCCATCCATTCATTCATTAAATCACTCATTCACCTGGCTAATATTCAGTGAATTTAGCTCATGTTTCAGACACAGTGTTAGTTGGTGTGTGTATCGACCTTGGCACTGGGTTTATAAAGCAAGGGGAATAAACTCTGTAGCATTAATAGAAGCAAAGGAAAAACCCCCTGAAGGATTCTGGACATTTTAAAGACTAAGAAGAAGAATAACTGAGTCTCAGAAAGGATAAAAACTAGGCAATTATGTAGCAGACGCTTGGGTCTTTAGGAGGAGGCTTTATCCTCAAAATGAGTTTCAATGGTCTCTGTTGTTTGTCAGTAAAATTTTAATTAACTTCCTTGGGGCATGCACCCACTCCTCAGATACTGGGGCCAGGGGAGAAGAGTGGGCAGTGCAGCTGGCCAGGTATGTTTAGAGTATTTGGAGGAAATAGATAGATAAAGATACACACACACACACACATAATATCTACACATGTATATGTATTATGTGCATATATATACATACATAGTAGACTATCTATGCATATATATGAAAAGGTATAGTACATATGCTATATATATCATAGAATATACAGTACATATACTATACAAGGTCTGTCCAGAAAAAGCCCAGCCATTGTTAATATAATGCGAATGGTTTGTGCAATATTGATGTAGCCTGGCAGCCAAGGAGAGCGGACTGGAATGTGCATGCATGAACAATGACGACTTCACTGTACTAGTCAGTGGGGGTGATGGATGCAGTTGAGCGAGCATATGTATTGTGTTGTCATGGCATTCAAAATGACTCACCAAGTAGAGCAACGGGTCTGCATCAAATTTTGTGTTAAACTTGAACATTCCTCCACAGAAACTATTCCGATGATTTAGAACGCTGAAGCTATGGACAACTGGTGATTGACAGTTTCACCTCCTGCCCATGCGTCGCATCTCCTGCAGATTTTTTGGCAAAACATCAAATCACCCAGGTGACTCATCCCCATTACAGCCCAGATTTGGCGCTTTGCAACTTCTGGCTTTTCCCAAAACTAAAATCACTTTTGAAAGGGAAGAGATTTCAGACCATCAATGAGATTCAGGAGAATAGGAGGGGGCAGCTGATGGTAATTGGGAGAACTGTGTGAGGTCCCAAGATGCCTACTTTGAAGGGGACAAAGGCATCATTGTCCTATGTACAATGTGTCTTGTATTTTCTTGAATAGATGTCTCTGTTTTCCATAGTAGGTGGCTGGATACTTTCTGGACAGACCTCATGTATACTAACATATATTGTACATAGAGGTATACTACATATAACAATGTATACTATATGCATATATAACAAATACATGTTATACAATATTTTTACACTGCACTCATAGTAAACTTCCTCTCTTCTTCCTCATCCCACCTCCTTCTCCCTCCATACATTTTATATCATTTATTTACTAAACACTAATTATACTCTGACATATGCCAAGAAATAGGTAAAGTTTTGTGAAAGATACATAAGTTAGAATATCTCATGCCTAAGATAGAAGTGAACGAGAGACAAACAATTAGGATCTACTGTAATTACGGTTAATTATAGAGATGTCCAAGGAGTTATGAGAGCACAGTGAGATAATGGCATCAACACCAGTTCTGAATCATGGTAGATCAATGTGACTGTACTAAATAAGATAGTCCAAAATAATCAGTTTGTAATTGAAGTTATATATGAGAAGTTTAGCCAAGAAGAAGCATTGCCCAAACAAAAGTAACGGTATGTTTCCTACTTACTAATAACAATGTGTTCTAGTAAATGAATTTCTCTTTTCTCTTTTGCCACTGGAAACTCCAGAATAAATATGAGACCATAATGAATTGTATATCTTTGTTATATTTCCCCAATTTGTGATTGTTTTTTAATACATTTTAAATTAAATATTCCTCGATTTTGGCACATCTTATTTTCATAAAAGCAAATAAAATATATGTATATTTATTAAGTAGCTTCTATTATTTGTGTGGTAAATATTACAAATTTTTAACTATAAAAGAATGGCATATAAATTCACATTACATATTACATGTACAAAATATACTTTATATTAATTTACAAGTCATTTTAATGAATTTACTCTTACTTAAGAATATTGCATTATTGAAAAATAATATGTAAGGGAATATACAACAATTCTACAAAGAAATAATAAAATGACACTCTCAGTTGTGGAAAAGGATTCAAACAAATCCTGTACTCCAGTCTCAGACAAAGAACAAATACTCTACTCTGGGAATGTTCTTTCTTGTTCTTCCTTCACTTCATCAGCACCTGACTTTAGTGTCAAGAATCCATCTACACTAATAAGTTTCTAGCCTGACTTGCTGTGAGAAATAATTACCTAAAAGATACTTTTTGTTTTCACATAAGGGGTAGCAGGTGGTCCGAGCAGCACAATGTGAGTTACGTGGTGGGATATATTAGGGAGCTGTCATTTGTTGTAAGTTTTTAAAAAATAAATGTTCTGTAGGCATTCTAAATAAGCACTTTATATTAATGATTGCTTATAGAAAAGTAGTAAATACATTGAGCCCTCATTATTATAATCAGTAGCCCTCAATTTCAAAATTGATTTGGAGGGAAAGTAAACTAGAAATGAACTGTAAGATTAACATTAATCTAAAAACTAGCTGAACATGCAATACCCTTTCTAACTAAATTCATCTTTAGGGATTTCTTTTTTTTCTCTGAAAACAGAACACAAATTAACCTTAATACATCACACCAGAAATAACCAGGACAATATAAGGAGCCCATGAAATAATCATAGTAATTCAAATGCACGAATTATTTTAGTAATCAGTTGACATATTTATGCAGCAAAAAGTGTAATTAAAACATGACATTAATCTCCTTCCATCACCATTCATCTCCCCTTTACCTGCGATGAACATGCGGTAGTATATACAGATGATGCATTATAGAATTATATACCTAAAACCTACGTAATTTTATTCATCAGTGTCACCCCAATAAATTTAATTTAAAAACCGTGACATTAATTGCTGTGGGAGGTACAAGAAAAAAATAAAAGTTTATAAACTATATTTATTAACAAATTGACATTTAGAAAGTTATACCTCTCTGGGTCTCACATTTTAATATGTGAAATGAGATTGAGTAATTCACTATTGCTCCCATTGGAAAAAAAAAAAGACTTTAAAATACAAAGATGCAGGTTGAGAATGAAATAACCATTTAAATTTAAATTGTACCACACAGTGGAGGACAAAGCTAAACTATGTTTTAATAGCTACCAACTAGTTCATATTAAAAATGTAATAAAAATGAAAGAATAGACATGTTACAGGCTATACAAAGGGAAAAAAACTCAATTTATTTCTAATTTAATTTAGACAGAACTTTGAAAGTGTACAAATGTAATTACCTATGTTTTAGATGTTATAGCAATGGGATATTTAATAAGTGATTTGCTCTCAAATAGGCTGGTATTCACAATGGAGAAACAACAATTCTGTTCATCATTGTTTGCATTTATATTTGTTTTGATTTGCACTAAGTACAATTAAATTAGAAGAAAAGAGAGCACTTATAACTGATATAGGGAAGATAAGGAGGAAAAGAAAAATCAGAAGGGTGAAATTTGAGAAAAATGCTAATAGATTTATATATTTTTCATTTGAAATTATTAATCTATTTCATCATTCATATGAATGTCAATCCATTTTGAAAAGCCAAAATTGATACTTTTATGTGATTATTGTTTCCTTTTTGTCTTTTGTAACAATATATTCAGATAAAATGTAATTATCTAAATATCCTAAAGTAATATAGTTAGCATAGTTCACAATTACATATCACAAGAACCATGAAGAATTTAAAATATGGGATTTAGTTAAATTTTATGATTACATAGTAGGCTAAAAAATGTTATAATGTTACTAAAAATTCTATTTTTAATATATTGCTCAAAGTCTGCATTTCTCTCATACATCTAACTTTCCTCCCAAGATTAATCCTCTCATTGTTACTGTGCGTGAAGGAACACTATTCTTAATCTGGTTCATCTGATAATTTTGAAGCTTTTTTTTTTTTAAGTAATCAAACGAGAGAAGAGTGAACTCACAAAGTATAATAATGCATACAATTTTCTTCTGTAAATTATTTCTATGTTTATTATAGGAAGACAAGGATGTACCAGCAAAATCAAATGTTGTATGTTTACATAAACTTGTGGTAGGGCTGCAACTCTTTGACTCCTGGGCTTAATTTGGCATTTAATTTAGTATTTATTTAAATCTTACTTTAGGCCCCAATGGATATGGCATAGCTTGTCTTCATTTTAATTGTATGAACTGAGGGACACATTAAGTGATAATAGTCATTTCATGCTTATAATTATTGTTACAATGACTACTTTGTCTTAAGTCATTAAACTTAATATACGATAGAGGCAAAATATGAGGCTTTTCTTTCTCTGCACTTGAGGGACTTGGTGTAACTGTGCAAGAAAATAAAGAAGAGCCCTGGCTGGCGTGGCTCAGTGGATTGAGTGCCAGCCTGTGAACCAAAGGGTTGCTAGTTCAATTCCTAGTCAGGGCACATGCCTGGGTTGCAGGCCAGGTCCCAAGTAGGGGTTGTGTGAGAGGCAACCACACATTGATGTTTCTCTCCCTCTCTTTCTCCTTCTCTTCCTGTCTAGAAATAAATAAATAAAATATTTTTTAAGAAAAAGAAAATAAATAAGAAGTCATAGGAAAGATACACTTGTAGACTCAAATTAGAGGTATGGCTATCATTGGTTTCCTCTATGAGTAAGGAAAATGAAGAAATAAGATAAAGAGTGATCTCATCTACTTTTTCTGTTTTATACTTGAAGAGACTATTCCAAAACTTATATAAGATTTATCTAATTATACTAAATTAAAACACAAGTACAAATCCAACATAAAAAGTATTAACATTTTATATTTCTAATAATGTCATTTAAAAATGAAAGTTTTTTATGACCCTTGGGTAATATAATATGTAAATAAATTACTCTTCGTAAAGTAATAAACACCCTAATATGCATGATATTAGGGAGATTCAGATAAATAATATAGCTCTGAAAGGGATCTGATTAGATGTCCAGAAATCAAGTTTGAGAAAATTCAATATTCTCAAATGTGCAGAGTCAAACATGATAGCTAAGAAAAGAACTTGAAAAGGATAGTTCTATTCTATAGGACACAACAGGCTGGAATGGAAAGGGAACACAGTAAGCTCAAAATTGAAAAGAATAACAAAAAACAATGAAATAATGTGAAGAAAAAGAGTCAGCAAATACAAAAAGACTTTTATTAAACATTTAACTTAATAAAATTAAATAAATGAAGCTTCAAAGAATTGCATAATTAATACCCATTTGGACATCATAACAGGTAAAATAGATAATAAAGAATCTCTCCCAAGATGAATGTAGGAAAATCATTATTTTGAAAGGTTAATTATGTCCATTAGATTGGAGATTAGAGAACAAACACAAAGAAAACTGGTTTTTTCAAAAATCAAAATTGGCCAAAAAAACTTTCT
This sequence comes from Pteronotus mesoamericanus, assembly GCF_021234165.1. Classification (NCBI taxonomy): domain Eukaryota; kingdom Metazoa; phylum Chordata; class Mammalia; order Chiroptera; family Mormoopidae; genus Pteronotus; species Pteronotus mesoamericanus. The sequence goes on from NW_026555189.1 coordinate 17,444,963, forward strand.
TTAAGGGAGCAGAAATTGCTTATACATGATATAACAAAAGAAAACTTTCTAGAATCTTTGTAATCTTTAAGGTAGACATTTACATTTTTATTATAGTTGAGTCAATATTAATAAAGAACCTTGTGCTTTATGCTGATGATATATTAAATAACAAAAATAATATATTACATGGGAATGAAAGTAGAAAAAAAGAAATACTGTCACACTTGTTTGCATTACAAGATTCTAAAAAGTAATAAGGAAATGTCTCAGGAGTGATTTTTTTCTTTTGCTACTACTGACACACACACACACACACACACACACACACTCTTTTTTATTCATACAAAAGTGATCTTACTGTATACACTATTCTATATTTTACAGGGTTTTAAGAAAAAAGCAATTATCCAAGAATTGTATTCACAGGCAAGTTATATTTCAAAAGCAAGAAAATTATTTTCCAATATTCAAGACTTTGTACCAGGAAAATATGCTTTTTATAATGAAAACTTGAAGATTTACTCTGATTCACCAAAACTAAGTAGCTGTTTAGTTATTAAAAATGGGCAGTTTACATCAAAGTTAAGTAGTCTACATTATCATATTTCTTTTAAAAATAGACAATATATTTGCCTCAAGGAGCTGGTATTATTTGGCTGAGGATGACTCAAGCATGTGTACTGGCTGTTATGGGCCTTGGTTTATATACATGACCAGCTAATTAATTTGCTAAACGGTAGCAAATTAATTCCCACTGAAAAGTACAGAGCTCAGTGGACTAAATTACTAAAAGATGCACACACACACACAAACATAATTATAGTCCAGATTGGGCATGTATCATTCATATTAAATATATTTGGTAAAACTAGGTGTAAAATAACCCCACTTTGCTCTTTAAAAATGAAAAAAAATATCAGTGCAAAAAAAGCCCCATAAAATGAAATTTTCTTTTTGTTTTGCTAAGTATTCTCTCCCAATTAGTTAGTCATTAATAGATAGTTTCCAAGATAAGATCTCCTACACTTCAGAGCCTGGATATAGGTTGAAAATTTGGTTCTTTGAAAATAATATTCACTCAGTTTTCTTTTCCTCAAAATGTTCAAAACTTTTAGAACTTTTCTGAAGGAAGACTTATGTCAATAATTTGCAGCAGAATCCTTAGTGGGATGGTCTAAACTAACAATTGTTCATCCGAGATTATTTTTTAAGAGTCTGCAATTCGTTATTTTCCTGTAATCTACATGAAGAAAAAATACCAGATAAGTAAATTATACGCCTAGTTACATTTATTTTCAAAAGTAACATTTTTCTGAATTACTATCCACATTGAATATTAAATTGAGAAAACTGATTAACTTTAGCATTGTTTTAAACTTTATCAACGTGCATGAAGTTGTTTGTAACATGCAAAACTGTTTTTTTCCAAAATATTTCATAGAAGAAATATTTCAAAATATTTCTAAAATAAGAGTAACTTTTATGCATTTATTTCAGGTTTGTTTGACCAGGTGAATTATACTGGCACTGATGTAGATAAGAAAAATGATCATAATTACATCCATTTCACACATCTTTACTTTTAGTTTTTAGGACATTCTAATGACAATCTGCAGAGGATGTAAGACAATTAACATGCCACCTCTGGTGAACAGTGCACAGCCTGTTGGGAAATGGAATAAACACTTTTCGCCTCTGGCCCCAGGTGTTAGCATGTCTCTGAAACCTACCCTTTAAACAACAGACACGCCAAACACAGAGGAAAGATGGCAAATAAGTTGGGAATTTAAAAGAAAAAGACAACTATAGAAAAAAGAAGTGCTGTTAGACAATTATATGAAAGAAAATTGGGTATCCTCTTAGCTGTTATCCTAAGCAGCCAAGTCGTCTCCTGTGCCTCACTGGGGAGGAGCTGCTATGTGGTGACTGCTTGGAGCTTTGGAATGGACTCCAACTTCAGGAACTGTTACAACAGCCTATTCTACTACTTGTCCTCTTATACCTATGGACTTTGCTTTCTTACATGGAATCAAAAATCCATCTTCCAGTGATTTCAACCTATTGAGCCTGTCCTCCCCCTCCAAATCTCAAATCTAATTCTGTTACAAATTTAGTAGATGAGGAAAAAAATGTAGAGTTCTGATTCAGATGAAGGGTGACTACACTGGATCACCATTGCACATCAATCTTCTCTAGTTCCCATCTACTGCGTTAGGGGTGAAATAGACTTGCTGGTGTCTAGGAGACACGCAAAATTTGTTTTGCACCCAAGCTAGGCGTGCCAGCACTCTTATGTTCTTGATCCTGTTCTGGGGCTGAGAAGGTAAGAAAACTTGCGTTCTGAAAGCTTAAAAACTACTTACAGGTAGAAAGACTGTAACTAAGAAGAGAGAAGAATCTCAGCTCACTGGGAATAACTTTTTGAAGACCCCAAATTGTGCTCAGAAAGCTGTACTGGAATACAGATGTTCTTTATTGCTCTAGAAAAATGGATTGTATTAATTTTATTCTCAAACTTTACTGAACAAAATAAAATCATCTGAGTTTCTTATTAAAAATTAAGATCCTGGAACCCACAATCAGAGGTCCTGGTGTAGTACATTTTTGTTGGAATGCAAGAATCTATACATTTGACCTGTGAAAAATACAAGGATAGTAATATTGATTCCTATGCAGACTGAAATCCAGGTATAAATTTTGACTCCCCCAAACCATAAGTTGTCCCTCAGTATCTGCAGGAAATTGGCCTTCCATGGATACTCAAATCCATGATACTCAAGTTAGCTATCTAAAAAGGTGTGCAGGAGTGCCCAACCTTCGGGCATCTCTGGGCCACACTGGAAGAAGAAGAGTCATCCTGGGCCACACATTACATACAAAAATACTAATGAAAACTGATGAGCAAAAAAAAAAAAAAACAAGGTTTTAAGTAAATTTATGATTTTGTGTTGGGCCACATAGTCATCCTGGGCTGCATGCAGCTTGTGGGCTGCTGGTTGGACGTCCTTGGAGAGCAATGCATACAATTAGTCCTCCATATCTGCAGGGTCCTAACCAAGAATGGAAAATAGTACAGGCATTTACTTAAAAAAATCTACATATAAATGGACCCATGCAGTTCAAACTCATATTGTTCAAGGGTTGGCTTAGTGGGACCTCTCCATCCCTAAGTGATTCTGACATAACCTGCTCACTTAATTTAGGGAAATGCTGTTCTAACAGACACTGATATCTCTTGTAATGCATACAGCTCCTTGTGTTTTTTTTTGAAGAGGTGCAGAGAGGGGATGTAGGTAGGCAGGAGAGTTTTTTTTCAGGACAGATTAGAGACACTACTTTTCTTAAAGAGAGCCTTCCAGGAAAAGGGTGAACACTATTTTATCACTCTTATTTTTACATCAGTTATGAAGCTGTTAGGTTAATAAGAATGAATTATTTCTTATATAAACATTTTCTGGCACCCTACTCAATGGTAATTTTTTCTGACTTCTACTAAACCATCCCATTCTCTTTACCTTTGTAGCCTCCAGCGGGTAGTGAAAACTTATAATTACAGCTCCTGCAGTAAAGAACATTCAAATTCATTCAACTTCTCACCAGATTCTAAATGTGATCTCTTTGGTTTCCCATTGTTGCTTGGTTACATTTTCTGTTTGTCCAAATGAATTCTGATTACAGCAGTGCAATGTGCACATGCTCAAGTATCTACAAAGCAAGACCTTTGACAGCACAAGATGTATGTGTGTGCGCTGCCCCTCATTTTTGTTTTCCAGTCGAGGGGTTGAAATGAACTTCTCTTTCTTTTTCAGTCTCACTGCATATCAAAATAGATATTCCTAATGCTTGAGTCTAGAAAGACAGTTGATTACAGAGATGTGGTGCCCCTCCTTTCATTCTTTATCTCTTCTTTATATCTCTCTTCCTCTCCCTTTTCTCTCCTTCTTGCCTACCCCCTTCACCTTCATAATTACCAGCAGCAGCAGCAGTGGCTGTGTGAACTTGGACATGGTGCTTAATTCATACATGCACCAGGTTTCTTGTCTTAAACTGAAGATAATAATGAGAGCAACGCTGTGGCATCATTGAGAGGTCTAAGTCAGTCAATGTCCACCTGGTGCTTAGAACAGCACCTGGTACACAGTAAGTATGCTGTCGGTTGGCCATTATGACTACTTTCATTATCACAACAACCATTTCTACTACTTCTATCTCATGCTTCTCCTATTCATTGAGAATAGGCAACATGTGCACCAGACACTGTGGGAACTGTGTTCTGCATTACTGATTTAATCCTCATAAGAATTAGATTATGTCTATATATTTTAGTGGGAAAAGGAAAAGCAATACCCAAGAAGTTAAGTAACTTCATGTTCACTCAGTGACCTGACTATGCTGATACAGCCTATGTGTCTCTCAGGACCAGCAGGAAATGATAGCATCCCCGTGACTGGGGACATCAGATAAGTGGCTTGGAGTCAGAGGTGGGTCCCCTCTGACTCCTGGGAAAAGCTCCACTCTCTGCCTACCCTACTCCCATGTTTGCAGGGATTGAGAAGTGACTTGTGAAGAGAGGTCAGAAAAAGGAACTCTTGAGGATGTGAATTCGTGACAGAGGTGGAATCTTAGAGACTCCTGTTTCTGCTCAGATGGCCGATTCTCTTGCTAATAGGGTGAGCGGGATGAGCATCAGTGGGCTTGCAACCACTCCCACAGCTGGCTTGGTAAGTCCCTCTATAGGCTCTCAGGGCGAAGGGGCTCCCACTACCTTTAGTCTCAGGATTTCTGCCTGCTAACATTTGGCAAAGAAGTTCTAAACATAAGTGAGTAAAAAGAACCAGAAGATGATAAATACATACATATATACCTTCCTTTTTCTCACCTCCTGCTCTCAAACCAAAATACTGTTCCTTAGTTAACTAAACCCACTTTCTCTGTTCACAGAACAATGGAGACCTTTTGATACCAAGAAGGAGGATGCACAGGGGGTCACATTAAACCTTGCTGTGAAGTCCAATTTTACTAGTTAGGCCAGGGATCACAACCAGTTAGTGTCAGAATTGAAACTTGAATCCAGATGAATCTGATATTTCATTCCATCACCATTCTATCACTTAATATATGTGATATAATTACATATATTATTACATATACATAGATGTAATAATTTACTTTGATTGCGCCCAAAGACACATTACCCCGCACCAAACACACACATTGTACGTCTGCAGGTTGTACTCCCTCCATCATCAGAGATTTCAGGAAAGATTCGCTGTCCCCCGTCATCTTCGAGGAGGAGCAATGGAAAAGTCATGATCATTCCTGTGATCTATCACAGCAAAACTAACTGCTCCAAAGCTTAATGGATGAAAACAACAACCCTTTTATTATAGCTAACATTTTCAAGAATCCAAACGGGACTCAGGAAGGTGATTCTTTTACTTCCCCTGGCATCCACTTAGGGCCCTCAAGACTGGGAGATGGATGGTCAGGAGACTCCAAGACCACTGTACTCAACGCCTAACGTGCTGGTGGGGATTATGGGAAATCTTGACTCAGCTGGCTTCCGCTCCGTGTAACCTCAGGGCCTCAGCACCAAGCCTCTTTAGCATTGTTTCAATATTCCAAAAACAATGCTGAACAGATCTGGACAGAGCCACGAGGCTTCTAGTGACCTAGCCTAGGAGGTCCCAGAGTGCCGCTTTGGCAATGTATTGGCGAAGCGAGTTATGGGGCCAGCGCAGGTTTGAGAATAGAAGTGTTAGACACCATGTGTCAATGAAAGGATCAGCAAAACAAAAACAAACAAAAAAAATTCATCTGTAATTCATGGCAGCCCTCCCTGTGATCATAAATTGTTTACCTTCTCACTACATGCAAAATAGATTTACTCCTTGTGCGGTGTCCCAAATTCTCCTCCCATTATAGTGTCAGCTCATGCTCGAGGCCAGGATATGGATAAGGCCCAGGAATGGATGAAGCTCCTCAAGTTCAACTCCTTGGTGATGACCTTGACTGACTGATAGACCTGACAAATAAAGAGACCTGTCTGTCCTCTATATAGGAGAACTGCAAAATGGTGGCAGACGTTCTTGTTCCAAAGGGAGAAATGGAAGGAGCATAAATGTTCCAGAGTAATGGTTTCCTTGTTGCCCTTCTAGCCATCACCTATAGCCTCCCTGAGGCCCTTCTTGCTGCTGCATGGCCCCAAAGCCATGGATGTATTTCTCAGATTGACACAGGATCACCTCAACCTCCTTTGGCCCAGACGCAGGGAGAGAAGAATGAGGCTCTCAGTGGGCAGAAAACCAAAGAATTTACAGCATCCATTAATCTACTGTAATGTTACATCGAGTCTATATAAAAATAGACAAGAGACTTTGCTTTTCTGACAGCTCCCTCTTCTTTCCTTTGGGGGGGCCTTTTCTTCAATTCTCTGTAATTATTATTGTTGTTATTCCTATTATTCTTATTTTATTATTTATATCTAAATATTCCCAGAGAGAGTTGTTTGGACTATAGTTTCAGAACCTTTATTTAATTTTTTTCTAAATTTATACATGAGAAGCTCATTCCTATCTTGGTCTCAGTCACTTGCTTCCGACTCAAATTTAATTGGCTTTTTAAAGATATATTCAGTTTCATTCAACAAGCAGGTATATGTGGAATGATTTTAGGGTGTGTGTGTGTGTGTGTGTGTGTGTGTGCATGTGCATGTACAATGTGCCAAACTACATTATGACATGTGAGGCTCTGGGGTGATAGACACAAATGGGACCAAACCTAACTATTGAGGGGCTAATGGTTTCTTGAGGATTATTCATAAATTAAACATAACATTTCAGAGGAAAGTATTAAGGGGTTTAATTTAAGTATTTTTACAGGCTTGTTATCTCTATTCCTGTTCCAAATTTGATTTTGATATCACAATGCTGGGAAATAAACATGTTTTGAGTGGAGTGAGATTATATGTAACTTAGAAACCACAATATCCATGTGAAGCAAGAAAAAGGACAAGCTGATGACACAGACTTAAGTTGCCAGCTTTACTGACTCCCCAGCTGTGTCCAGACTGGACTTCAAATCACAGAGAATCCACTTTGAGTGGACCTTTGACAGTGTAAGTGCACAGCGCATCCATCAGTCATTGAAACACACCGGTTCTGTGCAGCTGGCCTTAATAGAAACATATTTCATCCCCACTTCCAAGGCCTTCTAAATCATGAATTGATTAAAAAAGATTAAAAATATCAGTTTCATTTAAATTTTAGCATATATGTCGAAAATACATCAAACAGAATGTCATCATACCCCTCAAGTATAATAATAGTAATAATAGCAATAACTTTAATACAAATAAGCTAACATTCATTGAGAACTCACTTCCAGTAGCATTCTCCCTGTGTAGAATGAGTCTTTATAATTCTAACTGGGACATTCTTAAAATGAAAGAACATGCTGTTTATAGTCGCCCCAGGACTGCCTTGTACAAAGCGGGACATCTGAGTGCCCAGCTCTATGCTTTGTCGATAGGGTCCTCGCACCCCTGACACAGGGACTCTGCAGTCCTTTTGTGTAGACCTCCCATAACTGGCGTCGGGTTCTGCAGAGTGAGCGTTGCTGCCACCCCTGCTTGTGGGGCCCTACACCTGCAGCTTTTGATCTTGGTACTTGACCAACCCTGTCAACAAGGTTCCATAGGAGAAGATCACTCTCTGTTTTCCTCTTTGCATATTTAACAGAATTCATCACATCTGTAGACACACTATCCCCAGATTTGTTTTTCAGATTGAATGGCAGAGCTGAAAAGCTCACAGTAGCTGTGCCTTGCCTCCTCCACAGTTTTTTCTTAGATATCTTGGGCTCTAACACTAAGCTGCTTTATGCTGTGAATCTAATTAGGTTTTTTTTTTTTTTTAAGAAAAAGAAAACCAAGTAAATGAAGCTGATATTGAACCTTGACGCCTGCTGTATTGAATTGGGACCAGACGTTGAAGGATCATGGCACCATCTATTAATCACCATTGGCTCCCATTCGCCAACTGCATGCAGATTTCCCTCCAGTCATATTAAAATGAGATTCTGCATTTAAATGCCATTCTGTTAGCCTCTGCTAATTGCTATAAGCACATAAAATTGTGTTCCTCCATTCTCGGAACTTTTAGTTCAGAGATGCAACTTGTTTTTTTATTTCTTCTTCAAAGACTTTTTAAAAGTTTCTTTTAAAAATTTTATATTTGATTGTATGTTATGAATTTTAAAATTCTATCTCTAGCAAAAGACACACATTTCACATATTGAAAATATACGAGTAAATATCATTTAAAACAGCAATTATGTTTAATTTTATTTTTGTATTGAATTTATTGGAGTGACTGCTTAATAAAATTATATAGGTTTCAGGTGTATGATTCTATAATACATCATCTGTATATTATATTGTGTGTCCACCACCCCAAGTCAACTCTCCTTTAATCACTATTTATCCTCATTTTACCCTCTTCTACCTTCCCATCCCCTTTTTCTCCTTGTAATCACCATACTCTTGTCTGTGTCTATGAATTTCATTTTTTGTGGGTTTTTTGCTTAATCCTTTCACCTTTTTCACCCAGCCTCACAATCCCCTCACCTCTGAGAGCTGTCAGCCTGTTCTCTGTGAGCCTGTTTCTATTTTGTTTAATTGTATTTATATCTGAAGGTTATATTTGAAGAGCTGTGAAAAATAGCCCTGGAATAGAAACCAGTAGACTTAGGCTTTGCTTCATTTTATGAACAGGGTGTAGACATGGGTTCAAATCTCAATGCTGCCACTTCTTAGTTGCGAGACCTTGAGAAAAGTAACTTAAAACTAATCTTTGGGTTGCCTTTCTCTCATACACATCAAGTGGATAACATTAGAAATCTACTTGGAAGGGTTGCTGTTAAAAGAAAATGATTGGGAGAAATATTTTCAAAAAATTTATCTGCTAAAAGATTTTACTCTAAATATACAACTCTTAAAACTCAAAAATAAATACAAACCCAATTAAAAAGGGAGCCCACAAGTTTAATAGGTGCCTCACCAAAGAAGATATACAGGTGGAAAATATGCATATGAAATGATGCTCTACAGCATATATCACTGAGAAATGAAAAATCAAAACAACAACGAGATACCACTACACACCTATTAGAATGGCCAAAACCAGAAGAAGGCATCATCAAATGCTGACGAGGATGAGGAAAAACAGGATGCCTCATTCATTGTTAATGGGAAGGTAAAATGGTACAGCTACTTTGGAATACAGTCTCGCGGTTTCTTACAAAATCAAACATACTCTCACAATAGGATTCAGCAATTGTACTCCTTGATATTCACCCAAAAGAGCTGAAGACATATGTCCAAACAAAAACCTGCACACAAATGTTTGTAGCAGCTTTTCTTCATAATTGCCAAAACTCAGAAGCAACCAAATAGTCCCTCAGTAGGGGAGTGGGTAAATAATCTGTGGTACATACACACAATGGAATGTTATTCAACACTAAAAAGAAATAAGATATCAAGCTATGGAGAAGACATGATGAAACTTACATGCAAACATTTCTAAGTGAAGAAAGCCAATCTGAAAAGGCTACATCGACTATATGATCTATTGGAAAAGGCAAAACAACGACGACAATAAAAAAATCAGTGGCTGTCCAGGGATAGTGGGGTGGGAGCGATAAAATGGCAGAGCACAGGGGAGTTTCAGGCCCGCGAAGCTCTTTTGTATGATGCCACAGTGATGGATACATGTTATTACACATTTGTCACAACGCACAGAATGTACAACCCCAAGAGGGAACTGTAATGTCAGCTATGGACTTGAGGTGGTGATATTGACTTTTAAGTGTACATTCACCCATTGCAGCAAATGCACCTCTCTGGGAGAAGTTGTTAATGAGGAACTTATACAGAAGCGTGAGCAGGGAGTATAAGGAAAGTCCCTGTACTTCCCATTCAACCTTGCTCTAAACCTAAAACTGCTCTAAATATTGTCTATTATAAATATTAAATGAGATTTTCAAAAATATTTCACCTTTATTGAGGTATAGTTGACATAGACAATTATAAGATATTTAAAGTGTGCAATGTGAGGATTAGATATGCGTATCCATCATGAAAGGATTTCCTCCCATTGAGTTAATTAACACATTGCTTATGGTCGTATGTGCCAGCCTCAGCTTGGCACTGCGGTACTCTGTCTGCATCTCCTCGGTTTGCCAAAATATCCTCCTGGAATTTCCTCCTGAGGGAACTGAACAGGGTGGAAGCACCTGGAATTTACTATGCTCCAGACATGAGCCCTCAGTCACTGACAGAAGGGAATCTAAGGAAAAATCCCTTCATTTCCTCACATGTTGGGAGGGATACCTCTGAGGAGTGTTCCATCGGTTGTACCAGAGAAGGAACCCCAGTTGCCCATAAGGGTAACTTGCACATCAGCTTCCTTTTCTTCCTTAATTTCCTCCCTCTCCTCCTGGTGCTTCAGGGATCATTGACCAAATCAATGGCTTGCATTCAGTCTGTATCTCAGCGTCTACTTCTGTGGGAATCCACCCTAAGACAACGTAATCAGTGCTTAATCACACAATGAGTCACTCTTAGACAGTTCCTTATAGGAATCTTTCAGCCGTCTAACCAAGAACAAGGCCTGAGAAGTTAATCTTCGGGTAGCTCAATGCTGAACACTTTCTTCCATTATCTCATTTAATCCCTACAAAAAGCTTTAGAGGGAAGGTACACTATTTATTCCCACTTTACAAACAGCAAGGCAAAACACAAGGAGACGTGAGGAAAATTGCCAGTATCACACAGCTACTATGTGACGATCAGGATTTAAACTCAGTTTATTCCAAAATCCATGCCCTTAACTCCGCCTACACTTTCTCCCATGACATCTCCCATTGCTCTCCTATAAAATTAGTTCTGTACAGACTAGCCAACCTACCAGTCAGATACCTGATCTCAGTAGAAACCGGACCAAATGTTATTCTTTCCTGTGTCACTTCTCTCTGGGCAATGGTAATCCATTTCGCGTAGGATTCATCACGATGCTGTCATAAGGACTTCATATAGGAACCTCATTTTTCCTTCACCACTGTAGGTAAGTGGTGATTGTGGTCCACAAGCCTTGGCCTCCCTTTAAATATTGCAGCATGACTAAATCAATAACTAGAATGCTGGCACGCACACATAAGATAATTTAAATTGAGCAGCCAAGAATGGTCCGGGTATTTTCTCAGCCAGTGCATGTTTCAGTATAGAACCCCAATGTAACCAGCTGGGGGGACAGGCAATACTGTTTTCTTTCTTTATATTTCATGCCATTGTTATAACCAGTAAAGATTAAGAAATGATGAGCTAGCAGTATTATTTATTTATAAATAATATACAAATAGTAAATTATTTTCATTATTTCTCTAAATTTATATTTTAGGACATCAAAAATGCAATCATTTAGTATTATTAAAACATCATAGATGGTTTGCTACATTTCTTTTAAAGAAAGTCTTTTGAAGAGAGATCGCATCCTTTAAAAGATATAGGGCTTATCAGAACCCACTCCCTCCAAAACATTCTGGAAGAGTTTATACATCTAATAATCAAATAGACACAGAAAAAAATTCCTTTTAGATAGCACAGAAGACTTAAAAAAAAAAAAAACTTGGTGATATTTATAAAGAGAAAAGCAAAGGCGCAGAGAAATTACATGACCTCCTCAAGGTCACAAAGGGGGCTAGTGACAGAGCCAGGAACTGGGGCCAAATCTCTTGGATTCATTGTCCAACGCTCCATCCACCATACTTTACTCTCTCCGTGGTGTGCAATTTGCTTCTTAGCTCAAGTCACTCAGATGTGCTCTTTGGCAAAGTGGGCTGTTCAAGAGAGCAGGCTCCTTTCCTTTCAAAGTCTCCCCTGTATCAGGTCAGTGGGGGGGTGCCTTCCTTGTCACTCAGCCACAGTCTACCCACAGAGACACTCCACTGGGCGGGGCTCCGAGTGCCCACCCAGCACGTTGATCCTTAACTTACACAGCTTTTCAGTATAGAACATCTGTGGGTTCCGAGAGTGAGCAGATGGCGCTGAGCTGTGCCAGACTCAGCACCTCTCCCCTCCAAACTACGTTCCTCCCTCGGCATCCACAGATGATGGCAAAGAGGGACTCCGTGCTTCTGCAAAGCAAGGGGGCGGAATTGCGGGCAACGATTGTCTTGAAAAGGACAATTTCTTACCCAACTTCCTTTATCTCTTTTTATTAATGGACACCAAACTTGTGCCATCCTCAATTTCCTGAAGTCACCTAGCTGTGGGAGCATATGGCCAAAGGAACAGAGACTCATTTCCCTGGAGAAGTCACTTTTCTCCATTGCTATTCTTTTAATTATATTCTCAAGACATACCTGTTGGAAACTTCTAGGTCCATGTACTAAAGAATGATTGCCAGCAGGATACCCTTAAAATGTGTTTATAATTAATTACTTCACGCTACTGAATCTCAGTTTGAGTAAGATAAAATCTCAATCCAATATCTGTAACGAGGTAGAACTATTTTCATTACTTTAGACAAAATAAAACCCAAAACTTTAGGAAATATTATAAATAGTGCCCTATATATGCATGTGAGGGGAAATAGTTAAAAAGAGCCATTTTTTTCTCCATTTTTAAAAGACAGTTATTTCCTTTCTGCTTGAATTAAAACTAAAATATTCACATTTTATGACTAACATTGACCTTCAAAATAACAAAACCGTTGCAAGCCTCACTGTCTTATTAACAAAGAAACATCATGGAAGAATTTGAGGAACTTTATTTGGAAAGCAAAAATCCAAGCAGTGGAGCTAGAAAATCGTGACTCTGCATTACTGGGCCCAAGTTTACCGCTAACCTCCTTTCATCCCGCTCAGTGTTTATTAAACACCCATCCCAAACTGGGCTGAGTTGGATAAACTCCGTTTTCCACCCATGAGTCTTTCTTTCCTATGTGTCTTCTTTACTACTCCCAGGAACACTACACTCACAGCTTCTGACACTTGGGGTCACCACAGGTGTAGAGGGGGTTCCCCACACCAAGCAATTCTCCATGACGCAGCTGGGTGTTCTGCAATTTAACCCCTTGAGATGAGGTGAGATCCCACAGGTAAAGGGCTCAGTCTGCCAGGACTGCAGCTCCCTCTCACTTCAGAGCCTGCTGCAACCCCAGGTTATCAGTGGAGCTTGTAACTAACTGCCTATAAATAGTAGATTTCAATGATACTCCCCTTGGGTTTGATTAATTTTCTAGAGCAGCTCACAGAACTCAGGAAAACAATTAACTTACATTTAGTGGGTTTATTATAAAAAGATGATAAGCTATACAGATGAACATCCAGATGCATAGAACAAGGTGCATGGGTAGAAAGGGGCAGACCTTCCAAGTGCCCTCCAGCTCTCCTGGGACCTTCCACAAGCCCTGGGACAGGGAAGTCCTTCCAGCTACACCCTTTTCAGGTTTTTAAGAGGCCATTGACCTTGATTCAGACTCCAGCCCTTCTCCCCTCCCTGGAGGTCAGGGGGCAGGCTGAAGTGAGATAGTAACAGCTTTAAAAATAATGTGTGCTTCAGAAAGAGCACCTGGAAGATCAGCATTTGGAAATGCTTCTACTTGGTTTTTGTTACTGAAAACTATGTTGAATGTGTCATAAAAACTCTGTTACCTTTACCATTAAAAACCCTGGAAATAGAACTTTCTAACCACCTTGCAACTCTTCCAGGAGTTTGTCTGTGTTGAATTTGTATGTCAAAAACATGAAGAAGTGTCATCTTCTGATTAGGTTGCAAAGACAAGTGATTTCACAAGGGGAGTTGACATTTAGTGCCCTAATTTCAGCAAAAAGCTCACAATTGGTGGATAAATTTGACAAATCTAAAGAACACAATGAAGAAAACTCAGTCAAAAAATATACTTGCACAATTTGAATCTTTTTAAAAAATAATTTTTTGTGTTATGGAAGCCACTAAAAATAGAATAATTTCAGTATGAAGTCTAGTTCTAAGTTCAAATCACTAAACCAAGATTTTCAAAAACATTTAAGTCATTTTTTTGAAGTGACTGCCACTAAAATATTAATAATTATTTTTGGAGGAGCCAAAATATTTTCAATACTACCTTAATAAAATACATTAAAATGGTTTAAAATTCTATTCATTTCACTGTCAATATGATAATATGGTAATCATATATAATTAGGATATATGCTGTTTTCTTCTGCATTGTTACTGAGAGGCACATATGGTAAAAATGTTGATACTAGTATGAGTAAGTTGGTACTAGTGGGGGTGATGATAAACTGTTAAATGCACACGACTATTAAATGGGTACCAGTTAGGGTGTAAAGGAAAAAGGAGCCAAAGCGACATCTAGGGATCAAGCATCTTTTACTAAAATTTTTTTAACGCTGGGGAAAATGGTTTTGTTGGTGTGCGCATGTGTGTACACGCACGTATGCATGTTCACATTCATGTGCACACACCTGGGAGCGGAATATCAATGCTTACTTTTTTGACATGCTAATGTTGGCATGCTTATTAGATACCATAATCAAGATCTGTAGTGGGTATTTAAGTGGACAACCCCGGGTTGGGTGTGTGGTTAGGAATTGACGGGTCAACATGCGATTCACCAGTATCTAACGCAGAATGAGATTTCCCTGGTAATGAGTGTTGATAGAGTAGAGAACCAAGGACTGGCTTGGGGAATTCCAATGTTTGGAGGTCAAGAAGTTCTAGGGCAGCCAGCCAAAAAGATGGGAATGAGGAGGCCAAGGCACAGAAGGGAAACTTGAAGTGTGTTGTACCCTGAACACCAAGTGACAAATTGCTTCCCAGAGGGAGAATTTTGGTGAGAGGCTGGATGAAGAGAGCTAACAACAGGACCTGGCAAGCATGAGATCACTGGTATTCTCAATGAGGTAATTTCCGTGGAGAGGGTCTAACGAAGGCCTGACCAGAATGGACTAAAGGGGGAAGGAAATAGAGTAGACAGTATAGATGGCTTTTCATGAAAATTCTTTGGAAGGGATCATAGAATACCTTTTCACCATCCTCCATCCACTAATTGTTTTAGACTTCCTGCAGCCTACCAAATAGTTTGTCACTTGATTTCTTTGGCTCCGCACGTGGTGCACATTTTTCATGAAGGCTCATTCCCTTCTTTTACTCATTATGCATCCTCTACACAAGAGTGATTTCCTAGGAAATGTTTAGCTATCCTCAAAGACTCAGAAGAGATGGGACATGTCAAATTTACTGATTTAATCCACTCCTAAAACATAGTAGCTTTTGTCTTTAAGATCCCATAGCTAACAGCATGGAGACACTCATCTTAACGAATCCCATTGTTTCTTTAAGGTTTGTCGTTCTAGTCTCAGCGAGCCTGTGATTTTCCCAAGTGCATTGACTGTGTCCTTTATCTCTTCTGTGCCTGATACTAAGCAAATCCGCAATATGATCTTGTATTCGTCAACCACATTTTCTTGATATTCAAGTCAATTAAACCATCAAAACATAAATAAGTGAATAAAAACAAATAAAAATGAAAACATTTGGCTATGTCAGACCTATAGCAAATAAAAAAAGCACTCAAATTTAACTTTGTCAGAATCATTAGTAATTTCTATTCTGGGGATCTATCAGAAAAGTAGAGCAAGAAAAGGGAAAGAGAATGAGAAACAGAAAGAGCGAGAGAGCACGCAGGATTAGAAAGAAGGCAAAACAAAGCATACTTTGTGATATGATCAAAGTTTTCTGTTGAACCTTAAAGCAATTACAAAATTAAATGAGCTATGTCCTAGTTTTCTTATTGTGTTAAATCTGTGCTACATTCTCCCAGCATGTGAGCTGCTGTAAAGAAATTCCTTAGGTGCTTTTGAAATCTGTACTAATATCACATACCAGTTTGTCTCACTTGGGTCCTTCTGTTTTAGGAGACCCTGATGACATACCAGTGGCCAAAGAAGTCCCTGTAACTGCCTAAAACATCTGACACTTCCTCTGAGGAATAGGGAAAGGGGCTGGGCATTTAGATTTTTATTCTGTTCTTATGCCCGTGTATCTGACCTCGTCCTTTGCCCTATTGTATTTCCATCTACTTATCTCAGCTTGAATATAAAACTGTTAGAAGCTGGGAAGAATAAGAGAATATTTTATTTAGATAAAATGCTATGTGGATAAGTATTTCAAAATGATCTCTGGTCACAAACATATCAGATAAGGAGATAGAGATACTACATGCTAAGTGCTTTACATACATTCAGTTTATCACATTAGAAATTTAGGTGGATATTGTGACTATTTTCAAAAGCACACTGATACTTAGAGAGAATAAACCACTAAAAAAAAAAAAAAAAACATAAAAAAAAAACCAAAACACAACAGTCTAAGGAACAAAGGCAACAGGTTTAAATTCCGTTCTGTCTAGGTTGAAACTCACACTCTCTGCATTAAGTCATGTTGTTGCTATCGTGAGTAATGCAATCTATTTTTTTTTTATCGTTCATTTTAAGGGGTAGGGATGGGGTGGCAGAAGACTGTATGTCATTTGTTTACTTTGATACCCTCCCCAGTAATATAAAACATCTTGAAAACTGGGGATTTGGATTTGAATTCTAACTTTTACAGGAAGTTCCACAAATCATTCATTCATAAGCCTATTTACAAAGAGTCACTTTAAAGAAAAAGAAAATTCAATCACTTACTTTGATTTTCACCACATTTTCAATCTACTGTGTGACTGTGAGTATAAACATGTGTCTGTCTTTATACTTGAATCTAACCACTAATGCACCAAAAACTAAGCAAAACTGTCTAACTACAAATTGAACATTACTTATTTTAAATAATTAGCATTCAATATAAACTCAAGTGAGACCAAAAACAAGAGAAGGAAAAATGTCACCTCTTCCTTTCCAAAATACACTGATAAAATCGGCTAACTATAAATTGTATTATATAACAACATTTAAAAATGCCTTTTGGTCCTCAAAGTAAGCATCATTGGAAGGCATTGTTGTTTTGAGAATAACAATGATAGAGTAATTTGTCAATAACATCATTAAATCATGGGCAAAGACAGAAACAATACAAGGAAGTGATTACAACTACAAACTCCTGGAGTCATTAGCCTTATATTCAAATGCACCTTTAAAAAGTTAATTTCTAACATATTCCTCATAGCAGGACATTCAAAAGAAGAAAAAATCACAGACTAGATTAGATTCAAATCTCTCCTCTCCTTTCCTCTCCCATGTATCGCCATGACACTTGCCTGATTTTATAGCTTACTAAATGCTAGCACATAAAATTTGCTCATGAGTTCACCTGCTATGGTGAAAGACCTTTCCTGCATTTTCTATTTTTGTATTTTTAATTTCTACCATGCAGTAAATGCTCAGTAAATACTTGTTAAATATTCATTAAAATGCATTATAGGAATAGATCTGAATTGACATGAAACAATACAAGTTGTTAGGAATAGTTCTTGGGAGAAACTGTGAATTACATGCTAATGGGTTTAAAAACTTTCGACAATTCCCTATTGCCTGCCAAAGAAAGACTGAGAAAGGACATCTCGGGAGGGTGCATGTGCTGTAAGATAAGAGCACCAGTTACAATGGGCAAAATGGATGGCAGGAGTGAGTCTGAGCCCCAGCAGACCACTTAAGGGTCTATTAAAATACTCAATATGAGAGGTAGTGCAGATCGGAGTTAGGGTAGTGGTGGTGAAATACGAGTGATATTCTTCAGGTAGAATAGGTAGGACTTGGCCACTAATTAGACAGAGTAATGCCACAGATGGTGACTATGTTTTTGAACTTGAGTGATCATGAAGCTAGTAGGCCATGGCAAAAAAAAAAAAAAAAAAAAAAAAAAAAAATGGAGTCAGAAGGAAGGAAAGAACATTTGGGGGAGATAAGATTCTTTTCACTCCGGATACATATTCTTAATGACTTTTCTAGGCACTGCATATGTACCTTGGTAATGCATGCCGCTATCTTCTTTAAATAAAAGTGATGTAATTTGGACTCATTTCCTTTTATTTTATCTGCAGTGAAGGCTGAGAATAATTGCTCAGCTTCCATTTTATCCTCTCAAAAAGTGTTCTCAGGTTAGCCTTTAATAATCTCTTTGCCATTCTAAATCCTAGTTGAACTACCCATCAGTCTTCCATTATCTGGTGCAATCATCATGATCTTCATACGTCAGCCTTATTTAGCTTGAGATATTGAAAAAAAAATCTATTTGGGAAAGGTGGACAAAAATGTAAGCTGCACCCCATGAGAGTGAGACAGTCCTCCTGAAGGTATGGCGTTCTAAGATTTAGGGCCGTGGATGTTGAGCTCACAGGTCTCTATTGTCACAGTTATTTCATAAACCTGAATGTTCTTTAGGGGTAGAAATTAATGCTGCTCTTCTTAAAAATTCTCACTTTAATTATTTGGGGGCAGGAGGTGCAGAGCAACGCCCTCTAGTGGACAGCTTCTTACTCAAACCATCTCTTCCTCTGGGAAATCATCGCGTGCTTTCCTGACTAGGGCAAAGGCACACTGTTACACCTCGGTATCCCTCTCCTTCATAGCACTTGCCACAACTGAGAATTTGTTCCCACGTGTATAGCTATTTGATTAAAGTCTGCTTTTCCCACCAGACTATACTTTCATGAGATTTTATGTTTTTTACACAATGCTATATTTATAATGTTTAGTATACATCCTGGCAAATCAAAAATGCAATGATTAATACATATGCAATGAATAAGTGAAATGATAAATACATATGCAATGAATAAGTGAAAGGGGTTAAAAAATTAATTTGATATGGGAGATATTTCTGAATCTAAAATATATGATTCCACTATTCCATTTACCTGTAGAAAACTGATTTGTTACCCTATCAGAACATGTTGGAATATTCAGTTTTCAGAATCTGCTTTATAAATGAAGAAAATATATATTATAGGAATCTCAGATATATATGTTATTGCAGTAATGGTCTTAGCACAAACACAAAATAAGACAAACAGAGATTAAATCTAACAGAAGAAATCTTATCTCTGTATTAGAGCTACCAGCAAGCTTCAAAGGAATACGGAATGAATTGTTGATCTACTTTTACACATGACATAGTTTGTTACAAACATTTATTTTTAGAGATTGTTATTTTCTAACTGCACAATAAATTACTGCTATTTGCATAACAGAATTGCTTGCCCGCCTCTTTGATTTTTCTATCCAGATTGGGGATTATTAATATTTAGTCATATTTGAGATGGATGCTTTGACAGTGAGTATAAATGTAAAGTATATGTTCCCATTGTAAGCTTTTGTTTTCACTATTCCTAGGCTGTCAATAGTTCCTGTCCTATCTACATAATACACCCTGATCTTTAAAAAGTTTTGATAATAGAGCTTAAGTGCAAAAAAAAATCAGCGGAAAAAACTGGGAAATCCGGGGTGGAGGGATCAAGCAAAAAAAGAAAAAAAGGGAAAGGACTCACGGCCACAGACAATCACACATTCACACAGTGTGGTGATCGTGGGGGTGGGTGGAGGTAGTAGGGGGTATGGGGGGATAAGTGGTAATAGAGAAATACAATAAAGATAATGTAAATAATAAATAAAAGAAAGAAAAAAGAAAGAAAGGAAAAGAAAAAATACATATATGCTTCACAGCTTCAATATGCCCAGTGCAATGCCTGACAGAGCCAACCAATGCTTAACGGATGGGTGTTCAGTGAAGGACCAAAGACTGAAAGTTACTTTCAATTGCTCGAATTTTATAAGATCAATAGCATAACTGTCTCACTCAACTTCCTTACCTTTAATTTACATAATTTTATGCTTGGTCAAAGGACATTTTCTAATGAATTCAATTTAAATGAAATTAAGCAATTATCAAGTTTTTAAAATTTTCTAAGCATTGTGTTGAGCACAAAAGTTTTTTTTTTTTTTAAATTTTAGAATTACACAGTGTATCATATTTAAGTAGATGAATATACAATCTCCTATTTTGGATTCTGTGCCTTTCACACTATCTTTTCTTTATATATTTCTAAATCAGTAAAATAACAACTTCCCCCCAAAAAAGTGGGAAAGAATTTTGAGTATGTGGTGCAATGATACACTCACAATTCTTTCAAGAGAATATGCAGACTAGAAGATGCACACATTCTTGTGTGTTCTTGCTTACTGAACACGGTGATGGGTAGATATTAGATACTGAAATGCAGGGCGTAGATAAATGGATTAGGAATGTGGAGAGGGGACCCACTGTAAGGTTTTGGAAAGTAAGAAATATTAGCCAGGCCCTCGCTGAAGGCTGACACCCACCACCCAAGAGGGTTCTGGACATCGGACAGAGTGCACCCTGACTATACCACCCTAAGTCCTAGCAGTGAATGGGAGATGTCAGATATTAACTTTTCAAGTTTCCTTTTCCTGGAAAGTTCTTCTTTTGATTCTAGAAACTCTCCCAAACTTCTCTTTAGTGAGTCTGCCATTATAAAACTTGTTTGGCATAGTTCAAAGTATAATAAAAAAAATCACTTTGACCATTTATATTATTGACATTAATTGAGGATGCATTCTCTCTTTACTGTACTTTCTGATTTCCTTGAGGACAGAGTGTGTATTATTCATCCTTATGTTCCTAATACCCAACATGATGTCTAGAACTTTGAAGGTGCTCAGTAATGAGAGCCTTGAATGACTAAACTACATTATCCATAGTTCCCTTTGGTTGAACATTTAAATTATATAAAGAGCTATGCTAGCATATTATCTAGTGCATGACATCTCATTTTTATTTTCCTAGTATGATTTAATATGTTATTTCCTACCTTTCATATATGCAGTAAGTGATTCTTAGAAGAATTTCATTGCATAATACAATCTTGGACACAGAATAGATTGGTAGGATATCTAGGTGTTGCAGTATTTTGGTTTGAGTTCCATAATAGCTTTCTCTACTCTGTTATCATAAAAACAAATGATATACATTTTAGATAGTATTATTTTAAAAGGCACTCTGGGAACAGTTGGGGTTTAAAGTCAGTAATCAGAGTTTAAATCGGTTTGTCCCTTGGTATTTGGATACTCTAGGGGAAAGTCACTCAATTTCTTTCAGTATCAGCTCTTCTATCAATAAAGTGGAGATAATTTCTACCTTCCAGGGTTATGTGATAACTTGACATACTTAAAATGCCCAGCACAATATTTAGTACAAAGTAGGTCCCAAATAAATGGCATTAACACATTTATTATTTCTTCTACTGCTATATTTTAAAAGTTAAAAATAATATTAAAAAACAAATCAAAACAAGAGCAAGAATGGCAAACTTCTGTACCATATTATAAAGTGCATCTAAAATTGAAGAAAACTACCACTCTTTTTTTTTCACTGTTTTTAAAGTCAAGTTGGCATTTACTTTGGAGGTTTGAAGCATTGTAAATAAATTACATCCAATAATTTTAAAGTAGGTAGTTCAGTTTATGCACAGATATAGTTTGACCTTTTTAAAAAAATTTAATTGGATGTGTATATAATATGCCTACCACCCTTTCTTAATAAAAGATGGGGAAAGGGCAGTTCACACAGTGCTGGGCATGATATGATTAAATAAAATTCTTGTGAGCTGTCACAGTCTAGTGGATGAGAAATGCTTAACGATATTACCCTGAAAATGGTGTGACAACATAGGAAGTGGCATCATTGCCATATTTCTGCCCAAAAGTTTAAGATGAAAAGTCAACCAGAAAGGTATTGTTTCTGACCAACAGAGCAGAATTAAAAGGTCTCTTGCAGCTCTGACCTCACTTGGTTGAGGGTCATCCTGCTAAGCGAAAGGTCACCGGTTGAATTCCCAGTCAGGGCACATGCCTGGGCTGCTGGGTTAGGGGCGTGCAGGAGGCAACGTATTAATGTTTCTCTTGCACATCGATGTTTCTCTCCCTCTCTTTCTCCTTCCCTTCCTCTATCTCTAAAAATAAATAAATTAATTAATTAAATCTTAAAAAAAATCCTCTTGCATCAGAGTAGAAAATGGAAGTACAAAAAACATTCAAAATACAGTAGGGTAGAAATTCAAGAAATGGGCAAATGGAAGCAAAACGTTTTCCTGCAAAATGCAACAGCTGCCACCACCTTAGCATTACACAGCTAAGGAAGGCCAAGCCTCCTTAGGAATAAGTAGCACAGTGAAAGGATGAAAGACAACATGTATTGGGGGTAGTGTTAGTGAGGCTGACCCTTCCAACACACAAGTCCTGACAAAATGTGGAATCCTAATGGGATCAAGGGGTACAGGTAGTGCAGGGCAACAAAGTAACTGAAAATCTGGACACCGCAAGAAAAGGAATGGGACAGAGCCATCCATTCTTTAAACCAAAATTAGTCAAAGTTTTTGACCTTCCTTTTAGTAACAACGGAGATAGAAAGCAGTATCAGAATCAACTTATATAATTGAAATTTATAAGACAATTACACTTGTGAGATAACTGTAAAGTATGAAGCATAAAGTTCTATATACAGGTATGACCTGCTTTTTGAAGGTTCACTCTATAGCTATTTTGTGTTTACAGAAGACCTACGTTAGTACTGCCTGTTTTCTCAAACCAAAGGCAGTCCTAAGAGAATTTTCACTTCTACAGAAAAAAAGGCAAAGAGTGAAAGTAGTGTTGAGCATTCGCTTTGTGGAAGCTACTACAGAGGCAGCGGTACCCCAAGCAGCACAAGTGACGCCATTTCCAAATTTCATCCCTGGGACATCTCAGCATCTCAGCATCAGGCCGCCAGAACTTTGAACCGTGTCTGTGAGCAACTGTGCTTTATCTTGACTTATGCTGTGCATATGTTAGCGAGACCCACTTCGCATAAAACTGAACATAATTCAACGTTTCCATCACAGTGAATGAAATAAAGACCTTGTACGAGCACTGAACTACCTGGGTTCCCCATTCCTACTATTTACACACAGTGAGAATACATTTTGAAAGTTTCCAAAGTTACCATTGGTTCTGCTGGAGGCAAAATGGGTCCTCTTAGTCAGCATCCAGTAATGGATAATAAATGGAAAGTCTAAGGCTTGCGTGGATTGATGAGTGTAAGAAGCACGATATGTATTTATCAAATGACTCCTGCTTTTACTATATGTTAGTGCTATTTTAGGTTTTATGTGTTATTTGGTATGATTTGTTAGGTTATTTTTTTAGGTCTGGGAACACTCAAAATGTTTTCTCTATAAATTAATGTTAATTGTTTCTTTGGTTTATGCCATTTCAGCTCAGGAAAGATTTCATAAGACTGTTCTACTTTCAGATAGTGAGGGAAACCTGTATATTGTTTGGGTAGTTGTTAACAAATTATTTTAGTATTAATATTCTGAGTTGAAGAACTCATCTGGGAAGCCATGCAGATAAATAATCTATCAAATAGATTAAATTTGAAAAGTTAGGCACAACGTGCTATCATTCTCACATGATAATGTTGAACTGGCCTTATTTAATGTGACCTGCCTATGCCTCAGGAAGTCAGAGAGAGAGAGGGAGGGAGGGAGGGAGAATAAATTCTCTTTATAAAAATGTAAAAAATTTAAGAATAAAGGAGACATTTTCTTTGCAAATATAGTTTAAACATAACTAAGTTATCTCTGGAAAATATCCAAAATTGGAATTTTCAAAATTATTTGCCAAAAGCCTATGTTTATCTTCTTAGTATAATGAAGGAGTAAGGTCTTTTTTTCTAAATAGAAAAATTCTTCTGTGTGATAGTCTTTCTTCACACTAAATTTAGAATTTAGTTTCAACCAAGAAATACTGTCACAGGGCTACGCACTATTACCTAAATACCCTGCAGTTTTTCTTCAGTAGAAAACATTGTGGTGATACATAGAAACAAACAAACATCCCTGGTAGCATAACGAGGTGTTAGCTTATTATCAGGGGATGAAGTTCATTTTCAGCTATTCATTTGTGTTGTATGGAAGCATGGCTCTCTCCTGAGCTCCTTGGCACAAATCCACAGAGGAAATCAAAATTCAAACACATACACTGTTACTCAAAAACTCATGCCATTTGCCATTCAACAGACATCAGAGCAAAAAGACTCCATAAATCCAAATAGCCAGTCAATTCAGTAATCCAACTGAAGTTTTATTCCACCATTAATAACTTTCATCACTTCTATAACATGTATTGAGTGACTTATATGCCAGGACTTACCTTAGCATCTGAACAACATAAGGTCCCCGTATACAATGAGCTTCTAGTCCAGTGGGAAAGAAAATAAGGCCAAAATAAAAAAGGAACTTATGATGCATCATAATGATAACAAAAGAAACTATAGGATGGACATGAAATTTAGGTATTATAGAGGTAAAAATAATATTCTGGGGAATTTCAAGAAAAATTAGGCTATCTCTCAGATTTAAGGACATATGACACGTACGCATGTTGATCTCTCCATCCAGAAGAAAAATCAGGACTGAGAACTGAAGGGACTCCAATACAATCAAACTGTGAGACAAAGATAAAGATGAAGTAGATTTTGGGAAGGGCCCGTTCATCTCAAAGCCCCTCTGGGATCAGATCCCTAATTTCTACGTCTGTCCATAGATGGGAAATGGACGGCTATGAAGGGATTTCTAATTTAAAATGTGGCCAACACAAATACGATCACTTTGTTGGAAAGGTCCAAGGCTGACTGACTGCTCTAAGATGATTTCAGTGGGTACGGCAGTGTTTCCAGCACATCAATTCAGTGACTTCAGCAGGATAATGATGGTGAGGATAGAAACCATTCAAATGACTTGAGAGGGGGTGTGGATCAGTGAACTTTAGGAATTTTCTTGCTCTATATGCAAAGTTTAACCAAATGTTCTAATTTTAGGGTGAGAGCAAGAGCATGTGTAGTGATGTCATCCAATGTCATACTCAATAGGCTTGACAGGAAGTACCTATCATTCTTACCTTGAATTCAGTGACACTGCTTTCTACCGGCCTGGACAGTGCCAAGGAACACCGTGGTGGTTTCTTCAGCACAGTACACCAGAGAGTCAGTCTTGCATGGAGAATCCTGCCAGATCACAGGAAACTCTGCGAGGCTCTGAGCAGAATCATCGAAGGTGGTGACGTCAGAATTGCTCCAGGCTCTTGTAATTGAACTCATCATTCATTCCCTATCTTTCTAATTTTGCTGCACGACACTCTCCCACTCCCTCATTTTGCTCTAGTTACAGTATCTTGCTATTCCTGAAGCAAATTTACACACTTAGCAACTACCATTTAATTTTGGTCTTTGCCACCACTTTTTCTCTCTTATTCTGTATTATTTTCATTAATAATATTTCTTACCTCTTGAGATAGTATACATTTATTTGTCTGTTCATTTTATGTCCCCCTCCTCAATAGTCTCCTCCTTCTCAGGCAATGTAATCTAAATGAGCCCAAGAATGTGATTGTTTTCCCTTCTAAATCTTTGCAGAATGAGGGAAGGAAGGAAAGGTGGAAGAAGAAAGGAAGAGGATAAGGAGGGAAAAAGGAAGACAGAAAAAGAGGAAGAAAGAAGGAAGAACTACAACAAAAACAATTTTTTTTTAATGTAAGGTGTTTTGTATAATATATTTAGTGTGGCCATGAACTAGGAATGTTGTTTTCCTGTTAAATATATTTGTTTCCCATATAAAAGAATTGAAGATAATCATATGCCATTAATAGTCTTTATCATATGCCATTAATAGTAATGGTCTGTGAAATCTGTCTTATTTACTCATATAGTCACTTTCCCTTATTGAAAATGCAAGCTTCTATAGATCAGGGATAATTTTTCCATTAACTTTGCAATAAGAAAATCCAGATTATAAAATAAATAATTATTTGTTTAATTAAAGTACAGTGTGATATTCTTTAAAAAACAGAAAGTAATTTTAGATACAAAATTTTGCTAGATATTTATACTATGGTAAACAGGTTGAATATGGTAATACATAGTGCCAAATAGCTGCCATTTAGTGATTAATTAATGGTTGTCAGACAGTATACTAGCTGCCATATGCATGTCAATATATTCCTTTCTCAAAATAAAACTTTTAAATGGGTAATATCCTCATTTCACAGATAAAGAAATGACAAGTTAGAGAAAAATGACAACATAACATGGTTCACTAATAGCAAAACTGAAATTTGAACATAGGTCCCTTTATTTCCAGTGCCTATGTTGTGCTCAGTGCACTATACTCAGTCTTTTTCTGTTTTGTCATTGAAGATGTGAGTAAACCAAGTATTTGCTGATTAATTCAATAAAAATTTATCAAGTGTGATCACATACACCTGCCTGCTTGCATATTGAGCTGTCGATTGATTGATTTATTTATCTTGTTCCCCTTTTAAGCTGCCTTACCTCCTTTTTCAGAAAAAAGATTTCTTCTATACAGTAAGAGAAAATTAATTTTAAAATAAGCAAAAAAATGAAGTAGAGGAAGACTAAAGTATGACTAACAAAGAGCTAGAATAAGCTTATGATGCTACATAATAGAGAGTCTGGTTAAATTACTCAAGACTGGTTGAGAATTAATCTCTAAATCATTTTTAATAGTCGTTGAGGTGCTATGAATTTGCTACAATATTTATAGTTGGTAATAGAGAAAACAATCCTAAAACAAAACAAAATTACACTTGTGGTAAGTTTCATTATTCTCAATGATCAGAACTGAAAATTTTCCATGATTAGCATCCTATTTGGCCATTAATAGCCACCTGATGAAGACTCAGTAAATGAATTGCTGAAATCATAAACAGCAGCTTCTAGCATACACAAGGATTTGTTTGAGCTTTTTCACATTAAGGCCTTCAACATAGTTAATGGCATCCTGCCAAACTTTGATTTACTCAGTGCAGTTATATGGTGACTGAAATCAGTGTTGACCATCAATATGATCCTTGAAGTTTTAATTTGCAGATAAATCTTAGGACACACAGGAGAACATTTCAATTATGTGTCGGTCAGTGTGCAAAGTAATAAACAAATAGGTCTGGATGTTACCTTGTGTAGTTCACAACCAAAGGGAAGAAAAACGCATATAATTAAGGAAGCATAAAAGAGTTAAAAGTACAATAATGAGGTGTATGTAAGATACAAGGATAACCAGTGAAAATTTCATGTCAGAACTGGATTAAAAGGATCATAGATATCACATTAATAACCATATTGTCAGTCAGGCTCAACAAGGTTTTGCTTCTGCAAAAAACACCCTCCCACCCCAACCTCCTGTTTAATGTAATAAAACTTTATTTCTCACTTAAGTTCCAAGTCCAATAGTTTGATTGTGGCACTGGTTTTTACGTACGGTCTTACAGTTGAGCTCTAGGCTGTTGTATAGCCCCTGCGATCGGATTGCTGCCTACTGGGATTCAAACCTTTGTGATTCTCTTCTCTTGAGTAGGGGAGAGAACTGTGACTTTCACCCAATCAATAGACTCTGGAAAGGCGATAGTATGTTACTTTCACTATTAGGTTGGATTATTGAAAGACTCCATTTTGCTAACAGATTGTTTTCTACTGACTGCCTTTGCTGACTTGATGAAGTCAGTGTCCAAGTCAGGAAAGCACACAGGACAAGGAAATGTGGGCAGCCTCTAGAAACCACAGGTAGCTTCTAGGAGCTGACGAGGGCCTCTATCAACAGCCAGAAGAAACCTGAACTTTCAGTTCTACAGCTGCAAAGGAAATAAATTCTGCCAACAACCTGCATGAGCTTGGAAATGGATTCTTCCCAACTCAAGCCTTCACATAAGAATGCAGTGCAGTGGAAACCTGGATTGCAGACCACTGAGGGTGGCCTAGTTCATACCCCTGATCCACAGAAACTGTGAGATAATTTGTTTGTGTTGTTTTAAGTCAATAAGCCTGTTGCAATTTGTTATCAGCATCAAGAACTTTCTCTCAATAGGTGCTTTCTCTGATCTCAGTACAGGAAAGGTATATAGTATTTCATGTCACTGACTCCTGATACATCCATTCAGAAGCAACACATATTTCATTATCAGGCTAAGTCACCTGGTCACGTATGATATCAAAAGGATGAGAAAGTGCATTCCTGACATATAAGCTATAAGAGGAAAATAACTAGAATATATTTGTAAATAGCACCAGTGACAACTACACATTTTATAGTGTGCAATTTTCTGTTAAACAACACATAAGTGGCAATGGAAATAAAATTATCTTAAATTAATAAAACAGAGGAAGAATTACTAGTGATCAATCAAAGCTTTTCTGGCAGTCACACTTCTTCACTAAATCTGTATTTAAAATTCTCCTGAGAATAAGTGGAATCAATATTCCCATATCAGAAAAACATCACAAAAAACAAATATTTGTTAACCACAGGAAACACATTCACAAATAATTATTTTACTAATAAATAGTAGGCTCATGCTACTCATTAGAATTCATTATTATCTTTTCCCATTATCTCAGAAAACACATCAAACATGTTTTTAAAAAGCAGTGCCAAACTTAAATCCTCATTTTTTTCTTAACCATATATCTCAAGATACAATAAATCTTCTCAGCAAATAAAAGGAAATGCCTCTTTTGTAAAGTGGATCAATTTTTGGTTCCCTAGTTACCAGCCAATTTGACCTTCAAATTCAGTATTTATTTTTTACCTGACTTTCAAAAAACAGTTCAAATCTACCAAGTACATAGACCTTATGTATAGTCTATCTATCTGAACCCATACAGATCTTCTGACCTTAATTCTCTATTCTGCCTCAAGAAAGCTCAAATGACATAAACATCTATTTTCAATACAGTAGAACCACCTATCTTGTGCTTAGCTGAATTCAAGAACAGATGTGAAGCATCTTTAGTCAAGGTTTGGTGCTCAAAAGACTTTCATTTCCAAGATCGACATTGTAAAATCAGTGTTAAAAAAGCCTCCCATGACAAAAAGCAAAGGTATTTATAAGAAAGGTACACAGGGTGGGAATAGCTTAATATACACTTTCACTCTTTTTAGTAAAGAATCACCTACTTGCTTATTGAGAAAAATGAAAATTACCAACTTGTATAGGTATAGGTAAGGGTACTTGGCCCTGAATGTTCAAGGTTGGGGGAGCTGGGTGGAAAAGGTGACTGGATTAACCAAAAAAAAAAAAAAAAAGAAGAAGAAAAAAAAAAACAAATAAACAAACAAAAAATCCCCAAACCTCATAGACACAGACAACAGTGTAGTGATTACCAGAGGGACAGGGGTGTGGGAGCAGGTAGAAGAGGGTAAAGGGGGAATAAATGGTGATGGAAGGAGACTTGACTTGGGGTGGCTAACACACAATATACAGATGATACATTATAGAACTGTACGCTTGAACCCTATATCATTTTATTAACCAATGTCACCCCAATAAATTCAATACAGAATTTTGAAAAGATATATCCTTTTGATGAAAAGATGAAGTTTACAGTCCATAGAAAAAAAAAAACAATTCACACGATGTTATAATTATATTTTTTAAGTGTGGGCATGGTGACAGATAGAGCATATCAGCTAAGTAAGAGGCACAAACTCAATCAGTACTCAGGGAGAAAGGTTTATCATGGAATAGTTCCTAAAGGATTTTAAAGTAACAAAATAATAAAGTGTTATTTTATAGTTAATATTTTGGGGTAGTTACGATTTTCATGATCTCTGCCTAAAAATCTAAATGAATTTGCAGTTTTTAACATTCTCATGATCCTTAATAAGTAAAAAGTGCTGTCACACAAGTAAGGATATTAGTGTTTAGAGAGACCCAGGAAGCTAGTGGAAATTGTCCAGCTAACAGTGGCAGAGCTGGCTTTCCAGAAGAGATTTTAATTTCTTGACCATCCTACCTCAGAAAGGGTGAATGAGAATCTGCAAGGGACAGTGTAAAACATTCCAACATAAAGGAGGACAGAGGTAATAAAGACCATGGGAGAAGCCACTCAGAATGGTTTGAGGTTAGAAAAAAATTAGGGAAGTAGAAGCATGGTTATAAGCAACGCTGAGTTCATTCATGGTCTCATTATGGCATAGCATGTAATTTAGCCTCAGTCAGGAAACTAAATTGAAAGTGCTGAATTATGAAGATAGGATAAGAGAAATATCTATGACAGCAAACATTTAAATTTAGAGAACGGGAAAATAGCAGGTTTAACCTCAATTTATCAGTATAATAATACAGCAATATGTTTGAGATTAGAGTGAAGAAGAAAATTAGCAAAGACAGTGCTACTGGTGATAAAAGAACACAAAGCAGAAAGCACAGAGATATTATTTGGAATTATTCACACCCCTTCAGAGAGAATACTGATCTATTCAGGCCTCCATAGTGAGATCCAGGCCTTAAGTTCAATGAGAGAGAAATTCAGCTTAGGCACCAAGTAATCATTCACTATGATTAGAACTTGAGGTGTTCATTTCCATGATAAATTACACTTCTCTCTCAGTAAATACTAATAATAATTGAACCTAAAAACTGAGTCCCAAAATACACAAAGTAAAGCTGATATATCTGAAAGGGGAAATAATTCAATGATAATAGAGGATATTTTAATACCTCACTTTCAATAATAAACCTAACAATTAGATCAATTTTAAAAAATGGAAGACTTGAAGAACGCTAAAAAACCAACCACAACTTTTCCATGTGATTTATTTAAATTAGTATAATGCCCTCAAAATCCATCCATGTTGTTACAAATGGCATAGTTCATATTTTTTATGGCTGAGTGGTATTCTACTATATAGATCCATTCATTTGTTGATAGACACTTAAGTTGTTTTTATAATTTGGCTATTGTAGAACTGTATTATTTTACTCATATGTAAAAAATAAAACAAAAAAATAACAAAGGAACTAACTAAACAAAAGAAAAATGAACTCAGATACAGACAACAAAATGGTGGCGGCTACCAGAGAGGAGCTGGGCTGGACAAATTGGGTAAACGGCATTACTTACATATAAGGTTACAGATGAGAGCTAGACTTTTGGTGGTAAGCACACAATGAAGTATATTGATATTGAACTACAGTGTTGTATACCTAAAATTTATATAATGTTATTAACCAATGATACCTCAATACATTTAAAAAATAAAACAACTAAAACACAACTAGATCTCACAGACCTTTACAGAATACTTCTCACAATACCACCACATATTTCTCAAGTTTGTATGGAGCACTCTCCAGATAGAGCATATATTAGGCCATAAAACAAGTCTCAATAAATTTAGAATGATTGAAATTATACAGAGTATATTTTTCTAAGAAAATTAAACTAGGAATCAATATAAAGAATACTTGAAAAATTCACGATATATGGAAATTGAGTAATACACCCCTAGGTAGTAAATGTATTGATGGAGAAATCACAGGAAAATTTGAAAATACTGTGAAATGAATAAAAACAAAAATAAAATATATCAAAACTTATAGGACTTAGCCACAGAAGTGCTTAGAGGGAAACTTATAGCTCCACATCTATATTAAAAAAGAAGAATGATCTCAAATCAATAATCTAATCTTCATACTTAAAAAGACAAAAAAGAGGAAAGAAAATTCACAGCAATCAAAAAGAAGGAAATCATAAGTATTAGAATGAGTATAATCAAAGAATGGAGAAGCAAGAAAAGCAAAGAAACTAAAATTTGGTTCTTGGAATAGAATAACAAAATCAGTAAGTTCTAGCTAGACTGATGAGAAAAAAAGAGAAGGAGGGAGCGTGAGAGAGAGAAAAGAGTGAGAGAAAAGGAAAGGAAGAGAAGGCGAAAAGATTCAGTTATTATGATCGAGAATGAAAGGAAGAGCATTACCATCAAAGGACTAAAAGAAGGGATATAAGGAACTATTTTAAACAATTATATGCCAACAAATTAAAGAACCTAGGAGAAATGAAAAACAGGGTGAGGGGGAAAGAAGGGGGAAGGCTCATCAAGAAACATGCATAAAGGACCCATGGACAAGGCCAAAGGAGGGTAGGATTGAGGGTGGGAGGTGGGGGAGAGGGTGCAGGGAAAATGGAGACAACTGTACTTGATCAACAATTAGAAAAAGAAAAGAAAGAAAGAAAATTAAATAAAATAAATTCTTAAGGTTGTAAGTTTTAAAAAAAGAAAAAGAAGAAAAATTCCTAGGAAAATTAATTACCAATACTGACTCAAGAAAACAAAAGGTCTTCATAAACTTATAAGAATAAATCAATAATTTAAAAATTTCCTACAAAGAAAAGTCCAGAATCAAATAACTTCACTTATTAATTCTATCAAACACATAAAAAGAAGTTAACACCAATCCTTCATAATGTTTTCCACAAAGTAGAAAAAGAAAGAATTAATCTCAACTCACTTTATCAAGGCCAATATTAAGCTGATGCCCAAATCAGACAGACATTTCAAGAAAAGGAAACTCCAAAGCAATATCTACTAGAAATATTAGTACAAAAATAATCAGCAAAATACTAACAAACCCAAACCTGCGACCATGAAAAAAAATATACACAGATTAAGTGGGAATTATTCAAGAAATGCATAGGGAAATGCATTCAATATATGCATAACAAAAGGTACAAAGTGGGCTTGAGTGGGGAGAAGGAAGGGAAGAAGAAAGGGAGAGAGAGAAGAAACAAAAAGAAATTGGTTTAGAATATAGTAAGTTTCAAAAACGTGCATCTTTAATAGAAGTTGAAAATAGTTGATTAACAGTTTGATGAACTAACAATTCAACTGTTTATTCAGCACTTCAGGAGCCCAGGACTGCTATTTAAATATGTGTATTTTCAGAGCTACCAATACAGGCATTCTGAGAAGTCAAAATGCTGTACATAAATCATTACAGCAATTACACTTTTAACTATCACTTTTAATTGAAATGGAAAGTTTTCTGCCCATAGACTTAAGACATGCTTTCAGTAAAACTTAGAGGGTTTACTAGAGCAAACATTTAAGAAATGAGTTTTAGAAAGAATTATGTTTTACAAAGTAGTCCCCAATGGTTATTGTTTGCTCAAAAAATAGAAATTAATAAGTTGGTAAATGTCCTACTACCATACGACCATATTATTATGGATACCAATTGTGCTATTTTACAGGGAGAAATACAATGAGTCTCTTCAATATGGGATGTATTTATACATTCTCTTCTCCTAAGTCCTTGCTAAGCTTTCAGCAACGTGAATACTGATGAAAGGCTATTTGCTAGAACAGGGTGCCCTTCTTACTTGAACGTGAGGTATTTAAATTTAAGGTCAATTATTTGCACTTCCAGTTCAATTAAGAGGACATGGTCTCATAGTTTAATTTACAACAGCTAGTTAAACTCCCTAGAAAATATTTCAGAGTGCCTAAATAGCAATTAGTCATTGGGGAAAATAAAAAGAGGCAGCCAAGTTTAAATAACTATCAGATTAGCACACACATCACACATATTATTTTATTAACTCATTAGTAAAGTAGTTAGAATAAAGAACTGACGGTGTTTTCTAAACTATATAAACATTCTAGGAAAATGTAAGAATTAGGTGAAATGCACGTTATATTGACAAGTAAACTAAAGAGGAAAGGGACCTTCTGGACAGCTTGATGTGGGATTTAGGAAAAAGGATGCTAATTATTTTGTATAGACTTGATTACAGCATCTATGTCCATATTTTAATTTTTCTACATCAATATTTTAATAGCTCAAGTAGATTGTGATTCAAAGGAAAAAAAAGGAAGGTATTGTAAATAATAGTAGCTACCATTTGATTAACACCTCTCATGAACTAGATGTTAGGTTTAGTTAATCTGTATAACATTGTTTTAAAAATCCCTTACAATTTATATAACCACAGTTTATATGATTATGTATAAACTATACATATGTAGTTTATACAATTACAGACATAGTTTATATGGTTATGTATAAACTATAGTTCATATAACTACAGTTTATATGATTATATATTATATGTCTATCAGGATTTTAAGGTTGTAAGAGAGCAAGCATAGAAAGCACTAGATAAAGTTTGAGACTCCTTCCATATCCATCATCTGTGAATCTTTAATCCTAACACTTTCTTCAGTTTCATATAGAATAAACCTCTCTCCAGCCCATTTCACAGTGTAGTTGTATGTGCCATTCTGTAGTATTGGCCAAAATATGGCTATAAAGATCCATAAGAATATCAAAGGGATGTTTGAGTGCATGTGATCTCCTGGATCTCAATGACTGAAAGCTTCTCTTCAGAATTTAGGCAGCAGAAGCACATCCCACAACAAAATTCTCTTCTTTGGAAGTATCCAGGTGCTTCTGGGGGGCGGGGAGGGGGTTGTACCTCAAAGTACATAAATCATGAATCTTCCTTTCATGGTACTGAAATCTTTTATTGATTCAAGGGTTTGCTTTAGGGGGAAATGTCACAGTGTCAAGACAAGTGTGGGTGTCAATGTGAAAAGTACTTATTTACTTTGCTCTTTGGGAAACAATGCTGTGTTGCTATGACAACTGCTATATGACAGTTTCTTTTTGATTATACATTTGTACCTACACGTACACACACACACAAACTCACTTGCATTTTCATATATATATGCAATCCATTCAAAGAGCACTTATATTCCTAGGCACAGATCATTTACCTAAGTAGACAACAGAAAAATTATGGGGAAAAATTTTTCTTTTTCCTTCTCATGGAAAATTAATTGAATCAACAAGGACCTCAAGATGAATTCTCTTAAAGTAGGTGTTAGCCAGTCAAATGTAAGGGTTTAGAAAATAAGGTCTGAAATAGGTAATGAGCTTAATATTCATAGTGACAGTGGAATCCTTCCTGTAAAATAAGGTGTAACCCTTACATTAAGAAAGAGGGATTAAGTTTAAAATTATGGAACACTTTAACAAACTTGAAAGGTCATCTTTTTCTTTTTTTTTTTTTTGTATTTTTTACTTGGCTTGAAATATGCTGCAATCCAACAAAATATGTACATCTTGTACATATTTTTATTTTTTCTATTATCCTCAAACTACCTGTAGTCTTATGCATTCATAATTTATTTATTGATTTGCTTTTATATGAAATAGATGGATATGAAAAGGAAATTCTATACTACTAGAGTAAATAAAAGACCCAGTATTACTTGTCATAAAGATAAAGCAGCTGCCTGAGGAAATGCATAAATTCTCCCATCTATGTACAATCAAACATAATCTTTTGTAGAACTAGTGAATTTTTAATATACTGGAAAAGACTTCAATCAGCTCTACAGCATCCTCAACAAGTGTCTACTTGAACATTACCTCCACAGACACAGACCTTATTATATCCAAGAAAAATCATTCTTCAAATAAAATATTCTACTCAATATGAAGTACAGTATAATTTACACCTCAAATTAGAAGTCACAGTAGCTCCTTCAAAGTCTTCTTTTATGTAAATAGGTTTTTCAATGAGAGTTTTTCCTTGTTTTTTTTTTTTTTTTTTTTTTTGTGCATGTATCTTTTAAAAAATTTCTGCTATGGCCATGCTAGGTTTTAAGAACAAAAGAACTATCGAAAAACAGTCAATGCCCTCAGAGCATTTTTTGACATGTCCTGGTGGGGTAAAGACAAACCAGATTTTCATGAGTACAAACAGAGCATTCCGTGGAAGCAATAGAAAGTAGTCCTACAGTCTGCTTCTGTGATTTCTTGAGTTGTAGAGTAGAGACAGAATTTGTGTTGAGATGAGAAAGAAAAGTTTGGCAAGTGAACAAGTTGGTGGAAAATGTTTCTAGGAAGAGAAGCAGAATACAGAACCATGCAGGGGAGGAAGTCAGGTCTGTGCATAATGGCTGGGGCACCAGCTTCGAGGACAGGAAAGTGGGAAGATCTTGTAGGTGGCAAAGGCTCATCTCGAAGGTAGAATGAAAGACAGCAAAGACATTGTTTCTTGGGCAATACATTCAGATGTTATCTTGCAGACAATGGGGAGTCACTATGATCTTAAGAAGGAAAGGGATATGATTCAATGTGTGCTCTAAAAAGGAGAAAATGACAGAAATGTGTATAATAGAATGGAGAGTTTTAAAACTGAAAGTAGAATAAGGAAAATGGTTTAGTCTAGAGTTACATAATGTGTCCAATTAGCATAGTGGGGAGAGCAGATTGGGAGCTAACAAGGAGAGAAAGCACAAGGCTTATCATTCATCAGATACCTGAGTAAGAGAAGATAAGAAACCAGGCTTGTGGATACATTTTTCACATGGGTAACTGGAAATGGGAAGAGAAAAAATGGAAAAAAACAAGGCTACCTAAGGACATGTCAAGTTTAAAATTTCTTAGGTATATGATATGGATAAAGGCTAACCTTCTTAGAAAATGCGAGACCTAGATGTATAGTTTTGAACTAGAACAGTCTTTAGATATTAGTTGAAGTTTTGATGTATCAGTTTGAGAAGAGAAAAATGCTACAAGCATTTGAAGAAACACAGATATTTAAAAGAAGAAAGGACCCATGGACAAAGCCAAAGTGGGGAAGGATTGAGGTGGGAAGTGCGGGTGGATGGGGCAGGGGAGAGTAGTGGCAGGAAAATGGACACAACTGTACTTGAATAACAATAAAAAATAAATTAAAAAAAGATACAGCAAAGAGTGAATTCTAGCAGCATGACTTACTACTAACATTTCTGGTCATTCATTTTCAAATAAAAATGATGGTTTAAAGGAGAATTCAAATCAAGTCAAAGGAAGAAAGATTTCTATAGAATTTAGTCCTGGGTGGGTGTCTGGCGACTCATGGGAGCAGTTTTAGAGACACAGCGGTGGAGAATGGCCAGAAGCAGTGGAGAAAATGAAAGTAGAGGGGTCCTTCTCAAAGTATACCTAAAATTTAAAGGCAGAAAGGTGAGTTGATGGCTGGAGAAAAATCTCCACTGACAACAGACTGTGTCTTTGCCTCTTGAAAGACCATGGCCCAGAAGACAGCCCAATACC
This sequence comes from Pteronotus mesoamericanus, assembly GCF_021234165.1. Taxonomy (NCBI): domain Eukaryota; kingdom Metazoa; phylum Chordata; class Mammalia; order Chiroptera; family Mormoopidae; genus Pteronotus; species Pteronotus mesoamericanus. The sequence goes on from NW_026555189.1 coordinate 17,481,968, forward strand.
CACCTGTATCTCACTGCATATAGGAAGTAGACTATATGGAAAAATTGTCTCCAGTAAGAGCAGCACTCCCGCCTGTTTTCATCTATAATTCATTATTTTCTCTTCTCTCACTCCCACAACCTATAGCTTGAGGACTACTGCCCAGAGGCAGCCACAAAGCTATTGGGAAATACATTTGGACACAAAGCATAAAATAGTCTTTTAACTTTTTATTTAACTCCGTATTTTCCTAGAATTGTGTGAGTACGTGGCCCTTTACTCATGACAAACCCCGCCAACTAATGGTCTGGGAAACATTCTTTGTAAAATTTCAGTCTACACACAACATGAGATGATACCTTACATAAACAGCAGTTTGGCATGCAAAAGCTGACAACGTGCTATTAAATATTGATCCCCTTGCCTTATGTTTAGTTTAATACATTTCAGTTGGAAAAGGTAAACGTTTCCCATTTCAGCAGTAAGTCTCCGATCCTTTACCATCTGACTGTTTAATTGCTTCATATACAATACTATTCTTCACTTGAAATTCACAAGCTGATTTGAGCACTGTATTATGTTATTTGTTTACTAGCTTGCATGTGTTGTTACAGTGTAGGATCTTATGTCATTAGTATTCTTTGGTGCATAATGTGGCAAATTATAATAGGGAATATGGAGAGCCTGCTATACACCAAACTCTAGGCTAATCATTTTTCACATCATAGTTTATTTATTTTTTCTAAAAACACTATGCATTATATATTATCATTATTCCTGTTTTGTGGTTAAAGGATCTAAAAGGGTAATTCACCTGCACAATGCCAATCAACTACACAGGGACCAGAAAGACCTCTCAGGAGCACACATTTTTAACTATGATTCTTTACTATCTCTTGTGTGCTCACCCAGATAGATGCTGAAAAGTTGCTCAATCAATGCTAATTCCACAAATGACCGACTTGCTCTAGCATGGTCATTTTTTTTTTTTTTTTTTTTTGCTCATTTTTAGCCTGATGAGAAAGTCAATTGGCTCCGACTTTTACCTGATGCTTTATTGAGGTCTGAGCATTATTACAAAATCACATAGAGACTGTACTTACAAAGAAATCTTTGTTAAATGGGTTTCTCCCTTGTCAAGAAATGACTTTGGATACAGTACACAGTTTTTATGGTTTTCTTAACTCTTTTGCATTATATAAATTCAATTGCACCTTTACAAAGTATTTCAGAGAGTACTTTCTAAAATGAATATTACAAATGTGGGCTTGTTAAAACCAGTTGGCCTTTAGTTTTCTACTTCCCTGGAAAGAAAACCATAACCTGTAGGAATGACAGCCTGTTGAATGATGTGGCTGTGGAATTCTACAATAATCCTGTTATTCTTACACCACAAGCTATTTCTATGCAGTGCGCTGTACCTGTATATTATTCTTACAATGCAAAATCCCATTAAAGTCAATGGTGCATGTATCCATTTCATTTCAATGTGACTTTGTATAATAAAAATAAAATATAGTGAGGAGAATACATAATGAGTTGCCTGCCAACACTGTTCAAAGAACAATTAAATAATCGAGGAAGTGGAAATTACCTTAGTACAAAGGATGTATCCACAAATAGATTCCTGTTAATTTAGGGTATGCCCCAAATTATACACAATTGCCAAAAACTTTCTTAGTCCACAAAGCATCAAAATACCCACAAGAGTGATTAATAATATTCCTGTTCTTAGTATAGAAATGTCAAAACACACTACCCATTTTTCTTTTAGTTTCTTGACAATTATTGTGCACCCCTAAGTGACAAAAATCTCTGGAATATGTGTCATGAGCTGTATTTAATTTTTAAAAATAAAATAAATTCCCCTTTACCTTGCAATCAACAATGTAGTAATTAACTGAATATATTTTAATGGTTTCAGAATACTTTCCTGTCCTTTTCAACTGTTTTTTTTCCTCTAGCACATAAATGATATTTTAATATTAAAATTTCATTTTTTTCTAGACTCTCAGTTACTTCTAATGAATGCCTACTATGGAAAGGGGAATGGTATGGAAGAGCAGGGGAATGTGATTTAACAGGTGAAACAAAGCAAATATTACATGCAGTTTATAATGAAGTACTGAAATCCACTATGTATTGAACTGCCAAATTTTAAAATGTGATTTGTTGCCTTCGTATTTATTAAAAAAAATTTACTGAGTGCCAGTTATGTGTCCTACCACATGATGCTCCATTAAAGAAATCTGCATTCTAGGTCAGTGTCTCATGTTTCCCATATTAAATTCTCTGTAACAGTTTCATGGCATTTTGTCATTCCCTGATGATCTTCTCAAACACCACAGTTCATTTGAAAATACTTGGGCTTTGGGGTTAGTTCAAGCATTTTTGTGCTGTCTGATCTTGTATAATTTATCACCTCTGTGTCTTATCATCCTCAAATATTCAAAGCTGTTCACCTTTATCTCATGAGCTATTTATTAAGCTATTGATTTTTTTTAAAAAGATGCATGTATAGCATTTCTGTCATAGTAGGACTTCAGAGAATAACAGTTACATTTCCCATCTACTGTTTGCAAATATTAAATAGGTCTTCCGTTATATAGTACTTCCTCAAAAAAGTAGTAAACATTTTGACTTTCAGGGCTATTCGTATTTCTTTTATGTTGTATTGGTCTTGCTGGACACCTTAGCTTCAGTTACTTCATCGTTCCTGGATAGTATGATATTAAGACATGGTAAGGAATATGCATTTGCTCTTCATCCCTGGTTTCTAAAACAGAGCTCCTAAAGCCCTTGGAATTTCTTGAGTGATAGGGGTAAGAGGAGTGTCATTTGTTATTCCTATTAAGCACCTTCCAACCACACCAGAGTTTATGCTAATGAGGTGACTTTTTCTTGGCCAATAGGGTCTGGTTAACAAAGGGACCATTCATGTGATTAGAGAGATGGAATTTCAACACTCCAACTCCTGACCTCCTGAGAATGATGAGGAGCTGGAGACTGAGTTCCATCACCAATGGCAAATGATTTAATCAAGTGTGTGTAATGGAATCTCAAAAAACACACAAAAAACAAAAACCAAAACCCTTAAATGACTAAACTCAGAGAGCTTCTGGGTTGGTGAACACATCCACATGTCAAGAGGGTAACACACTCCAAACTCCACGGGTACATAAAAGCTCCTGTACTTGGTCCCTTCTGGACTTCATGCTTCGGACCTCTTTAACAGGCTGTTCATTTGTACCTTTAATAACACTATGTATAAAATATCAGTAATAGTAAGTAAAATGTTTCCCTAAATTCTGTGAGGAATTTTATCAAACTATTGAATATGAGAAGGAAGTCTTGGGAATCTCCAATTTATAACCAGTTGGTCAGATGTACCACAGGACAACCTGAGACTTGTCATTGACCTCTGAAGTTGGGGGTACTTTTTGGGACAAAGCCCTTAACCTGCGGGGTGTGCATTAGCTGCTTTAGAATAACCCATACATTTGGTGTCAACAGTAAAGTGTGAATATAGAGAAAATAATTTTTTGAATTTTTTTTCTCCTTTTGGATAGTCTTTTTCCCTATATTCTGGCCTGAGCTATTTCTTTGTCTCACCAAAATCTTGGTCTTCTTTTAAAATACAGAGGACACATCATTATTTACATAAAATCTTCAGTAATCTTCCACTTGGCTATAAGATTTTTCTCCCTTTGAACTCAGAGAAAAAAGTCAGCATAAAAGAAAGGTTTAGGTAAAATCTGTAGATCTGAAAATAAATCAGATGCAGTCATCCATTCCTTCTTGTAACTTAGAGTCTAACTGGAATTGTGTATGTGCTGGGGGTGAGCGAGGTAGGTGTGCACGTATGTAATAGAGCAAAACGTGCCCTCCATCTATCATCCACCCACACAGTCGCAGAGAAAGTTCTCCCTGATGTTTAAAATTTAGTGATTTTACCCAGAATAACCAAACGTACTCTTTAAAATAAGAACAAAGTTGGACTCACACATCCGTATTTTAAAGCTCACTACAAATATAGAGTCATCAAGACAGCATAGTTCTGGAATAAAGAGAGACCTATAGATCAATGGAATAGAATTATGAGTCCAGAAATAAACCTTTATACTTATGGTCAATTGATTTTCAACAATGAAGTCAAGACAATCTAATGGAGAGAAAATAGTCTTTTCAGCAAACAGGGCTGGGGTAACTAGCTATCTACTACATACCAGAGAAAGAAGTCCCCAAACCATACACAAAAATTAATTGAATACTACATGATCTCACTGATAACAGGAATCTAATGAACAAAACAAACGAGCAAAATAAAGCCAAAGGCTTGGAAATAAGAAACAGACAGGGACCAGAGGGGACCAGGGAGGGAGGATAAGGGAGGAAAGAAGGGGAAGGGCCTAGTTAAAGGACAAGTATAAATGATCCATGGTTATGGACCACAGAGTAGGGATTGACTGTGGGAGTTGGGGGTGGGGCAGGGGAGAGCAATGGGGGAAAATTGGGATGACTGCAATAGAAAAATAATAAAAAATAAAATAGCTGATGAAAAAATCATTTTGTCAAATAAACTTCTGTAAGAGCCAAAAAATAAAATACTATAGAAATTAATTGAAAATGGATCATAAGTATTAAAGTAAAAGCTAAAACTGTAGAATTTTTAAAAGAAAACATATGAGTAGATTTCTGTGATCTTGGTTAGGTAAAGCCTTCTTATCAATGACAACAAAACTTCATGCGACAATAGGAAAAAAAATGGACTGTATTATAATTAAAAACTTTGTGCTTCAAAATACACCATGAAGAAAGTGAAAAGATGACCCACAAAATATGAGAGAATATTAGCAAATCAAAGATGTGATAAGGGTCTAATGTTTCAATTCTATGCAAGGAACTTTTACAACATAAAGAAAAATATCCAATTTAAAAATCAGCAAAAGATATAAATAAACATTTCTCCAAAGAAGATATACAATGCCAACAAGTACATGAAAAGATGCTGAATATCATTAGTCACTGGGAAAATGTAAACCAAAACCACAAGACACCACTGAACACCCACAGGATGGAAATAACAAAAATAATGAAAATTAATGTGTTTTCAAGGATATGGAGGCATTGGAACTATCATACATTCCTGCAGGGCATATAAAATAATGCAGCTACTGTGGAAAAGCATTTGTTAGTTCCTCAATAAGCTACAGATATAATTCTATGGCCCAACAATTCCACATCTAGGTAAGCTCATACACAAATATTTATAGCAGCACTATTCATAATAGTTAAAATATGTAAACAACTTAGGAGTTCATAAAATGATGAACAGCTAAACAAAAAGTGGTAGGTGTAGCCTTACCATGGAATATTAGTCGGCCATGGAAACAGCTGAAAAACTGATGCACGCTACAACATGGATAATCGTTGAAAATATTATGCTAATTAAGAGAAGCCAATCACAAAAGGCTATATATTGTATGATTTCACTTATAAATTTATAAAGACGAAGGATGAATTAGTGGTTTTCAAGGCTCGTAGGGTGGAGAGGGCTTCAGGGGAAACACATAGCACAGTAGGTTGGACAAATGTCATAGTCTGAGAAAATAGTTCCCACAAGGGTGCCTTGAATCAGATACGAGCTTCAAATGTGTCAGGGATGCCTCAGGACCACCCTCACCTCAGAACAGCTGGCTACAAACTCAGAGGCTCCCATTACCATCCTCAGGTTTGCTAGTTTGCTAAAATGCTTCACAGAACTCTGGAAACACTCTGCTTTTAACAGTAGTTGTTTTATACAAGTTGAGGAGACACATTATCATCAAAGGAAGAGATGCACATGGTAGTGAAGTCTGGGATTGGTCCAAACATGAAGTTCTTCTCCGTCCACTTTTGGATTCCTGGTTGGTGTTATCTCTTCCTGGATAAAGTCTGTGACAAGACTGGAAGGCTGTTACCAACCAGGAAAGCTCATCCAAGAAGGGAGCACCCAACGTGCCCCCTTGGGCTTGATCTCACACCACCTGCATGGCTGGCCTTCATTCTCCAGACCCTTTCGAAGGTCCAGGCTGATACTTTTAGTCTCCATTCCTCTGGAACCTTGAACTGATAATAACGTACCCCTAACCCCTATCATTAATCACATTGATGGGCTGCCCAGTGGCCAAGTCCTCAGACAATCAAAGACACTCCTGTCAAATAGAACACTATGGGGACCTAGAGATCATGTTCCAGTAAGCCATGGGAAAAGGTCGGGCTTCTTTTCAGATAAAGTTAACTTTTCATTGCTTTGGGGTATGGGAGTTTCTCGTTGGTGTGACAGAAATGCTTTTAAATTGATTTTAGTGATGGTTGCACAGCCCTGTGCGTAAAGTAAAACACACATAATGGGTGAAATGTTATGTGAATTATATATCTCAGTGAAGCTGTAAAAAATAAAGATTAATCAATTTTGGTTGGAGTGGTCTTATCTAATTTACTGACAGGGTTGTATTTTTAAGTTTTTATTACCCCAGTTTGCACTTCAATTATTTAGGCTTTTATGATCACCAGCAACAATCTGTAAATGTTTTCTTTTTCTTTTTGCATTTCCCAAGCTCAAAATATATCTTCATTTCCACATATAGAAAGAAATAATAGCCAACTTACTTATTTTCCTGATATCCTTCTTAATTTCAGGTCTGAACAGTTTCTTGGGGACCCTACAAACACTATGCTTATTCTCTATGTTAAGAAACTCATTCAAAGGTATCTTGAAAGATGACACAGAGCAGGCCTTTGATAGATGGGAAACTTCAGCAAAGAAGTGTGTCAATGAGCTCCAAGATGAAGAAGAGAAGTTGAACTTCAAGTTCAATCATACTGCAGTAACTACTGCTAGAAGAATGGAACTTGTTGGAAGGGGTAGGGAATGACTGAAAAAGGTAAAGGAGATAAAAAGATACAAGCTTCCAGTTATAAATAAGATATCATATTGTCTGCCAATTATGCTTTAATTTAGAAATTTAAAAAATTAAAAACATATCTGAAATGTGTTTTACCTACTTATATTTTTAGAAATGGGAGAAAAAGTAGAAGTGAGGGGGATGGATTGGGAATGTCTCCTATCGTCTAGCATAGCCTTAACCACAGCATGCTGTCTCTAGCTTAGTTCTAGGAAACTAAAGTAAATACAAAATCTCAGAGACAGAAACAGCCTCTTTGCAGCTGGCATAAATCTGACAACAATGCAAAGGCTGTTGGTGAGATTTCCCAGGGATGTGAAAGGAAGGAATAACATTTAAAGAGCCTCCGCGCCTTGTGCTGAATGCAGTAGGGTGGGAGGCTGGGGAGGCTGGGTGCCTAGGGTTCCTGTTTGGTAGACTAACCACATTGGCTGTGGTCTAAATCTTGGCTATTTCACTCTCAGTGTGACTTTGGAAAATTCACTGACTGTTTTTAAGTCTTAGTTTCAGTATCTGTGAATTGAAAATAATAAAGAAAAACATGCTTTAGATGCTTCATTAGAATAAAGCAAAGTAAGGTGGTATAGGAAATATATGCACCATCTTAAAGATGCAATATATGGGTGTACTGATGTCTATATTTAATATCATCAGTAGTAAAACCACCTCCTGTAACAATCTCATCATGGCAGGCAGTAGTTCTATTTTGTCGAAGAGTGTGGTAGGCATAATAATGTGGAGAAAGAATTATACTACAGTATACAATGATAATAATAATTCTCAATCTTATTTATAAAACTTTCTGTGTGTGTGTTTGTGTGTGTGTGTGTGTGCAAATCTCTTCAAAATCAAGCAAAAATTAAGATGTGGATAATAACCATATTTTTTTCATTTCAAATGACATTTAACATTAAACAGGAAAAAACAAAATGAAAAATATTTCACTTTGTTTTTAATTCAGACTAATCTGTAAATTTTTTAAAATAATAATCACAGAATTTGGATTCAGTACATACTAGATTAAGTCACTGTGGCATTTAATAAATAAAGAAAGCCAGTTAAAACCAGAAATGTTTAGAGATGTTTTTATAACTTTGACTGTTGGATAATTCATTACAACAAAGACAAGTGAATGAGGTTTTAATTATCTTCAGAAGAAACTTTTAATCAAGATAAAAGCTCCATAAAATGTACTAATTTGACAGCTGATGACATAAGCAATTAACTATTCAGAACAATATCTACTGTTTTAGGTGAAATAATTTTATCATCAAACAAAAGGTGATGTTGTGGTCTGTTCATTCACATCATCCTGTATATTTTGACTGTCCATTGGAAAATAAATAAGCTAAAAAGAAATTACTGTTTATTCACATTTCATAGCATTAAAATTTAAAATGTCTTAGAATTGTTAAAAACAAGAGGTTGAAGAGGCTGATAGAGCATTTAAATATTATGCATATGTCAATTAAATTTAATAGCTAAAGAAGGAAAATAATTTCATCCCAGGTTAAGTAAAAATAGCAATGTCATTGCTTCAGAATTATTTTTTAATCAAGGAAGAGTGACTGAATGTCTCTATGGTAGAGTTCAAGAAAGGCTCATTGTAAACTATTCAGATTCATGTCACTGTTAATTTTCATTTGTGTATTTTTGATTTATTCCTAAAACTACTTGGACCCACTACTACACATAAATCAGAGTTGCTGAGATTTTGTGGTATAAAGTTTTCTATAAAATTGATACAATTTTTCTTTAAATGGTAACTACATAATTCCTTTTTGAAAAGGGAAAAGAAAGAAAAGGGAAGAGAGGGGAAGGGAAGGGAAGAGAAGGAACGGAGGAAAGACTAAGGGAGGGAGTGAAGCTAGGTACTAACTGGTTACTTTCCATCAGGGTATTTTGGTAGAATTGAGTGAAGCCATTTGGGGTTCTTAAATAAATGCTTTCTGAAGTTTATCTTGTATATACATAATAGTTTGTTTACACACATACACTCTCGAGCACACCAGTCTGAACCAGAAAATGCTCTCAAAGGAGGAAACACAATGGAGAGGCACCATTAACTCCCACGTATGTCTAATTTTCAAACTCTCAGTTTGGCAGGATGTGTCCTCAACCTGAAAACCAAGACCACACATGTTTGGTAAATGTCCACTGAAGGACAGGAGGACTGAGGAAGAGAAAGAAAATATTATTTTTCCCTTAATTCTTTCATCTCCCTTAATCTATAGAGGTCAAAAACATTCCCCAACACCCATCTTCATTCTCCCAACAATCCCAAATCTCTCTTCTTCAAATTACACATATGTCCAGCCCCTAACAATTTGCCTTTGTTGATTCTTACCTTACATTTCGGAAGAAAAGTGGCAAGAATGTTATTATATAAAAAAGCACATGGGCAAGAAGCATCATTCATAACTTTCATTAGTACAACTGAAGAGAAAAGAGGAGCAAAACAGGTCCTAATCTGTCAGTAGAATCTGCCTCCCTCACCCACTGTCCTCCTCTCCTTTTACATACATGTGCATGCACACACATACAGAGAAGATTCATGTGTAGAATCAGTTAGATGATCCAGACCCCTCTGCTCACCAAGAAGTCTCCATAGCCCCCATTGTTCTGGTAGGCTCCTACAACCACATAAAGTACAGTGGTGTAACTGAAATACAAGAAACTAGCTTTTTATTTAGTTTAAATAAATAACTAAATTATTATTATTTAGTTATATATTACTGGTGAGTAGTACCTAGCTTCACTCCCTCCCTTAGTCTCTGCCAATTATGCTTTAATAAAGAATTTTTAAAAACTTAAAACATATCTAAAATGTGTTTTACCTACTTATTATATTTTTAGAAATACAAAATCAGCATGTTTCTATGAATATATATTTGTCTGTCTGAGCCATTGTCGACATCCGTATTTGACCAAGGCCCCCCCCCCACCCCCCCCACCCCCGCTTTCTGAACACAGATTAAGGAATGGCAGATGGTGCCAAGTCGTGTGAAACATTTCCCCCACTGCAGTCACGTCTTTGTTCCTTCTCATCCTCTTTGGCAGCCTTCCTCAGCAGCTGTGTTGGCAATGGTGGCAGAGCCTATCAAATGCAGGGAGCTAATGAGCTTTTAAGGACTTCCCTGTTAGGGTACTTATCATTTGTTTTCTACTCACCTACCTGTCTCAAAAGTTTATGAATGAACTTCCCTCCTTTCCTAAGCAAAGCCCCTGGGAGTTTCAAGCAGGAAGGTGGTTTTTCTTTTGTTATGCAAATTGATCCACAGAAATTAGGGCTGTTTCCTTACTCACTGGGGGCAGAAAATAGGGAAATAGGGTCTTAGGTAAATGCTTGAGGACCTGAGATAAAGTGTCATTCCAAATGAGAGTTTTATTTATCAGAAACAAAAAGAGTCAAATAAAATATTTATGGGATTTGTATTACAAGCTGTCAGTAAGAATATAGTTCCAGTGTGTTTTTCTCCTCTTCTGAATTGTTCCTTTTTGCCCCACCTTGTGGCAAAGTGTCTAGACATTTCCCCAAATCAATTATTTAGACTAGATCACTTCTTAAATATTTTAAAGTGTGTGTGTGTGTGTGTGTCTGTGAAATCTTTCCCAAATAGTGAATGAATGTTATGAGAAATCTCTGTTATGAGAACTTCGAATCAAGTATATGTGTTTGGCAACAAGGAACTGCTATTTCTTAATTAACTATCTTCCACTACCCTATCTGTCATTCTCCATGGAGGCCACTGATAAGATAAATAGACCTAGTGCTTCTCTTGACATGTTGAAGCTATTACCTAAGAAGTGTTACCTGAGAAGTATTAGTGAGGAAAAGTTCTATTTATCCTCTAAGTCAGTCTTAAAAAATGCAGAAAAACCTATGCATTCTCTAGGGACACACACACACACACACACACACACACACAAAAGCAGAGGAGGAATGTTTTATTGATTCCCAGGATAATAGAGGATTAACCTGCAGGGAGGTCAAGATTTGTTGCAAAAAGAAGATAGATTTGTTGCAAAAAAAAGATAGAACTCCAGAGGGAGAAATGGCAGAGTGGTAAAATGTCTCCAGTGTTGTAAGGGGAAGAGAGGAAACCAAGGAAAAGAAGGATTCTCAAATGTATAGAGGAAGTGGACTCACTGGACAAAGAAGTAATCCAATAAGTAAAACATGCTCCACACTCTCTGTATGTTCAAATTTTTAATAATTTTTTCTTGTAATAGATTATTTTTATGTGTCCTAAGGCAACTAAGAAGTCAAATATTTTCTAAAAACATAATTAGAGTAGTGGGCTAAGGAGAATGACATGAACTCGGAGTCCAAGAATCAGTTGCTCAGCTCTTCAACAACAGCAGCTAACTCTCATAACTTCATTAGAATTTGCAAGAGAGCAACATTAACTTAGAATTTCTTCAACTGAAACCAGAAGTCAGTGTTTGTGCTGCATGTCACTACCAGAACCAATAAGGAGAGACAAGGATTGGATCTTTATGGGCGCTTTATTCAGATGACTGGCAATTTGAAAAGAGGCAGATTATATACCCTCAAAAACTGTGTTAACATCTCATTTCAAACCCACCTTCTTATAAGAAAGAAGGGTAAGGGATTTGAGAAAAGGTTAATTGGATAAGAATTTCAGTCTGGTGGTGATTTTTCTAGCACTTCTTTATCTGTTGATCAACAATTCTTTATCTGCATCAGGCATTTCCTCCCCAGAGCACAATGGCACTATCTCCATCATACAGACCCCCTGAGGCACAAGATTGAATTGATTGTCCACATCCTGGAGTCTCATGGTCATGCATTCCAGGTCCTGGAATAACAGATTTCCATCTGCATTTTTCTCAATTAATCCTATCAACTTAAGCCTATTAACTAGGGCTAAAAACTTTAACTCTGAGTTTCCCTGTCACAACCATGGCATCAATGTTATGGTTCTGGGAACTTTCTAGTTAGCAAAGTATAATAGATGAAAATTAATTGCACTTCACTCAGTATTTCATATTTGAAATGTACCAAAATAATAAGTACACTACTTGGTGATCTGATGGTCTAATTTAATTTGAGGGGAGATGAAGTTTATTTAGAAGATTTTACTTGGGTCCCATAAGCCATTATTTTGTTGTTGCTCTTTATTTGTTGTTTTGTTTTGTTTTGTTTATCAGAACTATTTTTTTCTGAGGGTTTTTGGCATCTTAACTTTTGGCATCTTTTTGCAATTGAGATTATACAATTTCCTTATTTGGTTAATTTGCATTATATGCATAACAATGATAAATATTCATGAAATATAGTTATTATCCCTTTTTATTACCTTATTTAGATAACTGGGAGTAAGATCGTCAACCTTTTAGAACATTAGGTAAATTCACTGGTGGAGTGTAGAATTTCAGGAACACTAGATGTTTAAAATCCTATAACTTAAATATTCTATAAATTTTTGCTCAAAGGCAACTTAGGTGTTATACTCACTCTTTTATTATAGTCACTGAAATGAGTAATTGACTTCTCTGAAACTCTATTTGCCAACAGAGAAATAAGATTATTATTTATCAACATGTCTGATGTGGGGTAAACATGGAATAATGGATTTACACTTAATCCTCAAACATCCCTTGTGATAGGACTACTTTCACCCCATTTTATAGCTGGGAACAGTGAGAATGCAAAAAAATGACTGGCTTCCTGAGGCTGGACCCTGATTTGCCTCCAAAGAGCACACTTTTTATTCTCTTTGCTATAAATGGAAGCATAGAACACAGTATAAGAAGTTAGTTTTGAAAAATTTTGGATGAAAACTTCAGGAGATAAAACATGAGTTAAACCATTTATTACTTCCCTGGATTAAAATTATAGAAAGGGCACTGGTCACTTAAAAGGGACCCACAGAATAAAAAAAAAACACATGATTTCAGGTACCTAGGAAGTGGTTGATGTATAGTTGTCAAATCTGTGATTTTGACTTAACAGAACAAGGGTAGAGCCAAGAGATCTCCAGGAATAGGAACCAATAGTCCATTTTTTCTTTTTACTCTGTTGTCATGTCCTCTCCCTTCGCAGCCCAAGTGAGTCTTATCATTACCCAGATCCAAGAAATATTAAGGGCCTTAATACAATTGTGTATTCTTCAACTTCAAAAGCGGTCCAGTTTGGGAAGAGTTTGATTACAGGCCAAAAGCAGAATGCCAGGTGGGGATTCAGCTGCTCGGGCAGTTTTCCAGGAAAGCTTACACCTGGATTACCATATGTTTCCATGTAGCCAGTAAGTTATTGTGCTGAAAATCAAACATGTGTGAAAACAGGAGAGTGGCAGTCAAAGCAGGAGTTTTACAGATACTGTGATAATAATCAACATGTGGATAACAGGCGTAGAGGCAACTAGGTATAATGTGTTTGTTTATTACACAAATTTTAATATGGCATTATTTTAAAGTTTGTTTTGTTTTTTTTTTTAATTTAAAGCAGTCCAAAGTGATACAGTGATATAAAAGAAGGGAAGCATGACCAGGGCTGCTAGTGGTAATTCGGGACCATGAACGAGGAGGCTGGAGGCATAGATTGACCTCTACTTTCTTACCTTCCTCAAGCACAAAACTTGTGTGTGTGCTCCTTTAAATAACAACTAATTTGTGTGCTATCTTCCCTAAAGAAGTGACAATTTCTCTCTGAGGCAAACGGAATTCTTTTTAGAGAAACTCCTTTATACAGAGCATTGCTCATTAAAAATATCCCTCTTGCCCTAGCTAGAATGGCTCCATTGTTCCACAAACCGAAAGGTCGCAGGTTTGATTCCTGGTCAGGCACATGCCCAGGTTGTGGGCCCAGTCCCCAGTGGGGATGTGTTACAGAAGGCAAATGATAGATGTTTCTTAACACCAATGTTTCCCTCCCTTCCTCTCTCTGGAACTAATTTAAAACATTTTAAATATACCCCCCCAAGCCCTATCATATTATGAAAGACTTAATATGAAAGAAGAGGACATAAAACTTTCCAGTATTACAACAGGAGTCAAGGGATTGGTGGCAGGTACCTCGCATGGCTGGTGAGTTAGCGTTGAGTGGTAGGGTAGCCAAATAAATGTTGAATAGAGTTGCCTAATTGTTTAACATTGTCTACAATGCCTAACTGTAATCCACACTCACCACACACTATCCCAATTCTGTATGCATGTGTGTGCACACACCATATACAACACACTACACTGTATTTATTAAAATGTGAGTAAACATTGAATTATACACCAAACTGTTCTCAATAAATGCTGTAACTCTCTAAAAACATGAAAAGTTTTAACTGGCTCATTTCAGAAGTCACCAGAAGGCTTGAAAGGGCCATAGTGGTTAAAGGCTTGACTGAATTTAAGAATTTAGGAAAAAATGGAAATTGAAGCAGGAGGTGACAAAGTAAAATACTAGCTCTGTAAAAATACTGGAGATATTACAGCTATAAGACAGATGAAGATTTAAGCTGGTTTTACTTCAATCTTACAAGACAAAGTGAGACCAGCAACCTGGATGACTTAAAGCATTCCAAGCAACTAGAGTCTGTTTTTAATATGAATTTGCTTATTATTTCTGTTCAGAGATAAAAAAATATCATAATATGCAACAAATAAATTAATAAAGCATTCACCACTTGACCTTCATTTTTAATTTTACAAAATATATCAACACTTTTTTTTTTTTAAGTCATAGCATGTTAGGGAATGCAATGCATTTAGATTTAAGGTCTGAAATCAGATCTTTTGAGTCATATATCCACCATGGACAAATTAGTTAAGCTCTTGGAACTGTGATGTCTTCAGTTATAAATTACAAAAATAATGAGACTGCTATAAAATATGTAAATATCACATTGAATGAAGTAAATGTATATAAAAAGATTTAGCACACTTCACAGCACAGATTTATTCATATTTGTTAACTGGCTTGAGTGAAGTAGATATTTATTCAGTAAAAATTATAAAATTAAAAGGACAGGAATGTATATAAAGTTATGTTTATATATGTGTATAAATGCATACATATGCATATACATGTATACATTTATATACATATAAAATATATAAATACATACATGTGCATGTAGATACTAAATGTATTTTCTATCACCCCCCTCCTGCTATTGCAGAGAAAATAAATAAAGTGCTCTAGTCACCAAATAAATTTTTCAACAATCAGAAAATATGCTGGAAAACATGTTTCATCATAGCAATTTTTCATCATTAATAAGTAATGGAATTACTCACGTCTATTCAGCATGCTAAGTGGCATTGATTGGTGACGTGCCCACATTACCAGAAAAATAATATACCCATTAAAGGGGTGGGGTGGGGGCAGGGAAAAAAGGAAAAGAAAGTGAGCCGAGAGTGATGCTTCTGCGTCAGCATCATGGAATTCAGACTAAGGGTTCCCCTAGGGTCTTTTGCTTGAATAGTGCGATCTTGCTCATTTGTTTCTCCATCTACCTGCATTAGACTAGCGTTAAACCTTAATATTTAATCAGCAGGAGGGGAGGGATGATGCAGTGGTCCAGGAATTTCCTCCCTAAGAGGAGGATTTGCTATGAAGCTAAAGAACTTTAAGCCTCAGCGTTTTTTATTTGTTCGGCCTTGGACCACATGTTCCCAGGGCCACATCTTTCTGTAAAACTTTAAAAAGTAAACGATTTCAATCACAAATGTTGAGAGGACTCTCCCTTTCCAGTTGGACCCTATGCTGCAGGCGGTAGTGGAGAGGCCACGGAAAGGTATTTGGAGTAAGAACCCCAACCATGGACCCCGATCCGGCTTAATATTTACATACCACGACTTAATCATTTGCTCATCTGCACAAACACGACTTTACTCTTCAATCACCATGAATTTTCTATTCTAGGAAACTCCTTCCCAGGAAGATGAAAGTTATAAATTACCTGTTGCATGAAACCGTTCAGTTTAGGAGATAGAGTCACTTCCCACGATTCTCTAAATTTGATTTCAAACACCTCATCTTGCTCCGTCCATCAATCCCAAACTACTATATAATGATCCCTATTCAACTTTAATCAAACCACAAGTTGAAAGATTCACCTTAAACCACACTCCAAAACGTTATCTAGTCACAGATTTCTCCCTCAGTCTTATTACGAGATTATTTTGATGGTATTTTTACGAAACTAGCATTTGCAATGCGAATCTGGTTAAAAGGAAATTGAATTGGGAATACTTTGAACTTGGGTGTAATTGTCTGTATTTACATTATTTTCAATTGCTTCTGTCTGGTGTAATTATTGCTGTCCTGGTATTGGAGTAACTTCTGGAAATTCCCTTTCTGTCTGATGTGCTAACTCAGCCAGGGTTGTGGCAAGAAAGTGAAAATCGAGAGGTCCTATCACCATATAAGCATGCCAGGGGGCACACTTGTATGGCTAATGGAAGAGAGGCAAGAAGAAAGGTTTTGCTGGAGAAGCTAATCTGTGGAAACATTTTCAACCATCAGATAAGCCCAATGGAAAGCAAATGATTCAGTTTTCATTAGTATCTAGTCAAAAAGCAAGTTCTTTTACACCAGAAATAGACTAATAACACAGCCTATATATTTCCATATGAACTGTGAATTTTCAATTTAAAAAGTACTTAAAATTAGTTACTACACAGGAGAAATTAGAAATACCCTGAACATTCAAAGCTTATCTATAAAAACAACTTGATATAGTTTCCCCAAAATTTGACGACTATCCTAAATACGTACATGATGTTACTGATAATAATTGTAAAGCATATGGAAACTCTCAACATTATCAATAACTTAAAAAAAATTATTAACCAGTCTTCAGGAAAGACTAATTTAACTTTTCTGGTCTCTCAAATGAAAACCATCCCACAAAAATTACTGCCAAAAAGAGGCAAAGAGTATGCAGTAAAAATTGTACCAACAAAAAAGCTGTAGAGAAGTGTGTCAGTTATTTGATACAGATATTATGTTTTTTTTTCCATGGACTTTGTGATGTTTGTCATTTTGTGTAAAGTGTTTTGTTGTTTTTTACTTTTCATTTGTATTTTCTTGTGACAAGTTTTCTGATGCTAACTCGGTCATGCCCCTATTTCTCTATTTGTGAAACTCTGGGTCTCTCCACCCTCTTTAAGATACACAGGTTTAATTATGTAGCTTAGGGAACTATGGAAGAATACAATGAGAGAAGGGAGGAGTTCCATTTTAGCTTTATTGCTAGTTTGCTGTGCAATATTAGGCAAGTTATTTAATCTCTCTGAGCCTTTATTTTCAAACCTGAAACAAGGAACTATTTTTCCTATTTCACGGTGTTGGTTAAAAATCAAAAGTACTAAGAAAAATAGGAAATAATGCTTTTTAATAATTGTTCCATGACCTTTTGCTGGCATTTCTCCTCAGAAGAATGTGTGGGCCCTAACTGAAATTTCTCCCCCTCTCCTGAAAACAAATGAATTGGTAATTATTGTAGAGGTGAAGTACACTAGAATTGGTGTTAGTCCATACTAAAAATAACTTAGCCCCTGTCTCATTGTCTGCAGAGTGCTTTCAAAGAAATCTCAGAATGTCTGCACTTTGTGTCTATAAAGAAAAGAGGAAACCAAACAATATAATTTTAAATAGAAATTGCAGCTTTTTGTTGGAAACCATTTCCACTGAATACTTACTATTCACAATAAATAGGCTCTTTTCCATGACCTGATTACTTAGTTAAGCCTTTTATATTACATTAAAAGAACATTGTCCAAAAGGCTTACTCAACTTGACTACATTGATTTTTATTATTAGAAAAGCAATTGTAAATGAAATCTCTGCTGTTAGCCACACCAGGGGCTGGAGGTAAATGTGACTGCCCTGTTTGCAGGCTGAAAGGTGGCCGTACACGAGCCACATCCTAGGATGGGGTTTCCAAAAGAGGCATACTTCCTCTGCAGGTTGGGGCAAAAAATTAAATTAAAAATTTAAAAGATAGGCCAGGTCTGCTCTGCCCAACAGAGTGTTACAGTCTCACACTGTGGTTCATGGACCAAAGCAAACTCTTTTTGCTCTAGGTTGGCCATAATATCTTGCTGACCTCATAACATTAAAAACAAAACAACAGGAATAGCTGTGTTTTTGTCAACATTTAAAAATTGTGATATTTCATACACTAGTCTGGCCTTCTTTAATACTTGGAAATTCCAGTATCTGTCACAATTTGACCCACCCTTCTCTCCTAATCCATGGCTCTCTGATGTCCAGAAGCCTCAGAGTATCAACTGCTCCTGTTAAGCTTCACCTCACTCTTGCATTCTTCTGACATTTTAGGGAGTCCAAAGCACTTTCTGATGTCATGTCCTCTTATTTTCATAGTCCCTAGAATTCATTCAAAAAACATGTATTGTGTATCTATGGTATAATCACACATTGTTTTAGGAAAGCTGAGGGGGTGCACAAGCGTGCTTCTTGTCCTCAAGGATCTTAAAATTCAATGAAAAGAGTAATCTAAGTACTTAAATAGGAATTCAGGCATTGGTTATGTTGTAATCTATTGTCATTTTTATCAGTCCAATGGAAGTAAAAGAATACAGGGTGCTCTGAAGGTCTTTACAAAAGATCTGACATAGCACCTCAGGAGGGCTTCTGTTGTGGTGTGAGTGAGGAGGGGAAGCTAATTTTTTATAGGTGAAGGGGTTTGGACTAGAGTCAGACTCTAGTCCAACTAGAGGTATCCAACCTATCGCCCGCGGCCACATGTGGCCCAGGATGGCTATGAATGCAGCCCAACAAGAAATCATAAACTTACTTAAAACACTGTGAGATTTTTTTGTGATTATGTGGTGTCACAATGTATTTCATGTGTAGCCCAAGACAACTCTTCTTCCAGTGTGGCCCAGAGATGCTGGAAGGTTGGACCCCCCTGGTAGACCAAGACTTCCCATCTGCCTACTGATCAAAGTTACTTGAGGACTTCTTCAGAAATAGATGTTAGTAGGAAAGAAGCCTTGAAGAGGAAGAAGAATCCTCATCAGAGTAAGTGGAAGGTATGTGAGCTGCGACTTGTGTGCTCATACTCACTGGTGTCTGAGCCTTTCAGCTGTAAGTGGTCATGATGGCCACAATGCCAGGCATGAAATAAAAACAGGCACTTCTGAGATGATTGATAGCATGGTTTATGGGATGTCTATCTTCTGCAACAAAAACAACTAATTTACATTTCATTCAGCTGTTGGGAATCCAATTTAGTCATGAGTCACAATAAACATACTTTTTTGAAACTTTTATAAAAACATATGCCTACTTTGATATTTTCATCCCTTCATTCTCTTTCCCAAAATAGTAATATATGGTGGGATTATCACACAAATCACTGGAAAAGAATAGTCCCTTTAAAAGTCTCGCACATGCTCCTTGATATAACAAACAAGACAGCCCTTGAACAAAGGGTCAAAGGCTCTGGTCGTATGAACAAGTATGTCAGTAATAATAATCATCATTATTCTTGCTATGATTCTTTGAAAGCTTATAAGCCTGGCAGTGTGTAAGACAATTAATATCGAGGTCATTAAAATGCATTTCCCAAAGTACATTGTTAATACTAATTTTAAAATAATTTTTTATTCTTACCATGTTACTTCCTGTAAGCAGAAAGTAACTATGAAAATCAATACAATGTACAACACAGAAACACACATTCCTTTAGCTTAACTCTTTGAACCAGATATTTGTCCCTTTCTCTTCCTCCTCCTCTTTCTTCTTTCCCTTCTTTCTTTTCCCTCCTTCCCTCCCTCCCTCCCTCCCTCCTTTCTTTCTTTCTTTCTTTCTTTCTTTCTTTCTTTCTTTCTTTCTTTCTTTCTTTCTTTCTTTCTTTCTTTCTTTCTTTCTTTCTTTCCTTTCTTTCTCTTTCTTTCTTCTTTCCTACTGCCCTTCTTGGTTTCCTCTTCTTTCTCCTCCTTTTTTCTTCATACAAATAAAGATTGGCAAGCAATGTTCTTAACACTATATTACCTTAAAGCATCCTTTATCTTTGACATCTCAGAAACATTAAAATATAATTAAAAAGGAAGTGATTTCATGGCTGCGTTTAACAATGTTATTTGGTCTTTAAGTTGTGTCTTATCAATATCATCTCACAAAATACCAGGGGATGAATGCATATGATTTCCAGTTAGTAAAATATGTTGACCTACTATCTATTTGTAGGGTATGGTGACCAAAAATACCAACTAGGTAGCTGAGGCAAAGGGAATATATTAATTGTGCAGTGATTACTGGAATAAGAATCAGTAGATTTAAGTCTTATTCAGTGAGTCTCAAGCCTCACTGATAATTAGAATCACCTAGAAAAATTCTGAAAAATAGAATTGTCCTGGCCTACCCTCCCCTTGGAAATTCTGATACAACTGCTCTTCTTGGATCTTGTCTTTGGCATTTTTTAAAAAGTTCCACACATCTAGTTTCAGCCCTGCCTTCATCTCAGGGTCTGTCCTTGAATGCATCACTCTTATTCTCTTAGTCCCAGGATTCTGATTTATGGGAAAAGGGCATTTGAATCAATTATGAACTCTTAGTAGTTACTATTAGAATCAATTTGAAAGTGCTTAAAACTGCAGAATCTCCTAAATTTAGGATCAGAGAATATATATACATTCTGGTCTTGGCCTAGGTTTACAGTAGACTAAGTTTGAGTTTAATATGTAATAATCTTGAATTATTTAGCCTGAAGGTCTACCTAACTGAGATACCTATAAAGCAAATAATTAAAACCCAGGTCGTGATTGTTAAAAAATGGCCTATGCTGAGTAATGTAATCACTCTAAAATAGAATATACATGTGACATAAAAGTTATCTCTGACTAATGTTATTCAATTCTACATCCTTTTATGGAAGTTCTCTGTGTTCTAATTTGTCACATGTTAAGTGTTATTTATTGTCAATAATTTAAGAACAAAGGTGAAAATCTCACTGTTTGTTAGCAACATTTTCTCTTTTGATTTGTGACCAGGGGACAGACTACAAGACTGGAGGACAAATGTTGAGAGCATTGTGTATATCTAGGCCAGATCTAGGCCAGAACCCGCAAGCCAAACTTTATCAACATACATGCTCTCACCACAGAAGGTCCTTAAGTCGTGAGGCATCAAAGCATCAGAAGTACACGTGCTGGTTAATCTCAGAATAACTGTAAGAGGCAGTTAAAAATACATGTTTCATAAACAGTTTAATCTTTAAGCCAAATATGTATGATAATAGGAAAGAATCCAAGAAGCATAACAAGGCATGGCTAAGCATTTGCCGTAGACTAGTAAGGGAAAGGTGATGGCACCTGGGGCGTGGCAGACAGAGCCCTGGACTCGTGGAGGCAGAAAGATCAGCTCCAACCATACAGCCGATCACTTGATCAATTAGGTGCTTAACCACATTCAAGGTGGTGCGCTGGCACCAAGATTTCCTCAAGGAAGAAGATGTAGGTTCAACTCACATCCAGAATCTGGCAGGATAAACATGAAGTTCTACTCCACGTGTGTGTGTGTTTCTTATGTGAAGTGGACATAAAGTAGAATGTCTGCAAGATATTATGGGATCAGATCAGAAAACTGTTAAAGCTTTGGGGCAGAGGTTACTTTGCAGCTCATTCTTCAAAGATACAAGTGTGTTTGCATATGCATGTGTGTATTATATCGAGTCACCATGAACGAGTCACTTCTACCCATTTTACACATGAGGACACTAAGAAATGTGTTACCTTTGATGGTTGTAGTATTAATTGCTCATTAAACAAATATTTATTGTCATGTCAGCTTATACAACTTAACCTTACCACTAAACTCTTATTCCTTAAATGAACATTTTTTTGTAGCATTAACTTAACAAACTGGATGTTAAATAAACTTGTGTCAAGCCCTGGACTAGTCACTGAAAATGTACTGGAGATTCAGAAATATCCACATCTTGTTCAGGGAACTTACAGATTGGTACCTATCATAGGTTCTGGAACATTCACTATGTGCATATGGAATCATATGATTGTTGGATTAACTGAAGTGTCCCATATGGTTTATCCCATGACTTCAACTCATAGGACAAATAGAGGGACACTTGGATGTCAGCCCTCTCCACAGAGCAAGGTCAGCTCCTGGGACAGAAATATGCCCTAGTGATGAATAGCTATGTCTGGCTTTGAGGGGTGCTGGGGGCCACTGCGGGACCACTGTAAGCCTGTTTCTTTTCTTTCTTTATTAATGACCTGATAAATCTGAGGAAACAGTATAGTAATCAAATTTGCAGATGGTGCCACAGAGGGATCAATCTGGAAACTGTTTGAACCAATACGACCAGAAACTAGAAGTTTAGTGGAAATGAGATAATTAGAACACAATGTGTTAGGACAGACCTGAGGGTATTAAAATGTGTTATACAATTGAGTTGGAGAGAGAACTGCCCAAGGGTAGAAAATGCCCAGAAGCAACTTGACATCAAAAGGAAAGCATTGGATTTTAGTATTTGTAAGAGCTTGGAATCCAGGATTAAAAGCCATAGTTTTGCAGCTTATTCTTCATCACTGAAATACATGTATTACCTGCACCAGGAAAGTAACATACACTTTGCAAAAAAAAAAAAAATCACAAATATGGTGACTAGGATGAGGGGATTAATAAAAGAGTCTTTGATAGTGAAAAGTTAAGACCATTGACTTCACCTCTTAAAAAATAAGTGCCTCATAGTTTTACTAACAAAAGAAAGGTATTATTGCCAATGAGCTCATGCTCGGTTTACCTTATTAGTGTTTTACCGAGAATTGATATGATTCTGTCCCCAAAGCAAACGTGTTTAAATGTGCTTGTTAATCTGTGTGACCAAATTGAAGTGAATATTTAATTTTTGATAGAATGATAAAATATTTTAATTAACTGAACTCCTCTCAGGGAACCTCCAAACAGCCCAGAAACATTAAGAGAAGGTGTTCAGAGTCATGTAGATTCCAACAGCCTAAATTTTTAACCCAGTAGGTACCACTAGTAATTTAATTTACGTTGGGTAACTTTGAAATATCTCACCTATAAAATGATGAAAATTTCACCTATCTCAATTTTTTTCCAAATGTCCTTTGAGATAATGTAAATATAGCCCTTAGCAAAGGACTTAAGACATAATATGTTCTTAATTAACTGTTATGATTATTGATATTGAAATTCTAGGGCCTCTATAATTAGGACTGTGTTGCTAATTTTCTTACAAATACCTTTTTATCCACAATTTCAGTCTTATTCTTCATTATCTGCTAACAAGAGCTTTATGTGCACAATAGGTATACGTATCATATAAGTGTAATGTGTGTGTGTATGTGTGCTTCTCTAAAGGTGTGTATTCCACTGCTTCATATTTTCTCCATTCCTGTATATGTCTATTTTCATATTGTCCCTGGGCAGTAAGGACCTATTTTATCCTTATGTCAATATTTTCATGTTGATGATCCTTAAATAAGAAAATGATTACCCTAACTAAAGACTAACTCAAATCCTGAAAATTTAAGAAATCCTAATCATTTTGATTCACATAAATGAGTCGTCCCAGCAAATCAATCAGTGTTCTCTTTTTCTCTCCCTCCCAATCCCTTTCCCTTTCCATCTCTTTCTCAGTCTTCTCCTCCTCCTGTTTACCCTTCTTTCTCTTCTTCTCCTCTTCCTTCCTCTTCTCCCTGCTCTCCCTCCTTCTCCTAAGTCTTTATTAGATCCTGTACCTTTTTAGAGTCTGCACTGAAGCCCCAATCCTCATGCAATGGGCAGCTCATTATTTCTCTTTGCTATCTAGCGAGGCCTAAATGTACTTGGCTATGTGTCCAGCTCCTATTCATTCTCTTATCTATTGTGCCTAAATCATAACATTTTAATGATATAGGTTACAGAAATTTTTGGTACTTATTAAGATAACATTCACTTTTATTTCTTTAAGGTGCCTTGTCTATTTTTGATAACCTGGGATCACCTATCAGGTACGCGTAAAGATCTGCTTTGAGGCACTGATTGGCATTATATGTCAAGGTATAGTATATTTCTCCTTTTGTTTCTGTGGTTTTTAAATGCCTTTCGTTAAAAGTTTTTAACTTTCTACATAAAGATCTAGCTATCTCCAAGAGATTTATTCCTAATTTCCCATTGTTTTTTGTCAACATTTCATATGACATCTTTTCAAAATTATATTTTTGTTGCTAAATGAGACATGATTATTTTATACTGATGTATTCAGGAATCTTTCTGAAATCCATAATTAGTTCTAATATTTTAGAATTCTTGGAATTCTAAGAAGAGGAAGTAGTAGCCACCTGATCAAATTATCAGATTAAAAAGAGACTATTAAAAAGTGATGATTTTTAGGGTAATAGGAACAAGATGGATTTTAGAAAATTGTGTGCATGTGTATAATATGTGACAAAATTTTGTTTCTTCCTGATCTCTATACTACTTTCTCTTGTCTTATCTTGTTGCTTAGGACTTTCAGCCAAATATTACATAAAAGCAGTGAAGTGGGCATTCTTGATTAGCTATAAGTTATGAAGAAAATGTTTCTAATCCAACAAGAATAATGTCTTGTAAAAAACTGACCTGGTTAAAGATATGCTCTTCTATTCCCAAATCATAAATGCATGTTGAAATTTATCAAATATTCTTTCTAAATCTATTTAGATTATAATTTATTATCCTATTAAGAGATCAACATGGTGAATCACACTAGTACATTGTTATTAAATGATCATACTTGAATTTTTGTGGGAATAAACACTAATTAATTATAATATACTAGAATTTTTAATACATCAGTAAAGTTGGTATATCAAACCAAATCTATTGATCTATTAAAAATCCCCTTTAAGGGAACTTTGTGTTTATATTTCTAAGTGAGGTTGTTGTATAAGTTTCTTTGCTCTATTTGTCTTTTACTTGGTTTGGGTGGTTAGAGGATGATAGTATCTTGACAATAAAAAATGTTACATATTGCCAACATAAAATTTCTGGTATTGGGTATGAGATTAGGCACACGATATTGCCCTTATGCTTTTTTCTCCTGTAAAAAAAAATGGGGTTAGCAAAACCTACTGCTTATGGTGTTTGCTAGGATTAAATAAAATAGTGTATGTACAAGTGCCTAAGGCAGCACTTGGCACATTAGAGGATTCATTAAATGCTCACTCACTTGCCCTTTCCCCTTGGCTGTGTGTTTTTGAAAGAGGCAGGAAAGGCAGGCTTGGCGGAATGCTTTTTTATGAAGCCTGCTTAAAACAGTCATCAACACCGAAGTCGGTGAATGTGTTTAGTTTCCATTCAAAATGTTACTTTCAGAAATACACAGAGTTCATTTGCATAATCACTCTCCAGGCTAGGAATCTGTCCCCGAGGGGTTGTCATTATTTAAATCTAAGTCAGGTTATTATCTGTCTTCCTGCTGAGCTGCTTGGCTGTGCTTCCTCACCTTCCCCAGGAGGCTGCAGCTGTATCACTCTAAATGCGAGCCTGACCAGCGGCTACAGTGCAGAGAAGGTTCCGGCCAAAGACAGTGTGTCCAAGTGGAAAGAGCAGGGACTCAAGAGTAATCAAGATGACGTTCAAATCCCATATCCACTCCCTACTTGGGGAAATGGCTTAACCACTTTGAAATGCAAACCATGGGGTTGTTGAGAAGTTTAACTAATGTTGTTTAGATTACAAGCACCCTTCTAACCCAAGATACAAACTCTTTAATTATAATAGCCTTTTGCTTCCCTGCTGCCTGTCTATTGGGAAGAAAGAACACACCTCAGAAAAGAACCAAAGATGGATCCGGGAAAAGTGAGCTGGCAGTGGTGAAAATTAAATAAGTAAGTAAATAAATAAATAAATAAATTTATAGAGAAGAAAATTTTATCTTTACAGGAAAAGGCAGTAAACATGATAGTGTAAAGTTAAGGGACACAGCAAAGGAGGGTATTAAATTTCTCACCAGATGCTGTAGGAAGGAAGATACCAAAAGTGCTCCACTGGGAGAGAGAAGAAGTACACTTGACTATGGGGAGAACTGAAATGGAGGTGCTAAATAGAGAAGAGGATGATAAAATGTGAAATATGTTAAGCTTTTATCAAATGAGGGCTATATGATGGAAATAATAAAATAAAGAGATCATACGCGAGTTCTCATCTGTGTTTTTCTCAGCCAGCTGGAACACTGAGCTGATTTTATAGTACTCACTAAGACTCTTTGCTGTAGGTGAGGTATCATCAAACTTAAGCCTACGTTATGTGTGAAGAAACTGAGTTTCAGACACACTAAGCAACGGGTCCCAGACTGTCCAGCTAAAATGCGCCCAAGTTGAATTCCAAACCAGATCCAGCTAATTGCCACATGTCTTCCCCTAGGAAAACTGACCATGCTAGGTCTTCCACACTTTAAGACTATGACAGTGCCCAGTATAGCTTATGAAATTTGTTGGTGAACCTGTGATGGATGTCTAAGAGAGGACACTTAGAGAACACAGACCGTGGGGAACGGTGCTAAGGGTGAGCAAGTATAAACTTACTGAAGATGGATGGTCATCAAGGATACGCCTGACAGAAAAAAGGAAAATCTAGTTCATTATATAGATAGGGTCATATTTTCTTCATCATCATACGTCTTGTTTCATTCTGTAGTCCACAGAGGGTACCAGGAATAAAAAGCCATACAGACAGTCCCCTCTCCTCCAGGAGTTTGTTCCCTAGCATAGGGGCCACTAGATATCTGTAGTTATTTAAAGCTACATTAATTAAACAAAATAAAACATTTATTTCATAAATATGGTCTTATTGAGCCATATTTAAAGTACATACCAGTCACAAGTACCTAGTACTGACCATATTGATCACAACAGTTACAGAAATACCTATCATTATCTATTGGAAGCCTGAATTAGATGCACCTGGTTAAGATGCAGGCTGGAGTTAAGATACTAAACCTAGAGCCACTATTGTCCCCGATGTTTCCAGCTAACTGTCTATCAGAATGATCCGTGGGGTTTCATCCCCAAAGTAATCATCTGAAGAACGAATGTTGGACGAAGAGGCCAAGGCTCGGAGTATTAAAGTAATTTATCCAAGGACTGCTGAATGCTAAAGACTAGATTCAAATGCGGGTATGTCTGACCTCAGGGCCCTGGCTCTGAAGTCATGGGTAATACTTCTCACACCTAAAGTACAGTGTAGCATATGGAATAGTTGTGTTTTGGGTAAATTATGAGCATAGAACAGAAAGCTGGGATTGCCTGGGGACACTTTTCACCAAAGAAAGGATAATAAGGAAAGATTTTGAAATATAAATAAAGTTTGCTGGGGTGGACAAGATGAGGAAAGGAATACAGAGCAGAGAATGCCACAAGATGCCCAGGATTGCCTTCTCAAGCCAGTCCTATTTAACATGTTTTACTGTTGAGATTTTCCAGAATGTATGTGTACTTGGCATTGTACTAGTCCTGTGGATATAAACTTAAGTAAGAGGTTGTCATGCTCTCTTTCCTCAAAACCTCCTAGTGATAATGATGGAGACAACAATGATATTATTATCCAGAATTTTAACATTTCAACCCAGTCTCCAATGTAACAGGACACACAATGTGACTTCATAGTTACTTAAATTACTCATTCGCATGGCTCCTCTCAGCTGGGCTGCAGAATCATCAAGTCACCTATTCACCTTCTCTGGCAAAACAGTAAGCATAGCAAGAAATTCACTTCTTACGCATTTGGCAGTTTGTGTGAGACAAAAGTACACTTTTGTAAAATTAAACTGTCCAGGTCCACTTCAGCACGAAAGATCCTAGGGCCCAAATTCTGTCAGCTCTCTCCCTGTTCTGCAGGACTCCACACAGAACATCCAAAATGAGGTTACACAGTGGCATTGCCGTAGAGGAAACTGCTTAGTTATCTCAATGCTCTCCGCAACCTACACTCCCTTTTTTCTGGTGACCTTAAGCCTGTCCCTGATATTTTAATAACAGAATTATTTTCACTAGGGTCCCGAGAGCAGAAGAGCTACGTGTTTCCTCAAAAGCAACTCGGCCTGTTCAAAATTAGTGGGCAAAACTAAATGTGATTTCTTTTCCAGGCTTAATGTATATTTTTTCTGAGAAGCTAGACCCTAACTATGTATGCTACACTTTGGTTTTATGGCATTAATTTTTTATGAGTTAATTTTCATCAGTTTCTAAATTGAAGCAGCAATTTCAGTAATAATATGTGTGCTTCATAAACAACAAGTGCATATGCATAGTGTCACTTGATCAGGAAAACTAAATGGTAAATTTTCCATGGTTCTTTTCTAAAGAAAATTTTTCTGAGGATGATATAATTGTAAGAATTGTGTTGTGCCTGATATTCTTTTTCTTGTACTGCTCAATGATGTTGCATTTAGCTTCAAATGATTAAAATAAACTATGTAATTATGTAAGCAGAATATAGTCTCTGAAGTCTACTGGGGTTAAAATACATTTACAGATATATCTTATATTAGAATATAATGCTGAGCTTCAATTAACTTTATTAATTACCATCAATAAAACAGACTGAATAAGTAAATCCATCTAATTGACAAATATCCTGTATAGTAACATTTTGAATTTATTTATTCAATTACCGATGCTAGAGATAGCAAAAACAATACTGCCAGTTTGTGTTACATCTACTGTTTTTCTAGGAAGTTTCCAATTTTTCATTATACTAGGTATTCTGAATAGCATTATGAAATAAGACACAGGAGGCTGCATGAGATAGATCCCAGCCACTGAGCAGCTAACTTTCGCTTCCCTTTCATTGGCCCCACTGTGTCTTCCGTTTAGAGTTCTAAAGCCATTCCCCACGCAGCAGTGATACATCGCCCTGGGGTGAACAACTGCCTAGGACTCAGGGTTTCCCAGGATGTTAGATTTCCACTGCTGAAACAAGTAAATTTCTGGGCAAACCAATAAGTTGGTCTATGCCGTCTAACAGTTCAGGAATGTGTATTCATCTATCCATTTGGTATATATTGTGAAAATATTTTGTAAGATTTTCTGATTAGGAGCGGTATATACAACCTCCATAATGGGTTTCTTTGAGAGAATGATATGCTTTAAACAGATGGGGGAGGGACTCAACAAAGAATTAAAAACCACTTTTATAATAACTTAAATACCTCCACCGAAGCCTCTTTCAACTAAGCCATTGCAAAGGAATGGCAATGCCATCGGTTCCCATGGCTCAGCAAAGCCTATGACCAATTTGTTCTCAGTCAATGCGCACTAGGACCTTGATCTAAGAACCCAAAGTAGAGAGTGGCTATGGATTAAATAATAACGAATACCTCCCTTAGATGTCCCTTAAAAAAGGATTAAAGATCTGATGAGAATTCAATAAAATGCAATTGATAAAGAAATCTCATAATTTCTGTTATATATGCCACATTTTAAGATAATAACGAGAATTTTACTGAAAGCATACCAGAACATATCAAATCTCTAGGGATTTCATCATATATATATATATATATATATATATAGATATATAGATATATATATCTATATATATATATATATATAGATATATATATCTATATATCTATATATATATAGATATATATATATCTTTATCCAGTCATATTAAATGACATTTCTAATAAAAACAAGATAGACCTTTTTTTACAGTGACTAAGTTAAGACATTTTCTAGATTAAAAAAAATTAGATATTTGCCCTGGCTGGCATGGCTCACTGGATTGAGCACTAGCCTGTGAACCAAACAGTCGCTGGTTCGATTCCCAGTCAGGGCACATGTGGTTGTGAGCCAGGTCCCCAGTAGTGGGTTTGTGAGATGCAACCACATACTGACGTTTCCCTCCCTCCTCCTCCATCTAAAAATAAATAAATATAAATAAATAAAATCTTTAAAAAAACTTCCTCTTTAAAAAAAATTAGATATTATTTCTCTGATGCCAAGGAGGGCAGGAGGGCTAGAGTGAGGGACTAATGAAGGAGTAAGGAATTTAATTGAGTATATGATTTGAAGCTTATGAAAATTAAACAGATAAAATGGGAATGTGTTTGCCAAAGGTAGGATTACTAACACATTTTCAAAATAAACTCTTTCAATTTTAGAACAATTTAAATTTACAATAAAATTGTAAAGCCAGTGTAAAGAGTTTCCATATATTCCACAGTCATGTTCCTTTACTATTAACTTACATTAGTAGGTAGATATAGTTGTTACAATTTATGACTAATACTGACCCACCTTATGAACTAAAGTCCATGTTTTATTCTTATTTCCTTAATTTTTACCTAATGTCCCTCTTCTGTTCCAGGATCCCATCCAGGATACTACATCACACTTAGCGCCATGTCTCCTTAGGCTTATTTTGGCTGTAACAGTTTCTTAGACTTGCCTTGTTTTCAATGACCTTGACAGACTGAGGAATACCGACTGGTCAAGTTATTTTGTAGAATCCTCCTTAATTGGGATTTGCCTCATGTTTCTCCCATGATTACACTGGAGTTTTTTAATTGGTTTTGGAAGGAAGTCCACAGAGGTAAACTTCCATATTTATCATATCAATTCAAAGGTACGTACTCTTAATGAGACTTGTAACTGTTGATGCTGAGCTTGGCCATCTCACTGAAGCTCCCTCCGCTTGAAGTCCTGACAACCACTATCTTTTCATTGTATCTGTCGATTGGCCTTTCCAAGAATGTTATGTAATTGTGATCATACATTAGGTAGGCTTTTCAGAGTGGCTTCTTTTACTTAGCACTGGGTATTTAAGTCCACCCATGGCTTTGCGTGGCATTTTAACTCATTTCTTTTATCACTGAATAATATTCTGTTGTAGGAATGTACTAAAGTTTGTTTATCCATTTAGTTATTAAAGACATATTGGTTGCTTTCAGACCTTTGTGATTATACATAAAAATTCTGTAAAACTTCACATGCAAGTTTTTGTGTACACATAAGTTCTCAAATCAGTTACGTAGATATCTCGGAGGGCAATTGCCGGATCATATGCTAAGGCTATGTTTAGTTTTGTGAGAAGCTGCCAAACTGTGTTTCCAAGTGTCTGTTCTGTTTTACATTCTCACTTGCCTGTTCCTCCATCTCCTCACCAAAATTTGATCGTGTAAATTTGTTGGATTTTAGCAATTCTAACAGGGTGTGGTGGTATCTCATTGTTCTTTTAGAATGCCTTTCCTAAAGATAAATTAGGTTGAGCATATTTTCATGTTTATTTGCCATCTGTATATATTATTTTGTGAGATGCCTGTTCAGATCCATTGTCTATTTTTCAGTTGGGTTGTTTGCTTTCTTATCGTTGAACTTTAAGAGTTCTATGTGTATTTTAGATAAAAGCCCTTTACCTGATATGTGTTTTGTCTCTCTTTTCTCCCTGTCTGAGCTTGATTTTTTTTTATTGTGTAACCATGTTTTTACAGAGGAATACTTTCTAATTTTAATAAAATCCAACTTAGTAATTTTTCTAAGTAATTATATCACGTTTTTGGTGCTGTACCAAAGCTCATTCGCCTAGATTTTTGCCTATGTCATTTCCGGAAGAAGACATTATGTAATTTGATGTCTCAATCACAGTCTATTAGTGAGCCTGTGTCCCTGGGATGTGAACTTCATGGGAGTTTTGTAGCTTCCTCTACCCTTCAGTGAGAAAGGACAGTGAGATTGGACTGTGGTTGGGAAACTGCCTTCCCCACACATAGAATAAGGCTCTGGTAAAATAAGATCTTTCCTCTATAGCATAGACCTGTTTATGGAAATCACATGGGCATATTTGACAAGGATTGCTCTTCCCATCTTTCCATGAGGGGCTTTTCTTGGTTCTTCCTTGTGAGAACCTGTTGTGGTCCTTGGAGGTAAAACTGACAGAGATGTGGGCCCCTCCTGAAGTGGCAGGACCCAGAAGCTCTTCCCTTTCTGGCTGGGTTACACTCAGCCTCCAGAAGCTCTCCAAAGTCAACACTCTAGTGTTCTTACCACTCACGACTTTAGAAATTTCTGTTCCAACTAAGCAGACTCACCCAATGTGACTACCTCTGTTGATATTGCGGTGACAGTTTGCCCTGTGACTTCTAACCTCTAAAAGCCTCCCCACACACACAAGTAGGCAAAATCCAGGTATTTCAGCGTGTTGCTTGTTACAAAGTTGAGACTGACAAATTCCAAACTTTTTCCCTGTTGGAGGCCAAAGCTGGGGACTCTTAGATAAGCAAAAATTTTAGATATGAAAAAGGCAAGTGTTTTATTTTCCCTGAAGCAGAGCCTAAGAAAAGGAATCATGTTTAAATAATTTATGTGAGAGTTGATTCCAGAAAGTTCTGGTATGGGAGCAGAAACATGAGACAGGGAAGGGTAGAAAACCAAATCAGGGTATGAAATAATCAGATTCCTATTGCAGGCAAGCTGGTCTTACCCGCTAAGATCTTTGGTATGTTATGTGAAACCTACAAACAAGAGGAATGGTAGTTAGGAACCAATTCTCATTTGTCATTGACTGGAATGTGCTCCTCAGGATTTTACCAGAGAAAGTCTTCAAGCAGAGAACAGCACACAATGACAGGAAGAAGCTATTGGCCAAAGGAATAAGAGGAGGGGTAGTGGTGGTCTTTACTACACCAAGTCTCAAAGAGATGGATTACAGTGCACAATACACACACATAACGGGTGAGTATGGCTAGGGCTAAATCTCTAGAATATTCTCACCCCTGTGTTCTCTCCACTCTGTTCTCTTTATCCTTTTTCCCAAATAATTTTCTCCCCAAGAAAATAGAATACTCTCACAGTTCCACTAAATTCCTTTTTCTTTTTTTTACCTTATTAAATTTATTGGGGGGACATTCGTTCAAAGAGTCATATAGGTTTCGGGTATACATTTCTATGATATGTGATCTGCATGTTGCATTGCATGTCCACCACCCAAAGTCAAATCATCTTCCCTTGCCATACAGTTGGCCCAAATTCCTTTATCTTGACATACAGTCTGTTCAGAATTTAGCGAGTATTTTACAAGATATAAGGGTCCTGCTGGTCCTGCAGTGTGACCCCGCAACTAGTAGCCAGAGGGCAGCTACAGGAAATGGCTAGCGTGAGTGACACTGACCCTGGGCTTGTCATTCAGAAAGACACCTAGCTTTGAGGATGACGCAGCTAGGGAGGAATGGTGAGCATTCTGGCTTTCTGTGTCCCCTGGAAGTGCCCTCCTCACAAAGGTATCTTTTAGAAATCATTTCCATTTGTAAGCTTCACTGATTTTCCATCTAAAGTTGTAAGAAGAATTCAATGTGTGGTTTCTCTAAGAACTTCTATTAAAATAAAACTTTCTATTTAAATTATCTCAAAATATATTCATTTGACTTGTTGAGAATTTAATTCAGACTGTTCTCTAGGTGTGGAGGACATGGGTGGAAAGAATTAATATTCAAAGTGCCCCCAGAGTCACTGAAGTACAGAAATCTATTATTCTCTCTTTATTTTCCACAATTATACACTCTCTAAAATTCATGTTAAATCTTTGTCCATGTCCATTGTGCTCATTGCTACCTTTCTTTTAATTCTGGAGCAAAGTTTCCTTTTCTGATTTCAGAGCTGTAAAATGAAAGAATCTCCTTCGCCTGGTTAGTATAAAATTGGAATAATACACAGTACACTCACATGCTTAAGTTCTGTCCTAATCATGGCTTTGCTACTTTGGCATGGCTTTCTTATGAGTTATTCTTTTAAGTAACATGTGGCTCTGGCTCTGGGTAAGTTACTTCACCTATACAAACATCGGTTTAATTATTTATAAAATAGGAGAAATAATAGACTTTATCATATAAATGACATATTACATGCTCAATAAAGTTTGTTGTTAGAGAATTCCATAGGCCTGAATGTGTTCACCTATTACCACTTCATTTTATGATGGTCCCTCATTCTAATCTTAAACACAATCACCAGTATGACCAATAACTGTCTCAGAAAGCCTACAGAGACAGCTTTTTGTTATTGTTTCAAAAAGTACTTGTTCCAATATACAGATATGATTTTTTTTTTAATTTAATTAATTTATTTACTTTTTAAATACATTTGTCTCTGCCTTCCCCCCACCTCTTTCCCTTGCCCCCTCCCACCTTCCCTCCCTCAGCTCTTCCCCTTTGGTTTTTAAAATTAAAGTCTATTTGAAGATAGGGGCATGATCCTCAAATTCCTCCCGCCCCTTGCTATATGGTCCTAGCCTTCCAAATACACTTAACTCATTTGTGGGGTGATAACTTTTTTGAAAATAGACAAAGTGGTATTTCTTCCAGCTTCTGTCAGTTGTGGATTAACATAAAATAAATTAAAACCACTTAATCCCCTCAAATGTCCCTAAAACAAACCAGTCCAGAAATACATCCATTTGTGCTGACCTCATCACTTTGACTTCCTGTTGACTTGTTCCCAAGTTGGACTCATTGCTAATTTAGAACTTTGCAGACTGTTCATTAAGTTTACAGCTGGCTGAGATCATGAGTTTGCTTTTGCATGAATTTGGTTGAGAAAAAAGAAAAACCTAAGTGATATTTGTCAAATTCATGAAATTTTCATGAGAGTAAATAAAAAACCCTATTTTTGCATGGTAAGTATTTTACTTCTTGGTCCAATGGTTCCTTGATGTGAAAATCATTGGTACAATCATTAGTGAAAGTTTCTCTTTGGTTGGGGCACATTATTGGGCAATTCTGATAACCATAAAATTAAAATAATTATTTCTCACTGAAGTAGACACTTTTGCTTAAAGAGATGTGCATGTGCTCTTTAATTTAGGAATCCAAAATAAATCCATACATTAGAGTTAAATTCATGGTGTATCAGACCTTGGGAATTTTCTCCTCTATTCAGTAACATTTCTTTGGCATCATAGGTCAGTGGTTTAATATATAAATTATTTATTTAGTCCAAGAAATCAAATGGGAGCACTTGCCTGCATCTTTTTTCTCTACCTATGTAACTCTTCATAAGACCTCCACTAGTCTGAGGGTTTATGAAAAATATATAGTGCAAAAAACCCCTACATATTCAGCTTTTTGTTCCTTAGCAACCATACCCACCAGGAATTCAACTAAAATTTAGAAAATGTAAGACATGTATGTATTCATAGCACATGTCACAGAGCCCTTGTCTTAAAACAAGTACGTGCGGTCAGAACCTATTATTGGTTGTTTATTTTATTTGCTGCTTTATTTTAATTATGCAATGATATTACCCAGCTTAAATGTATCTTCTTGTATACCGATGGGACTTGCCACAAGACTGGCCAAATGAAAAGGCCTTCACTGCCTGTCCTTCACCAACTGAATTAAATATCTCTCTTCTTTGCTGTCATAGCATCTTCTGCTGGACTTTATAACAGTACTTATTATGTTGTGTTATTACTCTCTCCCTCCCTTGCTAGCCTTCCCTCCCTCCTTTCCTTTCTTCCTTCCCTCTGTGAGCTCCTTTGACATGTAACTGGTCTTTCTCTCTTAGTTTAATGGTCATGCGCTAGGTAACCACATTCCACTAGCTTTAGAGTTTAAAAGTTTTTATCAGTGCATTTGAACAAAGCAACTCTTAGGGCCCTTCTTTGAGTTATATTTACAAGTAGACAAAATGAATGTTAATTAAATGTGTAAAGAGAGTTTTTGTTTTTAATATGGTTTCACTGTATTTCTACATGAAATAGAGAAAACTTTTGTTTTTATGAAATGCTTCATTTTTTTCCCTTGGTGACTATATATCTACCTCTATCCTTTTTGAAGAAAAATGTAACAATGAGAAGTTACATTTGACCAAGTTACTGAAAACTTTAGGCTAGTAATGATAATAACAACAACAACAACAGTGACATAAATACCAATAACGACAACTGGTTTGGACTGTGTGCCCTCTGCTCCCACACATGCACAGCCTCCCCCATTCTCAACATCCTGCACCGGAGCCACACCTTTCTTGGAACTGATGAACCAACACTGACACGTCATTATCACCTAGAGTCCACTGTTCGTGTTAGGATTCACCCTCGGCATTGTACATTCCATAGCTGCGGGCAAATGTATGGTGACATGTATCCACTATTAGAGTTATCAGGCAGCCCAGCTTCATGGCTCTAAATCCAAGATTTTATATATGACTTTTATATAAGAGTTAACATAAGATTTTAAACTATGCAAAACCATGAAATATACATATGCTATCATACACATGTGCATAGGTAAGCATGTCCTATCAGTTTCAGTCTATGGTTGGTTGCAGCATATTCTGATTAGGTATCATTTACACACACACACACACACACACACACACAGGAAACAGAAAGTGTTTTCATCTTTGTATCCGTGGTGATAAGCAGAGGGCCTGGCAGGACTGTGAACGTCGTGATGTATGCTTTCAATTAAAACCAACAATAGCCTATTTAACAGCAAAAGCAAATATTTCTTTCCACGCACTCTATTTTGCTGCCATTGTTAATAAATGCACCTTGTAACTGACAAAATTTAAGAGAATCTCACTGGAGAGAAAGACTGTCTTACAATTAGGTTTTTATCAATAAATAGCACAGCAGTTACAAAGGAGACAAACCCGACAGGCGACTCCTACCCTCATTTGCCTGGATTCTCCGTTCTGAGGGAACTTTCTCAGTTTCTAAGTCAACACAAATCAAACATAATTGCACTAGTTTGTCCTTTATGTTTCACTGCCCAAGTATCACTCTATTACCCAGTGTCCTTTGGGCTAAAGCTAGAAGCTTTTTATCTTGGCATCTAAGGCAGCTACATGATATTCCTGATATTAGAGTTCAAACTAATCACAGTGGTACTCAGAGCTAAGGTCATTCCAGCTTTTAAATGCCAATTGTCCTGCTAACAGTCCTCATTCACAAAAATTGTAAAGGCCAAGCTTACGCAGTACTTAGTGCAAGAGTCAGACATACCTTCATTAAGTAAGTATCCCAAATAAAATACTATTAGGAAAAAAAAGGACCTAAAGGAGGTGAAACATAAGACTTGTCTTATGGGAGGGTGAATAAAGATTCTTAGCTTACAATGGAATATGCAAAAACAGATTGAAAAAGAGGGCCAACCTTGGGCCTGTTTCTGCTTCTTTCCCCAGCCCATTGTTTTGCATAAATAAGACCTTTGCTCTACTCCAAAGATTCACATGTTAGTTTTTGTCTTAAGATTCTTTCCCAGCTGAGATGCATATGTGCCTTCTATAAACTTACTAGAAAAAAATATATTTATATTTCATTGCTCCCATTTATTTTTCAGGCCCAATAAGTACTTGTTTTACTTTTTCTTTTAATCATTTCCCCTTAGGTTCTCTAGTTGTCTCTCTATTAATTTCTCTATGCTGTTCACATTCTCCCCGAGAACATGTTTTCCCACTGCAGTTGTTTTGGTAACAGGAGCTTATTATAACATAAATGGACAGAGCACAGCAAAGTGGATTTTGGAAATACATTTTCTGGTGTTTTATTCTTATTAGCTATCCTCCAGGTGTGCGGGTAATTCTTCAAGTACCAAAAACACATGGAGGGCCTTTGACTTAGCAACAAGGGCGGAAGGTGAGCGGAGAACAAAGATACTTCTGCGCTGGGCTGAGTGCCCTGGGTCCTCGCCAAAAGAGCGCGCTTGCCAATCAGACGCCTCCATGTCTCCTCTGGACCCATTTTCCAAAAATCTATGTTGCTTGAGGTATGTGTTTAAGGGAGTTGTGGGGACCCAAATATCATCATAAGGCTTTAAAATGCAAAATAAGACAAAACAAAAATAATCCTCTCGGGAGTGTGTTTTGGGGTCACTAGGTCCCTGAAAAGATTTCCTAGTTTAAGTGTTTGTGAGCAACCAGGGCACAGTGGGTCTGCTTCTTCCTCAACTAAAGGGCACATGGCTTGGCTATTTCTTTTCTCACTAACGTGTGTAGCAGGAACCTGTGGTTTGCAGATATTGTCATGGTTAAGGAAGGAAACAGACAGGGACTAACTTTTATCTAGTGCCTGTAACTGGTCAGGGACTGTATTG
This sequence comes from Pteronotus mesoamericanus, assembly GCF_021234165.1. NCBI lineage: Eukaryota > Metazoa > Chordata > Mammalia > Chiroptera > Mormoopidae > Pteronotus > Pteronotus mesoamericanus. The sequence continues at coordinate 17,519,934 of NW_026555189.1, forward strand.
AATACTCTGCATTCCCCATCTAATTATATACTCACTTCATCCTTGTGCAGTAGGTGTGTCATTTTGGAGGTAAGAAAACTAAGCCATATTGAGATTAAATAAAACGCCTCCCAGTTACTCAGCCAATATATGCCAACATAGGGATTAACAAACAACAATAGCAACAAAACTTGTCTTCCAAGTATTGACGTTGGGTTCCAAAATACTGCTCTGTGGTACTTATAAAATATCTTTTAGTGACTTTATGGCAAGATAACAGACTTCAAAATGATATAGAAAGAAAGGCGCAGAATCAATGTTCTCTATTTCCTGAGGGAGAAGATACACACACACACACACACACATATGTATGCAATGCATAATTATATCTGTGCAAAGCATAATAATAGTACAGGATTATAGGACTCCTGATGTGTAGTACATCCAGCCAGTTCAATTGTTTTAAGTGATGTAAATGACTTTTCCTTAATAACACTGGTGGTCACCAATCATAAGTATGACGATAGATGAAATTGAGAACGCAAAAACAGTTTGTCGCTGTGTTTGATAGCAAGTTCACATACAAAGGGTAGGGTAAAGTGGGTTAACAGTTGTCCATATGGAAAAATAATACAATAATCAATAAATAATATAAGAATAAACCCTGTGTTTCACATGCTCACAACTATAAACCTTCTTTTGCCACACCCCGTATTCATGTTTAAATGTATAATGAAATTTACTGCATTTAATGTGATTAAGTGTTATATGCTTATATTCAGATTATATATTTTAATTTTGATCTTATGGGTTAAAGAAAGGCAGGGCTGTGCTTATTTTTCTTGAACTTCATTAGTGAAAGCTAATGATCTTCTATTCTATTTTATTACACCCTGCAGTTTTTTTGAGAAACCCATAATTTCTAAGTAGCACCACTAATTAACTAGATGCTGCTGTTTGCATACAAATAATAGTTACTGTAATTCCGTTCATCTTTATATAAGAACAGAGCACATTGCAGTGATCAATTCCCGTTCAGTTTGGTAAACTGGCTTTCTTAAACTCCCCAGGAGAAACATACTAAATAAGGCATATAAGAGCTTTATTTTTTAATATGCGTAAATGAGCACTGATGAGGATATAGACAAAAGGTATTACAGGGTGTCTAGATTCAGTGTTATTAAAGCTTGAATTTTGCATTTTTTGGGGGAAGGTCTGCATGGGAAGACAGCATTCCTAACAGTTACTTCTAGACCTTATCAACGGAGTCCATATTAATTGGTGCTACTTTCTGCTGGCATAAATGCTATGGGTCTTGTGTAAATAAGAAAAGGAAGCTCTTAAAATTCTGATTTCAACTCATGACTTGGAATTTAATGAAACCGTTCAAGTTCAGCACTTTAATCTCACAAATTGGTTTATCACAGCCTAGTGGCCACTTCTTGTTTTATAATAAGCACAACAAAATAATATCTATGAACACTTAGAAAATTAAACCAAGGGAAGTATATGCAATTCTGAGCTCATTAGAAACAATTCGCATTTTCATCTGTCTCATTAGAGAGGTTTTTATAAACTGAAAATAGTACTTTCATATCAGTGTTTTTTAAAATATTCAGGCTTGTTGGTGAGAGCAAAGTTTTCTCATTATTCCCAGACAATATATATTTTAAAGCACAATTTGAATGAGGAGGAAAGCAGAGCAATGAAGAAATTCTGACCAGTCAGGCTATGGTAAGGCAAACAATTGCTTTCCAGTAGTGAGACAATTTTCAGCGAATCCTGCTGAATTATAACTCAGATTTAATTCCACATTTCCAGGACCTTGTATCTGAAAGAAGCATAATTGGCATTCTGGACGAAAATCATGAGGTCAAAAATTATAAACAAAACATCAACACAGTATTTGTTAATGCTCATCGCTCAGTCTAATAAAAATTTTGCCATATCAGATCTAACATTTGATCTTTAATAGCAGGTATAGGAAACTATCTTCTGTATTTTTGTCATGTAAAATAAAAAGTGGGACTTCTGGTCAAGATGGAGGTGAAGGTAGACATGCCTTGCCTCCTTGTACAACCATAGAAAGAATTATGACTTGATCTCAATAATAACACCAAGAACTATCAGAAAATTGAGCTGTATGGACGTCTGACAACCAAGGATATAAAGAAGACACATTCATCCAGGCAGGTGCCTTTTCTACATATTTCACTCTACTAAGACAGGGTAAAAGCAGTTCCACTGAATACACAGAAATAGACACAGAGAGGCTACCAAACTGAGGAGACAAAGAAAAAGAGCCCACATGAAAGAATAGAACAAAACCCTAGGAAAAGATCTAAGCAAAACGGAGATAGCCAACCTATCAGAAGCAGAGTTTAAAACACTGGTTATCAGGATGTTCAGAGAGCTCCATGAGCATGGCAAAAAAAATAAAGGAAGAAATGAAAGTCACACTAAGTGAAACAAAGAATAATCCACAGGAAATTAACAGAGAGGGGAAGAAAGTTGGGATTCAAACCAATAATTTGGAACATAAGGAAGAGATAAACATTCAACCAGAACAAAAAGAAGAAACAAGGATTCAAAAAAATTAGAATAAGTTGATGAACCTCTGGGAAATCTCCAAATGTGCCAACATCCAAATCATAGGGATGCCAGAAGGAAAAGCAAGAAGTTGAGAACTTATTTGAAAAAATAATGAAAGAAAACTTCACTAATTTGGCCAAGGAAATAGACATACAAGTCCAGGAAGCATAGAGAGTCCCAGATAAGTTGGATCCAAAGAGGACCACACCAAGATACATCATAATTAAAATGCCAAAGGTTGAAGATAAAGAATCTTAAAAGCAGCAAGAGAAAAGCAGAGAGTTACCTACAAAGGAGTTCCCATAAGGCTATTAGCAGATTTCCCAAAAGAAACTTTGCAGGCAAGAAGGGACTGGCAAGAAGTATCCAAAGTGATGAAAAGCAAGGACCTACGACCTAGATTACTCTATCCAGCAAAGCTATCATTTAGAATGGAAGGGCAGATAAAATGCTTCCCAGGCAAGATAAAGCTGAAGGAGTTCATTATCACCAAGGTATTGTTATATGAAATGTTAAAGGGACTTATCTAAGAAAAAGAAGATCAAAACTATGAACAAGAAAATGGTAATAAATACATATCTATCAACAATTAAATCTAAAAAACAAGCCAAGCAAACAAGAAGAACAGAAACAGAATCGGATATGGAGATCTCTTGGAGGGTTATCAGCTGGGAGGGAGAAAGAGGAAAATGGGGGAAATGGTATAGGGGTTAAGAAGCATAATTGGTAGGAACAAAATAGATGGGGAAGTTAAGAACAGCATAGTGAATGGAGAAGCCAAAGAACTTAAAAGCAAGACCCATGGAAATGAACTAAGGGGAGAGATTGCTGGAGGAAAGGGAGGTACCAGACAGAGGGGGGCAAAGGAGGAAAAACAGGGACAACTGCAATAGCATAATCAATAAAATATATTTAAACGTAAAAACAAACAAACAAAATAAATGTGTGTGTGTGTGTGTGTGTGTGTGTGTGTGTATTAAACCAGTCAGATACAAGGTAAAATGATGAACTTTGGGTCTGACTTTAAAAAACATTTCTAAATGATATCTCTTTCTTACTCAGCTTTATAATGGGCACTATCATCCCTATTTGGGTTATTTTTATAGCTTTGATTCTAATACTAACAAGCAATATAATTTAAGCCTGAGGATGGCTTAAGGGCTCACCTTAATATTCTTCCTCATGAGTTTGTTTGAGCTAGAATATCATTTAAATAAAAAAAAAACAGCATTTGATAGAAGAGTCTAAATGTTTATTGATTTCAAACTCTACCTTGTAAACAATTGAGTTAAGTACATTGAATCAGAGCCTCCTCTTACCTAACTTACTCCTGGGCTGCAATGGCCCTCTTGGGACATGGCAGTGTTTTGGGAAAATAATCATAATTCATATTTGTGTGAATTTAACAGAAGAATGAACCAGCTTTAAGTTTAGTTTCCCTTAATTGCATTCAATTCCTCTTTCTTGGGCTTAACTCTTCAACTGGAATTTGGCTGAGAAAGGAGGTAATGGGAAGTGCTGTCGATTGCCTTGTTTGGGCTCATACCCTGGACATTCCCTGGCTTTCCAACCTCATATTACCCCTTTCTGTTTGCCCTGGTAACAGGACCCCAGTGTCTGGTAACAATGCCCCATTTCCTTTGGGGGCTTACTTCACCTGCATTGTAAGCTGCTGCTAAGTTTCACGTTGCCCTCAAATAAGGACAGAGTAAATAACAAATGTATGCACATTCAATGTCTCTCTCCTAGAACACTGAATCTCAAGAAGAATTATGTACACACAGAATTTTCCTGGTTTACTGTTACTGAATTGTTACAATTCTGCCCTTTACTTTCTGCTACCAGGATTCTTATAATTATCCTGGTTCCCGACCAGGCTCCTCAGCATCCCTTCCCTTTTGCAAACTCCTCTATACCCTCACTACACATTCCTTTTCAGACAGAAGCAACATCTGCTACTTGCACCCAAGGAATCCTAACACACACATGCCAGGCAACACTAATTAATAATGATACACACTGAGATTGGTCACAATCATAGGGTTCTTACTAACAAAAGGATCCCAAACTATTACTTGTAATCAAATTAAATTGGCACCTAAAATGAATAAATTAATCATCTGAGGAAAATTAATGATAACATCTACCTCTAATATTATAAGGTGTTTGGAGCCTACTGACTGAACCCCAGACAAATCTGCAGTTCACTGCTGGCCTTGCCCATCATGGTCCCTTACCATGATCTCCAGGCAACGAATCCCAGCTCATTGCTGAATTATCACAACATCTCTTTGCACCTCAATGGCACATTTCCTGATTAGTGTAAGGGCAAACCAAAGGGAGGGAGGTATATGACAGGGAGAAAACTACACCCAGCATTTTTCTGAAAAAAATGCATAGCTTAACTCTTTTAATCTGTATGTGTGTACATTCATGTATATCTATCATGTGTGTAAAAATAAGTGATTTACATTTGCAACCTTCATCGCATATTTTGCAATAAAGTATCTCAGAGAATATCTTTTATAGACAATTGTTAGTATATGAACTTCATTCACCATCTTCTATTCCAAACCACTTTCTCAAGAGTAATTTTTTTTTTTTTGCTCAGATTTAGATAACCTGAAAAGCAGGAATGCAGGATAATGACTACCAATTTTAACTCTTCACTGTATATTGGGATAAAATTAAGATAGAGTGCTCACCTTGTTATATACAGGGTCTGGCACAAATAGCACGTCTTTCTTATTACAAAATCTTTTATTAAAAAATCATGAGCATGTAATTCGGTAACATAACAATATTACACTCAAGCCCACCCTATGACATTTTAGGTGAAATGTTCAAATTAAAACTATAAATTATTCCACCCATATTATTTCCCAACCACCACCCACACTCGAGCAGGCCTTACTTCTGCCAGACCCTGTAGATACATATTTTTTCTAAAACTATTTCTGCAAAGCATAGAGAATGCAATTCATTATGACTGGTGTCCTTTAGGAAGAGAAGGAGAGACCCAGAGATCAATACACACAGGAGAAAGGATGCCATGTGACATTGGGGCCAGAGATTGGCATTTTGCAGCTGCAAGTCAAAGACCACCCAAGACGGCCAGCAGACACCAGAAGTTAACAGAAAGTCATGGGGCACGCTCTTCACGTCTGTCATTCAGGCAGAGGATGGCCCTGATGACACCCTAATTTTAGACTTGTAGCTTTCAGAATTGTGAAACAATATATTCCATTTAATTCAGAAATGTTTTAAGCCACTTGGCTTGGGACACTTTGTTATGGCCACCCTAGGAAACCAACAGAGTCTGTTTTCATGTATTAATTCATACACTTATTTTCTCATCAAACTGCTATGGATTCTATTATAACCCAGGCATAGGGCATTAGGAGTACCCAAATGAACAACACAAGGTTTCTTTTCCCAAGAATTCAGGCAGGGAAAGACAAGTACCACATGATTTCATTTATATGTGGAATGTAGAGAACAACATAAATGAACCAACAGAGTAGAAATGGATGCATAAATTCAGAGGACTGATGGTTGCCAGAGGGGAGGGGTTTGGGGGGCTGAGTGGAAAAGGTGAAGGGATTAAGAAGTACAAATTGGTAGTTACAGTCACAGGAGTAAATTACAACATAGGGAATATAGTTAGTATTATTGTAATAACTATGTATGGGTCCAGGTGGGTACTTGAAACATTGAGGTGGATTGCTCTGTAAAGGACATGATTGTCTAAATGCTATGCTGTACACCTGAAACTAATACAAAATAAGACCAAATGTAAGCTGTAATTACAAAATGAAATTAATAATTTTTTGCTTTAAAAAGAATTCCCAATGAATGGTCTTTCTCCAGTGTCAGTAGACAATTAAAATAATAAATGGTAAATTACTAGGAAATAAAGCAGAAAACACCAGACTCTAAGAAAATATCTGAGTTATTAATGGCTCTCCCCCCAGATATTGACAGTGACTTGTAAAGAGTTAAGAGTGGACCAATGAATCACTGAGTCAGGGAATCAATGAGTGAATGTAAACCGAGGAGTAAATATTTCATCCACCTTGGTGTGAGAAGAGATTTCAGCCCTGATGTCAGAGGGAAGGTAGAAAGGATGACTCTGAGAGGCCTCGACAAATAAGCAGGTGAGGAGGAGAATCAATCTCCAGGTTAAGTGGCATCTTCAGGAATAAGGAAGTGGGAAATCACACGATTCTTCCAGGTAACTGTAAAAAACTCAGCATGACCAGAGCACAGGATACATGTGTAGGGTGGGTGGCAGCAGGGATATTCCTAAGAAGGAAGAGGAGAAAAGTTGAAGAGATCTATGTCCTGCTAAGGAACATAGATTTTCATCCTGAAGGTCACAGGTGTTACTAGATATTTTAAACAGGGGGATGACATTGACATATTTACATTGTGAAGAATCCTATTTTCTCAATGAATCTTGACTGCTTTGAGTGGATGCTGCTCTCTTGGAATAGTAATTGGGTGGGATGGGCAATCAACCAGGCCTCTACTGCTTGTCAATAGCATCCTTTTCGCACTTGTGTTGGTAGCATTTTAAAACTTCTGAACACAGCCTCAGCTTTCTTGCTAACTTTATGCAAGAATACCAGTCACTTGATGTTGTTCATCTTTACCATTACTTGAATTCCATCTCCATCTTTGGCCCTAGATTCTTGTCCTTTTAGATTAAATCTCCCGGACTGTTGTCTATTCTATTCCTCACAAAATGGGTGGGAAAAAAAAGATGGAATGGAAGCCAGATAATTTAGAGACAGTATATAGATATGCCTTGGAAATATTGTACCACATTAAACACATCACAACCTGTTCTTCAAATCCCTACATACCCCTGCATTATTGCATTATTGTTTATAAATAAATCACTAAATAAATATGAACTTACTAATAAATAATTTTGGTAAACATATAAATAGGTATTTAGTAAATACACATGCCTACTGTGTGCTTACCTCTTGACACTATATATATGTGGCAGGAGCCTGAGCAATTTGTCATAATGTGAAGATAACATGGGTGTCATTTGGAAGTCTGCCCAGGACTGAAAGCCTGCCGTTGCTCTAAGATGTCACCTGGGACCATATCATCAATCTACCCACCTCTCCTCAATGGCTGTGAAGCCAATCAGTTTGGTTTCCCTGTGTATTAAAGGAATGGGCTCCTGGCTCTATTTCAGCTCTGTCAAAATAGCTGTCAATCCTCTCTATTGCCTTCCTACAAGGCTTTAATCTACTCCAAGTTTCCTGACGCATTATAAGGAGAAAATCTGTTTTCTCTGCTGCCTTTCTTTTCTCGGGTTGGGTCTGCACCAGAATATCTTTGCTTTGGATAAGGCGGAGCAAACTTGCTAGGGAAGCCAGTGTTCTCATCCTTGTTACAAGTTGTCTAACTTAATCGTCTTGCTTCCCCCACATCCTGAGGCTTTCTGCATACTGCTCTCTCTGAAAGGGGGACCTTGTATATATTCTTGCACAACTTATTTTCATCTCCTCTGTGAAGTATTTGATCCCTCAAGGAGAAAGTACTGCAAAATTACACCTTTTAATGCTTGCAATATCCTTGTAATGCATTTTATTTGTTACTGCTATCTCTTTTTCCTGTGGGACAGTAAACTCTTTGATGACAAAAATTGCACTTCGGTAGTAATATTACTAACAATAATAACAAAAATATCTATGGACTTCACATTCTAGGCCAGACACTACATTAAATTTCTTTCTGCATATCATGTCATAGTGTCCTCACAGCAAACTTGGTATTGTTTTTGTCTGTTTCACTTGTTTGTTTGTAATTCTTTTTTAAACAAACAGCGTACAGTACTTTAGGAATGTGTGCAAGCCCATGTAGCCTCTATGTGATAGAGTCTGGATTTAACTCCAGTCCAACAAATCCCAAAGCCTTTTCTCTTTACCTCTGAATTCTACTTCTGATCCCTGATAATAATGTCCATTTGCTAAGCAGCACTTTGCCCTGAAAAAAGGTTGATTGCATGTGGAAATCAATAGATATGTTTTACAAATGAGGTTAGAATAAAGATCTTGCATCTGTAAAGGCACACCTGAAACATTTTACCACGATGACAAGGACAGCGCTGATCATCTCAATTAGTCCTCACAGAAACCCATTGGTAAACTAATTTGGTAGTTTCTTGTTTATTTAAAATTCATTTTTAATTGTATTTTTTGCATTACCATTTATTCCCCTCTAATACTCTCTTCCACCAATGTCTCTTCTTGAAAAGAAACATTGACATCTCATAAGTTTTTGTCTGTTTATTTCTCTGTGTGTGTGTATTAGGTAGGGACTTCTTAAGATTCAGTCAACGCTTAAAGCTCATCAGCTAATTCTATTTTCTAGGATTCAGGGATGGTGTAGGAATGGGCAAGGAATATTGCTTGAAAGGCCAGAAGAAGCATATTCTCCCCACTTGTTGTCACATCCAAATAGGAAGCATTCAGTCACTGTAGTTACAAACCTCCTGATGAAACATGGCACTGATATCAGATAGATGACTAAGACAAGAGACGTGCAGATAGATGGATTCAGAGTTCCTGGATCAGGTGAGCCGTGAAAGACCACCTATGTCTAGAATCGCAATGACATCTACAGATACATTTCCTTACAGTTTAAGTCCACTGATTTGTGTTGTCTATTACTTAATGCAGAAAGCATCCTAACTGACATGCTTATAGAGATGAAATTCATACTCGTTCTGGTACATACCAGTCATCAGGTTTGGGCTTAACCTCACTGGATTTCAACAGCTTCTCATCAAACAGGACTGCATTCCTACCTAAATTGGTTGCTGTGAGCATGAGCTATGATAACATACATTAAACACTCATCAAACAATCTATCGCCATGTAACCAATTAATTGGTTGATATTAATTAGGCTACTTAACTGTTCTGTCTTTTACCTCCTACCACATGAAAAAATAATGAAGCTAATGTTATTGGGCATATGCAATGTCCCTAGTGCTGTACCAGAGGTATTACATCATTACATTTGTCAACTCAATCCCAATTACAGCTCTACAAGATGACTTCTATGCTCACCTCCTTTATATAGATGAGGCAATGGTCATTCAAGGATGTTAAGTTTCCTAGATCCCTGGGAAACACTTACTCATTCTATGTCAACTGCTGAGTATGAAAATAGTATCTGTCACAATAGAAAATATTTGAAAACTAGTTCATTGAAAGAAAAGTATCTTAGGGAATATTGGCCTTTCAGATTATGCAGCCAAAGGAAGGTACATGTTATTTTAAAAACCTCCTGATAAAAAATTTAAATTAGCCAAATAAGTTAATTTCTAAATGAGAGTTGCTATAATATTATGGGAAAACACTCTGAGTGGAGGAAGTCATTTACAAGCTACAAGTTTATGGGAAAGTCACCTATTCACTCTGAGCCTCTATTCAGGGGCGTCCAACCTTCAGCCCACGGGCTGCATGCACCCAGGATGGCTATGAATGTAGCACAACACAAAATCATAAATTACTTAAAATCCCCCCCCCCCAACTAGTCTTCATTAGTGTTTGTGTATTCAATGTACAGCCCAAGACAACTCTTCTTCTTCCAGTGTGGCCCAGAGAGGCCAAAAGTTTGGACACCCCTGCTGGGAATGGTTATTAAATCCCAGTTCACCCTGCAACAACCAAGAGGACATTGCACATACAACACAGAGCAGAGGTCCAGGGACATCTGAGTACTCAGTAAATGTTAGCTATTATTATCATTGCTATATTCATTACCACATGAGTTTGAGGTTGTAGTACTACTATTTGAGCAAGAAAAAATATTTCTGAATACCATGAAAGTAAAAAGAAAAAGAACTTGCCATCATCTATTAAACAATCATTGGTTATACTTTGTTTTTATAGAAGCAAAGGATTTGAAAAGATTCTAGAAAAACAATTAACTGTAAAAATATTACTTTATCCATGAAAGAGATAGCAAAATCTGTAGAAAAAGAAAAAAAAGAAAAAACTAAGCATGTAAACTATTTTCTCTGAAAAGTACTTTTGAGATATCAATTGGATTTATTTTTTCAGCAAGCATTTTTACGGCAAAATTCCTTTTACATTTCAATTTCCTCAGTGGTAGCGTTGCCACCAAAGTATGTGTTGAACTCTTGAGTTTTATTGAAAACATACATTGCACACCCCTGTTTTCTAAATAAGGGATATCAAAAAATAATAGAAATACCATAGATCTTATGGAGCTACTTTGTGCTCAGATACATTTAGATGGATTGTGCAACATTCTTTAAAAAGATAAAATTGTATGCTTGTTGGAATCACCTGAGTTTATTTTACATACTCTTTCAGGTTTTGTTTTTGTCCTTTTTTTCCTTTTTATTGAATTTATCAGGCTGACAATGGTTAACAAAATTATACAGGTTTCAGGTGCACAATTCCCCAAGACATCATCTGTTCACTGCAGTGTGTGTTCACCACCTCAAATCAAGTCTCTATCCATCACCATTTATCCCCCCTAAACCTTCCTCTGTGTCCCCCGACTCTCTGTCCCCAGCAATCTGCACAATGTTGTCAGTGTCTATTAGTTTTTTCTCTCATTTTTTCCTTTTTTCTCAACCCCTCCACTCCCCCAATACCCACCCCCCTCCAGCTGTCAGCCTGCTCTCTATGGGTCTCCTTCTATTTTGCTTGATAGTTCAGTTTGTTCATAGATTCCACATGTGAGTTAAATCATATGGTAGTTGTCTTTCTCTGACTGGCTTATTGTTTTTGTTCTTAAAGAATCTTACTAGTATCTATAATGATACTAGATATTAGATACTTACTAGTATCTCAGGCAGAGTTCTTATCATAGATGCTTAACAAAGGCCTTCCATTAGAATAGAAGACTAGTACTAAAGTCATTTTCTTTAAATCTCACAAGAGAACTCTCAGAGGCAACATAGGCATAAAGGCCCCTGGAAGCTCTGCCCTGCGTTCCAACTCGGGCTTCACATTTACTCTCCTACTGCCAAGCCTGGTGTGATCAATGTTTTCCAAGTATACAGTCTATTTCAGCACCAACTTCTCAGAGATGAGTTTTTCAACAATGTAAAACTCCCCTTCCATTGTCCAAAGTGAACACTCAAAAGAGAAATTTCCCAGTGCATTTCAGCTAATTTATAAGGACAAATTCCATCCTTTCCAGATGAAGTCTCTTTTAAAAATGATTTCTGTTTCCTTTGTGAGTGTCACATTCACTCCCTGCTAGTCATTCGCACTGGCTGAGCTGCTCACCTGTCCTGCCTGGGTAGGCACGTGTGGCTCTTGCTTACGAAGGAGCTTGACCAAGGTCCCTGACCATGAATGAGGACCTGGCATCTTCAAACACAAAATTATCAGCTTAGAGTCACCTCTCATAATGTCTCATCTCCTACCCGGGGTGATTTGAAAGACTCCTGTGGTTTTTAGTCCCATCTGGAAGCTGATGACTCACGTATTTTTTTCCTTATCCCTGGCTTGCTTGTCCTCTGAGTAATAGACCCATATTTGCATAAAGTCCATTTCCAAATTCACCATTTACCAAACCGGAGTCAAAAACAGTTAAAGATACACTTTATTCCTATTTGTAAAAACTTCTTAAGGGCACAAACAAATAATGAAAGAAATTTATGTGTTTGAATGATCCTAGATGGCTCTCTCTCATTGTATTCTTATTCCCTTTTGGTGCAAAATTCTGTAGGTTCTGCTTATGAAGTGCATTTCAATGCTATGACTTTTGTTATCTGCTCACACAAACATAATATTATCTCCAATCCTTGCAACACATCTGTGAAAGATGAATTTTTATTTCTTATCAAAGGGAAAATTGAAGTGCGTCTGAGTTCTTTCACCTAATAAGTGGTAAACTCCCAATTTGATCTCAAGTCTGGCTAAGACCACAGTTGATACATTCCATTATGCAACCTAAGGAACTGCCTTGAAATGACCAAATCCCTTACTTGCTTGGAGGTGATTACAGTTTTTTCCCAAGGAAATTAAAGAGATACATTTCCCCTGTGCGAGTGACCCAGGCACCCCTAAGAAGGAAACTATTCTGCTTAACATATTTCAGGGGCTGCTGAATTATTCGTGCTCTACTACAAGGTCGCTATAATTCCTCACTAGCTATCAATTGTTTGACAATGAGTGTCATCAATCAGCCTGTAACTTTCATTGCCAAATGCATTCTATTTTTATATACCCATGAACTCACACATTTAGCAGTGACAGGAAGAAGTCTTTCTCTATAGGATAAACAATGAATTGTGTGTTTCATCTGAAATAGATTATTTTACAACATATTATTCAGAAATATCTTTTGCCACAGACCAAAAAAGACTTTGGAAAAAAATGTAATATATTCCTCCTTAAAAACTATTTTTTTTCTATGAAGGTTTGCTACAGAGAGCAGATTGAAAAAAAAAAGCCTTCTATTCTGCCATTTTATAAAATATGTCTCAGCAAATAGTCATAAATCTGTCAGATATTGCAACCCAGTTTGGTATTATATACTAGGAAAATGAACTCAATAGCAATATAATCTTACTTTCCAATATAACTGAACTCGGGGAAAATATCTCAGGAAGAAAGCAGGCATAGAGAGCAAATAAAATCTAAGTACCGCAGATATAAAGTTTATGATGGCATATACAACTTTGGATATTGGTGTTTTCCTTTTATTAATTCTAACGCAAACCCTCAATCATATCCTTCTTTTTAATTTGGTTCAGTGCTTTTTTTTCCTTTCTCTGAGGAAAGTGAAATTATATTTTATTATATTTTATCTATTTTGTGTTTATTTAGGCTTATCCTCCCATTTGAGAAATTATTGGGGCCCTATTTAGCTACTAGCCTACTTATGCAAACACCTTATCCTCAGTGTTGACTCACTGGTCTCCATATCACAGAGATGTATTGATTTCAGTTAGTGGCAAACCAGGTAGTGTGTTTTCATTTATCAAATAAGAAATTTAATTGAAAGGTGAGCAGCAGTGGCTCAAATTGTTGATTGCAATGTTTGAGAGATTCAGCTCTTTATCTGCCTTTCTTCAATGAGAACACAGGCAAATATGTATTTAGCCCATTTAATTTGCCCACACATCTGATTTTTAAAAGAGCTGTGGAGAGTGTGCTGATTTTGGTTTTTCTAACCTAAGTCTTTGGAGAATGATCACCAGTGATTGACTGAAAGGAATTAAAGTCGATTGGGTGTCTTTAAAAAATATCCATGGCATTCATTAATACTATAACTGCATCTAAAATAATGTAGAAGTCAGTATGTTACTGAGAGAAAAATATTAAAGAAACACCTAAAATACAGTTATAGCCTTAATAAGGAGGACACTGGCTAAGTTATACACTAATTAGAGAAAAACATAGCTTCTCAGTGATCTAGAATACAGTGTAGTAAACTTTAATTTGACTCCCCATGTTTTTTATAATTTAGTGGTTTATTTGCTTTTTAGATAATGTGGGAAAGGAAAAAAAACTCATGAGGGCTAACAGAAGAAACACTAAAAATTGTTAGACAAGAGAGAGACAAAAGTAGATTTTGACAAAAATAGAATGAGAATCTTGAACACAGTTTTTCAATGACTGTTATGTAGAGATAAAAGAACTATTACAACAGTCAATATAAGGAGATAGAAGAAAACAATAAACAAGAAAAATTGAGAGATCTCTTCCAGAAGAGTCAATGAATAAAAGGGAAATTCAAACTTAGACTAGGAATGTTGAATGATCCTCAAGAAAACACATTATCTAGCCAAGAAAAAAATGAAGTGAAGGTGGAAATAGTGTACTGAAAATCTATCCAGAGGAGACCAAAGGATGCCATGAAACCTTGAGGAAGAACCGTATGAGGAAGAACCATCAATTCTAGAAGGTGAAATGATAGCTACCCTGCACACAGAGGGAAGAAATAAATCACCAGGTGTAAACAGGATACTGACAGGATTATTTCAAGCCACAGAGACTGCACCTGTTCAAATCCTAACAAGAAAATGTCAATGTATGTGGAAAACAGAACAATGGCCTACAGATCGGACATATCCAATATACATCCCAATTTTCAAGAAGGGAGATGCCAAGGAGGGCAGTAACTAGAGGACCATTGCCCTAATTTCTCACGCAACTGAAGTGATACTCAAGATGATGCATCAAAGTCTCCTCCCTTCTACAGAGCAAGAAATCCTGGAGGTTCGAGCTAGAGTCAGAAAAGGAAGAGGCACTCAAGCTCTAATTGCGAACATTTTTGGAGACTGGAGTGCTCCAAAGAATTTCAGAAGACGGTCTGTCTATGTTTTATAGATTACAGTAAAGCCTTTGACTGTGTGGAATATAGAAAGCTGTGGGTTGCTCTAAAAAAAAAAATGAGTGCCCTTTTGCACTTGCTTATCTGGGCAGGAAGCCACGGTCAGAACAGGCTCTGGAGAGACAGAATGGCTTCCTACAGGCAAAGTTGCCAGACAAGGGTGCATTCTATCTCCTTGTTTATTTAATGTGTACACAGAATATTTTATATATTTAAAAACTGGGTTAAACTCAGAGGAAAATGTGGAGATGTTAAAAAATATCAATAATTTAAGACATGCAGATGATACCATCTTGGCAGAGTGCAGCAAAGCTTTGAAGGGACTTCTGATGAAAGTGAAGAAAGAAAGTGCCAAAGCAGAAGCAGGACTGCATTTAAAAGTTAAGAAGACAAAAGTCATGATTGGAGAAGAAATACAATTTTAACCTAGAAAATGAAAGCATCAGCATTGTTAGATATTTTGATTACTTTGTTCAGTCATCAATTCAAATGAAGAATGCAGCTAAGAAGTCAAGAGAAGGCTGAGACTAAGAAGGGCAGCAATGGAAGAATTAGGAAAGATCACCAAGAACAAAGAGGTGTCATTAGAGACCAAGGGCAAGACCATCCATACCCTTGTGTTCCCAATCATTATGTACAGATGTGAAAGTTGGATGGTGAAGAGAGCTGATGGCGGGGGAGGGGGGGAATGAGTCATGGGGTATACAGTCTTGGATGACAGCTCTATGGATTCCCTGGATCATCAAAAAGATAAACAAGTGGATCTCAGAGCAAATTAGGTCTGAAACATCTCTGGAGGCAAAAATGACAAAACTAAAGCTGTCCTACTTTGAACACTTTCTAAGAAAGTAGGGTTCTTTGGAAAAGACAATAATACTGGGAAAAATAGAAGGCAGCAGGAAGAGAGGAAGACCAACTATGAGATGAATTGACTCACAAAACAAACCACGGACAGGAGTCTACAGGAGCTGGGCAGGGCGGCTGAAGACGGAAGATTGTGGATGTCAACCATTCACAGAGTCACCAGGAGCCAACTCAACAGCACATAACACACACTCATCACTTACAAGTATTCCATTTTTCCCCTCAGTCTCTATGTTCTACTCAGAACAAATTTCTTTCAATTAAAAAAAAAAGTCATTTCTTCATGTACAAGACTTTATACCTATTGCACTCTTTGCATAGATCACTGCTGCTTTTCCATCTATCTCCCATTGTATTCTCCTTGAAATTAGAGATCAAATGGACCCTCCACAAAGCCTTGATCACATGCCCTATTTTGACTCCCAGGATGCCGCGCTTCCCCTTTCCTGGCCTCATAGCATTATAATGTCAGTTCTTGTTTAATTATCTGAGATTCCCAAAGCCCAAGAAAGAAACAATAGTTGCCTTGCTCAGTGTTAAATACGATCATACAAAGCATGTTATACATTCTACTGAGAGGAAGCATTTTGGCTGGAAGAGAGAGCATTAGAGAATTCAAGTATTATGAATTCTCTTCATAAAAAGATGTATAGGTAGTGCTGAGAAATAATAAGAATCTTAGGTTTTCTGGACAGAAACATTTTGGTAAATGAGGTATAATATTTATGTAAGGGTTAGATTATAGGATACCATAAATGCCAATATAAACACTTTGAACTTAAACCTGCAGGCAGTGGGATACTATTAAATACTGTCAGACTGGGCAATGTGTTCTGAACTCAAGACTAAGACCATAAACATGCTACAAACATGCATATACAATGAAAAAAGTTAAAAACTATATATTCAGCAAAAATTACATTAATATTTATGTTAACATTAATACTTAACAAGCAGGAGAAATTAGCATCAATGAAATACCAAGTATGTGACAGGTATTTTGTAATATATCATTGTCATAATGCTCCCCACTTCTTTTTGGAACAATTCAGTGTCTTTTTAATATGGGAAAACTGAGGTTGGGGGACATTTTGTGCTTCAACAACTTTAAGTGCAGGATTCTCTTCTTCCTTATCTTTAAAAGCTTAGAACACATCCTAGAACTAGTTACAGAACAGCCCAATATTTTTATAGATTTAGTTTAACAAACATGTTTCATGCAGTCTCCAACAATCACAGAATGAGGTAAGATGGTTTTCTTATTTACAAAATATGAATGATATATGTCTTGGTTCAAGCAGCCATTAAAAAACACCACAGGCTGGGTGACTTAAATAATATAAATTTATGTTATCCCAGCTCTGGAGGCTGAAAGTCTGAGATTAGCCTTCGAGGCCAGCTCTGGTGAAGGCTCTCTTATGGGCTTCCTCCCAGGAAGATGTACACCTTCTCACTGCAGGCCCACGTGGCCTTTCCTCATTGCATGCACAGCGCCCCATGCTCATGACCTCATCCAACCCTATTTATCTCCCCAAAGCCTCTCCTCAAAACACTATCGCATTGGGGTTAAGGCTTCAGCATATGAATTGGGGGATGCATTCTCTCTAAAATAACATATAAAATGGCATGAAATTCATCTAAGGACCTTGTATTGTATTGTAAAGACCCTGTATACCCCAAATCTATGTCCTTCCTGGAAACTCAGAATGTGATCTTATTTGGAAATGTGGTCTAAAAGACATCGTTAGTTAAGATGAAGTTCTGTTGGAATAGGATGGACCCTTAATCCAATATAACTGGTGTCTTCATAAAAAGAGAAGAGACACAGAGGCAGACTTCTACGCGGAGAATGAATGCCACACTACAATGGAGGCAGAGGCTGGAGTGATAATTCTGTAAACTGACAACTGCTGGCTAGCCCCAGAAAATAAGAGAAAGGCATGGAACAGATTCTCCCCAGAGCCTTCAGAGAGAGCATGACCTTGATGGCACCTCGATTTCAGACTTTCAGCTTCTGGAACTGTGCGAGAATAAAGCCCCTTTGTTTTAAGCCATTCAGTTGGTAGTACTTTGTTACAGCAGCCTTACAAAACTAATATACAATTGAGTGCACTCCAAAATTCAGTGTATGTCAACACATTGGTATAATGCCTGCTAAAATTATATGGACTGTTTGCCATAAAATCAACAGGGATAATGTCAATTCTTTTTGTTATCTCTGCTCTTTACATCTCTATTCTTATACTGATTATAAAATTCATATGCAAGAGCTTCCATTTGATCTTATCATAGCTTTTGGATTTAAAGTGAAAAATATTTTTTTTCTAATATGGAGAATCTAGTTATATAGTTTAAAATAGAACATTAAACATCATTTCTTCCCTACAGAGCTCCCACTATTGGCTATTTTAACATTAAGTGCCTTTCTTTAACAAGTGCCAATTTCCACCAGTATTTCCAATACCATAAGGATTCATAAAATTAGAAAAGTAAAGAGCAACAAAATCAACACCTTTATTTATATGTTCTAAATTCTAAGCACTTGCCTGTATCTTGATATATTTTCTTCCCTGTATGCAGTAGAAGGAGAAAATAGAATTCTAGAGTTTTATTAACCCTTCCTTTAGCCTTCCAAGACATTTCATATGTAAGGATGTGATAATGGTATTGAAAAACCATCATTTTTTCTATAGGTTTACATTTCATAGGAAGGAACCTTTCTGAGATGTTCAGTTTCAAATGAAAGAACTCAAATTTAATTCTGATCACCCACCCATAAGATGATAATAAATCTGAGTGGATGGTGGGTTGAGGAGTCTTTTGGAACTCTCTATTACTGTCTACTCAATTTTTCTACAAACTACCTCCCAAAACAGAGTCTATTATTTTTTAAAAGGTACTGAATCTCAGGATATATAGGCCCCAATTCATAGGATTCAATTAAATCCTATCTTCTCAAGGTGGGGCATAAAAATTACCAGTACTATTTTAAAGCTACGTGGACTATACTTTTGTGCAACTATGTTAAGAAAGCATGTTATGGATGGTTCTTATCAGACAGCATTTAACAGGTCACCTATGTCAAGACCTTGAAAATACATAAGGCATTTTGTTTTTGTCTTTGTATAGCAGACACCTGCTATTCTGCTTGAAGAGCACATGGTTTGCAAATGATATGTTTAGCAAATGAATAGATACATTTACACATGTTCTAGAGTCAATGGAAGTTACTTTGGACCTTTACGTTTCCTTGGAAGCATTTTCCCTTATTATCATATTTCACTTGGTGAAAGAAATCTCTCACTACGTTGAGGTTTTCGATAGGTGGTAATCTTGATGTAGCACAAGTCCTAACAATATTCACTTGACTGAGGAGGCTTTGGAAAGAAAAACATGCATCCTTTTCAGGGTAGTTTCTTTAAACTCATTAAGAGTTATGGCTTCCTTGAGACGTGGTGCTTACTAACATTGCTGTATGAGTGACTATGATAATTTGATCATCTACCAGATACACAGAAATATTCTGCTGGGAAATGACTAGTACACTAATGAAGTGTTTGTTTAAAAATATAACATTTTTACATATTAGAAATAAACAATTGATTATATAATAACCAGATTTTACTAGACACCAAACAAAAATACCTTGAAATAAAGCTTAGTAATAAGCTTAATTAAATTTAATAATCTTGTTCTGAAAATAAACTAAGACTTTATGGAGCAATATGTCAATTTTATTAATTGCAGAGGCAGCACATGATTCTAAATGTGAAATAATATAAGTGAGCCAATTCTTCCAGATTAACCTAAATATTGATATAATTCTCTAGTATATGGCATTTTGAAATTTCTTGAGTATTTTCAAACTGATTCAATTGTTTATCTGAAAGAAAAAAATGGTCACAGGTGACCAATTAAAAAAATGTGATTACTAAGAAGACCTGCATTAGTAACTACTCTTTTTGGTTTTCATTAAAAATCTGGGGTTAAGGCTTAAACTTTTTTTAAAAAACTGAATTCCCACAGACACACAATATCTTCAGGCGCAGGCAGATTATTCAAGTAAAATCTCATTTATTCCTTTATGTATTACCTTTATTTTTCTAACTGGTATACATTTTCCACAACTTTTGTTGAACGCCTGTGGAAGGACTTCTGCAGCAGAGCTAACAGGGAGACTGTGCTGCTCAGGGAAAGAAGCCATAAACTATGTCAAGTTGACCTGTACAAACAGGGCCCGTGGGTCTGTGAGCAGTGGCTTTTTAACATGGTCCTTTTCTCTGGTTCCTTCCACATATGCAGATGAAATTTTGAAAAATTTGGAGGATGTATAATGCAAGGGGCACTGGACTGGAAATCTGTGGCTTTGGATTTCCTCCCAGCTACAGCTACTTGCTTTATCTTTCCAGCCCCAACCTCACTGCCCATAACGAGAGCACTGCAAATCCATACGTAAATCCACGCATGTTTGCCGTCATCATGAGTGATGCCATTCACCTCCTTTCAGCTGGATTTCATGGTAAGTCAGATAGACTGACTTTGACATTTAGATTTATTTACTGACACCATAAATACTGGTTTGAACTATTTTTCAAAGTTCCTATAAAATCGAAGCCTGAAATATACAGCAGTTTCTGTGGATGTGTTAATGTTTTATCTCCATTCCGAATACTGAAGAACCAGTTAAGTGTCATTGGAATGGAAGTAGCAGTGTAATTCATTCTGAAGAAAAAAATTCTAGCTTACAAAATTGTAACGTGTTATTGATCTCTCCGAGCATTTTTACAATTGGCTATAGATGCAGAATTGCCAGTGACAACAGCAAGATAGCCATGATATGTACATGAGAATTTAGGGGACCAGTGCTCTTCAAGGCAAGAAATTCAAATGCAATTAGTTTATTTTAATTGGGATTTGGGTAGACAGGTCATCCACCCTCATCATTGTGATACGTAGGTGAAAGAAATTGACCTTGAAATTTCCAGCCACAGGCGACATTAAAAAACAATAAAGAAAAAATATTTGTCATTACCTTTCTTATGTGTTAAATATTTTCTAAAATATTACTTTCAATGACTGCCTAGTATTTTATCATATGCTATGCGAATAATTTATATGTATAAATCTTATCATGGTTGTCTGGAACACTTTTAATTCCCTGCTATTAAAAAAATTTGGGAGGTCTTTTATAGAAACACGCGTCGATATTTAGAGTAGTTTCTTAAAATAAATTTCTAAGTAACACAACAAATGAAAAATACTGTTAAATTTAAGAATAGCATCCCTCCACATGCTATCAATGGAGAGGTCTGCCTTTTTAAAAATAAGTTGTTTAATAAATCATTAGGGGATAAGACCCTGATGGAAACATTGAGAGTCACGCTGTCAGATTTCCGTTGTGTACATGAGCTGAGCCACTGCCACCATGTGGGGGCAAAGGGAGGACTGGGGTAGAGAGTAGGGAAAAGGCGGGGTGAAGGTCTTGCTCCCGGGGGTTTGGGATGGCTTCAGGGACGGGAACAGAAGTTAAGGGAACTATCCAACTAGAGAATTTTTCATCAATGACTTACTTTATAAAGCCTCTCTCTCATGGCTATTATTGAATCTTACTTGGCATGTTTGTGGGCTAACTAGTGGATTTCTATTTTCTCTATGATAGAGGAAGAAATGAGGACTCAGAAAAATCAAAGGTCAAGGACGGTGTGAATAACTAGAATACGACCACTGCTCACTCACTCTGATGGCAAAGGTTCAAGTTTTTGTTACCTAACTCTCTACCTTACTCTTCTTACTTTACTTTAAATGCACAATTGTCAGCTACCAAAAGGAATCCCCATTTACAATGCCCACAGCTTTTAACGCACTACTTAGCACTTAATAAATGGAAGTTGCTATTATCACTAAGTGCTTGGTCTATACTCCAGCTTCCTTCTTTTATTACATTATTCCATCCTCATAAACATATTGTTTGGTATATTTACTTTCATACCATAAATCAAGACACCATGAGTTCAAAATAAAGGTTACATGCCCTTGCTTACACAGCTGAGTACGAATAGAAACTCATATTCATCCTGCTATGCCATGAGGTCTCCCAAGTGCTAAATCGGCAAATATTTTTAAAAACTTTTTAAAGAATGAAGAGAGCACGGCAATGGGGAAGTTCAAGAGACAGCAATAAGGAATCTCATCTTTCAAAGAGCCTTTTTTTCTATAATTATATTTTTTTATGCTATTACAGTTGTCCTGGTTTTTCCCCTTTTGCCCCTGTCCACCCAGTACCCCCTACTCTCTTAGGCAATCGCCCCACCATTGTTCATACCCATAGGTCGTGTATATAAGTTCTTTGGCTACTCCATTTCCTATACTGTACTTTACACCCCCATGGCTATTCTGTAATTACCAATTTGTGCTTCTTAATCCTCTCACTTCTTTATCCATTCTCCTGCACCCTCCTCCCATTAGGCAACCATCTGGTTACTAACTTCTTTTCTCTTGCTGATTTTAAGGTTCTCTCTTTATCTTTAACCTTTGGCATTTTAATTATGATGTGTCTTAGAGTGGACCTCTTTGCATCCATTCGGCCTGGGACGCTCTGTGTTTCCTGGACTTGCATGTCTATTTCCTTCACCAAATTAGGGAAGTGTTCTTTCACTATTTTTTCAAATAGATTTCCAATTTCTTGCTCTTTCTCTTTTCCTTCTGAAACCCCTATGATGTAAATGTTGGACCTCTTGAAGTTGTCCCAGAGGCTGCTTATGCTATCTTCATTTTTTTAATTCTTTTTTCTTCTTGTTTTGATTCAGTTGTTCTTTTGCTTTTGTATGTTCCAAGTCATTAATTTGATTCTCAGCTTCATCCACTCTACTGTTGTTTCCCTGTAAACTATTCTTTATTTCAATTACTGTATCCTTCATTTCTGACTGGGTCTTTTTTATGCTGTTAAGGTTCTCACTAAGTTCCTTGAGCACTCCTATAACCTGTGTTTTGAACTCCACATCGGATAGATTGCTTGTCTCCATTTTGTTTAGCTCTTTTTCTGGAGTTTTGATCTGTTCTTTCATTTGGGTCATGTTTCTCTGCCTTCTCATTTTGGCAGCCTCCCTGTGTTTGTTTTTGTGTATTAAGTAGAGTTGCTTTGACTCTTTGTCTTGGTAGTGTGGCCTAATGTAGTAGGTGTCCTGTAGGGTCCAGTGACACAGCCCCCCTCCCACACCCAAGCTGGGTACTTGAGGTGTGCCATTTGTGTGAGCTAAGTACATTCTCCTCTTATAGGTGAGGCTTGGTTGCTGTTGGCAGGTCGATGAGCCTTTTAAAATTGCAACTTCGTCCTTTTTTATTTTTTACTTGTTTGTATCTGATGCCTGTGTTCTGATACGATGAAAGGTAAATATAAAAGAAAAGAAACTCATTATAAACCTAATATGTGCCCGTGACTAGAACCCAGACCATCATTTTCTTTTTGGTAATTAACCTCATATAAATGCATAGCAAGCTGGGAGAAGATAGGTGGCTTGCCAAGAATCACACAGCTTTTCAATACCAAATGTAATATTCAAACTCAAAATCGACTAATTCCTAGGCCAGCACTGTTTTAGCTTTCCTATTTGGGCTGTGATAACATAGGGGAAAGTTATGGCTACTGCAAATGGTCTTACTTATCTCTCCCTTTGCAAAGTAAAATTGGCCTGGTTTAAAAGTCATCCAAAGAGAAAAGGGAGGAACAACGCCATCACTAGGTACCTGCCTTCTCCAGCATGAGGAGGTTTGCTCACAATGAATGGATGACACTTGACATCCATCTGCCATAGGGAAGGCCTGGATTAATAAGGACCTGAAGATCTGTAACTTGCCTGGAGGTTTAAGTGGTTAATATAGAAGTCATCATTTCATGGAGAAAGAAATGCTCTATTCAACCAGTGCGTCAAATTTATATATCTAAAGGACACATTGTGCTGGCACCCAAGGGCAAAGTGAAATGGTTCGGTAAAAGAGTAAAAATGCCACTGCAATTTTTAGAAGATAAATCAAGCAAATGGTTCTATTACCCATTAAATTTTAGAACTAGTGTTCAAATTGGGGAATAATTCAGAATATCTAAGATAACAGAGCAGAAAAAGGAGCATAACCCTTTTGCCCTTCTATTCTATTTACCAGTATTAGAGTTTCCCACAATCAGCAAGTCCCTGATTCAACAGAGTTTGCAAACAAAGGAAGGCTTGTGGACTTCAGTCCTGAAAGTCAGCACAGAACCTAAAATATTAACTCAGGAGTTGCAACCTGGCAGACCAAAGGCAATACAGATATGTTTTATTGACCTACTTTGTTGACCCACTTGAGGTTGGCATAGTCAATATTTTTAAATGCATATTTTGCTAATAAAAACACAAGATTTCATAAAATGAATTTGAATGGTCAACTTATTTTTTCTACTTTTTCAAGTCTAGCCTCAAATCCAGGGTCAGCCAATTGGGGAGTCTAAGAGTAGTGCATTGGTTATTTTTCCTTTTCTTTCTTTTTTAAACCTATTTAAAAATAAGTTGTTCACCTTGTTTTTCTCTTCAACCCCTTTCTCCTACTCCTACTTTTAGGCAGCTAATTCTTTCTAGAGTTGAGCTGAGATATGAAGAAGAGGTCAAAATATTTTTCCCCCTGCACTATTGTAATTTTTATTGAAAACTTCTTAATTTGGCAAATATCAAAACACTGGTTCTTATTAAGGTGAATTATTGTATGGGTTCCTTAGCATTCCCCTACCCCTTCATCCCAACTGCAATTACTCTGATGGCTGCTTATGAACCCCATCTACAGACTGACCCCCATGCTCGGTCACCTTGCCTATCCATACAGTAAGTTTGGGCTCGGTCCATTTCAAGATGAGACAGATCTGGCTTCTGCAAACCCCCTCTGAAGTGAAGTTTGTGGTAGAGCTCACCCTCCATAGGCCCCTTCCTCTCTTTGCTGTTGTTCTTCTTCAACTTAGTGTTTTATCTTCTCACCATTAGTAAGCATCTTTTTTATAGGTGTTTGAGATGGCACAACTTGCCTCTCAAATTCCAGCTAAGTTGTTCTCAGAACAACTCCTTCATTTGGCCTGGGAGTGGAGGGAATATAATGATAATTTCCTTCAATAAAACATTCTCTCTCATCTCCATCCTTTATTAATATAAATATTAGCTCCAAATGCTGAGTGACTTTTCCATGTTAGGCACTGTTTTCATTAAGCATACTAATTTAACACTCAGAATAATCTGAAGAAATAGGCATAGTCATTACTCCTCTTCTACAAACACAAAAACTGAGGTTGTGTAAATTTGAGTGAATTAATGAAGGCTCCTGAGTTAATAAAGTAAAGGAGTGGGAAATTCAGTCTGCAGCTAACTAATCACAAGATACCGGTCAGAACCACTTCCCTGCACTGATTTTTGCCTCCAACTCCCATGGATGATAATCTGGTATTTGCAATTACTTTATATTCCAGGAAATAAAATGAATATATAGTGTGATCCTACTTTTTTAAAAAGACATTTTTAAGTGCATTTAGGGTTATCTTCTTTAATCAGCATAAAAGGAGAGTATTATGATTATTCCCAGTTCATAGCGGAAAAACAAAAGCTCAGAAAGATGCAACAGCTTGCAGATGTCGAGGGAGGAGGCGGAGGAGCCAAGGATTGGAGCCTGGACTGCAGATTGCACAGCCTCTCACCCTGTTCTTCCCTGCCCCCCAGGACACCGAGATGTCACTGATTTAGGACAGTACATGCAAGGAGTTCTTTCACAGTCCCTCAGAAAATTTAAGAGTCTATTAAGATGTAGTGAATATATCAGTTTTATTTCAAGCTTTAGTTCAATTATATGAGAGCAGATTATATAAGAAATGGAAATCTTTATTGGACTACGTAGGGCAAGGTGAAAAGTATATTTCAGTGTATCATCTCTCTCTATATATATGTCTATGTGATTAACTGGTTTAATAAGTCTTATAATGATCATTATTGTAACACATGGCATTATCCTATATCGTATGATAAAACATTATGTTGGAATGTTTTATGTTATCACAACTCACTCCTCCAGAACAACAGGACATCATATTAGCGCATGAATTAGAATTGCATTAATTGTTCAGTGAATGCCTGCCTCTTGCATAACAAATGACATTCTGTAACTTAGCCATATTTATTTTGCTGCCATAGTAACCTTGAAAAATATAGGTATAATACCCAATATGTCCTCGTGGCAGATGCTGTTGGCTGCCCACTCTACCACCACTTCCCTCCTAACTTCTTGCCAATTGAGACTGAAGTGAGTCAGGAACCAATTAGGAAAACATTCTAGGATGGTGGGTGTGAACCGTGGCTGGGATAACACATACACCTTTCTTTCGGGAAGACAGCTGTGGCCTTATGATGCAGTTGGGTCACTGTAAGGAAGATAATATTTTCTATGAGAGTTTGTGAGACACATTTTTCTTTCATCCTGGCAAGAAAACACAAGCATGAGGAAAAACCACTTAGGAGACTTCTGGGTTTTTTTTTTTTTTCCTGTTTTGAACATATTTGAGAATGTGGTATTGTAGGTGAGGCACCATCCTGGTGATTTCTAGGCAAGAGCCTAAGTGTGACAGTCACACCGAGCAGAGCACAGGGACATGATAGAAGGACCCAGGCCCTTGATTAAGCTGCTACATGAATTTGGAATCACCTGACCCCTTCTTCCTTGGTTTATGGTAAAGTCACTGTCTTTATAGATTTAGTCGTCATGATCCTAATATGAATACTGTTACTGGCAGATGAACACTCTGACACACCCCCCCTAACTGGAAAGCAGAATAATAGCCCCTTAAAATGTCCATGTAGCGATCCCAGAACCTATGAAACTGTTACTTTGCATGGAAAAGGGGGCTTTGGAGATGTAATTACGGTGAGGGACCTTAAGATGGGAGAGGACCTTAGATGGTCCCGATCCACTTAGGAATCCTTAAAAGCAATGAATCTGCTCCAGGCTATAATCCGAGGGAGAAGTGATAGAAGAAAGATCTGCGAGATCAGTGTTTCTAGCCTGGAAGATGGAGAAAGAGGTCCAATAACCAAGGAGCGTGGGCAGCCTCCAGAAGCAGGAAAACATAAGGAAATAGATTCTTCCCTTGAGGATACGGGAAGGAGCACAGCCTCACCAACACCTTGATTCCAGCCTGATGAGACTCACTAGGTTTGAGTTCCAACCTACTGAACTGTAAGAGAATATGTGTGTGTTGTCTTAAGCCATCAAGTTTGTGGATACATGTTATAGCAGCAACTAGAACACTAACAAAATTACTAATGCTTAATAGTTTCATCTCGAGGAAAAATACATCAAGATGGTACTCAGAGCGGATGAGGGTTGGTAGCTACATCATGGTTACAGGATCATCTTTGGAATTGGAAAAATAACCATCATCCTTCCAATCCATGGATAAGGGATCTGTAGGGGACATCTATATCCTTTTAACAACAATTTACAAAGGCTACACAAAGATGTTAACCTTCAAATAGGAGTCCCCAAAACCACCAGTGTCAAAGATAATTTTATACTCAGCAGAAACATGGGAAATAAAATTAGCAAGGCTGACAATCTGCAGACAGGTAAATTTATCTTTGTTAAACATTCATGATGACCCTACTAAACTTAATCCTTGAGAATGGTTTTGGTTTCAAGGGTGCACCAATCATGGACTTTTATTCTGGCTGTATCTAATAGAGCAGTATGACTTGCAACAAAGTACTTCATCTCTATGCCTCAGTTTCTTCACCTGTGAAATAGGTGGGTGTTACTGGCAAGGGTTGCAGTTATGGCTACCAAAGATAATGGATATAAAGCACCTGATGCATAGTAGCTCCTTTATCTAAAAGTCTCCTTCTCTTAAGCAATGGCTCAAATACTTTTTAAAACAATTATATAAATTCTTTTCTCCAATTAGATCTAAGTAGAGGGCCATTAGATAGACAGATAGATCATCCTCTCCACAAATTCTCCTATTGGCTACTCAGCTACTTCCATGAATTCTGTGTAATGTTAAAAAACATTTTGTCCTAAAAAAAATAGAAATGTTCATTGACCTCTAAAATTATGATATCTTGAATTCATGGAGTGTATATATCCTTTAGAGAATATAAAGATGTCTTACATAGCATAGAGCAACTTAAGCTATCTAAAAATCACTCACTGAAAGGCAATCATGGCGTCTTCCTGTATGACTAATTTTTGATAATTTAGAAGACAGCCAATGCTATGTTGTGTCATGCAGACACAAACACACATATACCCATCGTCCTTTTCCTCGTTAAACTTTTGATGATTAAGAAGACAGTCAAGTGCACGAAACATTATAGAAAAATGTTTCTGCCTAATTAAACAGATAAAAATAAATTTGATGATGATCCGGAGTTGAAAAGACAAAATATAGGTGGAGGTTATTAGAAGCTAGATGCCAAAAGAAATAGGCCCAGCTATTTACTGACTTCTGGAAGAGGGATGGGCTCCCTTTCTTAATTAAGTCTTGCTTTTTTTTCTTTTTTCTTTTTTTTTGCTGCTGCTTTCTTTTTAAAAGAAACATTACTTTCTGTTTTGATGTTTGTGAGTTTATTCTTAATTATTTTTTGTCTTTTAACTCTCCCTTCTCTCTACTGTCAGAACATCTGCTAGTCATCATTTATCTCCCTTGCTAATCTGATGTCACTTACTTTCATGTCACTGCTCAAATAATCACACCAGCTTTGACGTTCTGTAAAACAAGAACAAACAGGCTCTGAGAGAGGCTGGGACATGCGCATAAAGTGCATTGGCAAATTAGCTCCTCAGAAGCCTGTTTCTCTTCCTTTGCTGGTCCATGCGAATGTGTTGAACTGGAGTTGTCCATGTAGGTCACTCAATCTTTTTCATGCCAAACACTGAGACGAATTCTCAGACTACGCCAGCTGCGCTCCTGATCGCAAGTCATATTGCAGTGAACCCAATGTGGGAACTTGCCTCAAGGTCCACGGCTACCCTGCAGGCGAGAGACCAGCAGAGAGCCCGATAGCCAGTTGCAAGGGAGCAGCAGATAGGGAAATGGGAGAACTGGGCTTTTCAGTCCTCCCAGCCTCTCACTAATTAACCTCTCACTAATTAGAAATGCCATTTTTAATTACCATCATTCCCCTCTTGAAATGTGGTGAAAGCTAACTCTGTAAGGCTCTGGGGTTCCATTATGTTACAACAGCTGTAAATTACCTAGGCGATTAATATGGCCTCTTCCGACACCCAGGAGGCCCACTCTCCCTGGGGAGCAACCATGTCAAACGAGAGCTTGGCAACATGGGATGGAGCACATGTTTTCTAGATCTAACTTAATAAAATGATCTGAGACAACGAGAGCCTTGCTTTGAATCTGGTATGCCAGATGGCTCCTAGGGAAAGGCTGGGTCTCACCTGGCACGCACAGCAACCTGGACCTTCCTGAAATGCTGTCATGTGATGACATGCTCATGGCCCTCCTGGCCTTAAACACCTTTGTGCTGAGAGCGAACCGGCCTGCCCGGTATGAATGTTGTCCTCCAGAGAAGGAACAGGGCTGTACCCTGCATGACAAGCCTTGTGCCTACCTTCGCCAGCTCACCTTGCACCATGTTCCACCTTCTTCAAGTCTTCCATTCACACTTGTCTTCCAGTGGAGCATCCCAAATTCTCACCTTCCCTGGTATTTTAACCACTGCATTCTCTCGTGTGGGAAGCTCCGCCTGCCCACCTTAGCATGTTTAACTCCTGCCTAGTCTTCTAATTCCATCTCAGAAAAGTCTTCAATTCCCAAACTGATCAATTTCCACTTCATTGTGCTCTCATGTTTACCCCTTTTATAGCAGGTACCGAGGTCAAAAGTTAAGACCTATTCTGGCTACTTGATTTCGTTTTCCCAAATCACTCATAAGCTCCAGAAAGCCAGGAACCAGACCAGTTCTGGTTCTGGTTTTTGTGGGATAGATGCTCTGTTTGACATATAGTTTAGGCTGAATTAATATTTCCACTTAATTAGTGACTCAATAATTTGGATCCAAGCTCAACTGCCAGTGTTCTCCTGTCATCAGCATTTAAGGAGACAAAAAGTATTTACGACTTGCCTGTCCATTCATCAGAGATTGCTTTTTCCACATAAATGTCTTCCAAGAATTTCATTTTCCTGTTTCTATTAAGGATGTTCAAAGATTTTTGCATTGCTGTTTTTATTCTTTTCAAATCTGAGTTCAAAGGTGTTTGAGGAATCAATAGTTTTATGGGCTATAATGTAATGATTCAAGCCTAGGAGATGGTTTTGTGGTTAGAAAAGTTGGATAAAAATTATCATCCTCCCACTGTAAACATTTGAGTCCTCAGGATCCCAGTTTCCCGATCTGTTAAAAGGGAAAATTATTTTGTAAAGATGTTTATCCCATGAAAACATGCTATAAACAAGTGGCAATACATCTAGCATTCATAAAGTGCCTGATACATGACTGTTCAGCAAATCCCATTCCCTGGAGAGGGAGAAAAAAGACACAAAGCAACAATCTACACCAACCATTGTGGTAGGAAGATCACCACCTCCAGCCATGTCCATGTCCGAACCTATGGAACCTGTGAATGTGTTGTGTTACATAGAAAGGGGGGAATTAAGTTGCTAATCAGCTGACCTTGAAATAAAAAGATCATCCTGGATGATACAGGTGGGCTGAATGTAATACAGTGGTTCTTTTAATATGGAAGAGGGAGGCAGGAGAGTAAATGTGAGAGTGCTGTAGTGTGAGAGAGATCATTGGCCGTGAAGATGGGAAGAGGGCCATGAGACAAGGGAAGCGGGCAGCCTCTAAAAGCTTGAAGAGCCAAAAAGAAGGATTTTCTTCTAGATCCTCCAGGAAAAACATAGCCAGGCCAACACTTTGATGTTTAGCTTGAGACCAATTTCATCCTTCTGACCTCCAGAACCATAAGATAATGAATGTGCATTGTTTTAAACCATTAAGTTTGTGGAATTTTGTTACAGCAGCAACTGGAAACTAATACAATCATTATCATCATTAGCAGTGATAGCCTCTCCCTCCCCCTACCCCCATATATATAATTATATGTGTTTTTATAAATTCATACTTATAACCGCAAACATACAAACAAAAGAAATACATATCCAAGGGTTGGGGAGACAGATTGTAGAACAAAATGAAAAATGTGGGTTCTAGGAACAGGTGTGATTCAGAGTGAACTTACTCTCCTGAGCAAGCCCAAGCCTACATCACTAGTCTGTTCATTGTGGCACTAATTTTATAGTGGCATCACTTTCCCATTATCAACCTCATTTCCTCTACCAGAAGGGGCTTGCTTCCACCTTAGAGGTAAGTCTCAGCTACAGAAATGTGCCCTTCATGCTGGAGAGGTCACAGTGAGCAGAAGGAAGATGCCATTAGCTGGACACATCTGCTTTGCAGGTGTTGGCAAATTCTATACTTGGCTCTTGGGTGCAAAGTGACCCATGCCATCAGTGAATAAATAGACTGGAGAGAATTAAATAGAATCGATACTGGCCGGATGTCAGTCTCATATTCTAAAAGACAAAAGAATAATAATAGAGGGGAATTTTCACTGTTCAGCCTTATTGAATAATTTCATTCTTCCCTTGGTTGCCTGCAGATGGAGATTTTAGACATAATTCAAGATTTGAGGGGCACAGTGGCTGAAATACACTACATGATCAATAAATGTTTATTAAACTAATATACTTTGAGTCTTTTATATAATAAAAAACTGAGTTGGGGAAAAAGAAAACATTGGATAAAATAAGCAGCTTCTACACCCATTTTGTTTCTACATTTTTTTTCATATTTTTGACTTTTATTATAGAAATGATTAAATTCAGATGTTGGACCTGGGTTTATAAATGTAATTTGACAATTCTCTATATGATTAATTGTATTAGATTTTTATTTTTTGCTAAATATACTTCCTTAAATATAGTTTTCTCTGTATAAATTAGATTTTAACCAAAAATGTTCTGTATTTTCAGATGCCATTTTTATAGCAGTGTGGCTTCTTTTTGCAAATATAAAATCATTTTACCCAAACCATATGGTAAAAATTATCAGATGGATAAAAAAATCTTGAACACCTTAATCTCATTATTCTGACTAACCAATTGTTTATCTCTATGTTCTGTTCCCCAGATAGTTAACACAATTATAACTGCAGAATAGGTTCAAGTATTTTAATTTCTAAGAATTTATTATGAGAAACTTCAAACATATAGAAAATTTGAAGGAATTTTATAATTCTTTATAAAACACATGTCCATGCTACCTGGATTCTATTATTAATATTTTGGTATTCCTGTGTTATAACATATCTATTCACCCATCCACCATAGGTTCAAATCTACATATTCTTCTCATTTTGTAGTGTTTTTCCATATATGTGCAATTTCTTAACTATCATTTATATTCGTGTAGAAGTGGCTCTCTTATTAAGCAAAGTCAAGTTTTCTTTTACATTTTTATCATAAATGATGTGTTGAATTTAATAATGATTCCATTTATGCATAGAATTACTTTTCAATTATGCTTAATAACTATTTATCAAGGACCAATTATGTGCCAGTTATTGCTAAGTTCTGTGGCTTTAAATATGAATAGAACAGTTGGTTGGTTGTTTTTTGGGGGTTTTTTTGTTTGTTTGTTTGTTTTTTGTCAGGAGTTCCCTACTGGTGGGAGAGATCCCCATTTAATTGTATTACTCCATATAAGACAATATGATAGTTACAGGAGTAAAGCTGCGGCATACAAGGGCCAGATACAAGCCAGCAAACAATGTCATTAACCTTGACTGGTCTGACTAGAGAGAACATCACAGAAAATTTAACATCGTTTTTTAAAATTAAATGTATTGGGATGACATTGGTTAATAAAATTACATAGGTTTCAAGTGCACAATTCTATAACATACCATCTGTATATTGCATTGTGTGCCCACCACTTTTGTTTCCTTCCCTACCCAAATAGTGATCTGCACTCCCCAACCCATCTCACCTTTGTTCTTATTTAAAGAACTGCAGTTGATTAAATTATCCACAGGACAAGCAGTTCTGGCCATACTCCCAGCTTCAGTGGGTAAATGAGAATTTGTCTGAGCCAATCATGATGGGCCATTTTCATTAACAATGAGAGACTGAGGTCCTGACATGTATTGCATTCTGGACAATGAGGCCCAATTGCAAAGTTGCTAAAGAGCTTCTGGGGAAGGTTTTTCTTACTGTGATATTCAAGAAGGAATAGTTTCTCATTGGTGGCATATGGTACTTGGAACTAGGACATGCATCTTGGGACCTTGACAAAACTTTGCTTCTATCTTCAGTATATTCTCCCTAGGAAACAGGTAGGAATCTGAGTCTTTCATGATATCCATGGAATCAATATAGTTTAACCAAAAACAAATACAGTTTAACCATAGGTCAAGACTAGTTCGTGACTTATGATTATATACCATAACACATCTCTTTGTTATTTAATACATTTAGAGATGTATTTGTCTTAAGACAAATGTATCTGTTTAATGGGTATAGAAGTTGGGTGGGAGTATTCCAGGCAGAAGAGACAGAAGGGTTTGTTTATAGAAATGCTAAATGGCCCTGAATGCCTTAGTTTCTAAAATTGAAAGGGGACAGAGAGAAGAGAAAGGAAGTGTTGAGGGCAAGAATAATTATACTAGTATACAGCAGGGTAAAACTTGTTGTCACGTTTATATGATCAAAGGTAAAAATACATCTGGCTTGGGGCTTTTGAAATAGCCTACTATCTTGAAAATGACACAATTATTGCCCTCATGATTTTTCTTTAGCCTGGAAATTTCAGTGTTGTTATAGCTCTGATACCAGATCATAAAATGTTAAATGAGTGACTCAGTAATTTCTTCTTCAAAGGAGAGTACATTCTTATCATATTAAGCTTACAAAATCTGCATACTCTCTTGCCTATATAATCCATCAGGGTGACATGATCACCGAGCACTATTTTTCCCAGAAAAATACCGAAGGATAATTGAGAGTAATATTCTATAATACAAATATCATCACAAAGAGGAAGACAGAGGTCATGAATCAAGTTCCAGGCCTTCTATATATTTGTATGATCTTAGTCAAGTTAGCTAAATGCTCTGTACTTTATTTCTGTATCTGAAAAAGTATTAGCTAATAAACTCCCTTGAGGAAAAAAAAAGGAGTTTGTGAGAAAATGGTGCACACAGGTTAGGTGATATCTTTGATATGTCCATCCTTCCATTGTTTATCTTTTTTTTTTCTCCTCCCCAATGAAAATTATGAATTGATGGGATCACATCTGAGTGAAGATACTGCCTTTGGAAAAAACTGAGGCACACCCACCTGAATATAACAGATACCAGGACCAAACATCTTGACATAAATTCATGTCTAATGGTAGTTTTTGAGACTCACTGTGCGGCAACCACAGTGTGACTGAAAATAATATAGAGCAGGCCTGAGTTAGAACTCAGAATCTACTTTTTAGAGGAAAAATAACATAACGAATCTCTGCCTTAGTTTTGACGTACTTATGACATGTTCTATTGGTGCTTAAAGGTGAATATCTATGACAAGCTCTTTTCGCAAGTAGGTGTTCAAGTACTGGGCTGATGAGGGTTAATCATGGAGTCGACAGAGCAAACACTGAAATTCAACACACACCTGACAGACATTGTCTCAGGATGTCTGGGATGAAGTTAAGAGAGAGGGTGGAGCAAACTAATCAAACGGAGCATGAGTGGGACATTTTTTTCAATCCTTTTGTAGCATTTTCCTTTTTTAAGAAGTAAGCTATTTTTATCCTCATGGTTTCAGATGAAATAATAAAACATAGGGAGTTCAGGTGACTTGACTATGGTAATACAATTAAGTACTTACTTCAGAGAGAATCATTGTAAGAGGCAGAGATCAGAGAGAGAGAGAAATTACCCTGCTTACTGCTTTCAAGTTTCTTGCCAAGGGAAGAATTACCTGTTTAAAAGAGATAGAGAGCAGCTCCAAGCTCCTACCTCCTTTTCAAGTAGCTTTGTTAAACATCTCCTGGGATAAGATTTATCTGTTCCTATAGGAAAATCGCCATGTTTCTTGGTCTTTGGAAAAATGTCCTCTATGTGACTTGACATATCAATGTGGCTTCAAGCATTTCAAAACTTCTATGAACAACAGAGGTATGTATGTGCATGTTTGTGCAAGTGGGAGGGGCCTTCCATTTCTCACCATCCACATAGCATTACCACAGGCACACTATGGCATAAACCAAAAAAAAAAAAAAATTCTAGTTTCCTTGATAGATAAACATAAGAATATCACCATTTTTTAATCTGATACTTTTGTATAAAAATAGCACTTTCTTTAGAACTTGGTTCCTGTGTTTGCATTCTGTCTGCATGTTTTCACTGTTTCTTAGGCCAAATAAATCACCAACAATATTGCCTGTAGAAATCTACTTATTATTATTCGATGCTTTGCCTTCTTCCACATAGGATTTGAGGTCTCCTTTGGGTTACTTTAAAGAGGAATATAATTTAACTACAGGTAAATTATTGTGTCTCTGAAAGGTACTGAAGTTACCTTGTTATCTGAATATTCAACAATGTGTGTTCCAAAGGAAATTTCTTAAATGCCTACAATGTGCCAGGCACCATGTTCAATGGAAATGCCTGGTATATATTAAGGATCTTAGTACCAGTTACAAAGTTAAATACTATTTATCACAGTGAATACTCATAAAAACATTTGAGCTGAATGCATTTACTCCATCTTGCAAAGAAAAATAATCCTCAAAACAGATATTTCAAGAATGTGCATTAATGTCTATTTTGCAAATAGGCAAACTTGCTTGCCACAGGTCAAATAAAGATAGAGTTGAATCTGATTTTATGAACAGTCTTATGCTCTAAAAGATACGCCATCCTGCCTAACAGCATGCCCTTGCCAGGCATTGTCAAAACAGTTTGCAAACACATTTTGGGTATTCGCAGTCAGGTCCTCATGAGGACCTGAAAGATCCAGAGAGAATTGAATGAGGCAAACTTCCCATTCTCAAGATATCCACAGGCCAGTGGGATACAAATGCTGCTCAGCTCTTATTCAGATCAAGAAAGGTGTGACTGAAGTCAGTGTTACTCATGAAGGATGGAGTGCCATAGATGCAGAACCTCGAATCTTCCATTGTAGCTTTTCTGAAGGTGTTTTGTGCACATTAGTTCCAATAGGAGATCATCTCAGGTTAGTGCCTAGAAGCAGATCCTGAGATACGGTTTTCTGAGCAGGTGGGGCAATACACTGATCACAGTTCTGAACAGAAAGGGGACTGAGGGAAACAGGACAGGGAAGGGGACACAGCAAAGTGAAGCTGTGGTTTTATCCAGAGTTCAGCTTCAGCCCGACCTCACAGGAAACTCTGGTGTGGAAAGGCCACCAAAGTTTGTACAACTTGGAGCGAGAAGCTGGACTCCTGCTCTCCCATATCAGTCAGTCATTGGCTCTAAAGGTAACCAGTGGTCTTCAGGTAAACGTTTAACAACTGGCTCTCAAACGAAGGTCCCTCAATTTGTAAACTTAGACAATTTTTATGATGCAAATACTCCTGTATGACTGACCTCAAACTAGCACCACTTGACATCACTGGATGCTGAGTGGGGAAGCACGTAGTTGTCACTCACAAGCTGGTGTGGGCTGGATCCAGTATGTCCGTAGGTGTCACCACATCGGCATTTCTGAGAGAGGAGGCTCCTAGAAGCTGTGTTTATTTCAATAATCCCCGGGTCTGGGGGATGGGGCACCAGCCCAGTAGGGAGGCTCGGGAAGGGCACCAAAAGTGTATACAACAGGCATTGAGTTATTAGTTGGTAAAATGAATTGTGGACAGGTAAGTTTATGGAACATCAAATTAAGTAAGGGTGAGTTTGTTTTTCTTGTAAAGGACCTCTAGGCCTTTAACATACTATAGTTTGATATAACATTTTAAGAGGATGACATGGTTTATAGGATTTTCAGGCTTAAATTTATTTGGATTATTTTTAGTCTAAATGATGTAATATGTCTAAGTATTTTATGTAAACACACACACACACAAACTTTTGAAAGAGTGATTGTTCCTAGGTCCACCTGCATCAGAATAACCTAGGTTTTAATTTAATCTGCAGTACCCTAGGCCCTACTCTAAATAGATTAAATCAGAATCACTGAAGACTTGGCTTGGAAATCTGTACACTTAGTAAGTACTTTAGGGGACTTGTATACACCTTGAAGTTTGAGAACCTGCAAACTACCCATATCAGTCAGTATGTATGTATGTATGTATGTATGTATGTATGTATGTATGTCTTATAGCTTACACTGGCTCATCATAAACTATATACCCTCTGTTGAATGACTTCTACTAACTTGTGATTTAGTGCCATATGACCCACCTCCAGCAGAGACGTGAATGAACTCTAGAATCTACTTTACAATTTACTGGGGCCCTGTTGCCAAACACATTAATTTCTACATCTCTCTGTGTGCTCCTAGAAGAAGCATTATTTGAGGAAAAAAATTGAGATATAAAGTGGCAGGAAGGGTTTTGCTCTTCTGATAGAAGTGATAGGTTCTTAATGTAATTGGGGAGAAAATTGCCTTCCTATGATACTGATGACTAAGAAGCTTGGAAACAAATTTTGGGTTACCTTTAATGTTTCAACAATTTACAGTGGGTATTTAGAGTGAGGACTGAGAGTGCAGCAATTTGTTTTTTTGAGAAAGAGTATGTATGTGTAGCTGGGGTCACAGCCTAAATTACATTCTTAACTCACTCCAGGGTAGAATGGGATACGTAGTATATACGCATTTTGGGGAAGTTTTCATATTAATGATACTGTCTTGGAAGGAAGATGATGGTAAAAAACCATTAATGTTGATATTTTTTAGAAGGGAAAAAAGAATTAATAGAAAATGTCAATGAAGGGACTACTCAGAAAACATCATGATATTCCACAGTGTGGTGGACACAGTAGAATTAGGGTGACCCCCAATGAGTTACAAAATTTTATAATTGTCTCCCCTTGAGTGCTGGTCAAATCTATGACTTGCTTCTAACTAGCAGAATATGGCAAAGGTAAAGAGATATTGCAAGTGTTATTAAGGTCAAAATCAGCTGATTTTAAATTGATTAAAACATTGATTATTCTAAGTGGCCCTGACCTAATTAGGTGAAAGCCTTAAAGAGAGATTCTCCTGCATGAGCAAATATGTTGTTAGAGGCACATGGCAGGTCACCCATCAGGGGACTTCAAGTACCTCCTAGGGGAGGAGAGTAGTCCCTGACTGACAGGCTGCAGGAGAACGGGGACCACAGTCCTACAACCACAAGGAAGGAACAAAAGGAAGGAACAAAATTCTACCAACAGCTAAATGGGCTTGAGAGAGGACACTGAGATTCAGAAAAGGATGCAAACTGATTGATATTTAGGTTCAACTTTGTGTGCCCTTGTACAGAAGACTCCTCTGAATCATACCCAGTTGCATGAACCAAAAATTTGTAAAATATTAAATGTATGCTATTTTAAGTCCCTAAGCTCTTTTCTAATTTGTTAAACAGCGGTAGATAACTGATGCACACTACTTGAACTTTTTAATGCATATTCCCGAAGAGAAAAATAAACAAGGGAGACTTTTTTGTTTTTCTGTAGAATGTGAGACCTAGTAGTCCTCTCTCACTCTCTTCTGAGATATTTCCAAAAATGTGCTCCTCCGTGTGACCATTCTGAGCTATAGAGAGTTTGTATTCCTGGCTCTTTTACAACTAAGAATTGTACATGTGGCACACTTGTCCAGGATTGTCCTTTTCCTTAAGGATTCAGCCTTACTAGACACCTATTCTTTTGATGAGTAGTATTTATTTATTCTGAATTGCTTAGTGTATCTCTTTCTCCAATTCTGAGTTCCCATGATTAGCAAAGAGCACACTTCATCTTTGACTCAAAGGATGAGAAAGTAATTTCACTTTGTCCAATCAGATCATCACATCTCCCTGGCTACAGGGATTAGGTTAGGTATGGGCATATAGTCAGATTTACATCACCATACCTCAGATTAAGGACTTGTATAAAAGAAAGAGTTCTTACTTTTGCCAGAGCCATACAAAACCCAGATATAAACCTGGAGACCTCTGGGACCATCTCTTGAAACCTGGCAAAGATGCCAACATAGGAGAAAGCAGAAATAAGGGATGAATGGAGAAGTACCATCTCCAATAACATCATTTGGACATCTATGTAGGCCATGTCTGAATGTGCCCTTGGATAATTGCTCATCTTTAATTTTAATTGTGTAATATAAACTCAAATTGATGATCTCATACTATTAAACTTAATTTATTCTGCAAACATTTATTTAGCAAGTGTTGTTTGAAAGATAGTATAAGAGGAATTCTGAGGATCATTCAGATAAATTAGAAGTAGTCACACCTTTAAATAATCATAAATAAAGTTATTATGAAGGGAGTATGATTTTGAAAGACGAAGAGTAATTAATGCAAAACAGCATGAAATAAAAATGAAAAAGAGCTGAAATCTCACTGGAAAAAAATAACATTTTTGATAAGATAACATTTGACTTGGGATTAGATGGATGGGTAGGATTTTAGCATAAAGAGCAAGTGTATCAAGGGTTCAAGATTATTCCAGGTTGAAGAAATGTTAAATAAACTATGAGGGCTATAAGATTGGGATAATGACAATTATTCTGTTGTTAGTGAACATGCTATTCATGAGAATAGCACACTTGTGAGAAAAGTGGTTACAGAACAAAAACAGAAAGGAAGTTCCAAGTTACATAGAGGCTTACTACAACATGCAAGGGATTTAATATGTTAGTGAGAGAAAATATTTATAGGTATTTGAGGAAATAAGTTCAGCCTCATTTTATATTTCAGGATGATCATTCTTAAATTTGAATGAGCATTAGAACAACCAGATATATTTGCTAACATGCAGACTCCCAGACCCCACCACTAAATGTTCCGATTCTTTGGGACTGGGATAGATCCTCTAAATATATTATTATTATTATTATTATTATTATTATTATTATTAATTATATGTTCAAAGCAGAATATTAGTTGGCCACTTATGGCCCAAATAAGCAAATTTAAAGAGGGAATATGACAACAGGCATACATTTGGACTGTCTACAGTAAATCAATATGTCTGGTATCTTGGTTAGAATTCCTCCATGAGCAGAACCTAAGACAAAGACTTGGGGCCAGAGAGTTTACTGGGCAGACCCACAGGGACAGAGCAGATGGAGACGAGGACAGAGAGAAAATACGCTGAGCTGATTCATGCTGTAGGAAGCTGAATCCCACTGGGAACCTCCAATTTTGCTGCTTTGGGAAAACACACCAATTCTGATGAATTTTAATTGAATTTGAAGTGGTACCATTTTGGAGATGATTATGAGTTGCAATGTTCTTAGCAAAAGTGATGAGAAAATCATTAATTCATTGATAAGGAATTAATTAACTCGAGAAGGAGGCTGCAGGAGAAAATGTTTCTCATTTGTATGGAATGGGCTAGAGATGGCAATAAATACAAATATGGAAGTCTGATTCTTGAAGAAAGGATGAGTGGGGATCTGGTAAATATCTACTTAAGCTTGATAGATAAAGCCCAGAAACTAATGGATCGAAAGCCCAAGCAAGGAAGCCCCGTGAGTTCCTGACCCACAAAAGGATGAGACAAATAGAATTGTTGTTTTAACCCTCTGTGGAAACAAAAATATATAGGAAAGGGAACTGGACACAGGAAACCAGCAATGAGGGAGAAGACGCATGAGGACAAATCAGCCACCTAAACTTATTTTGGGAGAGGGGGAGCATGTATCTGGGAGTCCAGTTCACTTTGAATTTTTGACCAACTGGAAAGAGGTAGAAGCAGCAACTGCTAATTAAAAGTACTAGAAGAGAATGTGTCCTGGTTCCTAGGTCAGGCAGAAAC
The DNA here is from genome assembly GCF_021234165.1 of Pteronotus mesoamericanus. Classification (NCBI taxonomy): domain Eukaryota; kingdom Metazoa; phylum Chordata; class Mammalia; order Chiroptera; family Mormoopidae; genus Pteronotus; species Pteronotus mesoamericanus. The sequence continues at coordinate 17,560,775 of NW_026555189.1, forward strand.
CACAGCTCAGACAATATAAACATAGCCCGAGGACAGGGTCTGACAGGGTTTGTATTTCTCCTGGTTAATTATGGTTCTCTGGGAGGGTTTTGTTCTAAGAAAGGCCATAGGTTCTCATGAAACCCAGCTATTTATGAGGGAAGATATGGATCGGTCATTCAAGAAGCTCAATCTTGGGTCATGGCATAAAGCCACTTGCTCAAGGAAAGGTGATAGGGGCTCTGTCTTTAATGGTAGTATGTGCAGAAGCCAAGACATTGACAAAGGCCACCACTCAAATGCTGCAGGAGATGTTGGATAAGTAAGTGACCTTTGAGTATGCAAGCAACTGGGGATCTGAAATAACACAGCAAGTTTCCTTTTTGGCCAGAAAACACAGCTCTTTAGCCAAGGGGATAAACATGGACCAGTGAATCTGTTTCTAAAGCTAAAAACAGGGACAGAGAACAACAGCTTTATTCCTGCTTTTTTATAACTCAGGCTTTGGCTGGTACAAATCAAACAGAATATGAAGGCATGCCGCTGACTTATGGATGTCTTACATAAAATAAGCAATCCTGTGAATAAGATACCACAAGGGTTTTATTGCCATCATTTTCCAGGTGTCCTGGAAGAAGGATGGTGACACCTAGATGTATTAACTTCTGCCTCCTCCTCTGCAACTGGAACCTGATACTCTATTGAATTCAAGCAGATGGAGAATAGCTCCTAGTCATGCTGTGAACCTCCTTGATTTGAATTTCAGGAGAAGAACATGTTATGGGCTAACAGCATGTTCTGCGTAAGGCTTAGGTTCATGTATCAGGCTGGCAATTGAGTAGATGTGTGATCTTAAACAAAATATGTAATACTGTGTGTGTCATTTTCCCCATTTTTATAATAGGTGGTGCTAATACCTGTTATTATAGGGTTATAGTAAGGTATTCATCACATAAGTGATGCAAAGTCCCCACATTGCCTGGGCCATAATTTTTACCATGGAATACAAATTCAATACCATGAGGTAGTCTTATTATTGGTGCCCAGGCATCTTTATAATATGGGATGTGATATAAAATTATTTCCTTTGTACATTTCAAGCACAACATTGAAGTTATCATGGTAGCTACTAGTTTACCGGTGTGATCACTTGAGAGATAATCAGAAAACAAAGGAGGAAGCAAGGAGAAGAATATGAAATAGGTTGGAAGACAAAGGGAAAAATGAAATACGTTTGGACGAGAAAATGAAATCTTCACATGGGTCACTTGCCGGGGATGAAGGCACCTAGGTTTTAGGGCCCGAAGTCACTGAATATGCTGTTATGCCCCTGTGATGGCATTTTCAAGGAGAGCTTTAGAAGCTGGGACCTTGATGTCCTGGCCCAAGGATACTGGGAACCCAGCATATACATATGCATATAGCATCATGGTGCTTGTCAGGTTGTAGTTCTGCTTGATGAAGTAACTTAATACCATGTTTAGTTTGAAAAAGGCAAGGGAGAACAAAGCTTGTTAATCACTTTTGGAAGACGTTTGCCTTAGAAATCAGAAATGGGAGGTTGTAGTGGGTTGAACAGTAGTCTCTCAAAATCCATGCCCACCTAAGAGCTGAGAACATGACCTTACTTGAAAATAAGATATCTCAAGATGTAATTGGAGCAGATTACAGTGGGCCCTAAATCTCATCTCTGGTTTCCTCACAAAAAGGATTGAAGTAGGCAATCTTTCTACAAGCAGGTGACACTGAAGATTGCCATCAGCCACCAGAATCTAAGAGACAAGGAAAGATTCTTCTTCCCTGAAGCCTTCACAGGGAGCAGGATCCTGCCAACACACTGACTGTAGTCTCCATGGCATTGGTTGTTTTTTTTTTTTTAAAGGCTACAGAATAGGTGTCTTACAGAATATTCCACACACTGGATTTGTCAGCCTAAACTTGAATTTTAAACTTACTAAATACTTAAAATTTTAAGCTATTATCTCACAGAACTAATGATAATTATATGAGCTCAAATTACCTCATAAAAGAGGAAAGGAAGGAGAATAGGAGGATGGGGCAGAAGATAATAAAAAGAGAAACAACATTACCTAAGCATCCTCAATCATAAAATCCACCATAACCAAGAAATTAATTTAATCAAACATTTCTCAACACAGCCTAGTGTTAAAAACCCATGAATGTCAACTGAGTCAAAAACCAATAATTACAATAAATCAGTGATCTAAATATAAAAGAGAGAGCTCTTGTCATTTTCTCAGTAGGAATCCTCTCTGAGGTTTCTTTTTTCAGTATTATTAATTCAGAGGTCCAAATGTGTAGAGGGGTACTGAGATAGGTGGGCCTTAGTAATATGTTTGGTAGGGTTTTAATAATGTATTTGGTGTTCTTAGTAGTACTTAGTAGAAATTAACTCTTTGCTCCCCCTCACTACTCTATTATTCATTTGTCAATTTATTGTGATAATTACATATGCTAAACCATTTCACCTTAAAGCAATCTTGTAAATATGATGTCATCATTTTTATTTTAAAGCATAAAGAAGACAAAGCTCAAACAAATGAGAACGGCTCCACATCAGTTATCCACTTCTTGAACAGACAAGACTGGATCCTGGCTATCTGTCCTAGTAGACTTTGAAATCATGCAAAGAAATCTTTCTTTGATTATATGAACCCCATGTAGAGCTTATGATATCACTTTGAAGGAATTTGAATTCTAAGGACCTTTCTAAACAAATTAGAAACATCTAAAAATATGCATTGAATAAATGGGTAAGGCAAAAACTTTTCTGTTTATTGTCCATATTGTAAAGTCCAACCACACTGCTGTGGATACCTGTCTGAGTCATTGAGTGCTAATTACTTTAAAGGATTATTCCCTCATTTGACAGAACTTGGTGCTGATCATGTTCTTTGTGTGCTAGTGCCAAGCATGGCAAAGGAAACAAAATTGTGATGAAGTATAATTTGTCCTTTTTTCCTCTCTATTGTAATTCTTTCTGAACACCTACATTTGGCAGTAGAACTTTAGAAACATGTAATTTTATGCTGCAGAATGGCTTATGATGATTTCATATCTTATTCTTTCTCCTGGACTTGAGAGTTGTTATGTATGTAAAATATTTCAGATATACTCACAGTCTAGGATCTGGTAGACAACTTCCTGTGTTTATGAAGTTATTTAGATATCATACTCTTCCATCTCTTCATCAGATACACCTATCAATAATCTATGTAACCATGTTTAAGAATGAGTTTTGTGTGGCATACAAGAAAACAACTTACCTTGGCTTAATAAAGTGGAAGGGTACTGTTACTTTCTCAGGTAATGGGACTTCTGCAGTTAAGCAACTGTTTATTCAATGGCTGAAGGATATAGGAGTAGATCATGTCACCATGTGGAGGAGACCATCGTATCTATGTAATAGCCCCAAAGAAGGACAGAATTGCCAGGGCGAAAGCTCCATGTCAGCTGGGTGTGTTCCTTTAAAGGGCTTCACTTCACCCTGGCCACAAGGCTAGCTAGCCTTAAGCCACATAGTCAATCTCAGTTGCAAGGGAAACTAAGGACCCTTTCAGCTAGGGGCACTGCTCCCTTAAATAAGACCTGAGTTCAGCTGGTACAGGTGCAAGGAAGACTGGTTACTGGGTAGGCGGCTCACAGTTCCTGCCTTATGGTTCATTGAGCAAATATGTACTAAGCAGGAACTCAGTGCAAAACCAAAATGTTGAATAGGAAAGAAATTTTAAGCTCAATGGTCCTCCCCAATCCTGAATTGTATCCAGATTCAGAAGGTAAAATGGGATAATAAGACGCTTTCTGTCTTTCATGTATAAATTATTTCATATATATGTGTGTATATGTATTATTTAATATATAATATAGGAGCTCCACAAGTTGAAGTAGTTTTTGGAGGATAAGTATTGCTTACTTCATCAAATCTCCTGATGCTAAAAGAATACTATTAATCATGATAGTTTAAAATTGTTGCATTAGCAAAATATCTAATGGGTTGTATGGTAGATTCATTAGCAATTTCTACTTATTATCGATTATCTTTCAGAATCTAACCATGATGATGCAACTGACTCAAAGGTATTATTAAGTGGTGGGAGACAAATGGAAACAATGTGCTCATGTGCCCATTAAATATAATTACTGACCAATCATAAATCATTGACTAAAGATTTGGTGCATTATAGAGGTTTTACATTTTAATACTCTCTTCTTACATATGAGGAAACTGAGGCAGAACAGAGCAGTGACATTGATCAGGTCAAACAAACCATCTTCAGCATAAGTAGCAGTAAAGTAATGTCCTGCATTCTATATCTACCCCAGATCTATATTTATCACATCTAAGGCCAGTGACCTTATCTCCAAATCCTCTTCTTTTTTATATTTATTTCTATTAACGATACCATTATCATATCACCAGTTGGGGAAATGCTATCAAGACTCTCAAAGACCATGATGTTTTTCAGACACAGATTACAAGATATTTTTAACATAATTTAAAAGTTAAACATAGATATAGAGGCAGGGGATAAATATGGCCTACTTTCAAAATATTTTTTGAGCTGTGCATTGTCAAAATTTTTACCTAAGCAATACCAGGTGACAGATTTACTATTGTGTGTGTATATACGTAGTTTTTGGAAAAAATAATATTTAAGGTAGAAAATGTAGGATTATTGCACTTCCTCCACCTCAAACTCTACCTGAAGTAGAAATGTTACACTTGTATTTACACACATACACAGTCCTGCACATCCCAAAATACGGATGCTCAATATGTAACAGAGTGCTCAAGGGAATGAACCTTGTATTGTTTGGGGAACTCTATAAAGTATTTAAAACTCTGTTTTTAATATGATAGAGTAATATTTAATCTAATCATAAGAAAATTATTTAGAAAAATACCAAAATTCTAAGCACAACAAAATGTTCAGGACAATAAATATATAAGATGGTGTTAAATATGTTTACAAATTAATTACATTGCAAAATTATAAACAATGCTTCAATCTAATTGACATGTAGAAAGAATTCTAGGTTATACCAGAGAGAATTCACTTATCATTTATCAAATAGCATGCAAGAATTATTAGAAGCATAAAATAGAACACAGAAAATGCAAAATTGTTTTGGACGTTCAAATCTTTCTGACTGCAAACTTATTTTAGAAGGGAATTATCAAAAGTAAGTGCCTTGATTTCAGGGTTGGCTAAAAATAAAACAGGTTTTTAAAGTCTGTCACCATAGCTTTTTGTCAAATTGACAGAGATGGTCCAGTTAATTTTGTTTCTGGAGTTCATTTTTTTTTTCCCTGAGAAGAAAACACACACATGTCTAAATAACTCAAACCATACACTACATGTTGTAATTATTTAATCTATTTTATCTATCACATTTAGCCACATGTATTATATATCATGCATTCCACATGCCACTTATATTCTGGAAATGCCTGAAGAATGATGAGGAATGGATGCACAGCCCACTAGAATGTTTTAGCAAACTTAATTTGGTTTAGATATTTGATAAACGGGCACATATAGTTTAAACATGCATCATTCTCAGCGATGGTCTCAAAATGTAGTGAGGTTCTTGGATTAGAATTACGGATCACTGGCACGGATATCAGTTAGCCCTTATCAATGATGCTAATTAATGTAAATATGATCTACCTAATACAGTCACTCTGTTTGCTACCCAGTACTTGCCAGGAGAACTTCTTTTACTATTCCTAGAAAACACTCAAAGATGCATTTTCAGAAGAAAGAGTATGGGATTTTTTTAACCAATTATAGAAATGTCTATTAAAGTTGTCCAGATCAATTTAATAATATGATTTAGATGAATTAAATTAAAAAAGTAATTGCTAAATCATATTAATTAGTAAATTTATATCACTGCAGGAATACTGTCTCTAGCTGTGTATCAATAAAGTAACTGTGTCAGCTACTATGCAAGCTCTCACTACTAATACCTCTTAAAAGGATATAAACCTTAGAAATTATGGCAAGTATATACATGTGGTTAAAGAAAATCTCTTACTGCACTGCAATGTTCAATGCTGGCATATTTTTCAAAAGAGTAAAACTAAAGCTAAGAACACGGACATGAGATGAGCGTATGCATTTAAAGGAGAAACACCACTTCATGGGCACCTGTCATAGTTACGCTATCAGGCACTGGAATGATATCTGCATGTTTTCATTAGGAGAGATAAATTAAATAGCAAAGACAGAGAAAAATAGTTTGGGGCCAATTATTTAATCTCACTAAGTGTCACACAGGAAGCAAACAATGGACCTGAACTTTGAACTTACCTCTCTTGTCTACTCTTTCCCATTACTTTTCCCCAAATATGGCATCTAGATTTGCTGAATTATATTGCAGTGGCAACACATTAAACATGACATGACAGTATATTATCTTGGTTTAAGCCTGGAGATTATATTAATTTCATCAGAGCTTGATTATTCTTGTGGTCAGACTGAGGCACTATTAAAATGAGAATTGAGGAAGTTAGAAGAGTTTTGTCCTACATCATATGTTCCTCAACCCTCATTTATGCAATTGATTTTTTTTTTTTTACATCATGAAAGACCCAACTCACCCTTTTTGTGTTTGTCTTCTTAATGGAATATATAAAGTTGCAAGTAAAATTTTCAGAAAGATTTATAATTTAGCTGACTTTATCTAATTATGCTGCAAATAACCAAGCTCTTAAAAACCTCATTAGAATATTTTAAGATGTGTTCTTACTTGGATATATATCACAATTCACAGTCATTATCATAAATTTATATTTCTCTTCTATTTTACTGTCTTTGTTGGTCAAGCCTAGTAAAATAAAGAGCTCCTAAGTGAATCTTAAGCAGTGATAATAGAAATTTGGAGTCATCCCAGAAGAAAGCAAAATTAGCATTGATCACAATAATTCCTGCAACAGTATAGATTTTTGTGATAAAACATAATGACCTGAAAGATACTTCTTCTTCCTAGATCAATTCTATTATTTAATGTAATAGAGGTTTCCTTGCATCATCCTCACTCTCCTATATCTAGCCTGTCACATCTATGAATTACTTTCAGATACCTCTTTGCTAGTGAATAGTATCCCTCACTTACACATCTTGAAATACACATGATAAATGTGAGAGGGCTTAATTATCATGGAATTCATTTCACTCTGATGGCCTGTGGTTGTCAGGGTTCAGCCCAAGTCCTCAATCCCAGTAGAGTCCCCATCTACAAGAAGGATGATTGACATGAGATGAGAAGTTTATGGTAAAAAAAGAGATTAAGTAGAATTTAAATAATGTGTTTCTTAGGTGTATTTGTTTTTTTCACTACAAACTATTTAAAATATACATATTTTTTCAATACCAAGAATGGAAATTGATCATGTTTGAAAGGAGTTTGAACCTCATGGAATCAATCAACCACATGCTAATACTGATAGTAAATGATGAATTTGCTGAATTCAGCCAGGAATTTAGATTCCTTTTCACCATCTCTTCTACTTTGTTCTTCTCTTAAGAAGAAGGATGCTAGTCATGGACCATGGACATGTGGATACTGACTAGACACAGAAATGAAGGGTAGAGTTTTTGGTGTGAGGAAGCAAAATTCTCTCACTCTCTCTCCTCTCTCCTTTCTACTCCCCCAAATTCTCAGTGTAGTATCTTCGGATTTTTCAGATCGTTCCTTTCTTGGTGTTATTCTCTACCAGCGATTTTCAAACAATGTTTCACAAGAATTTTAAAACATGCAACACCTGACTATTCAGTCAGGGGCACTGACCTCTTTTCCTTTAGATTGTCAAATTATAAAAAGACAACAGCCAACACAATAATAACTATCTGGTGTGAATGAATCAAAATTATACCTATTTTTTGTCAGATCCACAAAAAGTATAATATAATTTTTGGTGTGCTGCAGAATTTTAATTAGTTTATGTGTGCCATGAGATGAAAAAGGCTGAAAAATTGCTATTCTATGCAATAAAATGCGATGTGTGTGGAGCTGCCTCTTGCACATCAAGTATCTTGCCTAAGAATATGAAGATTCTGAGGACCTGCTCAAGATTTCACTGAGAAACTTTTCTTAGCATGTTTATCCTTGGGTTTATTTTCTAGACGAACATATCTAGACAAGAGACTGCACAGGCTGTATTTCCTAGGAATAAGATAAATGAACAAAACAACAAAAAAGCAGCCTTTGATTATCCAGTTCCTGATCTAATAGTATACACCTGGGTTGTCTCCGTTTTGTCAAACAGTGCCTCGCTACACATATTTAATTAATTCATCCTCGTGTGCTAATGAGCTAGTGTAACTCTGGGTGCAGATTCCTAGATATCAAATTGGCTAGTAAATGGGTAAGTACTGTTAAACATTTTAGAAACTCCAGGTTGACTTTTTTTTAAATACCAATATACACAGCTGATACAATGTCCGAGCAACTCTTGAAGTTCCTTTGCCAATATCTCGGCACATTTTGGAGAACAGGGACAACATTGACCACGAACTGGTTATCTGATGCGCTGCAGAGTCTTTTGGTGTCTATAAATTTAATCCTGTATTAAAATGAGTAAAAATGATTATAGTAACTCTCAGCCTTTATTGAAGATGGAAGGTATATATTAAAGAGATAGAAAAAAATCGAGGTTGAGATTCTGACAAAGCTATTCTATGTTCTTGGGATAATTTTTGTTTAGTGTGATTTCTCAGAATTTCTGTGAAATGCTACCTTATGAATACTACGCACTAGCAGAATATGGTATCACCAAGGGTTTTTTCTCAAATGAAACCTAAATCACAACTGTTGAACAAAACTGATCTTTCTCTGTCTTTTTCTTAATTTCAACAAAAATAAAGATATTTGTACAACATGTGCTGAAGACTTGGGCTTTATATCTTCTTCATTCATACATTACTGGTTACGCTAAGCACTAACTTGGCACTGGGAATACAGTGAGAGGTGAGAAAGGGAACATCTCTCTCTCTCTCTAAGACACACATAGTCTCTTTCTTGAACAAAGTAGCTCCAACAAAATGTGAAGAGAAAAAAGATAAACAGAATGAATAGGATGGGATCACAGAAAAGGGGTTTCTCACTGCACCTCCCAAAACATCAGGCAAAGCCTCACAGAGCAAAAGATGCTTGAACACATTGCGAAGGAGGTCTTGAAATTCTTCAAGTGGAAAAGGATAGAAAATCCCTTCATAAAGACAATACAACCTGACAAAAGGCATCAGATGTGAGAGATAATTGAATAGTTGGGGAACTCTTGGTAAAGGCACACAAAATGCTGAGAAAAGCATCTGGCACTAAGTCACTGCTTACTAACTATTTGCTACTGTTATTGTCCTCATTATTATTACATCAGTGGTAGTAGCCGTGATGCATTCTTCTCTAAAACCCTATGAGCCAGATATATTTTAGAACTCTTTTACAAATGAGAAAATTGAGGTATGGATATATTAGGCAACTGATCCAAATCACACAGGTGATTAGTCAGGGAGTGTGGTAAGGACTCAGGCTGTTGATAGTTTAGTGTGGTTCAACTTGTGGATTAAAAAAGTGTGTAGAAAGGTGGTTGGAAAAGCAACAGATTATGAAAGGTTTTATACACTAGTATAAGGTTGTTGTCCATAGATCACAGAGTTTCTCAAAGATCTTATGCATGGCTGTGTATGATCTGATTTATACTAAAGTAGGGGAAGAATAAGCCAGAGAGACCGGTTTGGAAGCAATGGCAATGAACTGAGGTAGAATTATGAGAGTCTGAGCTAAGATAAGAGCTATGACAAATAAGAAGAAACACCTGTAGAGATATGAAGATTTAAGTACTGAAAATTTAGATTATATGCAGAAAGTGACAACCATTAACTGTGCTGGGGACTCTGACACTGAAAAACATCTTATACTTTTAAGGACACAGGGACCCTTATTCCTGAAGAAGTATTTTTTCTTTCAAATAAATTAGAAATAAACAATCAAACAAAATACTAGTAGTGAATGCCTGGATAATTCGGTGTGAGAAATCATTTTATTTCCTGAATTTGAAAAAAAAAACAACAACCCTCCATTCTCCAATTTTTAAGAAGCTGCATTTGTTAAAAATTGTTTTGAGGGGGTGTGTGTGTGTGTGTATGTGTGTGTGTATTTTTGCATTTAAATATTTTTGGAAGCGTAAGCAACAGTGTGAATTAACATGAGAGCCAGTTTCCTGTTTTTTTAAGTTAATAAACTCTAAGAAAAATACATACCCTTTCCTAAATAATGATATGTATAAGAAACATGATTTCAATGCATTTCACCAATATTTCAAGATTGGGGAATCTTTAATTTTTTTTCCAAATGGCAAACATAAAATGGAAGTTCGCATATGTAGGTATACTTTGATTTATGGGAGTATAAATCAGTTTTTTTTTTTAGAAAAATATCTTGAATGGATATTAAATCATATTACTCATCATAGTGCATTATCATCGATGATTGGCTTCTCTGCCTCTGTCACCAGAATATAATAGCATTATTATCATCAGGAACAGGAATTTGCCTCCTCAACTTTAGATCAGCAGTGATGGGCTGAGACTGACAGGCAGCCAGCACTGAAGCCACAGCATAGTAGACACTCAAACACCCTTATTAAATGAAAGCATAAAACTTAATAAAAGAAAAAAACTGGTGAGCCCTCTTTTATACCATAATGGTATACATAGTTAAGTTTGTGGTAAGAATACCCAAGGCAATATGAGGCAAAGGAAAGTAACAAGTGATTGATGGCTGGCCCAAGTTCTTAACTTGCTGTTCATGGGAAAAAGTAATGTCACATAGCAGCATAGTATATATTATAAGATAATAAATACTTGATCAATATGTATATATTTATATGGATTATTTTACAAAATCCTAATAAATATTCTAAATAAATGAGGCCATAATTTCTCTTTAAAACACTGATTAACACCATAAGTATTTATTAAAGAGGGTTTATCACTATGGAAAGACTAATTATTAAAACATAAAAGGCAATGAATAAATAATTAGAAGTAGGTGGCATGTTTTATAACATGACATGGAGAAAAACCATGCATATATTGGATACCTTATTAAATAGAAATTAAGAGCACAAACCTGCAGGAAAAGATCAGGTTGAACCTTAATTTCCCTAAAATCTGCCATCTGGTTCATTCCTTATCCTCATTTTGGAGAAACTGAGGCTTACTTGACTTTGAGTGGTGAACATACAATACAATACACAGATGATGTATTATAGAAGTGTATACCTGAAACCTATGTCACTTTATTAACCAATGTCACCCCAATAAATTGAATAAAAATGTTTAAAAAGAAGCAGCCTGTCCTTTCTCTAACAAAACAAAACAACAAAACAAAAGGCTAAGAATAGGAACCATGACAGATATGTGATTAACTTCCCAGATCTCATCTCAAAAAGTGCTGTTACCCTTGGTGCTGAGAACATGATGCCCAGAAGTGACTTCAGAGATGGGCTTAGCCACTGAGAGCCACCTTGCCAAAGGTCACCAGCGTCAGCACATGCACATGAGTATTAAGCCCTAGTCATCTTGGGACGGCTCGGAAGGATTATGACTCTAGAACTCTCTGGATCAGCCAAGGCGGTAACTCTGCTTGCAGTGAAGCTTATGTTCTCCCTTTTTCTTCCTGCTTTCTTCTCCCACTTCTACAGGTGCTGACCCTTTGGACACTCCTTAACAATTATCCTGCAGGCTCAAGTCAACAATCTGTTTTGGGGGGAGCCAAACCTGTAACAGTTGGTATTAGACATTTTTTGATAAAGAAGATGATAAGGCAAGGTTTGGAGTTGAAGCATTGGCCACCTATTTGGCAGTAAGGATCTTATCATTGGTAGTAGGTAAAGTAGAGCTGGCCTGTGGAATAAGAACCACCTGTTAAAATTTATTTCCTAACAACATGGTAATTGTGATAAACTACTTTAAATATGGTTTAAAGAGCAGAATTTTTATAGAAGATGGGAAAAAAATAGATTAGAATGCTCAGATGCATGGTAAAGACACACACATGATAATCACGTGCAACAGGAAGACTTGAGCACAGCATTTCCCAAGGCCGCTGTGATTGTACAGGTTGAAGGAGCACCCAGATCACTGGCATCTCTTCTCTATTTGCCAGGCTTGATGCTGGGAGCATCTATGCCAGGATTCAGGCCACTGATATCAATGGGGATAATAAAATCTCCAACCCCCAAAGTCCAGGGTGCTTCAGCATCGAGGTAGGGACAGTTATATTAATTCTCAGCAAGTTTCCAGTGGCCAAGGACAGGGGGCAGAGCTGATTTACAGAGAGTTATAAATATATTTAATAGAAAACAGAATCTAGTGGCTTAGATGGGTGCATAAAAGGGTATGACTCAATCTATACAATCATAAAAAATTAAGGCTGAATGGTTAGGAGGCTGAGTTCAGTGAACTCAATAAAATATTATGGTCCCTTGACCAATTTCTTCCCTGGAGACAGCTTTTTGACCCAGAATTCAGTGATCAAAGGAGAGAGCAGATTCCCAGGAAAAAGAATCCTGCAAAATTACATACAGTTATATGTTCTTGATCCTCATAGTAGGTCTTCAAATGGACCTATGGTAATGTGCTTGAGTTAACTGCATACTAGGAGAGCGGGCAGTTCCAAGCATTTTATGAAGTTTTGGACACAGACCCAGGTTGACAATGACACTGAGAAACAGACACTTTTTAATGTGGGGACCTAAAGAAACCAAGAAACAAATGGGGTCCTCGCTAAGGTCCTGCTTCCAGATGCTCCACCAGGACCACACACAAAGAGTTATCATGTTTCAGGTTACCCAGAGCTTAATTGGAATAAACATCTTGTAAATCAGCACAGCCTTTCCACTGGATCTTTGACTTGTGTAAAAATTAAAATAGTGGAGAAGACCAAAAGGAAGCTTTAAAAAAATGTGCCCCTAGCAAGACAGCAAATACAAAACTATACAAAACTACATTGCATGTTGGAGACGTTGAAAAAAAAATGCCATTCTTGAAGATCTAAAGAGTGAAGGGGTGGTGGTACTTTTTATACTTCCAATATTTGACATATCTGGACCCAATATTTGACATATCTGGACCCCAATAAAAATAACATCCTGAAGAAAAAGAGTAGATTACTTCACCCTCAACCCAATGGCAATTGTGATATCATATGCAGTGCCAAACATGGTGTTTTAAACTGAAATTTAGAAGTAAAGTGTAATTTGGTATGGTCAAAAAATTAAATATCCTCCTCATGTTCCAATAAACAAAACAAGGCTTTGTGAATTTTAATATACTGTGGCTGAAATAATCCTAGAGTCAGAAAAGATATTGTCACAGACTGAGTTTCCCATTGTCCACTCTATTCCTTGACCCAAATAAATGCGCAACATGTGAGATTTAAGGTACACTCAGTATGTATGGATTTGTATTTATGTACTTCTTTATATTCTCATATACTTTTTTTTCTTTTACATTGTACCTGATGAACATAGTCAAGTTTAAATTATGTGGGGAAAAAAATGCACTTAATTGGGACTGACGTGGGAACTCACCTGAAATTCAGTTCTTAAGTACTGCTTTTATCATATACGGAGCCTTCGAATGCAGGCTATGCTGAGAGAAACAATACTCACAGAGGTTTGCTGGACGGATGCACAGTTTGAAGTAGTAGAAAATCTATCACTAAGTAAAGTCAGGTCATCTGAGAGTCACGCTCTCAGATCAGTATATTCTGATTAATGGCTTTTAATGGATTTGGCACTGAGTTTGAGCCAGAGGCTCTTATTGTGAAATATTATAGATATACTTACATGAAACTGAGCACTGTTTATTATAAAGGTGTTATTGAAGATATTGTTCATTAATTGCACATTGTCCTACTTAGAAGTCTCTCTCTGATATGAATGTCCTGGATAGCTGGCCACTCATTTTTATTCTTATGGTTAATACTAATCTTCTCATTGATCATTATAGTCTCTGCAGTGTGTGCTGGCTGGCTGAGTGCAGAGAGGTGGGGGGAGAGAGAGAGAGAGAAAACGAGAGTGCACGCAAAAGCCTGGGGAAATCTGAAAATATATTCAAGACATATAGTTAACACATCAATCAAAATGCCCCGTGACTCTATCTACATTCTTCTTTATATCTGAAATATTTGTGTGATAATGGGAGAAATTCATAATGATACTTTTGAATTCAGAATGATAATTCAGAATGATAATTTTGTGAAAAAGCCCTAGAATTCACTGCTTTAGAAGTGCTATGGAACTTGCTTTTATAAACAAAAATAACTAAATAAAAATAACTGAATAAAAAGAACCTGTCACAAACTAGAACTCACACTCAAACACTAACACAACTGAGTAAAAAGATGGAAATAAAAAGAAACCATGTGGCTATTTCAATATTAACTTGTGTCCATCAGTCCTGGCTAAAAGTCAACACCTAGCTATTGGCAAAATATTCTCCTCAGAAGCACAATAATGTTTGCATAAAGATAACAAATTTATATTAGAACTGCCTCCAAAGGAATATTCCTAAGGGACCTAATAGTCTGGGGCAGCAAAACACTTTCTATGTTACAATAATGTGGTTACAAGGTGGTGGACATGCCAGCTTAAATTTGACGTGGAAGTAGGCGGCACGGTGGGACCAAGCAAGAGGGCACCAGAGCCAGCTAGAAGGACTACTGGTTGGAAACCATGGTAGAGTCAGAGAGTAAATAAAACTGAAAATGACTTGGGGTATGAATGGATATTTAAATTCAAGAATATATGTTAAGAGCTTCTGGGATTCTGCAGGGTGTGGGTGCGTGTGCGTGTGCGTGCGTGTGTGTGTGTGTGTATGTGTGGCAGGGGTGTACCCTCCTCATTGACCCAGTCACTGATCTGTAGAAATAAACCCATTGTTATGGAGTTTAAAATTTGGCATTGGCTCTAGCTGGTGTGGTTCTCTGGATTGAGCATCAACTTGCCAAACGAAAGGGTGCTGGTTCAATTCTCAGTCAGGGCACGTGCCTTGGTTGCTGGCCAGGTCCCCAGTTGGGGGTGTGAGAGAGACAACCTGTTGATGTTTCTCTCATACACTGATGTTTCTCTCCCTCTCTTTCTCCTTCCCTCACCTCTCTCTAAAAATAAATAAATAAAATCTTTTAAAAAATTTTGGAATTGAATTGACACAGCAGCAATCATGACCAACTACTACTATAAGTAAACCTCTTTTTCTCTGTGTTAAAGCCACTTAGAGGGTGAGGCCAACAGTTTAGGAGACAGAAAAAAGAATTATCAACACATAAGAATTTTCTCTTCATGTTCATCAAAAAATGGAAATATGTGAATGTGATCACTTAAATGGGTTATATTCAATTTTGCTCATCAGGGTAATTCCAATACCTAAAGGCTGCATTTAAAGCAAAACAAAATACTTTTTTATGATCTTTAAAATTCTTACAGAGCTATAAAATAAAATTGTATTTAGCCTATATTTTTATTAATTACATGTATTTTTCTATTAAAATAATATGGTATAAATAAAAAGGCAAGTTATCTTTATTTGAAATATAAAGAATCCCCCAAAATTCTGAATCATATACCTCTTTCCTTGTCTTTCCTGATGGTGCCAACTTATATGCCATTTCAAGCAGAGAAACATCTGCTTTTACTCATTATGTTGTTCTCAAACATTGGTCAATAATAATGTGTATGAATATATGAGTAGAGAGCATCACAGTTAGTAGATAAATGATACATTAAGCTACTGAATATATAACTGTAATATGCAGTAGTATTCAAAACCTGAGCTTCATGAAAGTAATGAAAGAAACCAACTGGAATTATAAATGTAACTCATGTGAAACTGTGAAAATATTTTTGTGGGTGAAATAATATAGGTAGATCTGGGTGGCTGTGAATTATTATTTTTTTCCACTTAAGACCTGGTTGTAACAAGTAAAGCTAGCAAACAAATTAGTAGCATATTATAAGATCTTTGTGCTTACAAAACAAAACAACCATTCATAAAAATTATCTTATTTACATTGTTCTATTATACAAGTCAGCTAGAGGAGACTGCTATCATTTTAAATAAATAATGCTAGCATTACTGTTGTGGCAATAGATACAGTGCTATTTATGACTTTGGATCTAGACACAAGATTATTGCTTAGCTTTAGTTTCTATGACTTCTCCAAGCATTAAACTAGATTGAAGCTCATATTATAGCACTGACAAATGAATCGACAGACAAAAACACATTGATGTAAATCAAAATTACTGTATATAAGACAACATTTGCCTCTACATTTTGCCTAGCATTCAGAAAGAACTCTTGCTTTAATTTAGAAATGTTTTTTAGTACGAAAACATACAAGGTAACCTTGAAAATAACTCCATAACACATTGTCATACAACAAACATTTATTGCTCATTGCCTATAATTATGGTACTTGGGTACAATAGATACCTAACAAATATCACAAGACAGGGAGACTTTTTGGTTTTATTGCCACTGAAACAATAATTTTGGAAATATTTATTTGCATGTGGCTAAGCTAATATGTGAATATATTTGCAGAAGATTTGGAATAATGATTAAAACCCACAATGCTCAACTGAATACTTTCAGAAGTAATAAAATAGTTGAGCTTTGAAGTTGCTAACAATCATTACATTGCCTTATTCTCATAACGACCATCACTGGACGGATACAATTTACCATTCATAATTGATCTAAAAGTAAAAATTCTCCTGGAAAAATTCAATATGGAATGTGCAAATCCTTTCTGAAAAAAAAGCATAAAAAATTACTGAGGAGTATAAGAGAAGACAAATATATAGAGAAATAGTCCAAATTCATGAATAAGAAAATGCTGTGTTGTAGAATGACATTTCTCTAAATTAAATTATATCTTTTTTATTCCTAAAAAATTCTTTGGGGATTTTTTGCTAGTGCATAATATTTTTGAGTGTACATTAATATGTAAAGATGTGAGAATAGAAATATCTGAATAAAAAATATAAAGGCTAAATGTTGCATTGTCAGATATCAAAATGTATGATCAAGATAAATAATTATAAATAATATAATATTGTCTACAATATAAAAAAGATACATTAATGAAGCAGAATATAAGTTCTTTTAAAAACACTCAGGTGCATCTGGGTATATTGTAAAGGTAGAACTGTACATCAGTAAATAAAGAATGGGTTATTCATCAGGTAGAAAGTTTTAGAAAATTTGGGGAAAAATCTGTTGACTATTATTATTATATTATAATGCAGTTCAGGTGATTTTAAGGATTAAGTAAAAGAAAATAAATACCATATTTTGCCACATATAATGCACATTTTTTTTGGCCCAAATTTTTCAGGGAAAAGTAAGGATGTGTATTATACATGGATATAATGATTATATAACATGGGTATAATGGCTATAATAATTCCAGGTATAATGTGCACAAAAATGTGGGTGTACATTATGCACAGGAACACATTATACATGGCAAAATATGGTAAATAGAAAACTTGCACTAAATAATACAGTGATCTTTCATTTGGTTATAAACGATCTGGAAAATTGAGAAATTATTTTAATACTATTTATTTGCATGCATAAGTAAAATAGGTATACGTCTAGAACTAGAATAAAATTCCACTCAATTGAGAAATTAGAAAAATAATATTTACATAGATGATATAGAGAAATAAATAATTCTTATAAAATAATAACTAACAAATATTTGATTCTGGAAATGTCTTTATAGTAAGAAAAAAATTGCACCAAAAGATAATAAATGGTAGCTATTTTTTTTCTTCCAGAACAGTTCTCTTTCTCTGCAGTCAGGAAATGTTCTCCACTTTTACTCCATGACAGCATGGATTAAACAGGAGAGCATTATGCTAAGTGAAAAAAGCCAGGCAGTAAAAGACAAATACCTACACCTACGACCTCACCTACAAGTAGAACCTAAACAACAAAGCAAACAAGTGAGCAAAATATAACCAGAGACATGGAAATAAAAAACAAACTGACAGCAACCAGAGGGGAGGGGGGAAGAGGGATAATGGGGCAAAGAAGGGGAAAGTTCATCAAGAAACAGGTGTAAAGGACCCATGGACAAAGACACGGAGCTGGGGAGGATTGAATGTGAGAGGTGGGGGTAAGTAGGGTGGGAGAGAGTAATGGCGGGGGGAAATATGGGCAATCGTAATTGAAAAACAATTTTAAAAAAAACCCAAAATCAAACTGGACAGTAGATGAAAGTACATCTCTCATTCTAATCTCACCACAAGCAATAACGCTAAACTGAAACTTCCACATTAGTTAATTCTGAACATTCTCTCA
Organism: Pteronotus mesoamericanus; assembly: GCF_021234165.1. Lineage (NCBI taxonomy): Eukaryota > Metazoa > Chordata > Mammalia > Chiroptera > Mormoopidae > Pteronotus > Pteronotus mesoamericanus. Next base: position 17,579,164 of record NW_026555189.1, read on the forward strand.
GACCTTGTCTGTCTATAAGTATTCCTATTTTAATACTGGATGGTGTTTTGAACAAAACTAACTTCTATAATTTAACGTTAAGTTACCTGATAAAATCGAAGACTTAACCCTAACTACCAGAAATTCAATCATATTGCACAAAGATATTAGCAAATATCTTTTAAAATTTCAGGTTTGATTACACCGGAAGTCAAGTGCATCCTAATTTACAGAGAAGATTGTGAATTTAAGGATTATCTTATTAGCTGAGAAGAGGTGGCAAAAATCAGGAGTAAAAAAAAATAATTGGGTGGGTTTTCTAGGGCTGCCATTACAAATAACAACAAATGTAATGGCTTTAATCAACGCAGATGTATTATCTTACGTTTATGGAGCTCAGAAGTCAGAAATGGGCCTCACTGGGCTGGGGTGAAGGCGAGGTGCCAGCGGGTCTGCACTCCTTCTGCAGGCCTTGGGGGAGGGGTGTTTCCATTCCCTTCGCAGCTTCGAAAGCCCAGCCGAGGTCCTTGGCGGAAGAAAAGTGGAGATGAACTTCAAAGCCAGAAGCGGATCAAGTCCCTCTCTGACTCTCACTTTTTATTCCATGTTCTTCTTAAATTTTAAAGGACCCTCTCTGTTATGTTGAGTCCACCATATAATTCTGCGCAACCTCTCATCTCTGGTCTTCAGCTTCAGCCGGTCCGCAGCCTTTCTTTGCCACATAAGGTAACAGCAGCAACTGCTCCGGGATTAGGATGTGGACACCCTGGTTGGGGGCAGGGGGCATTATTTTGCCTCCCATAATTTGATAATTTTTTTAGTGAGTTGAGGATGATTTAAATATTTTTGTGTATATATCTTACTGTCTTTTCATTTTCTGTAAATAATATACAATGTTTTTGTTATCTAACAACAAAAAAAGAGGAAACAAAAATCCAAGTTGAAAAAAATGCCCTAGATTCGGTATTCAGATTCACATTCATAATGTTTCTTATTCTGGTAACTCCGTGCATTTCCATGGACAAGTCACTTCGAAGCTATGCCATTTAATTTCTTAATATAAAACTAGGAAGTGTAAATTCTAAAGACTTAACAACTTTCACCCAAGGACTGAAAACTTGAATAGGACTCTGTGACTTTACAAGGTTGTTCCAACTGGATTGGCAGCGTCGGCAGGAAAGCAAGTTAATGTTCTCCAACAGAACACTAAAGGCACTTTGGAAGTTGCAGCTAAGTCTGTCGGGTGTTATTTGGAATGTTTTCTCTCTGTTTTCCATGCTCGCTTGTATTGTGGATAATTAAAATCCACATATAACACAAACTTCATTTACTCAGACAACACTTATGCAACTGGTTTATGTTAGACATGGTGTTAGGGATTGCTTCTATGCCATAAGTGATATAAATAAAGCAAACGTATTCTCTTGAAAGATAAGCACAAAGATGAAACAGACATATTCCCATCCCAAGAGAAGCTTAAACTTTAGATGGGCAGAGGGAATAGCTACCTCTCTGAAGCAGAGATCACCTTTTCAGGCTCTGCAACCCCGAGTCCCTTCGCATTCTGCCTTCATCAGCCTCCAAGATGCCTTTCTGTGTGGTTGATGCTTAAAAGGAAGTCAAAGGATACTTCCTTTCCTACCTTTGGTCTTAGAGCCAATGATCCATTTAACATAAGCACTTGGATGTACAAAAAGACAATCCTAATGCAACATGCCCCAAATTCATTCCTTCAATCATATTTTTTTCTCTTCAATGTTAGTCCTCTATTTGGATTTATAATTTCAGTGAATGGCACTGTAATCAATCCTTTTATGTAGCTAGAAACCTATGAATCATCCTTCATGTTTAATCTCCTTTGCCCATTCTTATTAGTCAGAGTGGAATCAGATGCCACACTCATTAGAATAGTTCTAAAATACTTTTAAGTGATGGCAGTCTTTCTGAAGGGTGGCCAGCAGAGAGCCACCCTAAGGAACAGGACAGCATCCTGGTGCGCTTCATCACTTCTGCCATGAAAGTGCCACTGGAATCCAGAGAGAGTCCTATCGGTTTGTCCCAGTAGAGAAGCAGTCATTGTAGTTGAGAAGGCAGCCATCCAAGGTGACCCTATCAGGAGGTAGTCAGGGAATACATATCCTTCCCTCACTGTTCTAAATTTTCTGTCTTCCTGTTGATGCTCCCTATTAGCTGGACCCAACCAGAAGCCAAAGACCAGGGAGTCACTGATGTGGTCTCTCCAGGACTGTCTCCCACAGACAATTTGCTGTCCTATAGGAAGACAGGACAAGCTGAGTAAGCACAGTACTGGTCACTCTCTCTGCCACCAATGAATAAGGATATTTTTATTTCATCTGAGAATTCCTGAAGATAAAAGACACTGTGTTTCCATCAACATTGTTATTATCTACAAAGACTGCATTGTGGAAGTAGATTAAAAATTCTTTAAGATCTCTTTTTATATATACTAAGGAGGAAAAGACGACACACACTGGAGATCTCTATTGTAATTTTAAGGAACAGTAACATCCTAATAAGAAAGAAGAACCAAAAAGTTCTGAGTCAGAATATTCAACTTGAAATTTAAGATTAGAACAAGCATCTGGTTCCAGTTTTTAAATATTTTAAAAATATATCTTCTTATTTAAAAGAAATTATCCCTGACAATTGGACTGTATTTCATGGGAGGGAGAAGAAGGTCAAGCATAGATTAAATTCACAAACAATATAAGGGGAAAAAAACAGAAGAGATGCAAATTATTTCTGTGCTCTTACTGTATACTTCCACAAGCACAAAATTTCAGTAACATTCTCACCTCTGCCTTTTCACTCCTCATATAGAAGGGACCACTTTCTAAAGAGTAGAATCTAGATATGATACAAAGGGTCTCTCTCTTTTTCTCTTCCTCTCTCTCTCTCTGATGATTCTTATGCATCATCTTGTCACAGGTGTGTATGTGTTTAATAGCACTTTATTCATATAAAGGCAAAGCTCTCAAAGAATTGAAGGAATTTCTGAAACTTAAAAACAAGATCTACCCCACTACCCAATTAGAAGATTATCTCTTGTCTTTCTTCAGAAAATGTAGATGGTTTACCACCTTTGCCTTCCATTAGGCAGAACCCCAATGTGCTACTCACAAACCAAAACTATAAAATGAGGCATATTACTCTTGACCGGAGGGTGCATTTTTCACTTAAGGAAAATAAATATACTGTTTTGAACATTTTAAAATATTAATATGATAATATGTAACACACTGGTAGTACATTCTAAAAGACAGTGAAATGACTGCGCACACAGACTGGAGAAGCAAAGTCTCTTTGTGGTACCTCATTGACATCATTTTGCCCCCTTCCTAAAGTCCAAAGCAAACAATAACAAAGAAACAGACAGAAAGAAATCTGTGGGGGTATGGGATGGGGATATAAATACTTGCACATCTTAGAATAATTATACAGAATCAAAACGTGAATTCACAAACCCTAATAATGTTGCAAAATTTATCCTTTATTTATACTTTTTTTCTGTTCATTAGAAGATTTTTAAAAATTTCAGTAGAGTTTATCACTTCTGAAAATTCTAGGTAATGGCACATTTGAATCTAAAAGTTAATTATCTTGACTCCAACTCCAGCACTGTTCCACCATCTTTTCAAATTTCAACATTTTCTTAATTGTCTGGCCTACATTTTTTTTTTTAACAATATGACACCTTTACCTGTTGACTTGGAACCTGACAGTGTCTTAGACCTCAAATATACATGTCTTGTCAGCCATTCTTTTTATTTTTTTTTATCCTCACTTGAGGACATTTTTTCATTGCTTTCAGAGAAAGAAAGGAAGTGATGGAGTAAGGAGGGAGAGAGAAACATCAATATGAGAGAAAAACATCAATCAGTTGCCCCCCGTATGCACTCTGACTGGGAATGGAACCTGCGTGCCTTTGGTCTATGGGACCACAGTCCAGCCAACTGAGCCATGCCATCCAGGTTGCCATCCATTCTAAAGACTCAGTTGGAGAAAAATATCTCAAAGGACAACAAAAATGTTATATTGCACTAAATAGACTGACTTTAAATTCAAGATGACCAATATGACCAATATGAAAGACACATTTATTTGCTTCAGATAATTATTATCCAGAGGAAACATAGGAACAAAGAGGAAAATTTACACCTTCAAGAACATTTGACTGTTCATTCAATTTTTAAATATGCAATCCCCCCCAAAATCCAGAAAAGCAATATTTAATCATTCACAAAACAAAGATTAGGACATACATGCTCAATGTTTAAGACAAAAAGAGGTATATAGAGATGAGAACTGCCTTATGATCATTAAGCTCCTAAAAAATTGAATGCTATTAAACATTTGTATAGGACCTGTTATAACTATATACCTATAAATGTAAGGAGAAGACTGCAAAGGGTTAAATAAAAGGAATTAAACATAATTGCTACCAGTGCTTTAAGTAGATTTAATTAAATATAAGTAACAGATTAAGTTTCTCAAAGACCTAGACTCAATTAGGCAAATCATGTAACTCGATTCTTTAGCTATGCTTGGTTTTTATCTCAAGCTCCCAATTCCTCACGGCAGTGAACATAACATCTTGCCATTGTGGAATAAGCTGTCGTATGCCTTGTCCTCCACAGGACTGATTATAATTTCTGGGAGTAATGTTACTCAGCAATATCCATTCTACCCCAGAGATATGAAGACAGATATGATACAGCCATTATCCCCTTGTCTAGAAGGTGGTTTAGGAAAAGGTGAATGAATTCTTTCTGGCTGAAGAGGCATGAGGCAGAGACCTCTGCGGGGAGGAGCTTTCGGTCATGGTTTTCTCACCACTGAAGAGTCAAAAAGGATCAGTCCTCTTGTCTTTGTCTGGCTTTTGTTGCTTGTGGTTGTAATGCATGAAACAGCTGTACCCAGCTTGACACCAGACTGGAGTCAAAACCAAGCCCCAGAAAAGGGCAGCGCCAAGAGAAACTTGGAGATTCGGAACAAGAATCCCAGCTGTATCGTGGAGGCCATTTCCCCCTCCATATTTCTAATTCAGTTAAAAACGATGAAGTTGTTTATTACTTTACATAGTTTGAACCCTTTATAGCAGGGGCTAAACTTACTTTATAGATGAGGAAATTGAGGCTTAGAAAATGTATACGATGTGCCCCTCAAAACTACGACATAAATTTAGGAAGCAAAACACCAGTACAGGTATCACAATACCCACAAAATGTCAGCTACTTCTCTATGTTGTGCCTTGTTTCCTTATCTCGATCATCGTGGAGCTTACAGTTCCTACAACATGATCTCATAAAATCTAAATCAGTCATTTTCTGAGACCAATAGTCAGATTCTAGGCCTCCCTCTGACTTATCAAAGCAAGCACAGTTTGAAAATCATATTTTTGGAAACTGGTTATACCATCTATGAAATGAGAACCTAGAGAAAGAGATCTATGATATTTTGCCTAATTCCCTCCTCCCCAAATAACTCCACTGGAATTTAGAAAGAGAAAAACAAAAATGCAGAATATTTTATATTATTTGAAGCTCTCAATATAGATTCTTGCTTCTCTGCCCACCATCCCTTCCCCTATTTGTCCTCGATCAGAATACATTAAAAGTGAAGCCCTAGAATGCTTATCACTGATGATGCACATAAAAATTACTAAAATAATGTGAACAAGCATAAATTGTGTTTTTCTTCGGAACATTAGCTCTTTTAAAGAGCAATTTTCATTTTAACTGGCTTTCTTGTGCTATCCTGGAGTTTTTGTAATTATGTACAAGAAACAAAAGAGCATGCCAGTCTTAGCATCCACAACAAATGATGAGTGCATTTGCCTCTAAAAAAAATAACCCTCTAAGTTTATAGTAATAGCCTTTCTTCGGTTAGCATCTTAAAACTTGTTTTTAATAATTAACAATTAAAATCTCCAAGTCAACACTAAAATATTAATAACCATGCTAAATTATTTGGTTAATGCAATATTTTCTATTTTTCTTTTCTTTCAACAATAACACACTAATAGCCTTAACTTCCTGATAATTTGTACGAACTCTGGAGGTTTTAATTCTCAAAGGGATAAAATTAATTTTCAAATTGAGTATATTAAGATTCATTACAAATACGGATTTGGGGGTTCCTTTTTGGATATGTTTCTTAAAGAATGTGTAGTGTCTAATGTGGAAGTAACTGTTCCTAAATCATTCTCCAGATGATAGAAGCTGGTGTTTCAGGGATTAAAAATAAAGAAAAACTGGTTCACAGAGTCAGTCCAATTGATTTTGGGATTTTTTTATCCTCTGTCAGTATCTACAAGCAGGTGATTTATTTTCTGTTAAGGTGGGAAAGCTCCCAGATATGTAAGCACTGAAACCTTAAATTTCTTGGAATGCTTTAATTGGGCTATTTTTTAAGTATATGCGTTAAAGGTAACTTTGTTGGCTCGATCTGTTAAATCTTACAGTATTATAATATGCCATGGGTCACCATCATTATCATCATCCTCTTCTTCATCAATAAAAAGCAACAACTATGAGCATTTATGAAAGATTTACCATGTGTCAGACTTGGCCTATAAGCTTTTTGGCTTCATAATATGTCCAGATCTAGGTTACAGGGCTAGATTTAACTCTGCTCTGTTGGATGGCTGCCAAGCTCTATGGGATTTTCTATTACTGTTTTTCCTCCCTTTATCAAAGTTCAATTTCATTGATAAGTTTCAGTATTTATAAAATATGATAACTAAAATGCTGAACAATTTGCCTTTTCGGTACCACACAGTATGCTCAAAAGTTTAATTTTCTGGAAGAGACTCTTTGATTCTTTCTATTAGAATAGGTCACCCTACCCTACAACCCCCATAGTGCCCTCTACATATTTCACTCAGACACTTCACACCATTTTAATAACATGGCAAATAGCAATCTCCCCCATTGAAAGTAAGCCCTGTAACAAAAACAGATTTTGTTTTTGCTTCCAAATTTCACTACTAGGTTAACAGCTATAACTTTATCATGTGACAGACCCAATATTTTGATTCCTGATAGAGATGCCATACTCTTGTTCTCAAAATAATAATGCCAATAATGATAACATGTTTTTGAGCATAATTGACATTTATTGAGTACTCAACCTATGGAAGGAACAAGGCTAACTGTGATATATATTCTCATATTCAATTCAAGATAAGTCTATGAGGTAGGCTTGTATAGATGAGGAAACAGGTTCAGGGACCTTAAACAACTTACTTAATGACAAACAGGTAGTAGACAACGGGACTGGGAGATCATGAAAACTCTCAAAAAAAATGTGTGGACATGTAAGATGCATGAGAAAGTAGTTTCATGAACTAATATGATAACCACACTAATTTTAAGGTGGGCAAAATGTCATGTTTCTGGTAAATTGTGTGGGTCTTGGTAAACTCTGCATTACAACAGACAGCAGACTCCACGACTTGAAGTGACAACAAGAAATCCTTAGTGTAGAGTATGTGATCTCAGACAGGCCATGGACTGTGAGTGCGACATTTCATCGCTCTGGTTAGCGAGAGTCTTGGCCTGACACCTATCCTCTGGCTCACGCGGCACCCTCTGCTTTGTTTGAAAGGGGTGTCTCACCTTAGCTAAATGCTTTCACCATCCTGACACCATTTCCTTCCTGATTTTGGCTTTAAAATCCCACTGCTGCTCATCTTGTCCTTTGTTTATCTTAGGCAGCTCAATTTAACCATCTCCATGATCTTTTGTTTTGAGTCAATGAGTCAAAATGTAAAAATACATACATAATAACACTGGTGAGAAAGAAATAGAAGAAAATTACTCTTTTGTTTTCCTTCTGCTTATTTATTTTTACTGATAGTTTGGTTGTTAGAATGTATTCCTGCTGTGATGACCTGGGTTCAAGCACTTTGGATGTCCAACCCTAAATTAACAAAGAATTCAAGGCAGCAGTAGAAGGACTTCCATAGTGCGCTTAACAATAGTGCTTCCTGATCTGAGCCTACAGTCTTGGTTCTGTGTGCATAGTTTAGATCTTTGCTTCCTCTGCTCCTTTGAAAAAATCTTTACCTGAGCCTATGTTTAATGATTTTAGAAAGAGAGGAAGAACGGAGTTGGGGGTGGTGAGAGAGAAACATCAATTGGTTGACTGCCTCCCATATGCACCCTGGCCAGGATTAAACCCGCAGTCTAGGTATGTGCCCTGACCAGGGATGAAACCTGCAACTTTTTGGTGTATGGAACGATGTTCTTTCAACTGAGCCACCCAACCAGGACATTGATCTTTGTTTCTTTCTTTTTTTTTTCCTGGATTTGCACCTGTTCCAATATCATATTTTTCAGATATGCTGAATTCTTTCTGTTTTGAATCTATATATCGTAGTTAATGACTTGCACTACCCTGCCTAGGATAGTGTAGCCAGTGGCCCTAGGACAGCTCTACCAATAAAAAGTGCCCCTTTAAATTTGGTCCAGGGCTCTCTCTCTGAGGATTGCTTTGAAATATCACACCCCTACTGTATCAGCAAACACACACACACACACACACACACATACACATATGAGAACGACCTTCTACCCTAAGTCAAGCTTGGCACCCTGCCTCTAAGACATTGGCCAACTTTGTAGACATATTATTAAACACCAAAGTAGTTACCTCATTGAAAATGAGGTATGGATAAAAATTTAAAGGTATGCTTTCAGAAATTTTTCTAGACTTACTATCATTGGTATAAGAAAAAACAAAAACATGCTAGACCATTATGAAAGAAAAAAAATGACCTAAAGCTCACTACAGACAATTTATTGCTTTTAGCAATGCCTCAGCTCTCGTATTTGTGTCTCTCCTCTTGAGTAATATTATTAGTTCTACAGTATTCAGCATTAATTCACAATGCCTCTAAAGGTAAATGCTTTTTCACTCCAGGGATCATTTTTAAAATGTTTGCTCATTTGGCAAATGCATCAAAACTCATAAATAAATTTGATAAAGGACATTTGAGACCTCTATAGTAAAAACTAAAAACAAATATTGAAACAAATAAATATAAATATTGTGAATTATACCATACCCATGGATTTTTAAAAAATGTTCTTAACAGATTAGTTCTCTTCAAATTGATCTATAGAGCCAACAAAAATCTAAACAACCAATGTATTTTTTTTTTAAATTAGCACAATGATACTAGAACTTACAGGAAAATGGAAAAGACAGAGAATAGTTGAGATGGGCAGAATTCTATAGATGTTCCCCAAATCCCCACCCCTTCATGTACCAAACCCTTGATTGTGGGTGGGCCTTGTCACTATGATAGGTATTATACCTTGGATTAGATTATGTTACAGGGGAGAAGTAAAGGGATTTTAACAGTTGTACTAAAGGTGTCATCTCCTGTGACGGAGTCATGTGGAAAGTTATCTGGGGTGGGTCTGACCTAATCAGATGAGCTCTTCAGTGGGTCTGGACTCTTCCTGAAGGAAGCAATCTGAAACATCTGAGTACAGGAGGGCATATGGAGGGGGCCCCCTGGCAAGAGGCTGACGAGAGCTTCTAAGAGCTCACAGTAGTCTTTGGCTAGATAGCCGGCAAGAAAACAGGGATTCAGCCCTATGATCACAAAAGATGAAATTCTTGCAAAAATGTGAATGAGCTTGGAAGGGGGCTCTGAGTTGCAGATGAGAACTCCATCCCAGCAGACCTTTGATTTCAGCCCTGAGACTCTAAGAGAATCCAGTCATGCTGTGCTCAGAACTTTGACTTAAAGAAACTGTCAAATAATAAATGACTATTTTAAGCCACTAAGGCTCTGATAATTTGTCATAGTGCAAAATAAAACCAGTACAACAAACATGACTTTGAAAAGTAATAGCAGACTTGGAGAATATATCTTATCTGATTTTAAGATTTATAAAGCCGCAATAATCTAGACGGTTTTGTATTGCTAAAAAGCTATGTATAATGATCAATGAAATAGAATAAGAAGGCCTGAACTAGACTTAGACATATAGAAAATTGATTTTTGACAAAGATTCCAAGGTAATTTAATGGAGAATGATATTCTTTTCAACAAATGGGGCTGAACCAATTGGATATCCACATGAAAATATAAACCTTGACCATTTATTTATACCATACTATAAAAATTCTAGAATATAACACAGTAGAAAAATCTTAGTGACATTTGCTTAGGCAAAGATTTGATAAATAGGACCAAAAGAACACACAGCAAAAAGAAATTAATCATAAAATTTGACTTCAAAATAAAAAATTTAGTTCTCTAAAGGAAACTGTTAGGAACATGCAAATGCAAGCCAGAGTATACGATAAAATATTTGCAAAATATTTTTAAAAACTATAAAAATAATTTATACAACTCAATTATAGGTAGACAAAAAAATCCAATTCAAAAACTAGACAAATTATGTATAGAGACAAAAACATATAATAATGGCAAATAAGCACAATAAAGAATGTTCATTATCATTAATCATTAGGGAAAAATAACTTAAAACTACAACAAAGTACAATTACATACCCAGTAGAGTGTTAAATTTTAAAAAGCTAACCATAACAAGTGTTGACAAGTATGTAGAACAAATGGAACACTCATATGCTACTAGTGACTATGTAAAATAATATAACTACTTTGAAAAATTGTTTGCACTTTCTTAAAACGTTAACATACACTACCACCTAATACAGCCATTGCATTCATAAATGCTCACTCAAGTGAAACAAAGATGTATCTCAACACAAAGACTTAAATAAATGCAATAGCCACTTTACAATCTATAATTCTTTATTAATACATATGTACCTCATTACTATCCTTGAATTCCAGACAACATATCGTTCATACGTTATTGTCTGTCCCCGTCTCCTGTCATCTCCTACCTCCAGCAGAGAAAGAACTGGAAAAATAATTTCCTCACAAAACCCTGTCCCCACAAAAGCACAAACCCTTCTTTCCCTGGGCCTTTCATTAAGTTCCATGAGGATTGAAAGTGATTGAATAAAGAGCACGAATACTTTAGGAAAGAAAGGCATTTGATTCAGTTGTTAAGAATTTGTAGCGCCTTAGCCAAGTTCCCACATATGAAGGCATAATTAGTACAAAGTGATTGTGTAGACATGCTATTTCAAGAGCCATCCTTGATGATTATTTTTCTCTTTCTCTCCCCTTAAATTCCTTTCTCTTTGCTACATGGAGTTTTAATGTTGTGGGGTAACTACCATATTAACGCTTCTACATAATGATATTTACATCAGTGGGATCCTGATGTGCACACTTTAGAAAGTTTTAGAGGCTGTATATGTAACTGGATATTTAAGAGCTAAAAAAATCAAGTTCATTATCATAAATTCCATTGTATATATAATCTTGTTTTTATTGACTCTTCTGTCTTTAATTAAATTGTTTTTTCACTAGCCTTTTCTTTACCTGGTCTACTTGAAAAACATGCCAATTTCATCTACTTTGTTTATGTGTTTAAAGCTACCACACACATTTTAGTGAGTCAGTCAATCTTTGTACTTTTCAAATTCAATTAAGTTGAAAGCTTTCTCTAGTTTGATAAGAGACAATTGCTGAAAGTTAATGCCTTACAGAAAGATGTTACAAGGACAAAATATCATTTAATAGAGAAAGAGGAAAATATATCTTTATTTAACAGACAATCAAGTGAGGTTTTTCAAATATGCCATCAATTACATAGAAGATATTATTTAAAATCATATGTGGCTTAAAATGCCTCTCTTTAACACATAGTATAAGAGTGACCTTATTTTTAATTTTACATAAAAATTTTAAACAGCACATTTTCTGCAGAAGCATGTTAATGTTCAGTAATTCTAAAATGACTTAAACTTTGTAACTATATAAAATAATTTTGTGTTCACAGAAATGATAAAGTGAAGCATAATTTTACTACTTGTATTGAAAATTACGACAATATTCATGGTGCAAAAACCTTCTTAGAACACGTATTTTCAAATGCCCTATTTTCCCCCACCTACACTGAGAGGTCTGCTTAAAGTTTGCTTAGCTAACATTTCAAGTCAAGAAATAAGTATTAAATCTACCTCATTGTCAAACACTATGATGCATCCTGCAGATAGGTTTACGGCCACAGTCACAATTCCTAAGGAACTCGGAGCCTAACAAGAACAACAGGTTCATGCTTAATTATTAAGGAGACTACAAAGGGTATTATAAGAGAGTTTTAAAAATCACAAGGAGGAATAGGTATGTATAGAAAAACCAGTTTATGACTTCAGGATTAAACAGACAAGTATAGAGAGTTACTTTAACTTGAACTGGCATAAACAAAGCATAGAGACAGGCTTTTATGGAGCTGAGTACTGGCTTGACTGGAATAGAAAACAGGTAAGTCTGCGGAGGGAGTGAGACTGGGCGGGTAGGGTAGGACTTGGCTGGAAAAGACACGAGGCTCATGGGGAATCTTTTATACTTCAAAACATCTGTCATGCTAGCACAGAGTATATGCCTAGACTTAATTATTGATGTAAAACTTTTTCTGCATCACCATCACAACATATAAAGTAAAAGAATAAGATATTTCAGAGAACAGAGGAGCAATAGTGAGAAATTGGTAACGGCAAAGAGAATGGAGATGAGTGTCCAGATACAAGAAGATGTGGGGAGTGCAGATATAATAGGACCTACAAATTTTACTCAACTTTTTCTTTTTACCACAAACTCTGACTGTTCCATGGAAGATTTAAGAAGTAGCAATGTTGGGATTATTGCTGTCTTTTTCTATGACGTACCAGTCAGTCAGTCAGTTCAATATAATGAGTAATTTCAATGATCTCTTACAACCTATTGTATATACATCCCAAGTCCTCGGTGATTGTTTGGGATTGTTTCATTTTTTTGTTTTGTTTTAATTTATCTTTCATTGGCTCCTGTTTTCCAAGCTTGTTGGGCATTAATGGTCATCTCTTATTGGAATGCATCTCCCCTTATAAGAACATGCACACATACACACATGCTAAATATTATGATTCTCACATTTTTGCTGAAAATAATTATTTCCCATTTAGGTAGGTTACATGATACTGTTTTCCATTAGGAAATTTTAGCTTTGAAGATAAAATCATCTCTGTAAATCCAATAATAATTTTCTTAACTAACTGTCCATCGTATCTGAAGGGAAGAAAATAAATAACAAGAAATTGTGATTCATACCAACAATCATTAGAATAAATCAAACATTTATTTTTTCCATTCTAAGTTGATCTTTCATTTATTTGTTTTCTCCGTGTTAATCAAAGTAATTCCATTTAATATAGTGTTTTTAAAAAGACAGCGTCTTTCACAATTCTAAGAGAGGACAATTATTTCTTTGTTTCCTCATTTGATTTGGTAAAAAAACTCAGAGAAAATGCCTAAGCAAAGTGGGGTAAAACATTTCTCCAGTCTTAGTTTCATTGGCCTTATCTATAAAATGAAGAAAATGGACAAAATCTTTAAATCCCCTTTATCTCATAAAAAATCCCTCTCCCCTAGAATTACCAGTTTGGTGTTCTTTTTAAACTTTGAAAAGAGAATTTTTAAAAATTGTATTCTAGTGATTCTTGTGGATTTGATCCTTTAATGGGCAGCCATATTTATCCCCTAAATTAGTTCTCAAAAGTCAGAAAGTGATAAATGGTCTGCTTTTCTGCTTTAATTGGTAGTGTATGTCTGAAAAAGGTTTAGCCATCAATGTTTGCACTCTGTCTCTAAAATCTGAAAGACAGCAAGAGGGAAAGGGGAAACTTCTGCAATGTATAATGAGTTCAAGTTCCCTAATTGAATATCCACACTTAATTGCTTTGGTATCTTTAGCTTCCTCATGGAACTCTGTGTGCTTGAGAGCATTTATATGTCATCCATTTATATTTTAAAAAATATGATTTAATGCTCACAAGAAATCATCAATGTAGAACTCTTAGACACACTTCATGGCTGGAAGTCTGAGGCCAAGAAAAGTGGTTACATGCCCTCAGCTTCATAGTCCACAGGTGGAAGAGTTAGGTAAGGAATTCAAATGTTTTGCTTCATGCTGATTTCATGTACTTATTTTCCAGTGCATGTAATGAGGCAGTAAAGCACCCAGTAATAAAATAATTAAGACTAAACATTTCATCCTATACCTTTTGCATTACTTGATTATACTCTGGCCCAAAACATTCACATTTTGCCTCTGCAATTCTGAACTTATATCATTTCTGGCTCTTCCTGACTTAGTATTGTGAGGTGACCAACTTGGCCCAATTTGCCAGTTTGCTTTTGGTAGTAAAAGTCCTGCCTTCTGTGTTGTCCCCAGTCCCTGGCAAACCATGATATCTTGCCTAAAACTGCCCTGTTTTTAAAATTGAAACTTATGCATCCTGACACCTCAATCAGTATTAACCAAAAGCAGATGGGTTGTCACTTTAAATGACCCCAAGTGTGGACATTGTCTTTTCTTTAGAGACTTCAGATTGGCTGACTCCATTGTCTTCACAATCTTGTACTTGGGCACAAAGGCATATGCTGCTGTAAATGCTGACCCAGCAAAACAGGTCCAGGACCCCAACTGTTTGGAGAATTCAGCCTTTCTTCTGACAGAAGCCAGGCTCTGGTTCTCTCAGAAAACAGAAATGATATCATGTGAACAAGTTCAAGTCTAACATGCATCTACTTCACTTGCTTTTTTATCCTAATATATAATAGGCATTTGCTGATTGAGAGAATGTCAGATTTTGAGTGCTTAGTGGAGAAACATGGGAGAAAGTTGTGTTTCTACAACATCTGGAGAAACAAATATTTTCTCACTGTTTACTTTCAGTCTCCTTTTCCAATTCGATAATATTTGCTTTCTTGCCGTAATAAGATGAGCTAGAGAATAATGAGAATGCACTCTAGTTTTACCTTGAGAAATACTTCAGGGAAAACAATTCTAACATTGAAGCTGAGAATTGTAAAGTTTATTAAAAAATTCTGCTCTTGATGAAACCATCAATAGCTGAGTGTTTTAAAAACATTGTTAACCATCACTCAATAAGGATAATACGTCTTGCATAACTCAGAGAAACAAACCTCATTTTAAATTTCTACTGGGCAAATTATTTGGATTAAATTATTTTAAAACACTCTTATAAATCATTTTATTAAAACTGAACATGATATTTACATTATACCTATATCATAAGGAAGAAGCTATGAATAAAGATGTCCAATCCTCAGTTTATATAACTCCCCCTTCAATAAAATAATGTATGTTTGTCTAGAAAAATCTCAGTTTTTTCCAAAATAGAGCAAATTATTAGATACCTAGTATATTAGTACGGAAAGGGAACTTATATTCAAAAGATCAGAAAGGACACTGACTTAGAAAATTTACCCAGTTATTGCATGGAAATGTTTGCAGAACAGGGTTTAATAGTTGAATAAAATAAAGTAAAAATTTTGAAGGCCTGTGTCCTAAATTCACTTTTAATGCTGACTTGCCTGTTGATCTCAGTAGCCAATTTTCTTAAATTCCCTGATTTTTTTTTAGATAGAGGAACTTAGGTTCCTTTAAACTTGATCAGTGCCTGATTATATAATTTCTTTTAAAGTGTAAATAAAGAGACTATATTCAGAAACGAGGAAAGACACTTGAAATTTTTAGACAGTCAACTATGTCATGTTACCCTGGAGCATAATTTACAACCAGATAAAAGGTCATCATTCTTTCGTGCTTTTCTTGAAGGCAGGATTTTTTTAAGTTCTGAATTTAAAATGTATTTTAATGTTGATTTATCTATACTGAATAGTCTTAATTCATTAATTAATGGAATTAATTTAAAAAAATTACTGTATTCTTTCCATTACCATTGAGCGCCCTGCCCCGCTTCCACCACAGTGGCCACACTGCCAGCCGTGGCCCTGAGCTCTTTCTCCTTTTTGCTTGATCCCCCTGCTCCTTAGCTGTCCGTCTGCTCTCTGTCTGTGAGCCTGTCTCTACTTAGCTTGTTAGTGCAGTTTGTTCATTTGATTCCACATATGAGTGAAACCATATGGTATTTGTCTTTTCTGAGTGGCTTATTTCACTCAGCATAATGTTCTCCAGGTCCATCCATGCTGTCAAAAGGGGTAAAACTTTCTTCTTTGTTATAACCAAGTAGTGTTCCACTGTGTAAATATCCCATAGTTGTTTTATCCACTCATCTACTGATGGACACTTGGGCTGCTTCATATCTTGGCAATTGTAAATAATGCTATAATGATCATAGGGGTACTTAGGTTCTTTGGAAATAGTGTTTCGGGTTCCTTTGGATATATCCCAAGAAGTGGGATCTCTGGGTCAAAAGGCAGGTTCATTTTTAATTTTTGGAGGTATCTCCATACTGCTTTTAGTCATTTACTTAAATGCTGATTTATCTCTAGAAAATATTCATTATGATTGTATTTTATTTTTAAGGTAACTTTCTTATTTAAAAGTTCCTTTATCTTTATGGTATTCCTGCAAGTAACAGATGCTATTTAGAATCTGCTAGATCTCCAGTATCCAGCTAAGAGTGGGAACCTAGGGAACATGATTTAGCTTTTTTAGGAACTCAGATGTCAGTGGGTAAGACAACTGGGATTCCCTGATTTTTCCCTTTAATGAGACATATTGAGACAAGTTCCAGAAAATTATAGAACTAAGCAACAAATGGGCCCTTTCCTAGCAAACCATTGAAACATTAGATTGTCATTGCGAATAAAACAGCAGCTGCTTGATTACAAACAGCACCATTTGGTAGACTTCTATGAACATTAAACAAAGAATAACCCATTTGATTTCTTCATATTTCTAAACAAGGTTTGAATTTCTGCTTTCAGTAGTATTCTGTGCCAATAAAATAAACTGAGGATGTCCTTTAATAAAAGGCACACAGCAATTTTATCATATCCTAAAAGATCCTCTTCAGCTTGGGAAAAATTAAATGAATTGTTCTAATAAATTATGGTGTCAGCATTCATTCATTCAATCAGAAATATATTATTTTTGCCCTGGCTGGTATGGCTCACTGAATTGAGCACTGGCCTGTGAACTAAAGGGTCACCGGTTTGATTCTCAGTCAGGGCACGTGCCTGTGCCTGGGTTGTGGGCCAGGTCCCCAGTAGGGGGTGTGTGAGAGGCAACCACATATTGATGTTTCTCTCCCACTCTTTCTTCTTCCCTGCCTCTCTCTCTAAAAATAAATAAATGGAATCTTTGGGAAAAGGAAAAAATATAAACTCAATTTTTAAAAAAAGAAATATTTTATTCACCAATTTTGCATTCAGTACTATGAATAGAGCAGTAAACATGACATGGTCCCTGATCTCAGAAAACTTAAAGTCAAATCAAGCTGGTTTATACTGAGGTAAACAAATAAATCCATGACAAAGTCAAAAGTCACACAGCTAGTGTCAGTGCTGGGTCTTGAACCCTTGTCTCCTGACTTCAAATTCATATCCTTTCTAAAGTCCCATGTGGACTTTTTTTTTTGTCCAACCATTTTAAAATCACAGTTTGGGAATTATACTACATAAAATCATCTTTCCTGAAGAAACTTGGAATGACAATAATGCTTATATGTGATTCTTTTTCAACAAGAACAATATTTCCAATAGAAGTTCATGGATAGGAATGCAAAATATATTCTTCCTCACACAAGTTCCCTCACCATTATTGAGACTTACTCATGTGCATCCAGCAGAGACCACAATGGAATAGAAGCCAAGTGACAGTTGGTATGCAATTTTTATAGTCATTGTCAAATCTAAATTCTCCTAAATAAGAATGTAAAATTAAATTACAATTAGAACCATGTATTCCCTCACAAAACTCTCAGGGGTGTTGGGAGGAAGGCATATCCTGTAGACATGACTTGGTTGAAGTGATTATACATTATTTTTATAATTTGTGTTTCCCCATTTGGTAGCACGACCTGGCTTCCTTAGAAGTACTTGTTTGTGTACAATCTATTCACATGATATTTGCTTTCATATGGGGGTCTAAATGAAGATAAAATAACTCATCCTCATCTCAAATCACTGCTGCTTTCAATCTTTCTATATGTGCTGTAGCATAACTGTTTAGTATTAAGGTTGGCATTTAAAGTATTTAGGATTGACTGAAAGTGTTCAGAAAGGATAAAAGCTTAGTGAACTAATTCAGGAAAACGTCATATTTATCAGAGCCAATTTCTGTAGCTTGACATTTTATGATTTACTTCTAAGCTGCTAAAATAGCTTAAGAAACCTTTTCCTCCTGGTCTGTCTGATTTTTTTTTCTTGTATTCTGTCTAATCCTGCCTGAAATTTGTGCAATTAATATCGATGCAGGCATCAAATCCACTGACAATGATCACCCAGGAATTATGCCTGATTAGGAAGAGTTTCATGCTTTACCTGTCTGTCAGTTTCACGATAACTACACCAGAGTGGTTCTGGAAATCAGAGATACTAGTGAGTCTCTGGGACGCAATCAATTTTATACAGGACATGGTTCTCCCTCCCCTGGATACCTTCCAACTCTGAGATTTTTATTTTAAAGGTTCTTACCTGAATATCTTTCAAAGAAAAAAATCAGGCAATATTTACTCTTCAGACTTGAGTCAGAAAAATGGAATTAAAGCTTTGGCTTGATGATACTTGAATAATTTACCAGGTCCTCACCGAGGTCTCACAGAAAAGGTTTACAAGCAGTTTCCCAGAAGGAAATCATAACCAGTCACAACAATGAAGCTAAAATCCACTCTCCCAATTATTTATCCTCCAAGAGCAATGCAACAGATTTTCATGAAAACAATGAATGTCGAGTCATCTCATAAACTTTTCAGATTCTGTTACCTCTTAAAGATTGTACCAAGTTCCGCCTAAGTGCTTATTTTATATACTCTAGGAAAATTATACTTTAAAAAATGCAGGAGCCAAATGTTGATATTCTCACAATGATATCTATAACTAAATTTACTCTCTGAATGATTTATAGCATTTATAGAATTATAGATATATCACTTCAGATTTTAAGACTTTCTAAATTATCTATTACCTGTCTATAATTAGATAAGATTCATTTTGCAACAAATATTGGTGCTTAAAATAATTTAATACTTAACAGCTACAAGGTAGATAATTTTTGTTTTCATGGAGGAAGAAACTGTGATTCAGAGAAGAGATTTGGTAAATGTCACAAAACTAGTTAATGGCAGAGCTGAAATTCAGAAGCAAATCTAGTAGACTTCAAATATAATCTATTATGTTTCAGACTTCTTCCTCACTTCACATCCAATCCCAAGAGCAGGTTTGTGTAAAATTGCACTGTGTTCATACTTGGAGCTAGACTGTGAAAGGTTTGCAAACTTCACATTCACAATAACTCTCTGTAGAACAGGGATGGTCAATATATCATAAATTGTCAGGAAATCTCTACTCATATTCTCAATAATAATACAAATAATGACAGCAACATCTATTTAAGGTTATTTACTCTTAGTATGGAACGCTTCTGTTTTATATAGAGTGAGCCATTTTGTTGCCACAACAATACGATAAAAATAAGATTTCTCATTATCCCCATTTGGACATATCGAAACTTTGCTGAAGTGTTGGTACTAGTAAGTGGTAGACTCATATTTGAACCAGGACAATCTGACCTGAGAGACAATAAACTTGACCACGGAATACAGTGGGCAGGCTTCTGTTACTATTGCATGACTGATTATAGCTATTATTACAAAGCAGTATTGAGTTGTTCTAATTGTCCCTGAAATTGATTTTCACTAATGCAACTATGATAAACTATTTAAGATTATATCCCTCCTGAATTTATCATAGAACTAAGGTGTTATGAAGGGTATAGAAAGGAAAAAAAATTAGTATTAATAAAGATGTCAAACACCCTTTAATACCATGTGAATTGTGCCCCAGCTTCCCTGTACAGAGCACAGAACCTCAAAGTCTGTTGTTACCAATTATGGGCAAATACTCAGAATAAATTTGCTCTGGGGAACTACTTTGATGGAGAAATACAACCTGTTAGAATGAAAGCTGTTTTGATTTTTTTTTTTTTTTTTAAATCACAGCTCCTCACAGAGGAAGTTTGTTGAATTGCCATAAGGGAGTTACAGGGTACTGGAAAAGACGAGAGAACTATCCTATCTATGGGACTGACTGATAACCACATCATTTCACTCTTTCTCGTTATGGTTGGACATAGCCTCAAACCAATGCTGGCAGCCGCTGGTCAATAGTTTAGAAATAATGCAATTTAAGAAAATAAAACAAAGCAAAACACCTGGTTTTCATCCCTTATTTAATTCAAAACTCTCATTTTACTCCTAGTCTCAATAGGTTTATCTATCTATCTATCTATCTATCTATCTATTTATTTATTTATTTATTTTAACGAGGCAATTGTTTTTAAATGGGACTAGGTCAGAAAATTTCCTGCACTGTTGAGTTGGTTCCTGTCATTACTACTGAAGACAGTATTCCCATGAGAGATGCCCAGGAAAGCATCTTTTCCAGGTTTAATTTACAACAGCTATGCGCTATCCTATTAGGGCATACTTATAATTCAGGGTTACAAACCTGCAGTCATGTTAGTTGATAAACACTCCCCTTTAAGTCACTTCCTTTTATAAATTCGTTTGGTATTTTATACATTGGCTCATGTGACGCAAGTGTGGCTTAATTTGTTTTCTCATTTATGGACGGTAGAATGGGGTGACAATTTGTTAAATTTATTTTCCAAGGTTGGAAATACTAATCTTTGAAGTTCAACAGTTTCTGGGAGTAAATTTGTGGTCTACAGGCTGTAATCTCTTTGGGGGTCTGAAATATCTACCCCTTCTCCTTCCTTAGGCTGATCTTGCCCTTGAGAACAAGCTGCAAATTACTCATAGTCCTTATGAAATTTTAATAATTTGAAAACGTGTTCTATGTGTTTCTTTGGTGTAGCAATTTCTAAGTACTTGAAGTTGAGTATTCAAAATGAAAACAACTTTTTTCCTTTGCTCAGATTACAGAATAAAAATAAATTATGAGCAAAACTAAAGATTTGATCCTAAATCCACATCCCTCACAATCCGAAAACACTAGGTAAAATATTGTTTTAAATTTGTAATATTCTCTTATCTATCTTGAATAGTTTCATAGCGAATCTCAATATTGCATGAAAATCTCCCCATCAGAAGTGTTTAATCTAACAATACATGGAGCTTATACCTGGCTTTTATCACTAGGTTATCTTTTTTCCTTTATGTAACCTTCCAATTACTTTCAAAATCATATCCAGAAGTGCTCTGTAAATTCGTGAACACTGACTAATCTTCACAAGAGATATTATTCACAAAATGTTCAATGACTCCCTTGGAGCTGCTGAAATCAATTAGATCAATAATATGAATTTTAAACAATCTTTTAATATGTGTTTATATATGAATCACAGGTTACCAAAATACTTCAGTATTTTTAGGCCAATAATATTCACTCTTACAAGACTACAATATTTTAAAGCAGTTCATATATTTAAGCATTCACTGCTATTTCTCTCCAAAATCAACCATAATACCATCACAGATTTTGTTTTCTGTCAACTTTGACACACTTTCTATTTTCTCTCTAAAACACTTATTTCTAATATAATTTTATCAGCATCTATTGATTATGGATGTTTCCTGGGGTTGGCAAAGACCTAACTGGATTCCCATTAGCTTGAGTGGTCAAGGTTTATTCCAGAAAGATATCTATTCTGTCTGTTACAGTAAGCTACATGGGGGTGCCAACCATTTATTCACCAGCCTCTTGATTATAGAGGGCTTTGGTATGTAATGCAGACTGTTAAAATGTTAATGCATTCAATTATACAGTCTTTCAAAAGATTTAAATGGAAACTTCAGAAATGTATGTATTTCCTGGGTTTCTAGTTTCCAGATGCCATTGGTTGGCTATTGAAAATTAATTGAAGTTGAATATAAATGAAAGCCAATTCCACAGTGATGCCAGATCCCAAGCCAAGGGACTTGTGCAAATTGTTATGACTGACTATAAAGAGTATCTCTTTCTAAATAAGACACTCTAAGTGGGTATCGAATTAAATTAGTTGAACATCTACAATGAAAACTGAACAGTGCTAGGCACAGCAAGTTTTAGTAAAAGAAAGAATGACTAAAAGTTATTCTTTGCCTGCAGGCATCTCAGAATCTTTGGTCATAGCCTTCAAAAACGAGTGCATGTCTAGGAGTTGTGCACTCCAACGTATCTGTGTGCAGATAAAAAAGAAAATAAATCAAATCGAAGGTGTGACCCTGAAGGCCACACACAGTTTAGTGGACAACCCCCATACACATTGGTTACTTCTTATTTCCAGTACTTGCATCCTTCTAATATGCATTCATATAGAATCTGAGCATTTTCTACGACCTCCGGAGCATGTTTCAAAGTTTAAAAACTATATCTCAAGCTATGACAGGGAATTGCGTTGGGGTGGATAAGTGTTAACCTGAGTGTGTGTGTGTGTGTGCGCGCGCACGCATGTTTTGTGTATTGCATTGTAGGCAGATAGCACCCATTTATTTCTGTTCTTCTGGGCAGGATTTAACTTCAATGGGCTAAAAAACACCTTCACAACAAATACCCAAGTATACATTTTCTTAACAATCAAAAAGTCTCTACATGTCTGATACGAACATTCTCCAGTGTTTTCAGGTCATTTCCACTGGCATCTTTCCTTGAGAAAATAAAACACTTTCTCACTCTCACAATATTCTGAAAAAATAAATTAAGTTTCATGCCAACCTCATGAACTTCATTACAAATGTACAAAATCTATTTTGGTATGTTTTCATCTTATAAAAATATATTTATATTTTTACCAAAATATGCTTATAGCTTTCAATAACTTCTGAAAGTCCAAAGCATTTTTTTATAGAAAGTAGTTGGTAATTTTTTTAAGAGAAATAGTTGGTTTTATATTTGATTTATATCAGAGCTTAAAACCTAGTGAAAATATTCAAATTTGTAGGTGAAGATATTTAGTGTGGTAATCACACCATTAACATAATAAAGAGAACAGAGCTATTTTTAAAGACAGTCAAACCAAAATGTGTGAGTGTTATAAAAATAGCTTCATTTGGAAAATGAAAATAATATTCTATACTTTTAGAGATTAAAGTATGTTTGACATTAGACTAATAAATTATTTAAAGTTTGGTTCTTAGTTCATTTTGTTCCTTAAATTCCATGTATGAGTAAAATCGTATGATACTTATCTTTCTCTGACTGGCTTATTTTACTTAGCATAATGTTCTCCAGGTCCATCCATACTGTCACAAAAGGGTGAGATTTCCTTCTTTCTTTATACCAGAGTAACGTACTATAGAGTGTACAGATGATGTGTTGTGAAATTGTGCACCTGAAACCTATATAATTTTGTGAATGAGTGTCACCCCAATAAATTCAATAAAAAGGAAATAAATAAATAAAATTTTGTAAGTAACTGAGAGATCCTTTATAGTTTCATTTCATTTTGAGGACACATTATTCTCCATTCTGGAACGATTATTTATATATGTTAATCATATGATTGTATAAATTTTGATTTGATAGTGTCACACACGAGTTAGCCAATACTTTCAATCAATGTGTTTTTCCATAGGGCAATTTATTTCAAAACACATCAGTCTTAAAATGGTAAAGTGAATTTATGTGTCATTTAAATCACTGCTTGACAAAATGCAAGATTTGTTAGACTGAGTTGTTGGTTTCATAACCCAGGTAATATTTAAATATTGCCTTTACAGGGTTTTAATATATTGGGGGTCTCACATTCTAAATTACACTACTTTTGGTCTTAAGGACTTCACTGAGTTAAAGACTAACAATATAAAAACTGACGCTGAATTTTTAAAAAATATGTGTAGGGAAATAAAGAGATATAAACATAAAATAAGGATGAAAAATGGGAGTCCTGCTTTGGTTTCTTTGTATATCCTAATTAGCATTGATTAGGAAAAGGAGAAATAAATGGTGTGCCTAGGAGTAGGAAGAAGTGGAGGCTTTTCCTCCCATTCAGCCACAAAAGTGACAGAGGAAACTATGGCAAGGTCACATCTGGGACATGGAATTACATTCCTTAGGGAGCTGATAGAGAGAGAAGAGAGTACAATAGGGGGCTATGCAGAGCTGAAGAAATTTAATAGACATTGCCCCAAATCTCTTCTTTTAAGCACTCTGGGATCCAGAAATAGGACTTCAGTGTCCTTCATATTCAAACCTTTCTGTTTTAAACTGACCACATTTCCACCAGTATCATGGCATAGACAAAGGGTCTAACATGTGGATTGGTCAGTCATTTTTTTCTAGAAAGCATCCTGCCATCCCAAGGTTTTACTTGCTCAGCCTCCAACCTACTGAAGTCTGGGCAAAGAACACGATGCTGAATTTAAAGTCATTAAAAAGAAAATAGGTAGGGGTCTCAGCGGCGGTCAACAGACCTGCCGGCTCCACTCAAGCGAATTAAGGCTGCCTTTGAGTAACTTCAAATTGTGCTGATAATGATGTGAGAAATGCGATTTCACATGAAGAATATTTTTAAAATATCACCTACTTTCTTTTCCTTTCTCTCTCCCATTGATTTAGTCATTTTCCCTCCATTGAAATCTTATTGAATCGATTATTTGGTTCTCCTGAATCTTTACCTTATCTCATTTGACCAAAATTGGTATGATGAATAAACTAGATGCTAACAGTACATCTTCTTTGATTTAGCGAGTAATCCCATTCAACTCATAGGACTCACCAGAAATGTAGGTGCATTTTTTTGATAAGTACAGTGACTTGAATGTGGGAAGGAAAAGCAGTCATGAATTACTGCTATTGGTAATGCGACAAATAGCAATAATAAACTTACAGTATTTAATTGTCTACATTTAGGAAATTTTCCTCTTTTTTACTATCCTATGATATTCATATACAGTTATCAATTGATCAACAACAACAAACCCCAAGTCTGGTATCTCCAATGTAAAATATCACTTTTGGTGTTCCACTCACATAGCCAATGGCTTCTGTTGAGTTCTCTCTCTTGCCAACTAAGGGGTGAGAACAAGGGGTGCAGAAGAGGGCGTGAGGAAGATGTTTACTCTTTCTCTCTACTTCTTTTTGTTACATAGGATAATGGTGAAGTTGCTACACAGCAAGAGATATTTCTGGAGCAAAAATAGTTCGGTATTAAGATGAAAGCATAGATAACTAGGAGAAAATGGAAAAGGCCAGCTGTGAAAGATTTCTGACATGTAGATGCAGTTTTAAATTTAGAAATAAAGTAGCAATCACAAAACAACCTACCAAAAAAAGGCCATAAAAGGTCTATTTCCACAAAACAGCTTTCAAAAGTGCTTACAGCAAATGTGATGAATTGACAAAGTCTTTATTAATATTAGAAAATTATACAAATCAATAAGAAAAATTCCAAGAATTCAAGATATAAAATGGAAAAAGACCTGAATAGACCATTTACAAAGAAGAAATATTAAGTAGTATCAAGGGTACGGAAAAAGATTTCTATCTCAATAGTAATCAAAGAAATGAAGACATATATAAGTATAATGTATCCCTTTTAGACTGGCAAATATTTTATGCTTATACATATATATTATATAGTATATATTTTATGTATAAAGTAAATTATATAATAGTATAATGTTTTGTTATAATTATGTAACTTACATAGATATAAAAACACATATATAACTAATGCTATCAAGTGTAAGAGAAAACCAATATATTTCCTAAAGTATTATTCCCAGTAATGTCATTTCTGAGAATTAAACTTAAATTCAAAGTTCTATGTATTAATACATATGTTTGTAGTATAACTAATAATGGTAAAAATGTTAAACAATTGATTTATTCAGCAATAGAGCAATGGTTAAAGTAAACCCATAAATATTATATTTCTATCAAAATCATAGTCCGATCTAGGATTTCCCTCTTAGCACGTGCTGTGACCTGACCTTGGGCATTGGACTGATGACCAGCAGAAGAGGTGGGAGTTCCCCCTAGTAGTCACATGTCCTGAAAAGCAAGGCTCTGCATCACCTTCCATGAAGTGTGTGGAGAGGGTCCTCTTTTTATCCAGAAGAAGTAACATACTTCTACAGGCATATAAAGTTCAGGGAAGTCTGGGGATTCAAGACCTGAGGGTGAATAACACAGGTGTTTTCATCTCAGATCTCATGGTCCCAGTTATTCTCAATCAGTAATTCTGACCTGGGAATAGTAGACATGCTGGTTTTCAGAATTCCACATTATTTGGGAGCTCTGCTGTCATTACAATTAAGTTTCCAACTCAATCCTCTGCTTTTTCTGACCCCAAATCTGGGCAATTAAAATCTCCTTGATATGCTGCTACGGAGGAGTTCTGGATTTTGAATTTAGTTTTTAATCGGGGACTTGGCTGCTCATTCCTCACATACCTTCCTTGTATTTCTCCATACATTGGTAACTCCGAGCAAAAGGCATGTGATACTGGAACACTTGTCTTACAAGATCCCCATGCCTGCGATATCACACCTGCCAGAGCTATTTCCTGGCAGGACTGATGTCCCACCTCAGTTTACCGTGGCGGGGGCAGTTTCTACATTGGCACTGCCGTCGCAGGCCAGACAATGTCAGGACACCACCAGTGACGCACTGACAGAGCCAGCTGGACAGCGCGCAGCCTCGCTTCAACATCTCATTCTATGTAGGCAAAGAACATGCACAACAACAGTTAAAAGGCAAACAGCCCATTAAAAATAGTAAATGAGCAATGGAAAGATGCTCAGCATTATTAGCTATTAAGAATATATGTAAAGCAAAACCACACTGATACCGTATTTTGCCATGTATAATACGCATTGTTTTTGCCCAAATTTTTTAGCGAAGAATAAGGATGTGCATTATACATGGGTATGATGATTACACACCATGGGTATAATAATCCCAGGTATAACGTGCACAAAATGCACTACTTCATACCTAGTAGGATCTCCATACTCAAAAATACAGCAAACAAGTGTTGGCTAGGATGTGAAGAAACTGGAACACTCATGTAATATTACAGGCGGTAAATGATGCAGGTACAATGAAAACAGTTTGGCTTTTTCTCTACAAGTTAAAATTAGAATTATCATATGACTCAGAAATTCTACACCTAATATACCCAAAATAATTGAAAATGGGTTTTCAAAGAAAAACTTGTATATGAATGCTCATAGCAGCACTATTCATAGGAGCCAAAAGGTAGAAATGACTCAACTGTTCATCAATGGATTAATGTTAGCTCTGAAGGATAAACAAAGTGTGATATAGCCACACAAGAGAATGCTATTTAGCCACAAAAAGGAATGAAGTATCGATAGATGAAACAACATGAATGAATCTTGAAAATAGTATGCTAAGTAAAAGAAGCCATATGTAAAAGACTGTGTATTTTAGGATTCAGTTCGAATAACGTTTTGGGAATAGGGAAATCCATAGAACCAGAGAGCAGATTAGTGGCTGCCTGAGACTGGAGGGTGGGGGAAATGAGCGATGACCGCCTCACGGGGACAGTGTTTCCATTCAGGGTGACAATAATGATCTGGAACTAGAGAATGGTGATATTTACACAACATTGTGAAGGTACGTTATGGCACTGAATTGGACCTCTTACAATGATTAAAGCGGCCAATTTTATTTTATGTGTATTTAATTACAAAACATAAATTTCCATTCTAGATTCTCCTTTCTGGGATCAACATTCTTATGCCATATTCCTCCTAAGACAGACTTGAAGGCACAGATGCACCTGCAGGGAATTTCTTGGTAAGCGCTTTTGAGAACTGTGACAGGTTAAGAGAAGCAGTACTGAAAACAGGGAGGCCTTGAACTTTGCAATTGCAAGGAAGCCTTGGGAAATCCCACGAGTTGCCCTTGGAATGGGATAGTCCCTGAAATATTTTAAAATCCAGGTGAGGGGTCAGATCTTCATACTTGAATTCCTAGCAGAAGCAGGCTATTCCCAGAGAGGGAACTTAGGTTGAATAAAGCTACACACTTTGGCCCAAGGCAATTTCCTGGTGAAGGACTCAGTTGTGAGGCATTAGTGTCCAATATTAGTAGCTGTGGAAATATGCACTTTTGCCTTGAGGAAGAAAGTCTGATTGGTGTACCATGGTATCCATAAGACAGAAATCTGTTTAGAGTTCCGACATACTAATTCCCTGCATGAAACAAATTTAAGAATAGAGATTCATTCTGACAGTTTTCCCAAAAGTCTCGCCAATAGAGTCTACTGCTCCCCAGTTTGTATTGCGGGTCACCACCGCTCTAATCTTTTTGCTGTTTCGGTAATTGAATGTTTTGTAATGGTGATGCTCATCCTAGATACTTATACTTAGGTGGTTTCCATATCATGAATTTTCAGCGTAGCTCTGGTTATAAACCATATTTCTCAAGATCCCTATAACTTCTCATCAGATCTTTATTTATATACCGATTATTCAATTAAATCACTAAGTGTAAATAAATAAGTTCTCTGCTCCAGTTAGATCCCCTTACCATATATTTTGTTCTTCCCAGCTTCGTGACACTTTCTTCTTACAAAAGTTAGCATCCAGGGCTACTGGATCCCACACGGCAAGAGCTGGAGCGCTTTGGAATTCATGGCCCCTTGGAATCTGCTAAAGATGGGTGTTGGAATGTGAAGGTTTTAGCACTGTTGGCTTGGTTCAGACCAAGGTACACCTTCCTCTACAGACCTCCCCTGTGGATCAGACTGAAGCCCCCTCTGCAGGATTGTCGGTGTAGTGATGAGCACAGATCAAGACATGGGAGAGAACCAACAAGTCCAAGATCGCAGGCAGTTTCCCTAGAGGCTCCTCTTCAGTGAATCGATGTGTACTTGGCTCTCATCTCAGATTCCACAACTGCGAGTCCACCCCAAGACGCTCACTGGTGATAGCTGCACTATATCAACAACTAATAACTGCCTAAACTTTTGTGAACATTTTAATGTGAGTCTGTCTCTGGGCATGATGACTCCACACCTAAATTATATAGGAAAGTCTGCAATGCAATCATAAACTCCCTGAAATTTGGTTAAAAGCAGTGTAATGATTACTTAACTGTGTGTAACACAAGATGGTTTTCCTGATTTCTTTACAAACACAAACAGCATTTGATATGGCTTAATATTGGCTACACAAAACACAGACTGGAGGGGGAAAAAAGCGCTTTTTTTTTTTTTTTTATGGCGGTGGGGTTTCCTATTTTTTTTCCTTGCATCCATGACTTCCCATTCAAAAGAGCAACATGGTTTATTTCCAGCGCTCTAGTCAGGACATTCATTGTCTGTCTCCCACATTATCCTCAAGGGCACCTTTACAGCAGTGTCCCGAAAGCAAGGTCCCCAGACATGTTGGCCAGGAGAAAACGTGCTGAAGGTGACAGGTTTCCCGATGGGCAGCCACGGTCTTGTTGAGAATGAAGAGTGAAGGAGATCGGGCAGTGGACCTGCAGAGTCAAGCACCATCGGTTTATTTTGCTGAAGCCCCAACGATGGAAATTTAACTTCTGGCTGTGTAAGGAAAATAAACAAAGACAATGGCATTTTCACTCTCCTAAGCAGTTTATCCAGATCAATATGGGAAAGACTGCTGCTTCTCTGTGGCTGAGCTGAGCCTTAATTAAGGATTTTGCTCTCTAAGGTTGACATGCCAGCCACCTTCATGAGTATTAGAGTATTGAGTTTCTCTTTCAAAAATTTAAAGTGAGGACAATATCAGCATGGCAAACACGACCAAGGATGATTTTTTTTTTTTTTTTACATCCATAGCTGGTTTTTGTTTAAGTTTTTTTCTAACGTAGATTTAAGATCTGAGTAAAAATATCCCTATGGTTTTCTTTTGCCTCATGAATAAAGTCATGATATCATAATATAGCAAAAAAGTCCCCTTTAATCTTGCTCTTTCTTTATTATTTTCCCTTTTTGCTGGCCCTGCAAAAAATATATGCTAGGATCCAGCTATGTCAAGCAACTGCTTTTCTGAAACTCAGAATTTTTTTCTCAGGGTGTGCTGATTCTTCTGCTTGTGATACTTTTCCCTACTCTCTAACTCAGGCTTCTAACCCAGCCCAAGCATTACCTCCTCCAGGAAGCCTTCCCTTTGGTTTGTGTCCAAGATCACTATTGCCGCTGTCTTCTTTTATTTGTTCCATAGAGAACTATAGCAATAGAATACGAAATGCTTCATCTCCTGAGCTATGCTAATTGCTGGTTGAAGAAAGAGAATTTATTTTTCGACTGAATTTCTGACTCTTAGCAAAATCTGTAAACAGAGTAATAAATGTTTGTGTAATTATTGAATTATTGAATGCATTTGATTATTCAAAAATTTACTATTTGAACTGATACATACTTTAAAATCGAAATATGTGTTTGTGTCTTTTGAAAATGCATAATTATGAAATGTGGTTCTTCAGTGGGTAAATTAAATGGCTGTTTTGAGAAAGGTAATTCCTAGAAATATATCCCTTGGAATTAGTCTTTTGAAAATGAATATATAAAGTCATTTCTCTCTGAGACAACATCATCCACAGGAATAAGAAACCAATATTTCTAGAATCCTCTTGTAGGGTTTTTAAAATTATCAGTACTTGAAATTTTATCTCAGCCTTTACAAAGATTGCATTAGCATAAAATGTGTTCTTTTGATTTAATATATTCTTTGAAAGGGAAAATATTCCCAGAATGAAGAGGTGGGATAGGAAATTATTACCTGCCAGGTGACAAACAGTACTTTACACTGATGAGAAAAGTTTTTTTTAAATTTTATTTTAATGCAAATTATAAAATTTGAGTTGACACAATCCTTTTGAGGAAAAAATTGCAAAATTCAAGTTGAATATCCACTATTAAAGTAATAGGGCTATTTGAATTGTAGCAAACTGCAAATGCTAAATTAACATGTTCTTTTTTTTTAATGTTTCCTGTGCTATTACACTTTGTCAATTCATGTCTGTACCATGATTCAGCACAATTGGTTCCTTAAACTAGAAGAAGATGATAATACTTGCTACTTATGATGATTTCTTTGGATTACTATACTGAGGATCTAGATAAGGAAAATGATTTTCCTGATTATAAGGAGGCGTTTTGTAAACTATAATTAAGCAGATCTTTGTCTTGGAAGATTCCATACCTCTTAGACTCATAACACTTTATAGAAATGATTCTGTTCTTTATTGCCATGTTTTCAGAGTATCACAGCATTCTAAATACAAACCAAACCCAAAGATGCTTATTCTTAAGGATATTAAATTCCCTAAAATAGGTAATAACAAATTTAGGTATCAGGAATCATTCCCCCAATGTTTGGACTATGTATGCATCTCAGCACTGAGCGAATACATTCAAAATCAGCAGAAAGACTGGCATTTATCAAGAAATGTCATTGAGATGGGGACCCCTGAGTGGTCATCAGAAACACTCAATTGCTAAAGAAACCGTCACCAATGCAAAGGAGTACTTATGTGCTGACGTTAATTGAATTTGTTGACAATGTTACTTTGTCTGCTCAGAACTGACCAGCGGGTTATCATTGCACGTTTTAACTCCTTACAGACGTCGATGAACTCCTGCAAAGTGTAGCCTTTATCTTCTACCCTACCCTCCTCACGCATAATCATCTCACGCTCTGCCTGAGTCTTCATTCCTTCCTTTAAATACACCAAGCTCCTCCTCATCCCAGGACCTCTGCACACGCGAATCTGTGGTTTCCTCCTCGAATGAATGAACCAGCTCCTTCTCAGCTTTCTTGTTCCAATGCAAACACCATCTCCTCAGAGAGGCTGCCATGAACACGTCTTCAAAACACTCTTCCCTTGATTAACCCCTGCTTGTCTCCATTTCAGCCATTAATAGTCCCATCATAGGAATGTCTTAATGTGTAATGACTGCATGACTATTTTTTTTCACATTTAAAATGCTTTTAAATTTTTAAAACATTGAAAAAAAATCACTTTCATTAGACTATAAGTTCTCTAAGTCTGGACTATATCAATCTTTCCTCCATGAAACCTCAAAGCACCTGGCCTTTAATACATATTTGATGTTGGAATCAATGAGTTTCTCTTGTTTCTGAATCGACTTTCTCCAGTGCCTGAATCATCTGTAGCTATGCAACCAACCACTCAAAACTTACTGACAGTACAACAATGATGAGTGATTATCTGTCATGGCGTCTGTGGGTGCGGAATTTGCCAATGTGACTCTACCGTTTGTCTGGGATCCCTCCTGAGGTGTCAATCAGCTGCTGGCTGGGGCGGCAGTCATTTGGGCCTGGAATGTGTCATTCCAAGGTGGCTCCCTCACAGGACTGGCAAGTTTGGGCTCATTGGTGGTCAGAGCATCAGTCATACCCCACATGAAGCTCCTCAAGTGTCCTCATGTGATGTGACAGAGGTGTTAGCTGATGCTCCAGCGGTCATGATATTACCATACGTAAGTGTATCAAACCAGTGCTTTGTATATCTTAAATTTATACAAGGTTGTATGTCCCTTGTGTCTCAATTAAAAAATAATGTCTAAAAAAATTACACACCATCACTCCTGTCATACCTCACTGGTCACCAGACCAGCCTGGACTCCGTGTGTGAGGTTCCCGCACGGGGCAGGAGAGCCGGGAGCCAAGGAGGCCTGAAGGTCCCCTGGCGGCTGACTGCCACGCGGGCTGCGAATTGTTCCTGACTATCAAAGCTCAGACTGCTCTGGTCTCCTCCTTTTTCATACACCATCCAAAATCTCCCTTCCTACCTTTATCCCCCTCGGTTCTTTACTCCCTACAATGGACAATTCTGATTTGTTTTCTACACCCTGCTGAACCATCTTCACTTTGTCAGAACATCATCAGACCAAAGGTCAATCAATAATCCCCAATGTTAGGCATGACCTCAGGTGCCTCATCTTCCTACCCTTCCTCCTCTCTTCTTCTCTCCCTCTTTCTCTCCTGCCCTCCCTCTCTCATGCCCACATACACACACAGACACTCACACAGGGGTCTGACTAGGTACTCCTTGGCTTGTCTGACATAGGCAGTTTCAGAGGTAGATTTTAAACTTAAGTAAGAGAAAAAAATGTGGCCCAAAATTATTGCATTCCTCAAAACTTAAAATGTTATTTACCTGTGCTTGGCCTGATTATTAGTGTATAAGGATTTTTTTTTTAAACAAAGTGATTCCTTTTTATCTACCTTTCCTTGACTCTAGATAGTATTAGATACTCACTTATAAGTTCCTTGATGGCAACCTTCCTTATTCTCTATCATTTTCTCAAGGAGTGAGACGGCTTATTTTAGCCAGGTTTAAAATTCATTTAAGATTCATGTATGCTGAGTTCTAGACAAAACACTAACCTTTTGGTGTTTGGCCTTAACTTTGTCAAACATAACTTCCTGCCTTAAAAAAAAAGTTTTAAATGTTAATTAAAAACACTCAAAGTGTCTTAGTCAAAAAATAGTCCTGAACTTAGACCTGTTCTCGCCTACAAAATGATGAATTACAGTACGAAGCATATGGATTAAATGTCTCTGCAAATTTAATGTGAATTTAAAAATTAGTCAGTATTTGGAAAACACATCCGCGTTTTGATAAATTAACTAGTGAAAATGTTTGAGCATAATCTCATGCAAATTGCAGTCAGTTCCAATTCCTCAGGTGAAAATTAGGAGCATATTCCCAGATTATACTCATGATTTTCCAGATTTTTCACCAGGAGTTCAGAAGTTTAATGGGAGCCAAAAGAAGCTTATAGGCAGATGACACAGTCGGTGTTGTAAAATTAGCCCAGTGTCATTTTCAATTGGAACCACCTCCAGAAGTGAATACAATGAATACAAACAGAAGTCCCAGATTATTACCTTTTGGGATTGCAGAGATGCTTGAAAATATGGAACATTTGGTCTTCTGTGGGAACATGAATCCATAAATCATGATAATTTTTAATTAATGTATGAGTTATACTCTATTTTTTTCCAAAAGGGATTTAGATGGGTTCACATTAAAAGATATATGCAGTTGAACTCAAGTACACCAACAGAACTGTGCGAGAGCACCTGTTTCCCTAATATTTGTACAGAATTTTTCAAACATTCATTAAATAAAAATTGATTGTTGTCTTACTGCATGCATAGCATGGTATGGAGAGGTGCAAAAATAACACAATCGCCTTTTTTAATTCAGTGGGAGAAAAAGACAATATATACAGATTATGTTTGCACTGCATATAACTGCTTTATATAATAAGATGCCATAGGTTTTACCTAAATATACGAGATAATAAAGTTTGAAATAACAATATTCACCCTGACTGAGAAAAAAGAGAAAAATAAAACAAATACATTGTCCCAGAGCTTAGTATAATTTGACTTCATGCTCATTTTTCATCTGAAATAAATCATTTGAGTCGTGCAGTGATTGGTACCTCCTTTGCAAATAAACATTATTTTTCCAAAGGATGCTCAAGAGAGATTAGAGATCAACATGGATTCATTTTTGTCTTATTACACAACTAGCAGGTGCCAAGACAGAATGGAGAGGTCAAGGACCTTGTCTTCCACCTCCCACCCTTGCTCTTTTACGTACATGTAAATTTCAAATCTTCTTCATTCTTCTGACAGGTGCACTAAAGACATTTGAATGATTGACTCTGTTCCTAATGAAAAATGGTCTGCAGTTAGCAATTCAACCAAAATCTTTTTTGCAAAGAAACCTATCTTTAAAATACCAGAGCAGTACAGGATTAGTGATTCTCAGCAGAGGTGTAAGAATTAATCTCACTCAAGGTATTATAACTAGCTTCTGCCATAGAGGGATAAGAAATGAATTCATGATAGCTAATTCTTCCATGACTATCTTAAATTTCTTCTCCTCACATCTATCTCCCACCCATGTTCTTCCTTTTAACTCTTTGAATTGTTCTTTGCTCTTTAAATGGCTGCAATTTATGTAGCGTAGGGAAGCTCCAGTAAGCCACAGCTTTGAATCCACAGCATCTACTGACCTCAATAATAACAAGACCTCCTGTAGTAACTTCATTCATAGCTTCACTCTTGAACTTTCACCCTCAACCTACTCTTCTCTCAATTCTCCCTATTTCCACTTTATTACTTATTTTCCAGTGTTTATCCTGGTCTTCAAATGGACTCAGTAGGTACTTACACAACTTTAGGAACACAAACTTGACCCCTTTACAAAAAAAAAAACCAAAATGCTACTTCTATTCATGCGTCATTGCCCTCCTGTTTGGGTCCAACTTTACAGCTCTTGAATTATAACAGTACTGCTCTATTACAACAGTCAAATATTATTGTAGAAAAAAATCACAATTTATGACAATGTATGTAGAGGAAAATTGAGGGAAAATAATCAACTCATGTAAAGTTATTTTAAATTGCAATTCAAGTTATGAGTAAAGATAAAATTAAGGTGTCTCATCCTAATTTGGGATGCTCTGTGACCTTCATAAGCAACACTTTATCTGTCAAAGAGCTATTTCAACTCCATCTAATATCATGTCAGCAAAGGACCATCTTCTTGAAACTTGGCCATTTCTCATCTACTATTTTAATTTCACTCAAGACATTTTATATTTCTAGATAAGCAAAGGGCAATTCTGGAGGGAAAACATCATAAGTTTTTATTTGTTTAAAAGGGAACAAAGCCCCATGCCAGAAATATCATAGGTTCTGCCCTTAAAATGACTCTGTTTGTAGCATGCTAAAGATGTTCATATCGGCCTTTCAATTTTGCATTGCTTTACTATTTTAGATTTTTATTCCTATTTGACTGAATTTTCTAATGTTATTTCAAAACTGGCATTATAATATCAAATTGTAATTACCACTTTTTCAACATGTAAATGTGTTATTTTCATTTAAATTCTTAGCATGTCTTCTCCAATTTGTCCTTTATCTTCCACAATGGACACCATTATTTCCAAACTCCAATGCAAATTATTTAAAAATCTTAGTATTTCACATGCAATGTGAGTGTTATGTTCATACCACCAGGAAAGTTTTTGACAGACACTTAATGACCCAAACATGCTCTGAGAAGACAGAGCTAGAGAGATTTTGAGGGCAGGAACTAAATCTTCCATTCTTCACCATAATGGCAGAAACCTATTGTTGTCCATCCATGTGCCTTCACTTGAGTAGCCAATAAACATTTGTTAAGTACATAACTGTAGGTGACATACTTCATCTACTATCAATTAAAATTTGTTAGAGCCCAAAGAGCAGCCTTGATTTCCCTGTGGTTACATTGATTTTAATTAGAAGTTGCTAAGGCCTAACTTCCTGCCACATTATTACCTAAAAACAGGTGATGGAAAAACACAGGATCAACAGGATTGTTAAGGCCAATCCCAGGACCTTCCTCACTTGATTCCCAACTTGTTCACTTTTCATATTCATTCCCACTAAGCCCAGTACTAGCCTCCACAGCCTATTTGAAATCCTATGCCTGGACATTTGTTTTCTGTAATTTGCCTTCTGGTCCTAACCCCACCTTTTTAAATGCCTTTGGACTCATTAAATCTCTGCTCTTCCTGTTCCAGACAAACTTGGTAGAATATTTCATTCTATTTCTTTTTCTCCTTTGGCCTCAAGTGCTGCCTCTCACTTACGAATGCATTTTAATCATTGATAAAATGCAGAGATATCTATAGGCAATCAGTGTGTTCTATACCTGCGTTACCTGCACAAGAAGCCTGGCAGATCCCTGTTTATTTTTATAAAGTTGTATATATTTTTCTCCCACCTAAATTTTGTCATACTTTATTTATCCAGCCTGGATCTTCCCGATGACATTGTTGAAAGCAAGCTGTTAGCAAACCATGTTGCCTGCCTAATGTTAATAATGGAGAGAGTTCTATGAGGCTCAGTTACTCTTCTTGCAAAACCATTATTTCCTAATTCTAGTAAAAACAATGCCAAAGCAAATGCCTAATTCTAGAGCAAAAAACAATGCTCTATTTCTAGCATCTCTATCTTCCTTCTATCTCCATCTATAATCTATATTGACATCATCTGCTTTTTTTTTTTTTCTTGGTCCAGAAACAAGTCATTACAACAGCAAAGTTCTACCACAAACATCTGCCACTGAGGAAAATTCCAATGATGGAAGGCAGCACATTGCAGTAAAATCAGGCTAAGTTTGTTTTTTAAATGGTCCTGATTCAAATCCATCTCAATCTCTGAATAATATTAGGGATTTTATTGATTGATTCTCCAAGCATACATTTACATACCAAGAAAAACAGTTCTTAGGTTACAAGGTTTCTGTATGTAATGAATGGTATAATGGTATAGACCACAACATAATAGTCTGTCATGTGATTGGTGCTTAATATATGTTAGTTTTGATAACCATTAACCATGATGATAATAGCACCTAAAACAGAAATCTCTGTCAGTGAGACACTCTTCTAAACGTTCTAACCTGGCCAACAATTCAAAACAGTAGACAG
The DNA here is from genome assembly GCF_021234165.1 of Pteronotus mesoamericanus. Classification (NCBI taxonomy): domain Eukaryota; kingdom Metazoa; phylum Chordata; class Mammalia; order Chiroptera; family Mormoopidae; genus Pteronotus; species Pteronotus mesoamericanus. The sequence goes on from NW_026555189.1 coordinate 17,616,726, forward strand.
TGTTATTATTGTCAGAGAAACTTAGAACACTAAAGAGTTAGGGAATTTGCCCTGCCAGGGTAAGATGGTAAAGAATTGGCAGAAGCAGGATGCAAAACAAGGCAGCTGGATTGACTTTTGCTTAAGTAGAATTATTTCTAACAGGTTCACAATTGCAAACCAACAGTGATGTTTATCACAGAAGGACTGAATTTTACGGGGACTGGGCACTGTATTGTGTCACACTGATTCAAATGAGGAAGATTAGTTCCCATCTCAGCTCAGTTAAGAGCAAAGAGTCCCCCCTCCCCATATACTTGGTATATGATACTAATTTCAGGCAAATAGATAGAATAAACCGGAAGCTGATTGAAATTTATGGAAAGTAGTTAGCAATAAAGCACCTTAATCAAAAGTTTATTAAAAATAAATGATGTTAATGAAGGCTTTTGATAGATGTAAGAATTAATTAAATTAATACAAAAATTGCATTTAATAGATATTGAATTGGATACTACTAAAACTGAATAAAATCCATTAGAAAATGGATAGGTGAGAGTTTGAATTTAGAGTTATTAAAACTATTCAATGCTTAAAATAAACCATTACCCCATACAGATGTGCCCAATACTTTCCAAATTCATACAAGCCTGTGTTTCCTGTAAGTCTACTTATACAAGGAAAAGGACAGCTTTAAATTGACGGAAGTTTGAATCGGATTAAATAGATGAAACTATTTTAAGAGGCAAATTTCTATATGACTGGAAAAAAATTCTAAATGTTTCAGTTACAGCCATTTCTCTTCAAAGTATTCCCACTCCTTATAAAGGCAAAAGTTTAAAAGTTAGCCACATTTGCAATTACAATAACTTCACCTATATTTGATCTTCTTTTTCATTCCTTCATTTTTTTTGCCAACAGAGATAAAATTTAATTTCTAATATTATATTCTAATATTTTTCCTAGCCCATAAAATCTGAATCTCTCCCTATAGGCTTGACTAAATTAATAGATATTTGATCAAAGCAAGAAATCCTCAGATAATGATTAAAAATCATAGATTCTCTAGCCTTACGGACTTAAAGGAGTTTAGGCTAAGATGTCAGACATCATGTCTTATATCTTGGTATATATAAATGAGCCACGTGGTATTGGACAGTTAACATCTTGTATGTCCTTGTTTATAATCTGAAATATATGGCATACTTTCTCCTAATGTCAATTAAAAGGAATAGTCAGTGAATATTATATAAGACCTGACCTGATGCCTTGCACATAAGAAATACTTCTTTTAATGTTACCTCCCAATTTCTCTTCTGCAGACATGAACTGGAACCAAATTTCTGTATATGTCTTTCTTCCCTAGTGCCACTTGTATCTATTCACATGATAAGGGTATTTAAACTGTTTTATGATCACGTAAGCCTTCCTGACAAAAGTGGGATTTTCTCTGTGTTAAGTGGGACAGTAAGTCAAGCAGGATATGGAATAATGCATACGTGATGGCGTGAGTATGGATAGCAAGCTGGGGGCTTGATGTGTATTTTCAGCTTTCAGATTATTTTCCTGTAATTAACTGATATCTTAGTAAGGAATCTACTGAAAGCAAAGCCAAAGAGAGGAAGGTGCATTCAGACAGATTTTCATTTTAGAGGTGACCACAGAAACTCAGAGTGAGGCTGCAGAGTCATACAAGGACAGAGGCAAAGCTAATAGAGTACATGTTACAATGAAGTTCATCGTAATAAGCTGTAAGCCTATCTGAACAACAGGTTTTGTTTTTTGCCGGGCGTCCTCTAAAGAGCTGCAGAGGAGAAATCATAATGCTCTCTTCACATTAATCCATCAACGCTTGGTTGAAACCAAAGCCTGGACCCCACTGGATAAGGGATGCCCCTGGGGAAATAAATTCCCCATACTTTCAGGCTTTCCCTGCTCAAAAACTGAGCAAGTTCCCATGGCTTTAGAGAATGATCTAGGGCAGCAAACCTGAGACCTAGTAGATGCCTAGGTGAGATACCATCAATGTGTGCACAGGACTTTGTACTTCTGCTGCAACTAAAATAAGAGGCTTGTGGTTTTTAATGTTTAAAACCAAAATATTTTATTGCAAAATAAAAATTACAGCTCTTCTGAAAAAGCAAAAGCCAGGGCAGCAATGTTCTTGAACAAATATACTGATAGAAGTGAAGATAGTGATAATAATTATAGCTAACCTTTATTACTTACTTATAGGCCAAGTTCTGTTTTAAGCAGTTGACTTGCATACTCCGTCAAATCCTCACAAGTGAATCACTAATTTTCCAAGCTCAAAATCTGCTTCTCCCCCCTACCTTCCTTAACTCAGTAAATATTTATGCCGATATGCAGCTTCCTTGACCAAAGATCTTTGCTTCAACTTCAACTCATCCTATTTCATGTGGGTAAATCCAGCTGGCTTTACTTTCAAATATTTCCTGAAGCTAACTAACTAACCACTTCTCTTTTCCTTCACCATTACCATCTTGGCTCAAGTAACCATCAACTGCAGACTGGTTGAGAGAGAGGGAGATTGGGGAGGAGGGAGAGAGAGGGGAAGGAGGGAGAGAGAGGGGGAGGGGGAGAGAGAGAGAGAGATGACAACCAGTGTTTTTATGGACAGTTCAGTCCAAAGCGCTAAAACAATCTACATATATCTATTGATACCATTGATAGCAGTCAGAAACTATGGAAAAAGACACCACTATGCCTCCAAATCCATGTGCTCATAGATCTATACATAGAACCTTTTCTCTCTCAAAGAAGTCTAATTTATTGCAGAACACACCCACTGGACTCTTACTGGACAGGGAATTTTTAGTTTCTCAACTAGATCATAAATCCTTTCTAAGACAATACATGGCATTGTAAGCACTGCTCAAATCTGCTTTAATTTTCATTATTCATCTGAAACCATCTCATGAAATACTTTAACTCTCATTGTCCTCTGCTTATGAGACCACTCTTGGCACATATCTGATAGCTGGCTTGCAAAGGGGTCTGAATCTTCAGTGGGTTTTATAATGGAAATATCTTACTTGAGACTCATTATAAAATAAACCCATTTCTAACAACACCATTAAAGCCAAATAACAAAAAGGTTATTTTTAAACAATATACTGTCTCTAGGAGAAAGTTTTGCAATGAGGTATGTATGATGTGCTAATTCGGTAAAATTTAAATTGCATTGATTTGTTGTGAACAAAATGCAGAGATTGCTATTTCTTCAGTCTGCGTGAGTATGATAGTTAGGATTTTATTAGAGCCCGTACTATACTGTATAATCACCTTAAGCTTCATATGTGTCATGCAAATGTATTTTTTCTCCTTTTTATCTTAAGGAGTCTTGAGAATTGCAGTGTCTTTGAGGACAAATATGTCAGATGGCCCTTTCCCCCCAAGCGTTCCACATTCTCTGCTATTCCCTGCTACAGTAGCAGGGAACACTGGCAGATGCATCCAGAACCATGCTTTATAAACCAGATAGATTTAAATTTGATTTAAAGGAGCAACTCCTTTATTCTACATTGCTTTGTGCAACACATAGCACCTTCTTCTCTCCTTTGATTTCATCTTTCTTACTGTTAGGGGTTAGATGTTTATGTATGAGTTGTAAGTTCAATTCTGTTTGTGTGTCCTTTTTATCAAATGCTTAGGTTGATGCTGCTTAAAAACATGCAAAATTTTTCAAACTCAGATATTTGCCATAACTTACTGCCATTGGAACAAACTTCACAAATTGACGCAATGTTAGTGCTACAAGAGGAGAGACTTGTTTTCTGGCTTGTGTCTGTTACGTTCATTGGTGTTACAATGCCTAATGTAGTGCTTTGAAAGAGGGTCTGTCCAGAAAGTATCTATCCATGTACTATGAAAAAGAGAGACGTTTTTTGAAGAAGACACAAGATACAAGAAACATTGTCCATAGGACAATTGACATCTTGGCCCCCTTCAGAGTAGGCACTTTGGGGCCTCACACAGGTCTCCCAGACATTCTGTTGCATTTTCCTGAACCTCATTGATGGTCTGAAATCTCTTCCCTTTCAAAAGTGATTTTAGTTTTGGAAAAAGCCAGAAGTCACAGGGCACCAAACCTGGGCTGTAGGAGGGCTAAAGCACCTGGATGATTTGGTGTTTTGCCAAAAAACTGTATAAGACATGATGCATGAGCGGGTACATTGTTGTGATGAAGCTGCCAATCACCAGTTGCCCATAGCTGAGGCTTTCTGAATCATCCCAGTCGTTTTTGTGGAGAAATATTCAAGCTTAACACAAAATTGGATGCAGATTCATTGCTCTACTTGCTCAGTCATTTTGAATGTGATGGCCACACAGCACACATGCTCACTCAATGGCATCTATCACCTCCACTGACTAGTACAGTGAAGTCATCATTATTTATGCATGTGTACTCCAGTCTACTTTCCTTGGTTGGCAGGTTACATCGATGTTGCACAAACTGTTCTCTTTATATTAACAAGGGCTGGACTCTTTCTGGACAGACCTCGATGTATATATAATCAATTAATGAGTGGAGCTCTAAATGCCAGTGAACAGCTCAGCAGATCCCACTTCTCCATGGTAATAAGACCCTACCCAAGGTCATCAGTGTTTACAAAAAAAAAAAAAAAGAGTGGTATAGATAGTTTTGTTTAGTACATGGAATAAAATTTGGGATTGAATTCTTAAAGAATTGTTAAGCATTCTTAAAGAATCTACTAATATCAGTAGCAATACAAATATAGAACTCTTCCTGAAAATAGCTTCAGTTTGTAAATTATGTTTCTATTTTAAAGCTATTGGTATTATATCCAAATCTTCTACCACATACTTCTAGTATTTCTTTCTCTATAAAATCTCAACAAGTTCTCTGGTTAATTGTTATCCCTCTTCTCTACATTTATACAACTTGTGGGTGGAAATAACACAACTTGTCTACTAGAAGCTCACTGAGACAACAGAATTTTTCTTATTTATAATATGTGCTAGGTACTATGCACATTCCATATGCTAATTCATCACATTTCAGATATTAAAAGCAACCAAAATCTATAGTAGTAACACAACCATTATCAGTCAACTAAAAATATACAGTAATACTTATTGAAAACAGAGACTATTTCTTGCACTGTCAATTTTAACTTTATTTTTTCTACCTCTTTTCTTTTCAAGAGGTCTATAATCTACAATTATGAACAGCAAGGCAATACAAATTTTTGGCAGAAATTCTGATAATATAAAAAAAGTCCAAACCTTAATGTATCTTATATAAACACACTCTAACACATACAGCCACATCACTACCACCACCTTGAATATTCATCTTGATGCGTTATTCCTCTTTAATTTTTTTAAAATAAAGAACCTAATGACTAATTGTAAAACCTTTGTTCTCTTGGCTACAGTAGTAACATCTGTATAACACAAAGGAGTATTTGTTCCATAGATTTTCTCTGAGAATTATGTAAGCTAATACACATAATACATTTTAATATCATAATTCTTAATTATTACATAGATTTTATATGGATATTGGATATTTTTTATCCATAAAGTTATTTTTTTTACCTACAATACACTGTGAAGACTTTTTCATGTCTTTAAAAATCTTTTCAAAATGTCATTTTAATGGTTACTTAGTGGTACATCATAAAAACATATAATTTAAAGCAATGTTTTATTGATGGGTTTTTATATAGTTTCTAAACTTTAGCTGTCATAATTATTGCTGCCATGAATAATCTTAGAAATAAATGTCTGTAATTTTTTTTCCTTTAGGATGTTTTTGTGAACTGATACATGTACCAATAACATTTCCCCCCAAATTATGAAAAAACATAATTCTCTCCCAATTGTTGAAATGTAATATTACTGTTTTTAATTTGATAGTTAAGGCTTACTATCTTAATTGCACAATTCATCATTTTTAAAAGTTCTAATTAGTTTTAAAATATCTGGCAACACTTCATGTCTGATAGCATGTGAGAGAGAAAAAACATAAGTGAGAAAGGGAATGAGAGAATGAGATTTTTTGGAGAATCCACCTTTGTATGTGAAATAAGTACTTTTAGAAACTATGGTGTTACCGTGGACGTGGGAAGGTGGTGGTGAGTAACTGCTGGTCATGAAAATAAGAGAAATCGGTAATGAGAGCTAACATTTACTGAGAGTTCTCTCTGTGCTAAAATCTTCGCACATCTTATCTCATTTAATACCCACACAGTCCTGATAGGCCAATTTTAAAAACTGAACTGATTCTAAAAGACTTATTTGAATTTCAGTAACTTCCTTAGAATCAGCACCGATTGAGTGGTTAAGGCAGGATTCTAACCCAGGTTTATTTTTTTTGTGTTAAATTGATATTTTAATTTTTTTTATTAAATTTATTCTGGTGACACTGGTTAATAAAATTATATAGGTTTCAAGTGTACAATCCCATGACACATCATCTGCATTTTGCACTGTGTGCCCAACACCCAAAGTCAGGTCTATTTCCATGACCATATATTTGACACCCTTTCCTCTCTACTGTCCCCGCCCCTTCCCTCCAGTAGTCACCATACATATCCTCAGGCCATAAACTTAATCCAGGCAGTTTGACTAAGCCCTTCACTCTAATGAAGAATTTCTGTAGACGATGGAGCCAGCAGCCTTGTCATTTACATAGGAGATGTATATTTATCTTAATTATTTTGCTTATTATTTTGGTAATTTTAATGAACAGAAGATTTTTTTAAAGAAAACTTTTGTTTGCCTTTAGATTTTTGAGCATTTTGTGTTTTCTCCTGGAGAAGCAGGAAGCGGTTATTTTATGCGGGCAACAGGGACATTTAAATTTGTGCCTTTTTTTTCTAGACAGGCTACCTTAGTTTATGTTTCCACCTGCTATCCATTTTGGAGACTGTCTTCGGATTTATTTTTATGAAATATTACTGAAGAATTTATAATATGGCCTTCCTGCTTCCACTTGATTTGGAAGGTCTGTCACAAGTTGATTAGCATCTCCTGACCCTTGTTCTTAGTTCTCCTTGCAGTTTGTATTGTCATTATGCACCGTGGTTCCCCTACCGTACCAGTAGTGTGGATGTGCTCTCAGTGACTTTTGACTGCACATACATGGTGCTTTCCTCAAGGGGCTTCCTCTGTCGGTGCCTGCTCAGCCCACATGCATGGCAGGTGGGAAGTGCCAGGGAGGAACCGTGCATTGATCGCAGAGGAAATTAGTGGAAGAATCACCCAGTTCCCTCTCCCTTAGATGAAATAACAGTTAATCTCAAGGACCCTACTTGCCCACATAAATGACATGCAAATAATGCACCTCTTATGATTTTGTTCTCCTGTCTCATTTCTCAATTCTTGCATTGTTGCTCCCTGTGCCCCTCCTCCCAACAAACGGTGCTCAAATACTCCTGTCACAGTCTGCTTCTGGGAGAACCTAACCCCAGAAAACCCTTCTTCCAGGCATGGTCATTGCCTTCTCTACTGTATAAGACATATCCTATATTCCTCCTTCAATTTGCTTAGTGCCATAATCACTAGGCCCTCAGCACTGCTCCTTCCCCTGAGGATGCCTCAGCCTGACCCAGTGGCACCCTCTCCTTTTGGCTGCTTCCTCCCAGCAAAGCTCTTTATTCACACACCCTATGTTTCTGGCCTCTCCCTCCACCTCTGTATTTGGATGAAATGCTACGTCGCAGACTTTGTGATATGCATCCCAAGTGCCTATGAAGCGGTCAGTTGATGTCTCCTAAGTTGCAGGACTGAATCACCTTGGGATGGACTTGGACACATGAAAAATAGGAGAGGGGGAAGATTCAGACAGAAGACAGATCAATGGGTTGGAATCACGTCTAAAATAATCAAAATAATTTTACAAAGAATCAGGGACGCTATTTCTAAGAGACTGACATTTCTTCCCTTGAGTTACTTAAGAACCAACCGAAAGGAAATTATTCTTGGCATCCATTACAGGCCTGCCGCAATATGAGGTATTGAATGGATTGTAAAAGAATCATGAGTCAGGGGTGGAGAATTTATTGTAACTGGTATTGGCCTAAACCAAGAACCCCATTACTGAAGTGTTTAAGCTCTTCAGAGAGTGCTTCCTTCTGCTATTATTTTAAATGGGATGAAAATTCTTATTGTAAAGAAAGCTAACTATGGAACTGAATAAAGAACAATATAAGTTATCCAGAGGTAACTTTTGTTAATACCTTGGCATATGTTATATACTAAGACTAATTGTTCACTACCTGTACGTAGAAAGAGAAGTTCCGTAATTTCGCGTCCGGCTTTTTATCTGACTTACCTTTCCTGATGTAACTATATAACCTTAGAAAACATGTAACATAAAGTCTGCATAGTATTTCTTGCACTGGATATGTATTAATTTGTTAAATTAATAAGGTATCATTGGGCATTTAAGAGTGTTCACAATTTTTCATACAAAAACCACTGTGATAAATTCCCTTGTAAACACATAAATTTACACAGCAATAAATTAGTTTTCAAAATGAGCTGCTCTTTCTTTTGAGCGTTGACTGTGACAGGAATTTTTAATCCTGAATCATAAAGGCAATATAGCATAATAATGACATTAAGTAAACATTCTAACAGAGCTATTATTAATGTTACATATTGTCTTCCAGAGTTTCTGTTTTCTTTCACATGGCTATGTTATTGAGGAAAACTACTTTTAACATGATTTTTTTCATTTAGTATATTCTCTTATGCACTTCCAATGTTGCTAGGGGTGCTTGATAGCCATTATTCTTCGTGCATGCATCATATTTAATTAAAGGTATAGGTCATAATCTATAACTATCCCTTCACTGTAAGAATATTTAGGTTTCTTCTACTATTTCATTATCAATAATTATATGTGCGTGTGTATCTCAAGGTATATACACCTTGAATGCTTGTTTTTCAGTGGTAATCATTGGTTTCCTGTTAAAATATCAGTCATCAATTAAAAATCCAAGTTACATATGATGTCACCTATAAGTGGAGCTTAATCAACAAAACAAACAAGTGAGCAAAATAAAATCAGAGACAAAGAAATAAAGAAGCTGACAGTGACCAGAAAGGAGAGAGGAAGGGGATAACGGGGAAAAGAAGGGGAAGGGGCAGGTCAGGGAACGTGTATGAAGGACCCACGGACAAGGACAACGGTGTGGGGGATTGACTGCGGGAGGTGGGGGAAGGGTAGGGCAGGGGAGAGGAATGGGGGAAAAACAGGGATGACTGTAGCTGAACAACAATGACAAAATCCAGGTTACACAAGAGTTAAGAAGTGAGAACAGTCTTACTCAAATTGCTTCTAAAGACAGGTGACAGTGGCACGTTATTCCATCAGTGTGACCTGAGCAAGTTGATTTAACTTTATATTGGATATCGGACTAACATTGTCCAGGAAAATCATTTGCCCTTCTCAGTGGGGAGGGACATAGACCAGTGAATGCATTTATTTTTATCCTTTCCCAAACAATGGCATATCCCTGCTCAGCTGTTGACTCAGAAGTATTTGCTATGTGCACTGGGAGAGCCAATGAAACAACCACAGTCTGTTATCATTTATCTTGATTTAAAAGGAAGATGCTATTTCTAGGATAGATCTGAAATGTCACTTTTGCTACAGCCTTTGTTTACAAAGTCAAGCCTTTTGCAAACTTCCTCAGTGACAACAAAGTTGACTAAAGTTCATTGACCTCTTGAATTCTTTGATATTGTTAGGCAATTTACATAAAATAATTATAATACCACTATTGTGAAAAATGAGTCATGAACACCTTTTAACCTAGAAAGAAGTTGTGTTTATAAGATTTTAACACCAAGTACAGTGCAGAATTAGCATTAAAATCCATTTTAATTCCTTCAATAAATATGTTTTAAAGTATTCTGTACACTATAGACATTCCTGGGAGAGACGTGATAAGATAACAAGGTGTTTGCTTTTTCTTTGTGATTTTATAGTCTAGGCATCTCTACTACATTGTGCTGCTCACTTCAAAGTACATAATGGAGGTGTTTCTCCAACAATTTTTTTCTAAACTGGATCCAACATAATGCCTGGGGAGAATGGATACTGCCTGAAATTAAGAGCCAATAACATTTACTGATCACGAATAGGAACGGGCATTTCATGGCTGCTGTACAAAGATCGCTACACATAATGCCTGATCACTTAATTAATTGACTAAGACAATGTAGGCTGCTGCTTCCTTTTTTTTTTTTTTTTGCCTCCTGGCATTCAGCCTAAAACCATGGGCGTGGCTATTCATAGGGAAAAGTGAAAAAGGAACGGGATCCTTCCTAAACAAGGGGCTGGCAGAGAACTCCTTTCATCTCACCGTCCTTAGAACGCCTGCCATGCACAGAAGGTCTACCCTTCAGGCAAAGTCTGCGTCCATTTTGGCGCTGGTTATCTTTTGCGACTGGAGACTACATCCTCAGGCTGGGAATTTTTTAACTTTCATCTATTGTTTTTTAATTCAGTCCTTATTTATAAATGATGGCAGAGCAGGTATCTGAGACCAACACCTGTGTCTAGATTCAGATCGCCTGTGCCTCAGAATAACTTTCAAACGCCGATGGGAAGGCAGGAAACCTTGCCTTTAGTCAAGATGCAAACGGCAAGAGAAAGGACTCCCCAGGAAGGCACATGCATTTGGTTTCTCTGTTTACAGTAAGTCCCCCTGAAGATTGTTTCTGGGTTTATTTGTTTCAATGAAGAAAAAACTAGTAATTTTTTCTTAAATGTAAGGTAAGAAGTAATCACTGAATAAGCAGGAGCACACATCACATTGGAAAACGTGAGGGTGCCTGCTTCTTTAAAGAGGACGTAAAGGCCCTGGGCCACACTCCCTTAGAATGCAGGCCAATGATTCCATTGTCTGAGTGAAGGGCTATGCTGTCGGCTTTTACATTTTTAGATACTAAAAGACAGTATGCACAGCCTATTGGGTAGGAAAGGGGATAGTGTGGTTCTGGATCCATGAGATTGAAAAGGCTTTAACAAGTCCTGGCCAGCCCTTCTGGAGTCAGCCGGGCCCTTTAGATTCATTTCTGCTTGGGAATGTACATACATACAATAAACATCACTCAGATATTGATAAAAGTCAGATATGAGCTTTAGAACATGTGCGAGTCCTGTCAGTAAAAAAAAAAATAATAATAATAAAATCAGAGCATATTGATCATAATACAAGTATAATGGACAGGGCCTTTGTCCTATTAGGGTCCAGAGAAAAGACAAGCCTCGGGGAAAGGGTAGGGCTCCTGGAAATGATTAAAAATACCCAAGATGCAGCACACGCGCTGTGTCAACTATTTTTAAAATACGAGGTTTGAAGAGAGACAATGTGATTATAGTTGCTATCCTCAGCTTGGGAAGCTGCACTTCTTTTCCAATGGGTCTTACTTTGTTCCAGATATTTCTGGAACTTCCCTCTGAGACGAGTTTTATTACTTCTGACTTCAGGTTTGTCGGACCCAGCTTGATTCTCCATCAGTTTTACAGACAGGGCACCCCGTGGCTAGGCTTTATTTCCGAAAGTCATGTCTTCCTCAGGGAACTAAAACTCTTTTTCCCAAAACACTCAAAGAAATAGACTGCAGTCTCTGAAGAGAGCTGGCCTTCCTTTTGCCCTTTACATGTAAAGCAATTAGATGTTAAAATACAATCCAGTGTAAAAGATAAGCATTACATTTACTATTATTAAAATGGGTTTTAAAAATTTGGATATTTAAAAGCAAACCTTTTAAAAACAAAGGGAAATTAATATATTTGAGTGTTATGAGATATATATTAAGCTATAGCACTCACTTAGGTCAGTTTTTAAACTTTTTCCTATCTCTGCTTTGCAGGTTCATATGAAATAAGTTATCATCTCCAGGTTAAATAGGCAAAACAATTTTTTTTAAAGATTTTACTTGTTCATTTTTAGAGAGAGGGGAATGGAGGGAGAAAGAGAAGGAAACATCACTGTGTGTTGCCTCTCGCACACCCCCTACTGGGGACCTGTCCTGCAACCCAGGCAGGTGTCCTGACTGGAAATCAAACAAGCGACACTTTGGTTCTCAGGCCAGGGCTCAATCCACTGAGCCACATCAGCCAGGTAGGCAAAACAATTTAAACAAGGCCACAGAGCAATGGGTAACACAAGCCTGAGTCTTTCAGTCTTACTTCAAATGCAATTTTCTCTCCACCATCTCACATTGCCCTATGAACCATTACCATATTTATCTCACATGTATTTAGTATTTATTAGGAACTGTTTTCTGATCACTGTACTAAGATCATGAGAAGGAGATCTACTTGAAATCTCCACAATTAGTTTTAACTTTACCAAAACAGCCTTTTGGACTACACTTATGTTAAACTCACTTCAAAAACTACAAAAAAAATTTATAATTCTTAATAAGGATAAGTAACTAAGTCTTAGCTTTCTGGGATATTTAAAACATATAAAACCTATTATAGAAGATATCCAACAATCTGAAAAATTCTTCCTACTTCCAAGATATTGCATTAAAAATATTTGAATTATAATTCCTCCAGTAGAGGCTATTTTTCTGGGATCCTTCCATGGTTGGTCAGTAAGCAAGCAATTTATTTGGGGATTTCACAGGATGTGTAGCTCTATTGACATTGATCACTAAGCTTTGTGTGTGTGCACATGCACTTGCACGTATGCTACTAAAATAAATGAATGACGAAGAATACAAAACTCAACACCAAAAAATAAATAAATAAATAAAATTGGGCAAAGGAGCTGAATTGACACATCTCCAAAGAGGACATACAGATGGTCAACAGATATATAGAAGATGCTGAACATCACTAATCATCATAGACATGTAAATTAAAAGCACAATGAGGTATCACCTCACACCTGTCTGAATGACTATCTTCAATAAATCAACAAACAACAAGTGCTGGGGAGCATGTGGAGAAATGAAACCCTTTTGCACTAGTGGTAGGAATGCAGATTGATGCAGTCGCTGTGGGAAGCAGTATGGAGGTTCACTGCGGTGTTATTTACAATCGCCAAGATATGGAAGCAGCCCAAGTGTCTATCAGTGGATGAGTGGATAAAATAACTATGGGATATTAACATAATGGAATACTACTTGGTGGTAAAAAAGAAGAGAATTTTTACCCTTTCCGAAAGCATGTGTGGACCTGGAGAACATTATGCAAAGTGAAATAAGCCAGTCAGAGAAAGACAAATACCATATGATTTCACTCATACGCAGAATCTAATGAACAAACTGAACTAACAAGCAACATAGAGTCAGACTTGTAGATAGAGAGCAGAATGACAGCTAAAGGTGGGGCGGGGAGAGTTAGGGGGTGCAGGGATTGAGCAAAAAGGAAAAGGGACCCATGGAAATGGACAACGGTGTGGTGACTGAGGGGGGTGAGGGGGTATAAGAGGACTAAATGGTAAGGAAAAAATATAATAATGAAATAAAAAAGAAAGAAAGAACAACTGCCTTCCCTCTTCACAAAATACCAAGGATATAGAATTATTTATCCTCTCTGACTGTTACCAGACTTTAGTTGTGCTGGCTGGGGTGTACAACGGAGAGAAGAGTGGCAGGATCTGAGAAGAACCAAATTTCCCCTCATAAAAATGAAATAGAGAAAAAAGAAAGAGTACTAAGAAAATAAAAGAAGGAAGTCAAGAAAGGGGGAACTATCAGAACCCAGAGGATTATTACAAGGGCTTCCTGTATTCAATGCATCCCTGTATGCTGTCATTTCAGGGCCAATTACCATAAAAATCTGCATTCATCTCCAAATGTGGTCAACTCATGGGGACAGGAATCCAAGGGTGCGCACTGCATCTTCCTCTACTTTGGAAGGACTATTTCACCGTGAATTTTATGAGTTTCCGTAAGGGAAGTCCTAGCAGAATTGAGCTCCACAAATCCACTGTAGTGACCAGTCCAATATCCACTCTTCACTGCCTTTCTGTCTCTGAACCACTGCCCTACATCTCTGTTTGCATTCTTGGATGACCTCTGAAGAAACTGCCTACATCAAAGTCTACATCTCAGGCTCTGCTTTAAAAAAAACCCAAAGTAAGAAAAATGCAAGCCCTTTGAAGACAGGGACCTTATCATGCAGTCCACTGTGCTGAGTCATAGCTCCAAAAGGAACCCAGTAGGGACAAATACTCGTTTGGTGGTAAGTAGACGCTGATGATAGCCTGTAGGGCCAGTCAGAAATAAATCGTATTAACTTTCTATTAAAAAAAGAAATTGCTTTTACACCCCAAGACATCTGTATGGGTCTACATAAGGTTGTACTGAAGAGATAGTTTGTACTCCTGCTCAGAACTGAGAATGCTAAGCTGGGAGATTCTTGGGTATTCATGGAATGTTTACACTCAACTACCTCTGTGGATGCAATGATGCTTCAAAATGTTCTTTGAAGTACCAATGATAAGGCCTGAATTCATTATGAAATTGCCCTATTCTAGTTCGTTCAATGAGTAGGCACTCCCCAAAATTGATTGTTAAGCTGACTTTTTCAATAACTGTGCAGAACATAACAAAGTGTCTGGGGCAATGATAGACTGGCAGACATTGTGAATGATGCACTAGAGGAAAGTGTTTCGAATTTCAAAATCTTAAATAATCTTTATAAAGATTTAAAATTCATTGAGGAAGATGGTGGCAATATTAACGTTGGAAACACTGTTTCCCCGATCAGCAGTTTTTCAACTCTTCCTTTTTTAATTAAAACCAACATAATCATAACCACAAAGAAAAGGATGAGTATTTCTATGTTCCTTTAATGATGCGATAATAACCATAGGATTTGCACGGACAAATGAGGAGTAAAAATATGGCATTTGTCCCCTGTTTATTCTAAAAAATAAGTAATATCTCAATGGGTTATTCACTTTGTATATTATGACAGAGAAGACGATGCACAGGAAAGATGGAGTTCTTAAAACCAAAGGGGATCTTCGTTGCAAATGAGGATAAAGAGGACTGTACAAATATTTCAGCCCATGATATGATTTTATTTTTTACAATAAAGTGTACAGGTAGAGAATGACTGAAGCTTCCACGTCTTGAGAAAGATTTGTAACAGAAAAGTCTTTAATTAAGCTATGTTGTCATAGCAACCCTGTGTGCAGCCATAGATAGTGAAAATAAATGTGGCATTTACATATTGCTTCTCAATGGCATGTGGTAATTGTAAATACCCATAAATGTATGTGTATTGAAATACTTGAGGTGCTATACATCTATGTGTGTCTAACTGTAACATTTATTGTCTCTAAAACTTGTCCCAAACTTTAGGTAGCATTGATCAGGATTGCTTTGGTGTTCCCAACAATCCCTGGTTTTTACCTGAAGAGCACCACCTCCCCTGTTGCGTTGTGCATGGTCATTTATTTCTTTACTGCTCATCTCCAGTTGTGAGCTTTTTAAAGAGCAGGGACTATGGCTCATTAATATCAAGGTGAAGTGGCACATTTTGTTTAGAGTCTAAAATTGGTGAGAAACCGATTTTCATGAAGCTAAAAGTATAGAACCATTTCTCAATAGTTCCAAACCACCTATGTTTGTTAGACTATTGTTAGTTTTCACTAAAGATGGTTTGTCTTGCAGCATGCTATTATTGTTTAAAACAATTCAAAAAGACAATTTAGGTGACAAACAAAATTTAACACTTCTTGAAGTAGGCAGTCTCTGTCCCGAAGGATCTAGAGAACTTCAAAATGGTGTGGAAGGCAGGAAGCTTTTAGAGGAGAGAGAATAAGAAGCAAAAAGGAGAAAGAGAGAAGATAAGAGACAAGGGAGTGAGTACAGAGCCTGAAGTTGGCTTGACATTTAATACCGGCCAAGTGGACTCACTGAGATGATGACGAAGTGGAGCATTTACAGGGACACAGGTGTTATCTAAGCTTTGGTTTGCTGAAGCGCTACCCAGGCTCCAGGGTGGGCCTAAACATTTATCTCAACATTACAGTGATAATGACAGTTAACATCACCACCATCATTACCACAATTTCCAGTACTACAACTTCTACCACTGCTACTCGTAGATTAAATAGTTGTGTTGAACTTGGGTTGCTTTATAAAATTTGTATTTTTTAAATGAATAGATAAATGCACTCCAATATTCACTGCAGGTTTATTTACAGGAGCCAAGATATGGAAACAATCAATTTCCCATTGATGGATGAATGGAGGGTGAAGGTGCGGTACATATATACAATGGAATATTAGGCAGCAATAAAAAAGAATAAAATCTTGCCATTTGGAACAGCATGTATGGATCTAGAGGGTCTTATGCGGAGTGAAATGAATCAGGCAGAGAAAGAAAAATATGGTGTGGTTTTACATATATGCAGAATCTAAAAACAAACAACACAAACAAGCAAAACAAAATAAAAACAGGCTCATAGAAAGAGACCGAAGGGATGGTTACCAGAAGGGAGCGTTGGGGAGATGGGTAAAAAGGGAAAGTGGAATATAGTCAATAATATTGTGGTAAGTTTATGTGGTAACAGATAATTACTAGATCTAGTGAGGGATCACATTGTAAGATATAAAAATGTTGAACTGCTATATTGTACAACTAAAACTAAGATAACCAATAGAAGATTGTATACCAAATGAACTTAAATAAAAATATATTTAAACATTTTCTATTTTTAAATGCTAGATAGATTCCCATAAGCAAAATGAGGTGCTTATACTACGAGAAGTGCATGGGGATTATATCTGACCAAGGAAACTATAGATGGATTATCACACTTCTTCAGTCTAAGGCCCATATCCTCTGAGAACAAACAGTGGGTTAAAATATATTATAAACTTTATTTTTTTGTCTTTACATTTGGGAAGTTTATTATTGTTGGTTCAACACATGTACCTGATTTATGTACGTTAATTGTATCAATAGAAAACTCTATATAATAATACTGATAAATTAATAAACAGCATTAATGTAGCATGTGAGATAGGGTTAGTAATTGAATTTTATATCTTGGTAAAGGATAGTCTGATTTTAAGTATTATTAATTTTTTGACACTAAAAAGCTAAGTGATGTCAACAATTTGTGTCCTTACTTCCAAAGAAGAGTTTTATTTCATTCATTCATTCATTCATTCATTCATTCATTCATTCATTCGAATAGTTACTGGGAAACTTCTATGTCTCAGTCACCATCTCAGGAGCAAAATAATGAGTAAAATTTGGCAGAATCTCAACTTTTAGAAGCTATGATGTGGTCGGAGAGAATGACAATTATAAACATATGATTATATTCTGAGATGAGGAAATAAGAGGCAGAGTTATCTTGCTTTATTTTTACAAATCTCAGTATTCGCCATCAGATCCCTGGGGGTAGACTGGTGAGTCAAATGAGTTAAAACAGCCATAAAGAACTATAAGAAATGCCTTGGGGAAATTAGGATGATAGATAGTCACTGAACTGCAGCCTCAGTGACAAGAGGACACTGGTAGGGCTTTGGCAGTTGGAAGGTGGAAGAAATTACTCAGCCTCAGTCACTTGTCGCCTTGCCAGAAAACCAGCCTAGTGATGCCAGAGCCCATGTTTTTCAAAAATAAATGTGAAATTGTGACATTTTCTGCCCTTTAATGATTGGGAACACATTATTATTTTTAATCACAGCATGAGCCAACATTTTGTGACTCTAAGGAAACGAGGCCTCATGCTGTGTCTGGCCCACAGGTCCTCTAGTCTGTGGCCTCAACAATAAATCCAGAGAGATTAAAGTGGGAAGAAAGGGAGGGTGGAGGCTGTGTTCTTCAGGCACCGAAGGGAGAGAATGAGGTTTTGTATCCTCATGGTTATAGGGCCATTGATTAATGGGCGGTAGGTGTGTGAGTGTGTGTGTGTGTGTGTGTCGGGGGCGGGGGTGCTGGTATTGCATAAATGTCTGTGCAATTTCACACCAACTTTCAGAGACCTGGGGTCCCTGTGATCTTCCTGGAAAAGCGGGAGTAATGCCAATAGAAAGGATACCCATCTTGCAGTAAAGTCCTTGGGCAGAAGCCAGGAATGCTGAATGGCCCAGTTTCCAGAGACCCCATAAGGAGAATAGAAGGAACCACAAAATTACGACCATTACAGTTCCTACCAATCTAGGCAAACGGACACTTGTAATTTAATTTAATTTAATTCAGAGGGATAAGGGGCTGTTGTGTCACGGTGCCTGGCAATATTCCTGCCAATCGCATATGTTTGTGCTCGTGCGATACTGACAACATGTATGTGGTGTAGATGCTCTCTGGTCCCGATTTTACAGAAGTGGGGCGTGAAATGAGGGTGTTTAAGTTGTATGCAGTGCCACAGGCCAGTGAGTGTTCGTCGCACGTGACTCTGAGTCCCACGCCCGGTGCTAAGGAAGGCGGCAGCACAGTTTGGGCCTGAAGTCCAGGCGTTGGACTGTTTTCATAGTGAAGCATCCAATTTGGAGTACAAAATTCTGTGTTAGGATGCAAATCCACCATTTAGTAGTTACCCCTAGTTATCCACTTAGTAGTCATCCCTAGATAAAGGAGGCTACGGTCTTCGTCTCTAGTCCTCAATATTTTCAAGCCTAAAATTAATATGATACCAAAGTTCTTTGGGGCTTGAAGAACATCTAAAAGCACATTTTAAATGGCAAGGCATTAGAAAAAGATTAGCTGTTGTTATTATTAGTGATGCTAAAAATGGTTGCGGAAGATAAAGGTTTTCAATAAAAACAGTAGATTTACCAACAGGAAATAAAGTCAGAAAGCCGCTTATGTGACAACGTATTTCACTGCTCTTGGCATGGCTGGCACAGTGAACTCACAGCGGTGCAGCTCCCGTGAACATTGGCATCACACTCATGAGAAAAGAAAGTCTCGGATGTTTTAGTTTCCTACACTAATCCTATACTGATTTAAAGCTGGCGCGAGGAGGGCCAAGAATTTACACAAAGTCCAACTTATTTGAAGATTACTCTTCCTTTTTAAGCCAAATTATCTCTTATCCTTAACTTATGCTGTGAAAGTAGTACAAATGTATTCTAGACTCACTCCTCAGCTCCAGTGCTATGTGTTTCTAGGCAATAGATAATGTTAACTGAGCACTGTTAGGTTTCTTTTACACTAACTTCACTGTAGGTAAGTACTGCCAGGTGCTAATTCTGTAACTGTCATCAAAGATGTACTAAGTCCAATGTACATAAAAAGTAGGGTGAACTAAACATTAATGAAATCGAAAAGCTTGGAAATGGAAAGAGAAACACTATTAATTTCCATCATAGGTCTAGCAATGTCAGCATACTTAAACAAAACTCTGCTCAGAATTAGCATTTTCACTGCTGAGTCAGCATTTAAGACAGTAATATTAACTACGATACTTCAATATCTTTACAGTTGAAAGATAAAGCAATAGGCCATAGTTTTAATATACTATTTAAAATTACTAATTGTAAACAATAGGTGTACTCTGCTAGGGAAAAAAGGGTACAGTTTTACCTGTATCCCAAAGTGGGTCAAGGTGCATGTATTAAAATGTCTCATGTCTTCGAACCGAAAAAAGTAGATGCTATTACATGGGTTAGTCACACTTGCATGAAAACTGTTTTTGTCATTTTTGTTTTTGGCAAACTTGTCATTCCACTGCAGGGTTAGGCCTCCATTCCTTACCATGCATTTTATGATCAAAATTAACTTCAACAAATGGCTTTGTTAATACTAAAACAAAATATAAAATCACCTACTTTTTGTAGCCAACTTTTTTTTTTGACATTCGAGTGGAATAAAACAGTATGATAGAATTTTACACAGTTACCAACAGATCATCTTAGGGCGAATCTTTGCTTTGGTTCTCAGTGTTGCCTTCCAATTGGATCCCATTCATAACTCTTTCTAAGGTTTTTAACTGCTTTTATCAACCGTGTTACTTAGCCGTCCACTGTTATACAGAATTGCAAGAATGCCCTGCTGGGAAGCCAAAGTTAAGCATGCATTTGTTCATCCTATAAATGTAAAGTCATGAAATGGACTATCTCCGCTATACCAGATAAATGCAAATTGGGAGGAAACACTAAAAACATAAAGGTTGTCTCAAAATCACTTCCCATCGATATGACAGTGATTAGTTAATTTCCTGTTGATGAAAGAAAACTTCAAGATTATTTTTTCCATATCCATTATTGAGTGCTTCCTCATTTGACATCCTTACATGTGCTGCCAATGTTTGTGTGGTCTCAGTTCCCAAATCTGTTTAATAGGAGAGGGCTAGGGGGGCACTTTGATCTCTCTATGTGCACTTGAAGTGCAAAGGGATCAAAGGATGTGCTATTCACCATTGAGTCCATCTATACAGGGAAATCATTTAATTTCAAAGCACCTATTTAAATATCCTAAAAATATATGCCATATCCAACGTCTCTAGAAGCAAAATAGGAAGTAAAACCCATCTTATTTATATAATGTGACCCTCTCCAAGTAGCTTCATCTAAAAATTCACACATAAAATTTCAAGACTTCCTGTCATAGACAAGTTTCAAAAGTTTATTTTTATATCTCCTAGTTAAAGTTATAACATTATGCATAACTTAGAATATTTCTGAATGTTAAATTAATAACATAATCGACACTCACATAGGATATGGTTACAATTCTGAATGTGTAAAGAAGAAAACTATGGTTTCTTTCCCCTCTATCTCACGGAGAGGAAAGAGCCCAGGATTTCAGGCCAGAGAGAACCAAAAGGAATCCTGGCACTTTCTTTGCTTCTTAGTAGCCACGTAACATTGGACAAGCACCTCTCTCAACTTTGGTTTCCTCATCTCTTTTGTTCCCTTCATGACTTTATTGAGAAATAATTCATATACAATAAACTGCATCCATTTAAAGTGCATTAACTGGCTGTGATTGAATCACTTACATATTCCAGCGAGACCTCTACCAAAATTGAGGCAGAATATTTCCATCACTTACAAAGGCTTCCTGTGCTCTTTGAAATGCATTCCTCCCCTGCTCGCTGTAACAGGTAACCGATGATTCACATTCTCATACCACAGATGAGGTCATATTTCAGGTAAGCAGGTTATTTTGGGTCTGTCCTCTCTCACTCAACATAAAGATTTTAGAAAACATTACCACTTTGTGTCAGTAGTTCCGGTTTTCTATTTTTGCTTCTTATTGTTCAGCAGTATTCCCTGGTATGGATAGACTTGTTTTTCCGTTTACCTGGTGATGAATGTTTATGTTCTCTTCACCTGCCTCGGGCTCTGGCTGTTGTGAGTGAAGCTGCTGTAGACATTTACCTACAAATCTTTGTGTAAAATGTGTTCATTTCTCTTGGGTACAAACCTTAGATTGGAAGTCTGATGGTGTGCACTTAATACTTCTGAGTACCTTGCAGAGTTTTAATTATTACTAGAAATAGTAAATGGAATGATCTCATATGGTGCTTGACATTCTGTAGCAACGGAATAGGTGGGATTATTATCATTCATGTTTTTAAAACACAGTGCTCTAAGTTTCTGGGCCAAACATGGCATTACAGAGAAAGCTACTGTACTGACAAGATTTCAGGTATAAATTGGCTTTTTTTTCCTTAAAAAATTTTATAATCTGAGCTACATTTGCTTGTGTTGTCTCAGTTATTTAAATCATGAGCTGAAGTGCTTCATGCTGAAGAATTATGTTCTGATTCTCCTGTAACATTGTGCTGCTCCCACTGTGTGTTAAAACAGCTCTGGCTGGAGTGGCTAAAACCAGGTCTGAGTTCTCTATGCGGAACTCAAGACTGTTCTCCAAAAGCAAGAATTTAGTCTAGGAAACCGGGTGTTCATACCCACACGAGAAGGTGTTTCACTCAGTAAAGATGGCATCTTCCTGCCACGGAGCATGAGGTCACACTTGGATTTTCCTTCATACGGCATCAGGGTGAAATCCATCAGATGGCGTGGCACAAATGTAAAGAGAAAAAAAAATCACTTACCTTTGTTTCATCTATCATTTTATTTGAAAAGATCAAAAATGGTCATCAGGCAGAACTGTATATCAAGATAATCATGTCACCTCTCAGATAAATTTCTGGTTTGAAGGTGGCTGCCAACTTTTAATTTTTCTGAGACAAATCAATATACTACAGCGCTCTTTCAAGCATACATGACCACTTTCAGCTCAAGCCCTATTTTGCCCGAATGCACTCCCATGTAGACTGGACACCCACGTTTTTGGCCCAGGCTTTCAGGAAAAAAATCTTTCATTCCAGTTTTTTAATTCAATATTGTATTTATTTATATTTAAAAACAAAACCGATTATTGTATTCCAGGGTATTATTTTGCATATGGATATTGTTATTGATTTCTAGAGTTACACCTTCGATGCATAAGCATAAATAAAAGAATTGAAAGCATTTACATACATACAGAATTAGTACTACCTATGCGTAATGCACATCCTTATTTTTCCCTCAAAAACTTGGGCAAAAAAGTGTGCATTCTACACAGCAAGATATGGTAATTAGTCTTAATAAATCTAAACATGTACCTACGCCTCTGTCAGTCCAGGTGTGAGTAATCGGGAATGGGGCAGATTGATGATGAGGCAAGCCAATGGGTGACAATGGAATTATTACTACTGAGCACCTACCAATAAAATTCAATCCGATTACCTTGCTTACAGATACTAGTGGACCATAATGCCTAGTTTCATACTACAAACATTTTTCCCTCCCACAGCACTCTCATGGCTGAGTGCTTCTTAGTATTCTAGGGATCGGAATGAGGCTGGGACTGGACCAGAATTGCTCTGCAGAAACTCTATCAGTATGCACCTGCTTTTCAACCCTAAGTTGAACAGGACTTTCAATTTCAAGTAATAAAAACCTAGTTCAAATAAAATGAAATTGATTGATTTACATAAACAGTGTCAAATGTAGTTTGATCCAGGGTATCATGTTCCAAAGCTCAACTTCTCTCCAATGTTGGGATTTTGGCATGGGCGTATGCTATTTTGGCCATTTTTCTATGCCTTTTCCCTTCTGGAAAGGCCACATACCTTGTTTACCTTAGGAAATTATCACTTCCCTGATCTTTATCCACATGGTGTGAATGAGCCCCATGGGCTGGACGCATAATCTAAACACAGCTAATTTGTGTATTAATCCAGCCTTCTAGCCACAGTGATTGGTTCTGGAATGAAAATACTTCCCAAGGCACAGCTATGAGATTTAATTCTGAGACCCACTTTACAATTGCTAGGAGGGTACAAGATCTTTTAGGGTTGCTAAGAAAATAGCATAAAAGTGTGGACTGATGACTTTGCCGTGACTTTGCCACCAAGGAAGGGGGTGGGGGTGCCTGACAATAGATCCAACACAAAAGACAGAAGAGGTAAGAGATGAAAAGAGTGCAAAATTGGGCCCCTGTATTATGTTCTGATTCACTTACAAGTATTCTCTCTCTTTCTTTCTGCTTTAAATAGCAGAAAAGTGCCACTGGTGGCACTTGCAGCTGATACAAATTCATTTTGCAGATACTAGGTTCCACAGGCAGCTTTTGACTTATCTAGTTCTTAGCGTTTGCAATTGTTGAAAGGCCTGTTGCTTCAAATCCCTTGAACACTTCTCATTCTTCATCATTGTGAGAGGCCCACCTAGGATTATGTGCCCATCTCTGTCACACTCACTGTTGTCAGGGCACGAAACAGTCGAATTGTCCAACTGAGTAAAGGACCACAGTAAGGAGTGAGGTAGGACAGAAATTGTAACAACATGATTTAATAAGAAGCATTTGGAGGGACATGAGGTAAAAGTGAATGAAGACAGGAAGGGAAGCAGGTAGGGATGGTTTCCCGCAGCAAAATTGAGGATTTTCTCACCAGTCCAAAGAGGCAGGGACTCTAGTTAGAAATAATGATATGTATGTCCTACTACTGGAAACTCAGAATTTATATAAAATATTAATAATGCTTACTTTGCCTATTCTCTGTAACATTTTGCAAGTGAAATGAAAGCAAAATGCAACGGACAACTACAGCTGGTAAAATTTTTTATGAGAATATGGTTGAAAAACTTAGTCTAAGGTTAATTCTGTATGTTCTATATTCACGGAATATTTTTATATAAATATCTTATTTTTTTAATTAAATAGTTCATCAAGCCATACTCAAGAGCATCTTTTCAGGAGTATCTGCATACGTGTGTGCACATGCACGCACGCGCACACACACACACACACAAAACCCAAAGCCAAATACAAAAAACATGTTTTCTTTTAGATACCTTCTATGAATAAATATACATTTTATTTGTGCTATTATTTTCTGTAAGAAATGATAGCTTATGCAGTTATATTGCTCTTTTATCTGAGTTTTTTCCCAAAATTATAGCCAAATTATAGCTTGCTTGCTTGCTTTTTTTTGTTTTTAAATTTTGGCCTATAGTTGTAAATATTTAGCAACAAATACCATTTTGGGGTATAAAGTATACACAGATACCCTTGAAATATTATGCTTGGTTTTCCTAGCTCCTAGCACAACGTAGGCATTCAATAAATATTTGTGGAATGTCAAATGAATACAGCCTAGAATTACTATGACCATGGCTTTCAGTAAAAGATATGGTCCATTTGCATAGGCCATTTTCTCCAGAGAGTTAGGTGATGGTCTGGACTGAATTCTTTATTTCTAAGTGCAAAATATCTCTAAAGGAGATTCAGTACTTATTTAGAAATGCATAACCACCTCCTTTGAACTCTGTCACTTGAAATTGCTTCCCTCCTCTTAACACTTACAGTCCTCAAATCTCATTTTAAATTCAGTGGCAGAGAAATAAAATAGGGTTTAACATTCTTGCAGAGCTAAGCTTTTGTGCCTACTGTCGGGCTCAGGTTTCTTTCTTCATTTCTTTCTTTCCTTCTTCCTCTTTAAAATTGTATGTGGCTTGTTTGTTTTGTTTTTGCCAGGACTAGGCATCTCTCTGCTGCATGCACGCACAAACTCTTGCTGCCTTTTGTTCAAGCATAGAAATTAACCACAAGCCTTAGGATGAAGATACAAAGAACTAATGGCATCCCAGTATAATCTCAGCACAAAAGATGCAGAGGCTGATTGTGCTTTCATGTGCCTAATCCCAACACCACCCCCCACAACCCCGCCACAAGCTCTTTAGTGGCATTATGGAAAGTGTAACTTCCATTCTCTAGACTCCCAGTGTGTCCTATTCATTCCTCTTCCATGGAATTTACTGTGTTTAGTATGATCTGCATATTTGCATAGCTGTTTCTCCTCTGTCTTATAAGGTCCTCCGGAAGTCTTAGCCATCCCATTACTCGGCAAGGTCTTAGATGAAGCAAGGCGTGCTACATTAAATGAATCGCGACAAGCTTTAATTAGAGCTGGTCTCCAAAATTTGGCTCTGATTAAGAATGGGACCCATTTCTAAGCATTCTTTCTTTTCTTCTTCAGTATCTCCAATTTTTAAGAGTCAGTGGAGGAAAAAAATGCAATTCAGTTCTAGGGACAAAGTTAATTTTTTTTTTTTTTACAACAAAATGCTATAATACATTAGTTAAGTTTGTTTGATGTAATTCCAGGGTGGCACTTTAGATAATGGACACATTACATCAACAGGCATATACCCTCTGCAAAAACCAAAACCAAATACTTTCCTCAAGTGATCAGTTACTGGGTCTCGACCACTGGTTCCCAAATCAAACCAGTACGACTGGTTTGGAAATCAGGCACACGTCTTTTTGAAACTGAATCTGAGCTACTGATACCACCAGGCCTACACATTTCCTGCCATCTCCTAACTTTCTGATTCTTGAAAATAATCCACAGGAAACATGACCAGGTTCAAATGCAACCATAACTCTCATTCTGGGTTGGACACCATGACTTTAACTTGACTACTTCTTGTTCATCAGAGACAGAAAGCAAGGACAGGTAGTTCCATTGATCATAACATCTCAGTTCTGGACCTCATTCATTCAGAAGACATTTAATAAAATTTAACATATTCAAGTAAACATGGGGGACAGAAAGGTGAATGATTCACGGACAACAGCTTGAGAAAGATGATTTTTCTAGTAGAGAAACAAAAAAGAAGTTCAAGTGCCCAACTTTGCATTCTGCCTAAAACTATAGTTCAAAACAACCATAAAAGAAGTATTAATAACGCATTATGTGAGGAAGATGCCATTGTTTGCAACTGTCATTTTACCTGGATCACAAAGTACTTGCAGGGTCCTAATAAAACAGAGCAGGGAGGGACACTAGGGATGAAAACAGGATAAACAAAGGTCTGTGGATGGCAGTGCACTGATGCAGGCAAAGGAACTCAAAAGATACATTAAATTAGAGAAGACCGTGCAGTTTCGTATCCATTGCTTAAATAGTCTTTCTTTTTTTTCTTAAACCTAATTGCATGTGACAACCAAAACGTTCAATGGCTATGACTACTTACTTCAAAATTATAAAATTAGATTCAAAGATAAAAATTGGTGCTCTCTCTTTTCCGAGGGCTAACTGAGAACAATGCTTATTTTTGCCAGTGTTTTAATGACCAGAAAACGGGCGTGACCACTGTGTGGATGGGGGCGGTTGACAAACAGAAAGCCCTGACTCTGGTAAGTAGTGAGGTGGCACCCTGGGTAACTCCTTAGAACTACTGTTATCATTTTCCCCATTAACAGTGACCCAATTTTAATGACTGACTCAGCCTCAGAAAGGGCCTCATTGGCTGAAGGGTATTAGCTTTCTCCTTGGTGATGGTATGTTCAGGGAGAAGATGATAACAAATCATCGCACAAAAGGTGGGAGACACAGCATCCCTCAGTGTGGTGGGAGGGGTCTTGCTTTCTGTCAGGGAGACGCCCAGAAAGGGGTCTTTTCCCGAGTGTTAGACCTTAGTATGAAATGTAGGCTCCGTTGCTACTGACCACACTTTAGACTTCAGCTGACATTTTAGAACTCAATGAAAAGAAAAAAACAAACTGTGGTTTTAATCACAAAAGCAAGCTGCTAACTGGATCTACTTAAACTTGCTGCACTTTATGACTTCAAGCTATGTATGCTTTTTAAAGGCAGGATATCACCATTGATAGATACAGTGAATTAAAGTTTAGCTTCCTAGTTACTGTAATTGAAATCATTCTTACTGGAAAAGCCACAAAAGCAACAATGTCAGTATCTTTGAAAAGAAAAAACAAACAAAAACTCTAAATACTGGAAGAATGAGAGGATACATGAATGTCAAGGTTCTGATTAACTCAAGGGAGATGGAGATTAAAATGCAACTTGTTGTTTCTGCCAGAAGCAGGTTTAGGGCTTCATTTTTATCTGTAACACATTGGTATTTTGCAATAGTGTTCTCCGTGTATTTCTCTTTAAATAATTAAAATACCTTAAATCAGGGTGAAGGACACATGAATGTGAGTTATATTATTATTCTGTGTTGTTTAAGACAGTATTCATGAACCACAGGTGGCTATTGAGTACAAAAAAAAATATGAATCCAAAGTAACATGAGTTTGATGTGTAAAATGCACATTAGATTTCAAAGATTTAGTACAAAAAATGTAAAATAATCTCAAAAATTTGACACTGATCACATGCCAAAATATTTTAATACACTAAATTTAATAAAATGTTGTGTATTAAAAAAATTTCACGTGATTTTTTTTTATTTTTAAAATGTGACTATTAGAAAATTTGAAATCTCTTATGTGAATTTTATAACATTTCTTAATGTCATCACTAGTATGAATTTATTTCCTTTATTTAAAATATTCCATAATTAAAACACATAAAATGAAATTAAAAGTCTGTTTTGCTTAGAATTCTCTTTATGCAGAAAATATTTTACTGTAAAGGTTAATAAGGAAAACTCCATCAATTTGTGCACAATTATTATATTTCATTTATCTCCTTTTCCCTGAGCAGTGGAAGCACTCTGTTTGAGAGATTTAGAGTGATAAGTAACATATATTCCAACTCTTTTTTTTTCTGCTTCAGAAAGATAGAGTGAAGAAGAAATAATGATCTCATTTTTTTTTCCAATGTTCATATAATAAAAATCTGCTCATTAACTGGATTTTTAATTATTTTCATTAGATCTTCTTGATGTCCTCTGACCTTCTTGATTCTCATTACTATTTTGAAACCCAAAGACTAAGAGTTTTAACCTGGGGCCAAATCATCCATGCGATAGCTCATAATTCCAGGAAATTACAATAATTATGATAAGATGGGTATATATATTTTTCAATAATGACTCTTAAGAATTATGTTAATATTAATTTTTATGACTATCGGAATCATACAACAATAAATTTTTCTTATCATGCCCTCAAGCTCTCAAATCTTAATTGAAAATCTTTAATTTAATTTTTAATTAATGAAATATTTTTCTAAACCATAAATAGAATATTTACTAAAAATTTCACACTGAAGATATAAAGAATAGTAAAAAGAAATTAACTGTCCCTAATCTCATCAATTAAGACATAATTAACATTCTCTAATATTCTTTTTAATCACTGCATGCAATATTTATATTGTTTTTAAGATTAATATTATATACCTATGAATTTATATAATATTCATTTGCATAATTACAAAATGTGTCTAGTATGTTAATGTGTAGGTAGACCATGATTTACTTAAAACATTTTTTATTCAGAGTTTTTCATTTTAAGATATGGAAAATTAGATAAAAAATTTAAATTACTTAAACATAATCATACAAATGTATGCCTGAAACTGAGGTTTTCTGATTCCGATAATTTTGAGAGAAGTCCAGTTTTCTTTTTTTTAAATCAAATCATGAAAGACTATAATTAAATTTGACCCTATTTTGGCCAAGCAAGTAGTAATTTAGGCCTGTTTCATTCAATAAATCTGCAATAAATATAGAAAACAGCTAGATATATCTACATTGATGATACTGGGCAGGGATATCAATAAAATTATTGGCTAGTCAAATACCTGTTTTCTGACATTAAAATAAAAACCATACTGTATCAGATTTTGCCAAGCATGTATTTAATTGGATTACAGAAGCATTAAATGTTAATAGAAGATATTATGACCAAATAATGTTGTTACCTTTTTCAACTGTACTTGATTGATTTGAAGATATATTTTTAGGGTATTTATTGGATAATTAATGCCTCTAATGTTTTAGCACTCAAAGTTTTGTATACTTATGGTGATCTGGTACCATGGAAAGTCAAGTAGGCTGCAGTGTGGAGTAGTAGAGGAACAAAATTTTCATTGGGTCCACATCCAGGCCCCCTCCTCAGATTTTGGGACTTAATTAAACTAAGTACCATATTTCCTAATGGAAAATGAAATATGATTCCTAACTGTCAAATGGTTGTAAAAATTAGAAGTAAAAATATAAAATGCCCACATTATCTGGTACAGATGAGATGTTTGCCCAACACTAGGACCAGATTTTTGTCACTGAAACATTATTGTTGAATTATTGAGGAAAAGTTCCCAAGCTTATTTCTTCAGCAGAGACAGATTGCGGTATTATTTGTGTCTCATACCCTCAAAGATATAGCAAAACATGTTTTTTGAGTTGTTTCTTCAGGTTCCATTTCAATTCAAGACTAAACTTCAGATATCATTCTCATGCTCGTTATTCTCTCTCTGTCTCTCTTCCCTCTCCTTTGTCCTAGCACTTTTCCTCCTCCACAGACCAATTTGTTTTTTGAACCAATTATAAGAAAGAACTATCTGTAGCTTTATTCTGGAGAAATATATTAGGTCTTTATTTTTTTCAAAGTCAAGCATCAAAGAATCCGTCTACAATAATACACATTTTGTTTCTGATATATTGGCACATTAAAAACAGAGTAAGGAGGCTCCTTTTCAAGGACTCATGTATGTATAAAAAATGGACAAATAAATTTATGAGGAAATTCAAGGACTGTAAACAAAGAACAAATAAATGGTAAGCTTTTCACATGTCAAAAGTCAGCCTATCCTGAATTAGGTACACCATTCATTTTATTTAATAGGTTGATTATTCAAATGCACAAACTTTCATTTGGCCGAATATATCCTTTCCACAGGCTAATATCTAATATCCTCCTTTCTCTAAACTTATTAAGTACCATTTTTTAAACACACACTTAAGAGTTAGCTATGTGTTAGTAGCCATGACATGTAACCTGGGTAAATTTGTTTGATGGCACATGTCCTACCATATGTCATATGAAGCCTTCATAGAGAGAAAGATAAAGGGTCAAATAATTATAGTACAGAGAAATAAATGCTGTAAATGGGAGTCAATGGAAAACCTGTAAGAACATAGAGAAAGGACACGTAACTTACTCTTAAGGAATCAATGAAGACATACAAGGAATATCCATGTAAGTCAAGCATTGAATGACGAGGCTTGACATCCAAGTGAGAGGAGAATGAGAAGTTGGGCATTCACAGTAAAACAAGTAATAAGTGTAAATGCCTAAAAAAAGAAAGTATGATGCTTTGGGAAAAGATGTTTAATGATATACAATCATAAAATTTGAGGGGAAAAGTGTTGAGAAATAACGTGCAGGGGTAGAAAAAGACCAGATCATAGAATTACCACAGGAAGAGACTTTCCTCAGGTCAGTACCATGTAATGTACAGGATTCAGAAATGAGAGTAGCATAAAAAAAGTCTCCACCAATTTATACTATGAATACAACATGGAAAATGTTGTGAAAAGACATGACAGAAGAGAAACATGATTAAGAATACTGGTTGCAATTTCAGTGAAATTCCAGGCAAAACTGTCGATGAATTAAGCTAGTATTAGAAGGACATGAAAGAAGTAGAGACATTTTTAAAATGGTAAAGACAATAAAAATGGCTAGAGATTCTGCTAGATTAGATGTTGCCTTAAATTCGACACTCACACACCTGAGATAAGCAGCTGGCCAATTACACGGAGAATGGCGGTCTAACACTATAATAGCGACGAAACTCCTGGTGTAGCAGGGGGTGAGGGTGGTAAGTCCAAAAAGTCTGGGTTCAAAAGCTGGTTAGTGACAGACATAAGATTGTGCTTTATCCTCTAGTCACTGAAGAAAATGCCGAGATAGGGACAAGCAAGCCACTATCCCAGGAAACCTCAGGAAGCATTACAATGTGTCAAAATGCATTTCATAGCTACAAACAGAGACTCAGAAAATGCATCAGAAATATGAGTTGGAAATAATTTGGCTTTATCACCTTAAATGATCTATTTTAATAACTATCAAAGTATTATATCAGAAGCCAAACAAGCACAGTATATAATCAAACACACACAAACATACACACACTCAGAGTGGATTTGGAGTCTGATGCCTGCTATATACTACTAGATAGCAGATGTTCAATAAAATTGTTAATGTACTTTTAGTGGGTCCCAATCCATTAAAAGCAGGTAATTAGAATTATTCATAGATACTTTGAAACCATGAATAATTTATTCTTACACATCAATAAAATAATTATTGAATATTTTTGCTTTTTGCTTTCTATTTCAATAAAATTGCTCATGTTGTGGCACTCTTGTGGGACTAAACTTTTTAAATATGTCAAGTTAAAATGATCCCTAGAGGATGGAAAACATTCAGCAGGCTAAGAACTTTCCAGAAGCTCCACTTGTATAAAAGCATTTCAGGGTTATATACTTTTAAAATATTCTTTACCTATACATATACCAATTGTAATGCATTTTAAGTTTTAACTCTATAGATATTTTTAGCCTAAACTAGATATTTCTTATGCAAACAGTTCTGAGAGTCGGTATACATATATATTCATACATATGCATGTTTTCAAATATCTACATATAGTATTTAAAACACTACTATAAAAGATGACTTTGTTATATTTGGAAAAAAATGAGATTAGATATCATTTCAATAGGGTAAAAGCAGTCTATGATTGATTGAAAAATATAGACTTTAAAACTGTACTTAAGAATTTTATTTCATTGGATAATTATAAGGTGTTTGGGTGCTATAAGATAAAACATACCAGATGGCTAATTTCTGAATTTTCAAAATGAATTTTTTTTGTTGAATAATCTGAGAAAATAGACCAACCAAAAATTCTCAATGCAATTATATGGAAATTAGCTTAATGTTTTTGCAACAATATTATAACCAAAGTTGATATTTCTCATAAATCTATGGCAATGATGTTTTCCTCCTCATTTATAGGAATTTTGATATGACATGATCTTTTACCCAAAAAGTAATAAAGAATATGTTATATTCTGGAAATAAAAATCTTAAATAACATGTTGGCAATAGAGATAATGATATTGTGAATGATTTCTATGAACTACAAAACAAAACTCCAAATTTTTTTTTGATACACTGCATTGGAGCTTTCTCTCTCTCTCTAATGAGCACACACAAATACACATGTGTGCTATTTTTGTACATATATCTACATGCACAGTGAATGTGTGTATTTGTACACATGTAATCTCACGTGTGTGTGTACATATGTGTGTATCACATAGTGGAGTTGTTAAAACTTGAGTATTTGGTTAAAACCAACTATGAAATACCTACATTTATAATTAAAATTTTTGATAAACATTTTGAAGAAATACACAGCACTCCTAGAAAAATGTGGACTAAATATATGTGGGAAAAGCCATAGTAAAGTGGTCCCAGGCAGGTAGGTAATTCTAAATGAAGAAGGACGATCTTTAATGTGCAAACTGAGCATCGCTGCTCATTTCCAATTCACATACACAGACTAATTCAAATAGGGTGCAGATTCAGCATTTGGAAATTCTTAAAAGCAAAACTGACTTTAATAGGGACATCAACAAGATCAAACATCACTGTTGAAGTATATGGCTCGTCACATGTTCTCAGTTTCAGCATGGAGCAAAGAGACTAGGATTTGTGAGGCAAGAGTCATAGTCATACAGCTAACTCTTTTCTATATATAAGGTGCTACATTTCTTCTTTGATTAACATAAGCAGTTTACAGTTAATCCCTAACCATATGAAATAAGTCCTAATTAGGTTATATGTGTGACAGATTTGGGGGAAAACAACAATTTGCATTTTAACCCCATTAGTGGCATTAATTTACTAGCCTGAATTACATACGACCAGGTTATACTCCAATTTTATCCACACAACCATTAATAGTGCAGAATCAAAATTTGCCTCTTCTTGCCCGTATGTTAATTTGCTCACAGTAGGATTCTCTGGGTCGAGGTCAGGTAAATTCTCCTCATCATTCTCCAGTATGACATGCATATTGTGCTTCTCTGGTGAGTCAGACACATGTGTTTTCCATTTGCTGTTGCCATAGTTCCAATTAAAAACAAATTGAAGAAGTCTATTTCCCCATTTCTTATTTTTACTACCTTTAAAAATTGTTGGTAATACCTGTTTCCTTTTGCTGTAATGATATCCTTAGATAAGAAACTCTCTGGGGCTCCAAGGAAGTGGGGCAATAGAGAGGGAAAGAGAATGCAGAGCCATGATGAGCAAGCTGCGGGAGTGATCGGACAGTGAGCCAGACTTAGTGACCGGCTGCTGGGTGAGAGTGAGGCCGTTGGAGACCTTTTGTCCAATAGCTGCCATAAACTCAGAATTATGGAATCCGATAATCCCAAATGTCGTAGCAAGTGATCCTAAGAGAAAGCAGCATACGTTATTTTTCGAAATGGCTGCAAAGTTATTAGGAGTTCAACATGTTTCTCTAGAACCTTCCCATGCCCATCAAAAAGGAAAATCTATGTTCCTTCCTCTAAGTATGTTTGTTTCTGTGCCTCCACAAGTAGGGTGTGAAACTATGTAACAAACCTGGCTAAACTGTGAAAGGTAGTACCACTTCCATCTACCTCTAATAAACTAATCTTTGTAATCCAAGGCCTATTATGCAGAACCCAGGCTACGTGAAGAGTTGCCTATGCAGATGTTCTGACTGACAGACAGCTAAGTTTCCAGCTGACAGTCAGCATTAATTGTGAAACAGGTTAAAATGATCAAGGCTTCAGAGGATTCCAACCTGCAGATTCCAACCCCACCCAGCCTCTGAGTCTTCTAGCTGAGGTCACAGATAAAGGGGAGCAGAAATAAAATCATCTCTGCAGTGCCCTGCTGGAATTTACAGAATCCAGGGGCATAATGAATGGTTGAGCTATGCTCCTAGATTTGGGGGTATTTGTTACATAGCAATAGAAATTCAGAGAAAAGGGAAAGAAGAGGATAAAACTTCTCTGTCTAGTATGGGGGAGATGAATTATGGATATTTTATGAATCCAGGTCAGTATATCTTGATATGTTCCAAAGTTGCCACGCAGAGAAGTTGCCTTGAACAGAGCTGAGGTGCTACAATACTGTAGCCCTGGCAGGAATTTGGAAAGTTGGTCCTGAGGAAACAGGAGGAGGACCCTGGGAGCTCTCCTGTGCTACAGAGCTTGGTACAGATTAACTACTGTTTTCCGTAGTAAAAGCAAACAAACAGCCATGAGTCCAGACCAATATAAACAAAATAATTAAATAAATAAATGGGAAAGAAGAGACAGACCTTTCATGCAGAAGAATTTCAAATAGTTTCTATTTCTAGTCATTAAGTAGGTAAAGCTGACTCATTCCCCTTGTGAGCGCATTAATGACTTCCTTCTCAAAAGGACTGAGTGTATTAAACTGTAATTGAAAAATAAAACTAAAAATAAATAGATATTCTCTAAAAAGGGAATGTAAGCGATTGAGGCTGGGAAGCAGAAAATGAGAGACTAGATTGTGTCTAGGCGTGGAACAAAGTTCGTAAGGGTGGGACCCCTAATGCTTGAAGCGTCTTTATCTTAAGAGGTGAGTCATCTGCCAAACACTCACTGCCAAGCGACTAGAGGAGGATTTCAAGCCAGATATGATGCAAAAGCCTGAGCGTTCTCTAACATTTCATTTTGCCTCTCTCCTGTGTCATCATTGGAATAAAGCTGACATAGCTCTAATCGTCAACCATGTGAAGAAGTACCCATATTCAACTGAACACTTTTTAGAGAATAAAAAGTTTTGGAGGTAAGAGTAAATTACTAACGTTGCCTTTTACTGAAGCAGGACCACGCCAGAGCCACCTGTCTCCTTGCCTGCGTCCCTGTGCTGAAGGAGAGAGCCCCTCCCTGGGTTTTAGGGATGAGAGGGGACATTTGCATGAAATCAGACTTTCTCGGGCAGAGCGAGACAGATGCGGGCGGCCTCTGCGCGATTGCTGGGGGGCTCCGTGAGGAGAGGGACTAATGGGAACAAGCTGCTGAGAGGAATCAGAGCAGAAGGAGGGTGAGCAAAGGGCTGAACAAGCTCAGCAAAGCTCAAGTCGTTGCCTCTGAGAGTTCAAACCTCCAAAGAAAGGAGTTTCGCATATTGATTTCCTCATTCCTCTGCCTAGTGGCCTGGATTACTAATTATGGGCTGATGTCCTAGTCTCAGGCAAGACACAAGCTGAAGATTCAAATAGCAACTCTGTCCTTACCGCATGCAGCATACACACATATACACAAAAGGTGTCAGACCTTAAAATAGATTTTGTTATTTTATCTCTAAGTCCTTTATTAGACTCTTATTTTTCTTTATTTCTAAGATTTTATTAGTACATTTTAGAATCTTTTGTAATTAAATTTTTATCAGCATCCCTGTCTGCAGGATAACCACTATATAAATTTAGTGTTTATCGTTCTTAAGCATGTACAAACATATTACCAGTATTTTGATTAAGTTTATATAATACTGTACATAGTATTTTGCTTCTTTTTAAGTGCACAGCATTATATGGGATTATTATCCATATTGATATGTTTTATTTTAACTGGGAACAGTATTTCTATTTTATAAATGTACAATAATTTAATTATAAATTTACTGTTAACGAGCAGAGAAGTTTCATGTCCTTTATCCGTAATATGCTATTTTTCTAAAATGCAATCATTATGATAGTAATATTGTCACAGTGGCTATATTTGCTTAGTGTTTGCACAGATAATTTTTCCAACCCTTTAATCTTTTGTAATGCACAATACAGCGTCGCTTATAAACACCAAGATACTGTATATTTTAAAATCCAAATCAGATAAGTTCTGGCCTTAATTAATAATATTATTCTAATTATACTTAGGATTGCTTGCATAGTTAGACTGAAAACACCAAACACTAGAAATTTTTCTTTATCATTCTTTGCCTTTACTTTTTTCTCCTGTATTTTCTATTGACTTAAAATTCCATTGTTCTTCATTTCTATCTAGATTCTAAAAGTTTGAATTTCTTTTCTTTAGAAAATAACTTGTATTAATACATTCATTTGTAAATCTTTCCAACGAACCTGTTAATTTAGTATTTCTAAGCTTGACCAAAACAAGTCATTTTAGCCTATTTTTAGCACTGGGAAATGTCTAGCTTGCCTGTTATCTAGATTGTTATCTAGAACTTTATTTTACGTGTTTTTTAAACATTAAAAAAAAAATGAATGCATTTAGCTCCACTCAGCTTTTTCCTAATGTATCTGACTTGCTTCTGGATTTCTTTTTGTTCCTATTCAGTTTTCTCATTTAATGTTTATTTTAGTGAGAAGTTCTGGATGGATCTCTCTTAGCTAACCGAAAATTCATTTAACTTTCAAACTGTTATCTGTCCTTTATTCTTCCCCAGCTCTAAAAATAAATCTATTCTCATCTGACGTCTATTATTGTTGATGAGAAGTTTGCTGTTATTCTACTTAACTGAACTTCCTGTAAAATTGAAGATTTTCTGTAATCTGGTGCTTTGCTAGGATGTCTAGGCCAAGATTTCTTCTTATTTACATTGAACTGGATTCAGTGAGCCCTGCTGAGCTAAGGACCAGGGCCTGCCTTCCTGGGGGAAAGGCAGATCAAGTCTCCTCCTGCGTGTTGCTGCTACACCCTTTTCCCCACTTTCTCTTTCTAAAGCACCTGCCAGGTGTGGAAATCACATTTGGCCCGTCAGGGTTCCAATGTTCTCATCCATGTTTATTGCTGCTACACCCTTTTCCCCACTTTCTCTTTCTAAAACACCTGCCAGGTGTGGAAATCACATTTGGCCCTTCAGGATTCCAATGTTCTCATCCATGTTTATTTTAAATATTTCTTTGCCTTTCTGAGTAGAGTTCTAGATGAATTCTTCACTGTTCTCTTTAAAATTACTACTCCTCTCATTAACGATTCCATTCAAAGTTACGTATTATACATACACACACACACACAAATAATTATATACACTATATAATATATGTAAGAGTTTTTAAGATTTCTAATTGGTTATTTTTCTTTCCTCTCCCCTACCATCTACCCTCTGCAGTTTCATTTCTGCCTTTTACTTTATTCATAACATCTCATTCTTTTATGGGTAGTGTCCCTCCATTGATTACTTAATCAAATTTCACTCATCTTCCTTTTCTGAGTCTCTAGCAGAGTACCAGGCCTGCAATAAAGATAAAAAAAAAATTGTTCCCCCAAATTTTAACAGCTGTGACTACTTATAGGGTATTTCTAATAAACATAGAGGGTTTTCCATGAACAGACTCATTCATTTAATACTTTCATCTGCTTCTTTTTGTTGTTATTCATAATCTCTTAAATGGAGAGTCTACCGATACCAGTTAAGAAACAGGTGACAGAAATTCACTTTTAACCTTCTTGTTCTCATTCGAATCGTCTACTGCACAGCTGTATTACTGAGGCGAATCTACTGAATGTCTGTCAGTCTCAGTTTCCTTATTAATGTAATGGAACTCAAAATACCCCCTTCACAAATTTTTATGAGAAATAAAAATAATAAGAGAAGAGAGACATACACAAGGCTCGTTCCTTTCCTTTCACGTTTTTATCACACTTTCCCCTGGGATCTGTATTTGGGACCTAGAATAAAGGTACACAGTAGTTAGACCACTGACCTCCATCAGCATTTCAACATATTTAACAGAATATTTGAGACTGCTGCCAAACTGTATTATTTTTCTGATTCTCAAGTTCTCACCCAAGAAACATGGAGGCTGAACTCTGTATGTACTTTGTGGAAGCATCTGTGTGAGTGGGAAGCCGAGAAAGGGGAAGGATATAGTGAGGCTTTCAATAAAGCCGTTCCTTATAGCAACACTTACTTAGTGAAAACGAGTGGGGTGGGGGGGAGGGATTCTAATTTCGATACACTATGTAAATGCCCTGCTGAAATTTGCAAACATGTGAGATAAGGCATGGCATACATTCAGTAATTCACTTAGCAGATATTTCTTGAGCCACTTATATGTGCTAAACATTTCTCCAGATTCTGGAAATACAGAAGTAAACAAAACCATTTGTTACTGTAACTGTAAAAGACATTTTTTCACCTCCTAATTGTCATCAAGAATTCTCATGCAGGGGGAAATCCTTGGGGTTTTGATAGAAATAAACTGGAGGTGAAATTGTACTCAGTTCTTGCTAGGTCTGGTAACAGATATTGAGGCAACACTCGTAAGAGAATGTGGTCTTAGTAAAAACCACCTTTCTCCCTTCACAAACTTCGCTGGCCATTTCACATGGAAAATAATAGAGTGCATTTTTATGTCACTATATTTAGTCATATTTTAAAATGAACAAGAACACCCTCAGGATCATGTGTTCTGAGAGTCATGGGCTCTAAGAGTATTTCATGAAACAAGGTAAATGTTTCCCGGATGAAAATGGACTGAGCTGTCATACGAAGGCAGCTTTCAAAATCTTGAAGATATGGTTAAAGGGAGATTAGAAATAATCTATATGCTCCTGGGGAGCATGATTAAAATTAACATCTGCCAGTAGCAATACCTTCAGGATAAAATGCAAAATAGCTCATTACCACAGTGGTTCTCAAAGTATTGTTTCTGGACAAGGATCATCAGGATCAATTAGGGATTTGTTAAAAATGTAAATTCTCAATTTTACACTGAATCAAAAACTCTGGAGGGGTGGGGCCCAGCAATCTGTGTTCTAACAAGCTCCTGAGGTATTTATTTTAAAAAGTTTTGTCCAGCTTTATTGAGATGTAATATGCCCTTCTCTGAGCCATCAATTTACAAGGTCATTTACACAGAATGAAATTCAACAGAAATCGCATTTATTCAAGTAGGCAACAATAATAGCTCACATTTTTTCGCCAATGCCTTAATTTGGGCCCCTCTCCCCCAAATCAGACCCTGAGACATGTATTTGAGAACAAGTGGTTTATTTGGGAAATAATCTCAGGAAACACAGAAGAGGGGGTATCAAGTCTTTCGGGGGACTAGGAAGCCAGTATAGAGTGTACCAAAGAAATGGTAACTGCCGTGGAAAACAGAGGTTCAGCCCCACCAGGGGCCTCTGAGGGACCTTTTAGCATCTGACTTAAGAGAAACACAAAATGGGGTATTTAATCTTAAATTTCTATCAGGTCATTAACTGAGGTCTACTCTCCAGAGATGTTCTCCCGGAGACAATGACCTTCACAAAGAGCTCTGTGCATCAAAGAGTTCAAGAACAGCAGGGGCCAAATGTGTGTATATACATACACACACTGGCAGGTCCTGCTATAGACACACTATGACAAACAAAATCCAATAGAGCTTTTGCAACAACTCTGTGAAGTAAGCACTATTATGCTGTTATCATCTCCATTTTACAAATGAGGAATATGAAGCAAAGAGAGGTTTAATCATTGCCCAAGGCAACGTAGATAGGAAATAGTGGTATGACTCAGCATTCTGTACTTAGAGTTCATGTTTTCAAAAACCACCTGGGAATTGCTATCAATCCTCTGGCTGGCAATCCAAGATCAATGAAGTTTATCAGATCTTGACTCTTCCCATCGCTGTGTAAATGTATCTGTTTCCAATAACTTGCCATTTTTCCCTGAGCCCACGCCTAATCACAACTCTCGGTCTTTTCATGCACACCAAATACTCCCTAGGGAGTCAGTCACAGTGTTCCAATATTCACATTTGCAAATAATTTTCTATCTACTACACTTGATTTCTAGTATTGTTTTCTCTTTTTGAAAAGAACTACAACATCTCTGCTGGCATACGTGTTTCAAGCATTCAGTTACCTGTGCTTCACCTTCTTTCCCCTCAAAACAGCCCATGGTGGGCCCATCTTCTCTTAGGTGAAAATCACAGACTTTCCCTTTGTAATTTCTCAGCTGACTTAAGTTTTGAGCAAGGAAGCATCAAAGTGCATATCCCAGACCATCGAGGGGAAAGATGAAGGTGAAACTAAGCGTGAGAAGCTTGAAAAAAATCTTTACTTCTTCCTAGATTTTGCTGCTGCTTAAAGTCAATGATGGATATTTTTCAGTCTTTTTTTTTTTCTATTCCAGATTTTTCTAGGCCCTTTTTGACCATGAAGTTTTTTTGCTAGGGGAATGCACACTCTCAATGGTTCAACAGTTTACTGAACTAACAAGTTGAACTGACTGGTCTATACTATCAAACAACAGACTGATTCAGTCAAACCATTGGTTAGAAAGCAATCAAATCAATGAAACAGAGAAGTCTGTAAATAGAGTGCTAGATGGTGCAGTGATCAATCTTGTTTTTCTGGAAAGATCGTATGAAAATATTCTGGGACTTCAAGGGAACAATGCCACTGTGTGTCCTAGTCATGGCCTTTGTTTTGAATTTCTGTGGTACAATCCCTAGTGGAACTCTTGCTCCATGTTACTCGTTCTGACAATGTTACATATTTATTATCCAGAGAAATGGGAAATTCTTGAGTCTAAAAGATTGCATTTCCCACTGAAACCTAGCCTCATATTTTTATTCTGAAACCTCCTTTTGTTTCTTATCATTACATAGAGAAACCTTAGCTCTAATTAAATTCTAAACCTGAACTTAAAAAAAAAATCCATAAAGTATATATTGACCATTCTTGTTTTGTTTTAATATGTATTTACCATCCATAGTTCTACCAAAACCCTCACCAACTTTCTGAACTAATATTTTTTGTATAACTTCTCCATCTTAAAAATGTTCAGGATTGATATCAACTAGAGATAACTGTTTCTAATTGATGTTTATACAATCAGCTTTGTAATAAGGGTGAGAGTGCTTATAATACCTAAAATATACTACTAGCCCACCATAGAAAAGCATTAATTAATTAATTCATTTTTTTGCTCATGTATGTCTTTACTTAACAAATACTCTTCATAATCGTTAAAATATTTTGCCCACCACTGGGATTGAGATCATGAATAAAATCAAACCCTGCCCTGGCTTCATGAAGTTTACAGTCAATGTAGTAGACAAACAGTAATTAATCAGAGCAATAAACTTAACATTTCCAAAATTATTATTAAAATGTGAGTTGTAGGAACTGTGAAAGTATATGTAATTGGGATTTTTAGAAAGTCAGAAAAATCTAGGCTGGTTTACCTTGGGCGGGGGAAAGAAATGATAGTTGTAATGCAAGGTCATTACTAGACAAAGATGGAGAAAAAAAATTCCAGGGGAGGGAAGCAGGTAGCAGAATGTGAAGCAGGAAAGTGTCTAAAAAGTGAGTTACTGAAGGGAGCCAGCCAGGGAGATTGGGAAGCAGAGAGCAAGGAAGGATATTGTAAAAGGTAAGGCTGGGAGCCATGAGAAGCCAGACCGAACTTAACTTTGGAAGCTGTTTACAGGTTTCACCTTGATTCTGAGAATAATGGGAAACAATCCAAGCATTTTAAGCTAAGATAGGAAATAACATGATACAACTTTTTTTTTTTTCAGTAAGATCATTTAAATTTTAAAAATGATTGGGGAGAGTCAAAGGTGAATGTAGGTGAACTGGTTAGGAGGTCATTAAAATGCTTCACCAGACTCAGAGGATTCAGATAACTATGTGAGACAATAAAGATTTTAGTCAAGTCCCAGGTTCATTGCAAATGGTCAATGTTAATCTGTTTCTAGTGTTGCTGCTATCAGTAATAAAGCCATGCATATTGTTGTGCAAAGCATTTAACAAACATACTTACATTTTTCTGAACTCACAAACTAGCAACATTAACTTAAAAAAGTTTATGCTTGAAATCTGAAAAAATAAAGCCAACGCAATGATGAATTTAAAATAGTTGTTCTGCTACAGATGTACAATAATTTGATACAACAAAGTTGTTTCTTTTGTCTCTTTACAACATTATGGTCAAGACTGTTCACCTTGTGTAAAAAACAAGCTGTTTTAAAAAAAAAATTAATGTTGTAAACATTTAATCCCCACATCACATTGCTTGCCGTCTTATTTTTATTTTCTTATCCTTTAACCATATACTTTTAACTAAAATGTATAATGGCCTTTTGAATTTCATTCTTAAACTTATTTTAGTCTACGGAAGACGTGGCACAATGCTGTACCGGCTTTGCAGAGGGAGAGGAGGAGTGACTACACCTGGGGAAAAACGCAGACTTGGAGAGGCACCTGGAGCTGTTCCAAATGTGCATTTTCTTAATAATTAGCACATCACACATCTAGTTAGCATCTCATAAATAATCATAGACTATGTATTTAATGAATCGCTTTACTTTGCACTGTCAGAGGTTAACGGGAAAGCAAAATGGTTTGCTTATTTTAAAAACGAGGCACAGTTATTCCTCAGGTACACTATGACTAAAAAATAATGAAATGCAGCAAATAAGCATCGCTCATACTAGTTTTAAAAACACAGAGAGCAATAGGTATATATGTATACATATCTGTCACATCTGTCAAAACACCCTATATTTATATGTTAGAAAATAGCTACCTATATACATTTATGTTGTGACAAGCATATGAATATGCATATGCTTGTGATTGTACATTTCACTTTTACTCCAAGCCTTTCTGTCAAAATCTTGTCCCAAGTTGCATTTTGATGGTGTGTATTTCTCGTCTTTTTTACCCTACAAGAAAAGAGGCTTGTAAAATGAACGATCACCAGTATTCGTACCTATATTTCTCAACACTGACAAAATGCTTCTATAGGATCTCTTGAAATAATGATTCTGAGAGCAAATACATTTTCCAAATGTTACATAGATTTTTAAGGTACAGGTCCTCTGAGAAGACTAAAATGGTATTAAATACCCGTGTAAACAGAGCGAGTTTCCTCTAATGTCAGTACGGCCACACTGGTGACCCAGCCACTGCCGTGTGATGTCATGACTAGGAGTTATTTGGGGCGCTGGGGAAGGGGCTTTTTACACGTGCCCTGACCTAAGCCATTAACAAATATGTATACACATGGGGCAGTGGGAATATGCCCTGTTTGTGATGGGGCACAGGGAATCTTGGGACGTACAACTTGTCACGTCTTCGAGAGCATCAGTGAGCAAGGCACAGGCAAGTGAGGATGGACACTGCACTGGAAGGCACTCACTAGCCTGGGACCGGGAGCCTTGCTTCTCCTTCCCAAGGCTCCTTTGTGCAGCAACTGTGCTCGGCACTTTATTTATGCCTCTGTCTGTCTGCAAGGTCTTTCTCTCTTTTTCTTCCCCAACCTCTTCAACATAATTTCCAATACAAACTCAATTTACCCTCATCAGATCTCTGCTAAAGCATGAAATAGGAACATCTGATTTCTTTTTGTGATGGCACATTATTTTTAATGTAATTAATGCTATCGAATACTTACACTCAGAGTGTTCCATTTTGTTTTTAAAAAGCTTACATTGGAAATCAAGAAATTTTAGTCTTGCCTGTTTCATTTTCTTTTGTTCATAGCCTAGACCAGGGCGTTCACCACACATAAGAAAATTAAGGGAATAATAAGAACTTTTTAATACATCAAGATATTTTCTTGCAGTTAACTTGTCTTAGTACATTATTACTCTGCAAGAGAAGTAACCAATTTTTTTACATTTTTGGCCCTATTTTTTTAAACACTACATTATATAGACTAGTGTTCCCTATAGGAGATTTCAGAAAACACTGGTATTATTGAGTGAAAGGTTATAGAAGGTTAGATACAGAGGGTTTCGAAGATACCCCAGCCCACCTCAGTGCGCTTCAGTATCTGCATCTGT
This sequence comes from Pteronotus mesoamericanus, assembly GCF_021234165.1. Classification (NCBI taxonomy): domain Eukaryota; kingdom Metazoa; phylum Chordata; class Mammalia; order Chiroptera; family Mormoopidae; genus Pteronotus; species Pteronotus mesoamericanus. Next base: position 17,660,729 of record NW_026555189.1, read on the forward strand.
AACTTGAGGAGTTTGCAGTGCCTTGCTTAATGTCAAATAATAAAATAGAACAGCTAACATTTTTATGCATTTGACAGTTTGCATTTACAGCTACTTCATTATTATTTCAAAATTACTTTTAGAGCAGTTTTAGGTTCACATCAAAATTGAGAAGAAGGTGCTCCCTACCTTCACACGTGCCTAACCTCCCCCATTGTCAACCCACCCCATCAGAGTAGTACAGCTGTTACAATTCATGAACCTACCCTGACACATTTAATAACCCAAAGTCCACAGTTTATCTGAGGGGTCACTCTTGGTTTTGTACTTCTATGGATTTATATAAAAACCAGGGGTAGGCAAAAGTAGATTAGTGAAGTTCAGACTAGTGAGAACATGAAACACAAAGTCTATTCGTGTGTGATTATTTATTAATAATTATATTATTTTCCATACAAACAACTCTAAACCTACTTTTGCTCCACCCTGTATAAGACGTGTATCTGTCATAGCCTCATACAATATTCACCACCCTGAAAATCCTCTGTGCCCCACCTGCTCCCTCCTTAACATGCCTCCCTGTGGGCCACCACTGAACTGTTTACTGTCACTGTCTACATAATTTTCTCACTATGAAGTAGGATGTTAGCTGTGTTTATTCTTTATCAGGTGAGGTAAGCAAAGTTCTCCTCTATTCCTAACTAGTGCACTCAGTTTTCTAGGGGAGGTTGTTTTGTTTTTGTCTTTTGTTTTTGTTTTGTTTTTTTTCCCATAAACTAGAGTTGGCTTTTGTCTTGTGCTTTTTCAGCAGCTATTAATACAATCATATTAGTTCTCTCCTTTAGCCTGAGAATATGATGGATTACATTATTGATTTTCAAATATTAAATCAGCCTTGCATATCTGGGATAAATCCCACTTGCTTGTGGTATATAATTCTTTTCATGTATTGTGGGACTCAATTTGCTAACATTTTATTGAGGATTTTTGCATCTATGTTCAGAAGAGACACTGGTCTGTAGCTTTTGCTTATTGCAATGTCTTTCTTGAGTATAACCCTGGCCACTCTCCTTCCATATCTGAAAGGGACTGTAGAGCATTTGCGTAATTTCTTCCTGAAATGTTTGGTAGAATTCACCAGTGTGTGTTTCTAGGTGTGGTGATTTCTGTTTTGGAAAGTTATTAATTATTGAGTGAATGTATTTAATAAATCTATAGACCTCTTCTGAATGTCTATTTCTTTCGGCAGATGTGTCTTTCAAGAAATTGGCCAATTTTATCTAAGTTATCAACTTTGTAGATGTAAAGTTATTCATAGCACCCTTTCATTTTTCTTTTAATGACCATGGAGTTGGTAGTAATGCCCTCTTCTTTCATTCCTGACACTAGTTATCTGTGTCTGCTCTCTAATTTGATTTTTCCCTCCAATATTTACTGTGGGAAACAGATCAAGCCCCTGGTGGGAAATCACACCATGCAGTGCACCCCTCTCCCCATTGATGGGAACTACTAGGGTTTTTCACTCTCGGGCAATTACAGTTCAGGTTTTGCTAGCCCAGCACTGGTTCCCACAGTGACATCTGTTTGCGGGTCTCCACCCTGCTAAACCCGGACTCCCTGCAGCAGCCTGGCTCTCTCTGCAACCTTGAGACCCACCATGTGCTTGTGTCCCCGTCTCTTGTGGCCCCTTGGAGAGCGGTTGAGTTTTCAGACGGATCAGCTTTTCATTTGTGTTTAGGTGTGGAGGCCACTTCCAAGCTCCTCATAAGGAGAGCCAGGAACCCCTTTATCTGCTTATTATTTGATTCTCAAAATAAAAAAGAAAAGTCAAGGCTTCGTCTGCAAACTTGATAATGGGAAAACTGAGTTTTAGATGCTAAGGAATTTGTTCTTAGTCATGAAATTATTGCAGATCTAAACTGGAACTGGATTAATATTTCTGTGTTCTTTCTCTTGTTACTCTTTCAACTCTTTCCTATCTCTTCTTCTATGGTTTCCATAATTTATCAATTCACTGATTTCCTGACACTTGAATTCAGCAAATGTTTATTAGGTACCTGCAATCATAAAGAAATTGGGCTATTTGTGACATAATAGTGAGCAAAAACCAGCATAACCTCTATAATATTGGAGCTAATAGTTGAATGGAGAATAGAGTTATGTCAGACAAAATATAAAATCACACAAAGAACTATTAAAGTACAATGATGGTAAGTTTCTATAATAAGTACATGGTACATTGTGAGCAATGTTCTGGAGGACAATGAAGACCATCTTAAAATTTAACAATTTAAATGAAACATGGAGGAAACCTACATAAAATATGTGCCAGGTACTATTCTAAACATTTTGAATATTTTTATTTAAATTTTACAAAACTATCCAGAAATGTAATAAATGTTATCTCTATCTCACATATGCCCACAAACACAACATGCATATACATACACAAATATACACACACAAGAATTTAACATAAAACATGTCAAACATCATATACTTATGAACCATGTCTAACTACAGAATCCATATTTTTCATTAACACCACACTACCTTTTGGGTAGTAGAAAGTCAAGCAGATAGAACCATATTGCTCAGTCATCACTCCATTTAATTTCGCTATTGGGGTTCAGGTTCGGTCATGTATTGTTGGCTATTTTGTTTTCCTCAAAGCCAAAGGCAGCGTGCTGTGGTCATACAAGCTGAGAAGCACAAGATTTGAAAGCATCACAGAAAGCGACCTTATCAGAAAGGCAGTTATGTGAAAATTCATAATAAAGGTGTTGAGATACAATAATCCATGGAATTAAACCAAAGTTTTCAAAATGGTAAAGAACATAAAGATCTATTTGTGCCAAAATTCTGAGCAAATATTTCTACTTCACACAAGTAATAGTGTTGAAAATGGAGAACAATATATAACCATGATGCAATTTGATTTCAAATATATCTGTATTTTCAGGTATTTTTTGAAATGCTGGAAAATATGGTAAATTATTCCAAGTCCCTCCAGTAGAGAACCAGAGAGCCAGTGACAGCATACATTCAAGGTTGTCATCTAGTGGTGACAAGCAAGCTGCAGGCTTGTGACCCCAAAGTGGTATCTGCATATCACTATCTCCTACCTTTTCCCTCTCCTTTATGAATTTGAAACATCTTATATAATGGCTTAATTTTTTTTAAAGAAAAAATGATGTATAATTTGTCTCTCCATATTTCTTCCTATAAAATAATAGTGTCATTTAACAAAAAGTAGTCGAGGAATACTGATTTCAAGATTGTTTATATTTAATAAAAATCTTGAATATTTATCATTCTTATTTAGATCATGGAAAGTAATAACATACCTTCTTGAAAACAGAGAATTCAACATCATTGCATTCCATCAGAGAGCACAGAAGATAAATTTTAGCATTTGTCAGTGTTACTCACCACCCAGGCATATTTCATTAGCTATTGTCAAAGGCACAGAAAACTGCCAATCACATTAACTAACTTCTTTTAAAAGCCATTCAACTGAGTTTAATTGTGATTAAGTGTATTTGAACGGAAGGAACATTAAATATACAAATGCCTCCTGGCAATCTTTTCAGAGTTGGTGGTGAACAACAGTTTTTGCTCAATGGGAAGAAACCTTTTAATGTATTCCAACAAAATAAAATAAAATAAATCAATGCACACATTTGGTTGCATTCAGTACAGTGAGTTTTGTTTTTTCTTTGCAGTAAAAGAACAAGAGGTAATGCTCAGCCCTTATAGGGCAAGAAAATAATGCTACCACTCACCTCAAGTCAGGATCCTAAAAGAGCCTAGATTCTTCTGTTTAGTTTTCGTCTATCAAGGCAACAAGTTAACCTCACGAAACTAAAAATCACAAATTCCATGCCCATTGCTTATTTACCATCTTCTCTCTACCTTTGACACCGCTGATTTTATTGTTTAGATTATCAATAAATTTCCTTGGGTCTTTTCCAAACAGGATAACTGGGTTCACATTGCTCTAGATTCTCCCTTTTCCTTCCTCCGTTCATTCTCACCTGGGTACAAGGAAAATCTGAATAGGCTTTCACTCTGTAGGGTGTGTCTTGCAGAAGTGTAGCAAATCTGAGGAAATGCTTCTGGGGTAATCAGTGAGAGCTTCGGGGAGGTGGTAGTGTTGGAGTCAGAAGGAACTGATTGAGTCTCAGAGAGGAGCTATCAGAGTACCCACCCAACATACATGACAGTATCACAGCAGCTCCAGTATTTTATTTCTCCAGGAAGAATTCCTTTAAGCAAATGGTGCTATAGCAAACATTCATCATCATGAGTACAAAAAACAGTGCCCAAAGTTCACACTGCTCTGACTCCTAACTGATTTCCATTCATTCCCTCTCTCCCTTCTCTCCCTCTCTCTCTCACACACACACAACACACACATAGCTCCTTCTTCAACACACATTTCCTAATATTTCAGATTCCTACTTTTTTGGTATTTCATTTTCAAAGAACTTAGAATTGCCACAATATTATGATGTTTCTCTTATCTGCACCTTGGAACCTATTATTCTCATTCCTTGTAATTAGTGAATGCCTTCCTCTTATATTGTTTTGCATACGTAGTTGATGTCTATATGTACACCTCTGGACCTAGCTAACAATGCATTTGTCACTTTGTTTTCAAGAAGAGATTCCTTACATGTATATAAATTGAATCATTCTGTCCCTTTTATTTCCTGTTTTAAAAAAATCAATGTGACTATTATATGGTTTATCATTTATTACTTTATACCATTATATATGATAAACATACTGTAAAGGTATTATTTTAGGCATTTAATTAATTAAATGCTTGTCTAGTTTTGCTCAATGAGTTTTTGCTGAAAGAACCAGGGACATGGAAATAAAGAACAAACTGACAGTGACCAGAGGGGAGGAGGAGGAGGAAAAAGGGGAAAACAAGGGGAAGGGGCAAGTCAAGGGACATGAGTAGAGGACTCATGGGCACGGACAATGGGGTGGGGTTTCACTGAATGAGGGGGGTGGGGCGGGCAGGGCAGGGGAGAGCAACGGGGGGGAGGGGGGGAAGGTGGGACAACTGTAATTGAACAATTTAAAAAAAACAGGTATTTCTTTTGTTCTACCAAAAACATTGCTTTTGACTCTAAGCTACCAAATGTTCACTTTATTTTTGGCGATGCAGCAAACAAGGCAGGGAGCAAGAACAAGGCAGGAGTCAATCGATGTTCTATTTCATGCTCCCAAGTGACAGTATTCAATCAGAGTCTACCTTCCACGTCAGAAGGTTTGGGAGGTGCCTATTGGACACCATCTGCTTATACATTGCCAGTTTCATCAGAGAGGATATTGAATTAACCTTGAGAACTGCTTAACATTACCATATTCTCAAGGAGAATCATCATTAGAATAATTGAAATAATAATATGTTGCAATCATAGGAACATTAATATACTGTGATTGGTACAAGGGAGAAACGACAACTGTTCTCTGGCCTTTCAGTTACACTGGATGGACTGCACTGTGACCACTACTGTTTTTAACCTTCCTGATGCAGAATGGGCAGATTCTTTTATATTTTTCTGAGGTGTTTCCCTCTATCTCCCCTCTCCCCTCACCCCAGTTTTAGGATCATACACAGCTTGGGTTATAGGAATACTTGTACCAGATTTAGGCCATAAGAAAGGCTTCATCTTAGATGAATTTTTTTCTTATAAAGAGATAGGATTGGAGGAAGCTGAAAAACCTAGAGAAACGTCAGCTCCATCAAGGAGAAAATCAGATGGGACTACATGCCTGAAAATAACCCCCGGCTGTAGGGGAAGGTGGGGGAAACCAAGAAGTACATGTTGGGTGAAGTAAAAAGAAGTTGGGAAGAAGCAAGGGAAGCAGCGTTGGCAAAAGGAAATCTGTAATGGTCATGCATGTTTGTGTCTAGATGGTCCCACTGGGGACTCAGTGGGAGGAGAAGCTTTGTGTATCATCATCTGAATTGTGTCTTTGTGTTATTTTCTAATAATTACGTTCTCCTCCTCCGAACAAAATGTACCTCCTTAACTATTACATAATTAAAGAGTTTTAGAGGACACATACATGGAAAAGATAATCATAATGAGCTATAAGCTAAAATCTATGAATCCTGCTTTTCAAAGAACTTGTTCATACTCTCTCCTAAATACATATGAAATTCAATACAGAGTTCAAATCTTTAGAAATGTATGTCTTCATATTATATCTTCTTTATTTATGAGATACTTACACATAAATTTTAGTTAAAAATACAAGCTATTTGGAATAATAGGTTGAATAATTATCTGGTGATTTTACTCAGTAGAGATAGGCAATCTTAATAATCCAGATTAATTAAAAAATACCTTCTCTCTTAAAAAAACAAAAACAAAAAAAAAACCTCTCTATTTTGTGCAAGGTGCAGACTCCAGGAGATTTTATACCTCATCTGTAGTGGATGTAATCTTTTTTCCTTGTCTTTAAAACACCAGAGGGAATTACAGGAATCATTGGTTCACTGATTAGTACAAGCAATGGACCTAAATTATACTCAAAATCAGTTCTCTGAAGGGCTTTTATTGGTGGTCATTATTTGAGCGCAAATGAATTTCTTAGCTATTTGGTGGTTGTTAGCCACCATAAAATAGGACAGACATGGAGTCATGGACAAATTCACCCCCCAGGGTAGAAATAAAAAAAAAGAAAAGCATGTTGTTTAGGGACAATGTCTTCCAATCCCACATTGAGCCTGTTCATAAGCAGAAGGGCTTTTTTTTATAGGTCACATGCACAAACCTTAAATATACTCTCAAAAATGCAGACTCAGAAATGCCACCTTAAGGCTGGCTAGGCAGAACATCTATTTAGAAATGAAGGACAGGAGTTTTGATTACCTTCTAGGAATATGCTAAACTTTTAAATGCCACGTGCATTGCCCCCACTAAGGGAGACAATCTCTCAGTTGGACATGTCCCCATGATTCCCCGTTACTGCTATGATTTCCTCAAAACACCATGGCCTTCCCACTGATCTTTCAGGGAAAGATCCTATATAGCCAGTGAGTCAAAAATATGGAAAATGTCTTGTCTACAAACACTTGCAACTTTCCATTTTGCAGGTGACGGAGAGTACCTTTAAGATACTACTGGTTCTCAGCTAGCTCAGATAGATGAGTGTCATCCTGCAAACCAACATGTCGCCGGTTCAATTCCTAGTCAGGGCAGCTGCCTGGGTTGCAGGTTTGGTCCCACATCAGGGCATGTATGGAAAGCAACTGATCACTGTTTCTCTCTCACATTGATATTTCTCTCCCTCTCTTTCTTCCTCCCTTCCCCTCTCTCTAAAATCAACATTTAAAACAATTAAAATAAGTCATTACTGTTTAAGAATCAAGGTGCTTGGGAGATAAGCACTTGTTCAAAGAACTTGTTCATACTCTCTCCTGAGTACATACGAAATTCAATACATAGTTCAAATTTTTAGAAATGTATGTCTTTATATTATATCTTCTTTATTTATTAAATAGGAAAAAGGGAAATTTAAAGTAACTTTAGGAAAGATATACTGATTATATATTAATTAAACAGTAACTTAATCAACCATATGATTTAATCAGCGCAAAGTTTTGCTGGGCATTTTTCCAGGCTAGGTGTAGCAAATAGCTTCTCATATAACACAAACACATGGTAAATATTCCATATATTAATATTAAATATTGTAGTTTAAGTCTTCACTGGTGGGCTCTTTTGGATAAATTGATAGTCCAGTCTTGAGTGCTAAATTGTGAAGGACTCAGAAACCATGTCTCGGTAGAAATCTGCTGAGACAGATTAATGACGTCCGTCACAGAAAAAAGGAGAGTAATGAGACCTAGTGCTGTCTGACACTAGGGAAAAGCAGTGCAGAGCAGGGACCATGGGGAGGTAGACAACAGGTAAACATTTATCCCAAGAGAGTAACCGCTTTCTATGTAGAAACATGGCGGACTTACAGCAAACACAGTCCTACCATAGTCAGATACAATGTCACATCGCCTCTGCTGTATGGGAGATTAATGTAAGGTGTCTTAGGAGCACAGACGAGAAGACTCTGAACCTGCTGGATGAGTCTAAGGAATATTTCAGAGCAAAGGAAACTTCTGATTGACTCCAGAAGCAGAAGCTGGATAGGCAGGAGTCATGCATGTGAGGCCGAAAAAACAGCACATGCAAAAATAACAATATCGGGGTGGGGGGAACGCATGCGGGAAACTTTAAGCAGATTAATTTTGTGGCGGCATAAAACGCATGGAGGGCCATGTTCGAATGGAGCCTGGACAGGTCGACTGTGGCAGGGTCCTAAGTACACCGTCAGTGATGTTGAACAGGTCTCAACGACACGCTGTCCCTGGTATCCCACCAAGGAAAAGTAAACTTGCATGAGCACAATTACATTTGCAGTTTCCCAGAACTTCTCAGACTGCCCTTGTTGTCTCCCTCATTCCAGGCTCATATTTGTCACTGGTACCCAGTTTGCATTTCCCAGGTTCTCTTAATGATTATGGTTTCTCATGCCTGGATTGGATCTGGTTATGCATGTACAATACTGTGTTTAAGGTCACAAAAAAAAAATTTTCTTTCACATTGATTCACTATCCTCACACTGAATGCACCTGGTTTTTATCTTCATCCAGTTCTCCCATCAGGCAAAGGCGAGTGTCGTTAGACTTGCTCGTCCCTCCACAATTATCTTCCCCCACGTTTGATTTAGAGACACATTATTATGAATTGAATAGGTCTGTGCTAAAATACCATCTTTGTCAAGGCACATTCTGAAAGGCTTTTTCTGTGGGGCATACCATGAAAAACAAGAGTAGACAGAACAATTAATGAAGGGAACCCAAAGACTGAACTGCACAAATCAATTTTGCGCTTCCTTTTCTTTTCCAATGTGTCTTCATTTATATTTCAACACTCTGCCTCCGATTAATTTTAGAGAATATATTTCCATGTCAAAATCCTTTCGACGGACCTAAATAAAGTAAATTAAAATGAAGATTGCTGTTGCTATGCAGCTGTATGTATGGATTCTAAGCTTGATGGGAATTTAAAGGCGTTTCTCCCTCATCATTCTTAATGGAGCCTAGAATTAGCAGCCAGCAAAGTTGTGGTGTCTGAGTTCAGTTATCTGTTCTATCTACCAGTTTGCTCTTTTTCTGTTCAAGCTAGGAATGGGGTAAAGTTGGGAGACACTGGAATCAAGCACACTTTCTTTCATCAGTTTGGTGAATTTGCATGGTTACCTTGCCTCTTTAAGCCTAATTCTCCCTGCTGTACAACTCTAAAATGGTACTGTTTGATTGTAGTAAGAATATATATGATAAAAACTCATACAGTGATGATTCTGTGTAGCTATCAAATTGCTACATATTAGACATCCTAAGGACAAAAGGGCCAAAAATTAAGGTGAGAACATTCCCTAAATCTAGCAGAAATTATGAAGCTACTGCTTGAGACAGACGCGAAGAAGAACTGTAGTGAACAGAACACATAGCGTCATGAACACAGAAGTGCATGTGTGGGAAAGCAGGCAGGGCAGGGACCATGACAGTAGGTGCAATGAAGCCTGTTTCCATTCATTAGTACAGAAACATTCATTACAACGAGCAGGTGCTCAATTAATGGATAAAATAAAGACTAGATAAAAACGATGAGAAAACAGAAACACAAAAGTGCAGTGAGTCAAAACTTGATGGAAACTTAGGGTTAATTTGTTCCGGTTGGTTCCTGGGACTCCCTTTATGAAATGATGCTGTGTTCTCTCCATAAGTGAGCAGTAGGTCTGCGTGTCTACTAAACTGGTCTGCCCACTGTAAGGCCTGTATTTGGAAGCACCAGAGGGCTCAATTCTATTTCTTACAGGGAGGCGTTTTGGAAATGTTTTCTCTGATACCTTTAGGAGGAAATGCACATGTTTTCTTTCATTTTAGAAACTTATAGAAACCTTTCCAGGTCAGGTGAGACCCCAGGGAAAATGCAGTGGTAATGGAAATGCTCTTGTGCATCTGTCTTTGTAAATATTTGTTTTTTGTGGTTTATGGCGTGTTTAGTGTTCCCAGGCTATATGAAGTCAAATTATAATTTGGAATGTGTTCCCATAGAAAAATTGTTCCTAAGTTGCAATAAATTATCAGAAACTTGCTTATGTGAAAATGCAACGTTCTCTATCCCTACATGTCATTAGACACTGATTGATACCTCCCTGTTCAAGGGTGGTAAAAAGACAGGGATAAAAATGTATCATGTACCTATTACGATGCTCTTCATGCATTTATTATGTAATTTAATCCTCATCATAAAACTTTGAGTGCAAATGTTATCAGCATTTTATAGAAAGAAAGACAAGTTTAGGATTAGGGAGATTAAGTAATAGGAGTATTTGAAAAGCTGTGGCTGACATGCAATATTAGGCATATGTAAATTGAAGAATTACACTAACTAAACCATCAACAAACCTTTGAAAAACACTGAGGTTTTGGGCCCCATAAAAAGGACTTATGAGGAAGCCTTGACTTCAAGAGGGTTTTAGTCTGCTAGTGATAAGTATGTGCCTTTTGCTGTGAGTTTTGAGAAGTCAAATTGAAAGTTGATTTGTAACCCATAAATATATTTTACTTTATAATAATTACTCAACAAATTATTAATATATAAACATAACATAAAATTTCCTTGTGATATATATTCTAGACATTAATTTACATATTTTCATTTTAAGTGGTATAATTTTGATGAAACATATGAATATATACATATGCATATGCATATATATATAGATGAGATTTCATATATGTAAAGCTCATAAAAAGTATTGAAACTATAAAACCAGGTTCATTTGATACCAGCTTCTTAAACAAGTCTCCCTCATAATAGTGTTCTTTTGTATCATTGTATTAGCATTCAACAAAGAAGTCAGGAATAAGAAATAACACAATTGCGCTATATTTTCAATAACTACATTCTTCCTGTTTCTGCAAGAATGGGACGAGGGACTGGGGCCGGCAGTTCACAGGTCTTGTGTGTTTAAAATTAACCAACTCAACCTGTTCCATTCCAAGCTCGTCCTTGTCTCCTCAAATCCAACTCTTTCTCCTTTGTTCCTCAGACCCATTATTTTCTCCTGCACTTTCCTTAGGCTCAGAGAAGCCTTGTAAGCATTACAAAGAAGAATCCTCATCAGTCAACAATCCGCCCACCTACACTTGCACTGCAACAGGTTCTTGCCACATTCTGGGCGAAATCCAACCACTTTAACTCCTGAGTCATAGGGCCTGTGATAATAGAAAATTTCCAATATCAGGTTAGAAGTCAGGTGCATTGAAAGAAACAAGGTTAAATGAACGTATCAAGTGTGAGACATAACTTTACATTTTTTTTCTAAGTAATAATTGAAAAAATGTGAATAGTAGAATCAAGGAAATGCTGTTCACATCCGTGACGGACTTCTGTGCCTCTGTCCATAGCATCCTCTTTTTGGAACTGCCTGCGCCCTCATCTGCACCTGCTGTACAGCTCTCCCCAAATGCTCCTTCTCATCACTATTTTTTGTTCAGCCAGAATAAAATGAAATAATGTTATTGTGATAGTTAATCCTGTTGTAGGCTTGCTATGTTTTGGAAACTATGCTAAATTATATATATGGCACTATATATAATATACAATCTTATCATCTCTGTTTATTTAATTTGCACAGAAATTAACTATAAAAAGTGTATTACACCGCACCATGTTATAGATAAGAAAACGGAGGCTTAAAGAGGTGACATTGTGGCTGAATTGTGTCCCCCCAAATTCATACATTGGAGTCCTAACCTCCAGTACCTTAGACTGTGGCTATATTTGGATATAGGGTCCTTGAAGCAAGTTGAGCTAAAATGAAGTCACTAGGTGGTTTCTAATCCAACATGACTGATGTCCTTATAAGAAAAGGAAAATACAATCCAGGGATACAAAGGGAAGACAAATGTAAGAGCACAGGGAGATGGCAGCCATCTACAAGCCAAGGAGGGGGCCTCGGAAGAAAGCAGCCTTATCAACACTGCCAACTTGATCTCAAACTTCTAACCTCCAGAATGTGGGAAAATAACTTTCTGTAATTTGATCCCCCCGCCCGCCCCATTATGTGGTACTGCGTTATGGCAGTCCTAACAAGCTAACACAAGTGGCATGAATTTTCCAAAATCCCACACTGGTACAGTGATAAAAACCAGGATTAAAACTCCAATAATTAGTTTCCTGATTCCATGTTGCATGCCACTGTGACTCCAACATTACATTGGAAAATGCAGTACCTATTGTTTCTGTATCATTTTTATTGGTAGCAGTGCACTGCAACACCTGATGGAATTATCATTGATGATATGTTTTGGAAGATCATGCTTTTAAAAGAAGAAAATGATCAGGATTTTGCACCTCCTCATTGTCTCTATCTAGCTCCATGCCTCCTATGTATAAACAGGTGAATGAATAGCACACCTGTACTAATATGTAGAAAATGAAGACGGACTCCATTTCCTTCACAACCCTCCTCAATTGGGTCATGCTGAATGTAAGTGCAGTGCTTTTCTCCTACTGTTATTAAGATTGTATTTATTTATTTATTTATAGAGAGAGGGGAAAGTAGGGGGAATGAGACTGAGAAAAAGAAACATCGATCACTTGCCTCTCTCACTCACTCTGACCAGGGACCAAACCTGCAACCAAGGTACGTGGCCTAACAAGGAATTGAACCAGCAACAATTTGCTTTTCAGGATGACACTCAACCAACTGAACCACACTGTTCAGGGCATGTTTCTGACATTCTGGTACTTGTGTTTTAATCATTCTTAACCAAGGACAACTAGTGGACATTTGCTAATGTCTGGAGACATTTTTCAATTGCCCTAATTGGTGATTGGGGTGTTCCTGGCATCTAGTGAGTAGAGACTAGGGTACTATAAATCACCCTATGCACAGGACAGCCCCTCGCAGTGAATAAATTATCCAGCCCCAAATATCAATAGTGCCAATGATGAAAAAATATGGTTTATATGCTTTATAGGGTATGTGATACATACTTTTTTCTTTAGAATATTTCCAAAACACAGAGTGCCTACATTACTCTTTACACCACTGTACTCAACTAGATACATATATGATGAGCGTGATGATGTGAGGGTCCTTCCCTTTTGGGGACCCTTCCTGCCAATGGAGTCTATTTCATATACCATATTTACATCCATGCATCATGAGAGAAGGGAAAATTACAGGTTCAGGTTAAAAGGAACTCACACATGCTTCTCTGAACAATTGGGCCTAGTTCTGTTATGGTGTCCAAATTCTGTAGGAGATGATGATCCCTATGCTAGGGAAGCCATCTGCTTCCCACCACGAAATGACTAATGATCTGAAGTTCCTGGATGTTCTGATCAGATTCTCAATTCAGCTAAGCAGTCTGTGAAATGCATGTGGGGATTGGCTCAGTCAAGTCTTCCCAGCAGCAACGACAGCTCCAGAAAAAAGGGTCCCAGTCACATGCCTTTAGGCTTCTTGAAGAAAAATATATCAAGAATAACTTACCCAGGGTTTTATTCTGTTGATTCTGTTTCTTAGAATATTAATTAGAGTTGGCAGTGATTGCCAAAGTTCGGTCATTATGCAATGGTAAAACAAACAAATTGAGGACGAGAGATGTGACTTATACTAATAAAAATAATTTTGGAAGTATTGGTTCTGTTTTATGGAATAGCATTCAGGATTTAGAGAGGTTAAGCACTAGTTGATAACGGTAGTCAAGATCTCAATCCTGCTCAGTATGACTCTATTGTTTTCAGCAAAGTCAGAGTTTGTTGGAAAGCTGTATCCCAGATCACTCCTTAGGGAATGCATCTTTTCCACTTGAAAGGCACTGGGGAGTGATGGGGCTGCTGTAACTGACATTCATGAGCTTGGGTGCTACCTATTCATCACCTACTGTACCCCTCATATTGTAGCAGCCATAGAAATGGATATTACTGTCTTTCTAGAATGAAAGCACTCTGTCCAAAGAGCCTCCCTTGCACAGTGACTGGCCTAGAGGAGAAGTTCAGTTACACATCTGTTGACTAAATGAATGAGTGGAGACACACAGGAGTTAAGGGAAGTCCTTATTATTATTAAATAGCTAATAAAGATCTGCTAGGGTTTAAAGCCATGTTAAAACTTCTGAGCCATATGAAACAAAAACCTCAGCGGAAAATAAAATAGAGGTTGTATCAGTTCATTGTTGTTGTATAAACAATAGCATCAAAGCTTAATGACTTAAAATGGCAACAGTTTATTTACTTTTTCTTTTTTATTGAATTTATGGGGGTGAATTTTAATAAAATTCTTTAGGTTTCAGGTATACAGTTCTATAATACATCATCTGTATGTTGTATTGTGCATTTACCATCCCAAGTCGAGTCTCCTGCCATCACCATTTATCCTGCTCCCCCAGCAACAATTTATTTAGTTTTCATCTTTGTGAAGTGGCAGTTTAGACAGTGCTCAGCCATGTAGTTCCTGTGTAGGGTTCCCACAAATGGTATTGGTCAACTGTAGGTCACATAGGTGGATCTCCTGACTGTGGCTGAGATAATCCACTGGGCTCAAAATTGTCAGACTGTCCCTAACACTGTATTCTGCTAATCAAAACAAAGGAGGAGACCAGAGCAGATCCAGGGGGTGAGGAAATACACTCTTCCTCTTGGTAGGAGAAGCTTCAAAGTAACATAAAAGAGAATAAATACAGAAAGCAGAGTGATGACCTTAGAAGGAAACAAGGAAACCAGTTAATCTGTTTTCCCTAATTTGTGGATCATGGTTTATTAAATCAAGCACAGTTTTATCTACTTAATTATTTGAAACAGAAGTCAGGAGACTGTATTCTAAAGGAGTATAAAGACTTTCTTTTAAATTTCTGTTCATGGATTAACTATGTTCAAAGATTTGGCAGAAGTAAATAGGCCTGGCCAAGAGCCAAACATGGTCTCCACAATTGGACAAGCTGCAAGGAGCAGGTCAGATTTTAGAAGCACTGACTGCAAAAACTCAATTATTTAAATCAAAAACCCAATGCAGATGATCAAATAAGTCGTTGACAGTATTTGATCTGGAGCATAAGGAACCATCTGCTCTTTATAAGCTAAAGCTTAGTAATAAATGCAGTCAACCATTGGCAGATTTAAAATTCAAATGCAAGTTGCATTATCTGGCCTTAATTCTAATGCAATTCAGAGTCTTAATTTCTATATTATACTGTACATTATCTGCATAGGAAAAAAACTCATAGAGCTTTTATCAAATTTTTCCACCTGAGGTCTAAATGTTGTCTTGTTATAAGTAAACAGGATGGCCCATATTCAACTAAGAGTGGCAACTGTGAAAACTAGTGTTTTCTTAATCCTCCCCCTTTCTTAAGAGTTTAGGAGGATGTCTGTTGGCTGGGAGGAGAAGGCCTCTCCTCTGTCTCTGTCTCTGTCTCTGTCTCTGTCTCTGTCTCTCTCTTCCTCCCTATGTTCCCTCCCTTCTCTCTCCTTCCTGCCCCTACCCAGCCTTCACTTCACTAAATGAATTAAGGAAATATATTTTTTAATGATGTTCATCAATTTAAGTAAGTAATTTTGTTATTTTCCTGAATTTTTAAACAATATACTACATTTAAAGAATGTGCCTCCTTTGCATGAATATTTAAAAATCTCACAATATTTAAAAAAACATCAAGTTGGCATTTGTAAAAGTTTATCTTAGTGGATTGGTAAGCCTTAAAGATAATTCTTTGACTCTAGATATAGAATAATAACTTAAAATTGAAGATACTTTTAATTTCAAAGGGAAGTTGAATGGACTATCTTCATTATTTTTTGGCATTTGCATTGAAGTTATGAAATTCTAATTTGTTTGGATATCTGGGGAGAAAAAAAAGGAAAATTACCTGAAGTGAAAATTATTTTAAATTAAGGATAAGAAACTGATATGAATATTGAAATTAATGAACAGGCCTCCAGGTTTGAACCATCACAATAATGTATTTTGTATTTTTTTGTATTCTAGTTAAATGAGGTATAAAACTTTTTTAAAAAATTGCCCCTAAAAATTTAGTTTAGTTTCTGTGTGTGTGTCTGTCAAAATAAATGTACAATTCCTTTCCCCTCCCTCCCATCTTAGCAGGGGTTAAGTGATGAGACTGTGTGCAAAGAAAAGATACATTTGGGAATTTAGAAGCTAAAGCAAGTCAGAGTTGTAAGTTTCAGGAACTTCAGACTTCTCCCATGAAAGCGGGATGTAAGACTTCCGGGGCAGGCTTTGTAGTCCAAAGTTACATTGAAAAGTCATTCTAAAACTTCTGCTTTCAGAGTGACTGTGACCAGTAGGCATTCCATTCAGGTTCATGCATGATGGCCACCACATTGACATCTGACCATAAAATATTTTTACATGACTGTTTACATGTTGTTTCATGGATGCTGTGGAGAAGGAAAAGGTTTTCCTCCAACTCTCTTAGCATCCCTGGAGGTGCCTGGATGTTAAACTGGTCAGTTTAACAGGAGAAAAACATATAAATGCATTTAAGTTTACATGACATGAGAACCTTCATAAGGAAGTGAACACTGGAAGAGACTTGAGTACTTGTAGCGTGGGCAGCCCTGTAGGAATATAACAGGTTAAGGAGTATGAGGTAAGTGTTGCAAACCAGAGGAAACTTAACCAGTCCTGTTTGTTAGAATTCTTCCATCATGCTTTTGTTTTGGAAGATAAGGATGTGCCTTTTCTCTGGGTGTAGAGAGAACGATCTCACACAAGGATTTTATGTCTCAGGAGAAAAAAGGTGAGAAGGTCTAAGAGACCTTCCTATTTCCACAGCTTTCCCAAAGTCCTTCACCTTAACTTATGTAATCTACCAAGGTGATGTACGGGGTACTGTGTCCTGAACTCCATCAATGCTTCTATTTATATTTTCTTAAAACCACAGAAAAGTAACCTGGAAGGGAAAACAAGAAAGAAAGGAAGGAAGGAAGGAGAGAAGGAAGGAAGGAAGGAAGGAATGAGAGAAGGAAGGAAGGAAGGAAAGAAGGAGGGAGGGAGGGCAGGCAAGAAAAGAAAGAAAAGAGAGAGAGAAAGAAAGAAAGAGAAAGAAAGAAAGAAAGAAAGAAAGAAAGAAAGAAAGAAAGAAAGAAAGAAAGAAAGAAAGAAAGAAAAAGAAAGAAAGAAAGAAAGAAAAGAAAAAAAGAGAAGTACATGTGTATTTGGTCCTAAGTAACATATGGAAAATTTAGATTCCAACTATGTCAAAACTCTAATAGCAGTTACAAGGGATGGTTTAAGATGATTGGAACACAACACTGTTGCAAGATTTAGCTATTGCCCCAGTAATGTAGGGGTCTTACTGAAGCTATGCCCACATGCAAGAGGCCGCGTTGGCCCGGATCTCAGTCCTGATGCAGCCCCTTGCCAAGCCTCGAGGACCAGCTGAGAAAGGACCAGCTGAGAAAGGTGGAGTGACTATCACCCCAGACAAGGCTGGGTTCCCTCCCTTTTCCCTACCTATTTCCCAGCAAGTTAATTCTAAAGAAAATAACAGTGTCAATGATAAAAATCATTAATATCAACACATAGTGTTATAACCATTCTTCTCCCACCCCATATTGGTAAAATGATTCCCTATGGGGTAACCAAACTTCACTACTGGAATTTGTACAATGGCTGACTTCAGTAGTTTCTTTGGAAGAATTAATTCAGATCAGATAAATTCATGTCAATCTTGTTCTTTGCCTTCGCTGAGATAACATTTCCAGCCATGTGATGACCTGCTGTGGCCAGGACTTTGAGTTGTAAATTGCACGTTTTGAATCAGGATTATGTCTATGATAGTTTTATATTATAAATACCAACAAAAGCCTGGGTAGTTCAGAAGTTATGTTTAGGTCACAAATTATTTCATTACATAGTTAGTAATGAAACCTTTTATTTTTATCATCAAAATATATTAAAAGTGTGGTTACTTACTATAATTAGTAAACTTGTCTTTAGCTAAGACCAAAAAAGATGTAGCAATATGAAAAATAGGAGGAGAAAGAGAAGGAGGAAGAGAAGACATGGACTTCCGGTGCTCATTGCCTTTTGGCTTCACATTTTCTGACTCTAATTCCCAATCTTTCAGCTTTAGTTTTCAAGTTATTTTAAGTTTTATGATTTATATATTTATGTGTCACCTAAATAGAAGTTACACATTAATATAAAAGTTATTTGATCATCTTAAATTGGAAATAATATCTTGCAGTTGCTGAGTGGGACACACTATTCAATGGTGAATAATTAATAATATGGCACTAACATATATATACAGGGTTGTTGTGCAACTGGTTGAGACTAAGACTGATCTCATGGGGGGCAGCAGGCAAAAGCTGGAGAATGGATATGAGAGACCCACAAGTCCCCCATCTCAAACGTGGTATGAGTGAGAAAGCATGGCCATGACAATGTGAACACATCAGCTTTAGTTTGCAATTGCTTATGCATGCCTAATCCAGGATACTTACTGTCACAGAAGCATATGATAGTTTATGATTGTGACCTAGAAATACACAGCTGAGAAAGTGTTGCTATATTTGAATAGTTTCAAAAAGAATAGAGGTAAAAAGCCACAGTTTACTGCATATAATTAGACAACTCATTCACCCAACACCAGCCTGGCTCTTGTTCTAGCTACTGCTTTTGGAGCCTGTTCTATGCAGACTCTAGATGTGTGCAAGTGCAGGCTGCCTGCTGGCCCCAAGTTCCTGCCACCCTCCTATGTCTCATTCTTGATGTTGATGTTTGAGGCACAGGGTAAGCCTTTGCTCCCACATATCCAAAACCCAGAAGCAAGGGTGGGAATGAATGCCCTGTGGTTAAATCAGTGACCGATGGAAAACCCATGTGGGTAGACTCATTTTTTTCCATCCTAGTAGACTAATCCATGAGATCCTGTAATCAGTCCTATTTAGTGGACCAGGTTTATAAATGCAATACAAAATTGTGTTGGATCTTCTTCCTTCCTTCTATCATTAGCCTTGCCCCTGCTTCATTTATTTTTATGTTTTTAAAATGTATTGATTTGCAAGAAAAAGAGAGAGACAGAGACTTTGATTCATTGTTCCATTTATTTATCCATTCATTGGCTGATTCTTGTCTATGCCCTGACTGGGGATTGAACCTGCAACCTTAGAGTACCGGGATGAAACTCTAACCAAGTGAGCTCCAAGGTCAGGGCTATCCCTACTTCTTGATATGGAATTGTACTTCCTTTAAAAGGATCACTTACAGCTCGATTTCCTAGAAATCAGAAACTGAGGCAAAAATATTTCCTCCTAAGACATGAACATGTGCTTATAACCAAATATGCTATTTGATTGGATTATAGCGTTATGTGTTGATTCTCTAAGGGGTTTATAACTAAGGCTGTTAAAAATTATATGGCCTCTTTCTCAATAAAACTATGAAAGTACATGTGAAAGACAGCATCAAAATTTAAAAGATGCATGTAACATGATCTGGTTTAAGATCCTATCTAATATATTCTATTTTGTATTCAGCTTCTTGAGGTCTGCTCAGCCTTTTGGACATCAAACAATTCTGTTTTCAATTAAGAAAAGAACACCTACAAATTTTAATGGAATTAATTGTGAAACAATGGACTCCATTACTGAAGATAACTTTTATCAAGGATAATTGAAGTGGTATAAATCAAAAAGAAATTAATGAACCTCTTCACTCTGAAACCATTCAATAGTGGTGCTTTATATGCCAAAAATAATTTATATTAGAGATACAGTTCCAAAGATAAATAATTGTTTACCATTTCTCCCTTTTTCTTCCAAAAGCAGCATATACATTTCATTGTAGGGCTAGAACAAAACATTTTATTTTTCATGTTTGGCAACACTATAAATATTCATAACCACACAGCTGTCAAAAAAGCACAACTGAAAGTGCTTAAACCACAAAGGAGGAACAATTCCTTGAGTAGTCCTTGAAGAAATCGCTCTGCATGTTCCATCCAATTGTTCTAACATTTAAGCTAAAACTCCTGACCTTCAATAAATAAACAGCGTCCGCCTAATGAAGAATATTCAAAGAACAAAAACATTCATCTTTGAAAAACTATTTTGCCTTTCCTCTGAGGAACTATTTCTGACTGCACCATCATTTTGATCTGGCTTTTTTATAATTCTCATTTTTGTTTTGTTTTCAAATCACTTTTAAATGTCAAGTTTTTTGTTGTTGGGTTGTTTTCCTTTCCTTGGTTCCTCTCTCTCTCTCTCTCTCTCTCTCTCTCTCTCTGATACATTTAGCAAGAATGTTTTGTTGTAAAAACTTTTCTACCTAGTCAAGGGATACTAAAAGTTTAGAAAGAGTTGTCACAAAACCAACTAAGGTCCTGCTTTCAATCCACCCTCATCACAAAGCAATGTGACCTATATCCTGAAGTTTGGATGCTATAGGCACATCAGTATGTAGACAAGTACCTTAAAGTAGAATGACAAGACACCACCCCACCTTCAGAAACAAACATAAAAACCCAAAGTGTAACCTCGGCTTTCTAATTTTTTAAAAATTTTATTTGTCTTTAGAGTGAGGGGAAGGTAAGGAGGAAGAGAGAGAGAGGAACATTGATGTGAGAGAGAAACATTGATCGGCTGCCTCTTGTATGCATTCCAACAGGGAGACCAAACCCACAACCCAGGTATGTGCCCTGACCAGGAATCAATCTGGCAACCTTCTGCTGTGCGGGACAACTTCCAATCAACAGAGCCACATCACTCAAGGCCTAATTCTTTTCTTTAAATTAACACTATTATGTCTATCACCTGACCTTATTTTGAGACTCTTGTTTTATGACTTTTTCCCCCTAGATTTTCCAACCATGGACTATTTTCATAAAATGTCAACGGTGAAAGAGGCTGGAAATCAACCAATCCATGCTACAGAGCATCCAAGATGCTGGGAGACAAAGCAAATTGTCCATGAGCACCTAGCTAGTCAGACAAGATTGTCTTCTCTGACTTCATTCTTAAATATAAGAAATGTTTCCCTTGAAACATCTGGAGCTTCCTTTAATGGTATTTAAATTATACGTCTGCAACCAGGAGTCTTGAATCACAGTCTTGAAACCAAACATGATTTGTAAAGCGCTCATGATTACAAGATCAAAAAGACTACATTAATATGACATCAGCTCATTAATTTGTACCTTCACTCCTGGCCTCCTGCAATTTAAAAATAGCTTCACTGATTATGGGAAGGTTTTCTTCCTTTTGAAAGAAAGGGGGGAAGGAGCATAATTGAATTTTTCGGTATTATCTTTGATGAACATTTAGACGCTCAGAGCCAAATTTGAGCTGGGAAATTTTAAATTCAGTTGGACAAAACCAGAGAAGAACACAGAGCTTAGGAGGGTTGTGGATTCAATGAGTGTCAATCTATTTCCAAAGTTACTGTCTAGGAGTTATGTCAGGGCAAATTGTGAACAGATATTTGACATTTTACTTTTTCTTTTGACTTCTTCGTGCTTCTCTGGCCTTCCTGAGAACTCGGCATTATTCTAAACGAATATATCAAAATATTTGAAATTCTAGGTTTTAATGAGTAAATCTGTTTCACAGGATTGCTCAATAATCTGATCAGCTTGATTTACAAGGAGAGCTTTGGGGAAAAATTCAAACATTTTTATGGTACCATGAGTTTTGTTTGCTGTTGTTTTAAGGCAAAGTTAATTACTTTATTTGTATATAAGGAATATCTCAAGAGAACTTTCCTAATTTAGATCAGGGAACTCTAAAGGTTTATTACTTTTTCATCATTTCATTATTTTTATTTTTATTTTTTTCCCCTGACAAAATAAATTCTTTCCTATGCCAGGACCATCACAATTGCTGTTTTCTCTACATCTTAAAATGTCCTTCAGCCTGTCCTTTTCCATGACTGGCTTTTCCTCAAATGCTACCTACTCCTGGAGGCCTTTGCTGACTTCCATATAAAGGGGACCTACAATTTACAGCCCAGTCATTTTCTCAAATGGAAAAGTGGTGCTCTTATCTTTCCGCTGTTTATCCATATGTTTCATGATCGCCCTAGACTTTGTCTTACCTGTGTACTGGTATATTCTGAGTGCCTAGACAGGTATAGAAAATACAAATATGTACTGAGTAAATGCAAGCATCTACAGGACCTATTACTAGAGTTCTCTCTGCTCTGAAAAGAGTGGCTGGGACATAATTTTTCAAGTTAGGGCATAAAGAGAAGTATAGGAGGAAAATATTTTTCTTAACTCTCCTTTCAAGAGTACTCTACAAATACTCTAGTATTCTAAATAATATATTCAATAGACAATAACAACAGAAGTTATAATGTATCAAGCATTTACCAGTATAAATATTTTGGATATGTTAACTCAATATGAGGAAAAAACAATGGCATAGATAATTATCCATATTTTATAAAGATATTGACACACAGATGGCTACAGTATCTTGAACTTACCTTTGGTCATTTGCCTGTTAGAGGGCAAAGTTCTAGAATCTGTATAGTTATCTACTTTATTATTATGTTTCTTGTAACTAAAACAAACATAAGAAAAAATATATATATATGTGTGTGTATATATAAATTTGTAATCAGAGTCAATGATTATGAATATCAAGATATTTTTATATAATTTTCCCATTTTTCTATTAACATATTGAGCTTAGTGGATAAAAATCATAGAGAGTACAGCTGCACTCTGGAACATTCAACAACAAAGCTATCACCACTTCTAGTTCAACCCAAATGACAGAAAGGAGAGGTTAATAGACCTAGAAAGTAAGAGTTATTAGGTTTGATTGTCTTGAGAGGGGAAGTAAACATTGGCCAAGGGGCTAATCAACCTAGGGTGACCCCATAGAAAGAGAGTCAGTAGAATAAATACCCTCTCTTAAAATGGATTTTCTAAAAGCTAGATCTTGAAACCAGGGCTCATGTTTAAGTGGTTTATTAACAAAATGCTCCCAGGAGAAAGCAGAAATGGAGTAGGGAAATGAAGTCAAACAAGGATACAATTTCAAACAAAGTTCCACCTTTTGCAGGAACCTGCAGGGAAATATGAGGTATAAATTACCTCCCACAGAGCTTGTGATGTCTCAAGGCAGAAGAATTGGACTTTCCTACTGCTGTGCTAATCAGCTATTACTTAGGGGTCAAGCGCAAGCACATACATTCTTAAGTATTTCCTACTTTTATTTACATATGGTTGTATTAGTTTGCCAGGGCTGCTATAACAAAATACCACTGACTAGGAAACTTAAACAATAAAAATCAATTTCCTCCCAGGTCTGGATGGTAAAAGTCCAAGATTAAGGCATTGGCAGGTTCTCTTTCTCCTGAGGCCTCTCTCTCTGGCTTGCAGATGGCTGTCTTCTTGTTGTGTCTACACATGGCCTTTCCTTTGTGTGTGTGTGCATCCCTGGTGTCTGTGTGTGTGTAAACTTCATCTTCTTATAAGGACACCATTCAGAGTGAACTAGAGCCCACCTTAATGTCCTCAATTTGACGTAATTACCACTTCAAAGGACCTATATCCATGTGCAGTCACATTCTGAGGTACTGAGGGTTAAAGCCTCCACATAAGAATTTGGGGATTCACAATTTAACCATAACCTTGGTCAATTTGGCTCCATTAGCCTTAGGAAAGCCCTGCAAAGAAAGTCACAGGTAAGCTGAGACTAGACACACTAATAGTGCAAGGATGTATGCATATTTGGGAAGAGACCAACAGTTAGTGTCTGTCATGTTGTGATGTAATTTTAACTCTACCCAGAGTTATGGCAGGCTCCCCACTTTGAAAGCACTGCCCTCAACAAGACCATCAGATCATCAGACACCAGCTGCCAGTTCTGGTGTTCCTAAGCAACCCCTCTGACCAGCTGGCCAAATTTGTGGATTCCCACTATCCCTCAGGTTTGACAATTCACTAGAATGACTCAAAGACTCAAGAAGTGCCCTACTTATGATTACGGTTTTATTACAGAGATTACAAAACAGGACAGGCCAAAATAGCTAAGAAAAAATGAAATGCACAATGAGAGGTATGGGAGGGTCCTAAGCATCGAGCTGCAGTGTTCTTGCCCTGTGCCAACAGGACTTGTCACTCCCTAGGTCCATTATGCGCTCACCAACCAAGAAGCTCACCCAAGTTGCAGGTGTCCAGAATTTTTATTAGTTCTTCATTGCATAGGCAATATTCATTGAATCATTTGCCATATGACTAAATTCAATCTTCAATCCTCATAACCTGGGTAGAGGTTGGAAGGTCAGGTTGATATCAGTTGGCTCAAAAATCCAACCCTCTAGTCGCATGTTGATCTTTCCTACATGGCCAAGCCCATCCTAACTTTCTGGAGGTCCATCTCCGTAGGGGTTTACTTACTAGAAGTTCACCATTGAGTTAATTTATTAGCAAAAACTCAGCTGTGGCCCCACCGTGAATAACAAAGATACTCTTACCACTATGGAAAGGATTTAGAATTTCCCTCCCAAGAACCCAGGACAAAGACCAGATAAATTTTTTATTATAAAACGGTAACCCAATGTCACCCCCCTACCTCCATCTGATCTTCTGCCAGAGCTCCCCAAAGATCCAAACAAACAGTAAGCCACATAACTATAGTTTTGGGAATAGGGGGGAAAAAGGCAGAAAGTATAAATGAATTTTTATTTAATGTAAACAGTATTTTAAAGAAAAAAAATGAAAAGCTCAGAGGGACCTGGTAGGAGTAGATAAAATGACTAGGGAAGTGAAGAAAGTGATGATGCATTCAATGTTTCCACTGATTACCTAGAAGGTCTTTGATATATCATTTAGCTGACTCTTGACTCCAGTTTTAAGATGATGAAATTCAGACCTGAAGACCTATATTACTTTTGACTTAAAAGATTATGGTTTCATGGAGTCCATAATTTGCATTTAGCCACTATTATTAATATGAGTCACTTACATATGAAACACTTGGTACAGATTTATTATGGCTGCTGGACTACAGAACCAAGGCCACAAGGAGCTTAAAGGGAAAAGCCGCAGTTTCATGGGGTAGTTGCAATATGAAGGTATTATGTATGGACCTCTAACAGGTCCCAATCCAAACCTCCAAAAAGAGATCTGAAAGAATAGCAATGTGTTGTTCAGTTAATGCCATCAGTTTTTTTCCTATATACCTCAGAATTCATCCTGTATGAAGTCCCTGGAAAAAATGGCAGTCATGTCACAATCTAACTGAAATGACAATTGCTATAAATTGTTCTATAAAACAGGAACATAACTGAGATAATTATGAAATAATCTGAATGATACGCCCATGACTAACAAAACTGTGTGTTCTCCATAATCAGGAACATCCTTTAGCACCTCAACACAGTGGCAGGCTTTTAGTTGGTGCCAAATAATTGCTGGATAAATGAAACTTTCCTTATTTTGAGTGCAGACAATGTGATTTAACTTTCTGAGCATTGGTTTTCTTATTAGTAAGTTGAGCATGATACTCTCTTTAGAGGTTTATTATAGGGTTTAATTTGGGTCATATATAATGAAAATTCTCCTCAATTTAAAGAGCTAGAGCAGAAGAAATCTCTGAACTCAAAGTAGATTTCTGAGCAATGACAACTGAATGTCTAAGTACCATTCCCTGCCCCTTACCTTCTTCAAACCAATACTCCAGCCCTCCACTGACCTAAATTCCAGTGTGAACCAGTCACAAGGACAGTATTTCAGAGTCAACAACTTAAGTTAGCATGCCCTCTCTATATTTGCCCTGCCTCAGTGCATTTAGGACCACTTGTCAGGAAAAGGTTATTTAAAAACAAAATAATATATAGTAAATTATTTAATAAGCCACGGTAATAATAGTAGGAATAGTGAGAGCTATTTTACTTGTATATACTCCTGCAATTTTCAAAACTTCCCAAATGGGCTTGCATTGTTTTTCTTATTTAAAAAAGCTTCACGAATCTATTATACAAATAGCATTCTTCAGTGGAACTTCCATGGAACAGTTTATGACTTTAAATACAAAGACTACCACTAGGATGTTTTGAGGCCAAATAAGCACAAGTTGGAGAGGGGAAACACACTTAATTGAACAAATTATTCTTGCATGTTTTTCATCAAAATTTTCTTTCATCCTAATTGTCAAAAGATAATATTAGAACTGGACAAAATACAGTATGACTTGTGAATAATCAAAAGACCCCATACAGAATATGAATTCATGCTGGCTGAATTCTGAGTATGTGTAGGAGGACTCCAGAGACTGTCTGCAGGTAGCTTATTATGTTGCTCTCTGTTTAGAAGTCCAAACTAATGGTGCATATCACTTTAATGAGTAAATGAAAACCTATATAAAATAAATGGTCCATCAAATGAGAAAAAAGAAGATACATTAACAGGTATTAATGTATCTTTAGCATTGAATGGAGTCAGTCTTGTATATATTCTTATAACTTCTTGGAAACTCCCAAAGGGAGCCAACTTTCTCCCATCATTCATTTTAACCTCTGTGTCGTGATAATCCATCATTATGAAAGGAAGCATCTGAAAAGACTGTAATAACCTCTTATAAAGCCTTGCCTATCATCCATATAAATGATGAAGTTTGATTCTGCTGATGATTGAATTGAAAAAGAGGAAATAAATTTAAATTTTCTAAATGGTTAGTTTAAAAAATCTGCTATGTATTGACACTTGAATGGAAATGTGTTAAATAGAATAGTATATTTTATTATGTGCATATCTAAATTATAAATCTCAAACCAGCTCTACAAAATCAATATAATTATTCCCATTTAAAATTGAGAAAATTGAGATAAAATGAATAACAGAATTGGCCAAGGTCACATAGAAGTAAATGATTGCTCTAGCTTTCCAATTTGAATCCATGTCTGTCAGATTTCTAATATTTACTCATTGATTTCCATTTTACAACCACAATTGAGAAAATCATTAATGATTTATTTGATGGCATAAAAAGAACTTGGTTTACTATAAGCTAAGTTCTGTGCTAAGATGTGTACATGCATTTTCTCATCACACAGTTTCATATACCTACCTTTATGGTAGGTTATTTGGCATACCACATTCTCAACAGAGGTGAGAAAGATGTCTCTTATTATATTAACATCTTTTATTATCTGAAGAATGGATGAACAAATGAATGAGTGAATTAATAGAGGGTACAGTTGAAGCCATTAAGTCTACCTGATTTAACTATAAATCCCACGTAGACTGAAGATAAATGTAACATTTTAGGTGGTACCATAGGTAATTATGTTTTATAGTCTTGGTACTTAGCTCATTGATTTTGGTAAGCCAGAACTGGGATCAACAAGAGAGTAGGCCATGTTGTTGACAAATACGATTACTTAATAGTCACACATGTTTGGGAAAATAATACCTCTCAACTTTAATCCCAACCCTATCTTCATCTTAATCTAATTCTCAACATTGCTGACATGCTCCTCCACCTGTCCTACAGTTACTACATTAGCCATTCATTTTCAGTTTCAGAAACACTACACATTGACACCTTCCACACTCTACATGTCTTATTTCAATCTGGAATATCATTTCCTTTCCCTTTACCCAATATTCTTTCATTTGGAAACACATCCAAGGCTTTATCCTCTTTTCCTGATCTATGTTCCCTTAGCATCTTACTCAAGTAGAGTCCTTACCCTAGTATGTAATGGTCTTCATTCCCTTATCTATATTTCCCTCCACTGCGTAAGCCAGTTGAGGACAGAGATCATAGCTGCTTGATCGTTCCATCCCTACTCATTGAAAATATGAAGAATTTAGAATCACATTGAAAGTCTTATTGTAGTCTATAAAATAAACGACACAGTGGTGGCTTTATTAAAGCTCCATACATAATTGCTGCCAATATCCCTAGGATGTTTCTGTGGGGCAAAAAGGAGATGTATCTTCCCTGAGTGAGTATTATCATATTCTACCCTAGAGACTCCAACAAGAATGAAGCCCTGCCATTACCTGGATTTTGGCCTCGTGAGACCTGTATCAGACTTCTGACCTACAGAGCTGTGAGAGAGTAAATTTGTCCTGCTTATGCTGCTTAGTATGTCATAATTTGTGATGGCAGCAATAGAAAACTAATACATGATCACAATTTTTATTCCATTGGGATGTCTTTGTTGATCTCACTACCAGACCGTTAGCTTCTTGAAAGCATGTCTGAGACCCACAACTTGCTTCTGCACTAGCCATGAGTGCTAAAATGTTTGAGTATAAATTGAAAAGAAACCTGTATGCTGCCTGATCCAGTATTACTCCTTAAATCTCAATGGAAACATTCTGCCATTCCAGTGTTTGAGGATGTCTCTAGTGGTTAAGAACTCATTATCTATGGAATGCCTTCTGTGTTTATGAATCCACCATCTACTGAGGCAATCCCCGTTTGGTCTTTGGAAGCTGCTGTAAGGGAGGAAAAACATAGGTCAATATAAAGAGAAATTTCTAATTCTGTTCATTGATAAATGACCTTAGTTTTGCTATTTAGAATAAGCTAAGTTCCTTTCCATTATTCACATAGGAACTCCTAACATTTTCCTCCATGAGTCCTGCCTCCAGTCTAAGCATAACCTGTTGGTCAATGGCTTCTGAATGCTCATCCTGCTAAAACACCTTTGGGCACTCTCAAGTTTGGTACTGACTCTTACAAGTTTGATCCTCAGTCTTTGGACAATCCCACCGAATAAATACTTTTTACAGGAAAATAGATTATGAAAAAAATTGATTGTCTTTTTTTTTTTGTTTGTTTTACCACAGGCAATACATAAAATGAATTTTGGAAAATATGAGAAAAATATTCTTTAGCAGAGTCATAACGATCTTTGTAAGAGTTAAAACGCTACCTGCACCAGGCAGCTAGAGGCCGAGAAGCAGCCGATGATAAATGCAGTTAGCCAGACGCCACTGGCGATGGATAGGAAGAGGATGCCAGCAATAAAGAAAGAGAGCAGGAGTAAAATTTGGGATATATTTTGATAGTATAACAAGAAGTTGCTGATGAATTAGGTGTGTGTACGATCAAAGACCTCAGAGATGATTTCAAGGTCTAAGAATTGAATCTTTTAAAAGGTAGAATTGCCATTTACTGATGTAGAGTGGCATGCAGCAGGTTTACGTTTGAGGGAAAAAAATCTAAAAAATGAGTTTTGAATATGTTCTTTTTGAAATACCAATTAGCAACCCAAGCGGAAGCATACGGAAAGAAGTTGGCTGTATTACACCGAAAAACGTCCAGGTTAGAGATATAAAACTATAAGCTCTCAGTGGGTAGATGACTCTTTTTAAGTCAGGACAATGGATGTGGAATTTAGAGAGTAATTCCAGATGGAAAAGAGACTCAAAGCCTCAGTACTTGACACTATAATACTTAGGTATTTGGAGATGAAGAGAAACCAGAAAAAGATATAGAGAAGCAACAGCTAGTCAAAAGGACATACAAGAGAGTTTTGTACTAGAAATCCACAGAAAAAAAATATTTAGAAAAAATAAATGATTAGCCCTGCCCTGTGTGTTTCTGTTGGTTGGGAATTATCATCTCACAAATTGAAAAGCCTTGGGTTTCCAGGCTGGGGCATATTCCTGGGATACTGGTTCAGTCCCAGCTCAGGTCAGGTCAGGTCCAAAAGGCAACCTATCGATGTTTCCCTCTCACATCAGTGTCTCTCTCTCTCCCTTTACCTCTCTCTAAAATCAAGAAGCATGTCCTCTGATGATAAAAAATAAAAAAATGATTGATTGATGGTGATAGATCAAATTAAAATTAATAAACTGAATGGACATTACAAGGTTTACTGTAGGAGGTTTCTCATTGAAATTGTGGAGGTGAATGGCTCATTGAAGTGGGTGTAAGAGAGGATTGGAAGAAGTGATTTAGAGAGCAACAGAAGTTGAAAATTTTTAATGATATTAAAATTAAAGAGAGAAGATAAATAGTGTGGTAACTCAAGGGAGATGAAGTACGTAGAGATACTAGTTTTCATTGTAGATTAAAGAAATTATAGCTCCTTCGTATGCCACCGAGAATTAGCCAACTAAGGAGGAGGGACAGACAATGGGGAGAGTGACAGGGTGGTTGCAGGGGTGTGTTTGTGGATTCAGATAATGAGAGGAGAGGGGAATCTGTGCATCAGGGAAAGGGTTCGCCTCAGGGCAGATGGGATTTCAATTGCAGTAATAGGATGAAAAATACTGGACATGCTGATACAGATGCAAAGGATTGGCAGATATGGAGTTAGCGGGGGTCTGTGAAAGTAATCTTCAAAGTGCTTGAAATTTCTCAGTGAAATAGGAACCCAGGTTATAAATCAAGAGTGAGGACTAAAGGTTGAGCAAAGAGGAGAGGCTGCGAAGTAATTATCTTGGATGATGGAATAATGATGAGATTAGGATTGCTAGGCAGCCCATTTGAGGTTAGAGTAAGGGATTTAAAGAATATTTCTTGATCATTCATTCATTCATTCATTCATTTGTTCATTCATATTTACTTGAAAGAAGGAAGAAAAAAATGTTAATTATTTCCTCTTGATTCACATGATTTTATACAAAATATTCCATGTCTGGATCCAGGCATCCTCTTCAACCCTATTTTTCCCCCTCCTTCCTTCCCATTTCAGCTCCCCCACCCTTTCCCAGGGCCCCATCCCTCAAACATAAACACATGAAAGTTCAGACTCAGTCTGTACTTATGAGAATTTGTATTGCTTATTGAATCAGCTATCTGTGAAATCTAATCCCATATCTACCATTCACCCATGGTGTGACCTTGGATGCTTCATCTCTTTGAGTCTTTGTTTGTTCATTTGTAAATTTTTAAAATCCTTCTTGATAGGTTATATGGAGATTTTAAAAATTTAAGAATAAGATAAAATACTGAAGTCATGTGACTTTTTCTACTGTTAATTCTTCCTTCCCAAGCTATTTTCTTGGCAGTTTAATATGCTTCACCATTTGTGAAGACTTCAGAAATTCCCCAATTTCTTCCTACTCCTAAAACATAAAACATTTTAATAACATTTACTACAGCAGTTGTACATGAAAAAAGCAAATAATGTAATGTTTACCCCAAGGCACAATGAAATCCTTGCAGATGGGAATCTGCTATTACTCATTTTGTATCATAAAACCTAACTAAAACACACACACACTCCATATTCCATAATTAACATTTGAATTCTGAGAGGGAGAGGAGGATGAAAAAAGGGAAGGAAATCACCAAATCTAGGAACTTTAAAATTAATTATAGAATCTAGGTTCAAACAGGCACTTGGAGAGATAATTAACATTAATGTGTTTGGAGATTTTCAAAGGTAAAAGTGGAGTGATAAATGATAAAATGATTTACATATATGGTTGTGTATGTGAAAAAGAGAGCGAGAGAGAGGGAAGGGGAGAGAGGGAGAGAATTGTGAATAAAATAGCATCTCCAATAATTTTCAAATGTCTCTGAAGAGCAAAAATGATCCCAGTTGATAGTTGCTGTTAAAGTGATTCTCAAACTTCAATGTCACCTGAAGCTCAGGTGACTAGGACCGCCCCCTAGACTTTCCAATTCAGGAGGTGTGGGCTGGATCCCCACAATTTGCATATCTAGCAAGTTCCCAGGTGGCGTCAATACTATTGGCCCAGGGCCACACTTTGAGCAAAGCTGCTTTAGATAGTCACCTCAGAGCTCAACTCCAGGTTCAGTTCCTTGCATGTGACATACTCACCTCTCTGTCACTGTAGGCACACTGCTGAGACTTTTTTCCCTTGGCTACTGCCTTCAGAAGACAAGGACGCCACACAGGTGGAGAAAAGGACACATAGGCTGCCACTTGCATCCTTCTACCTCCAGATAAGCCCTCCTTCCCCATGCCACCATTTACATACAGGTGGTCCTCTGTATAGGATGCAAGCAGTAGAGTCCCTCCCAGCTGACTCCTGAGATGTTACCCTCTCCTTTGCCAGGAGTCTTTCTAAAATGTAAACTAATTATGCCAGATCCTGCTTCGTGACCATCATTGAGGGACACCTACCAAACAGAGACTAAGTTCTCTACTTCTCCTGAGCCCCACAGCTCTCTCCACTGCAAGTCTGCTCTGCCTGTCTTTTCATTGTCACTGGACATGCAGCACTTTCACAGAGCTGCAGGTAAATGAAAGGCAGGAGAATGCACATGAAAATCCATATGTACTAATCCAATGTTGCTAACATATTAGGGGTATGACTCCGCATAAGCTTTTTATCCCAATTTGACCGATTAAAAGATTGAGTCATTTGAGAGCCAATGACACAAATCTTGTTATATAGGAACCTGTAAATGAGCCTTCATACTCCTCATCTCATTTGATTCACATAAACTATATAAACATATCAGGTGGTTACCTATTCCGTTTCATTTCCCCCTTTTAATTTTCTTCTATTGCCATAGGGTACGAGTATTAGGAGATGCATTTTTTTTTTTTTTTTGCACCTAAAATCAACTCTGTCTTCCTCTTCTGAAGACACAGTAACCCAGCATTCTATCTGCCTGACCAAGCTCAGTGCCTTTCTGTGTCATACCTTCCTCCCTTCACAGGCTCAGGTGCTAAAAGAATGCAGAGAAGCAATAAGTCAGGACTTTGAAAAAAATTTTTATATTTCATGTGTGACGATATTCTCTGTCCAGTCTATGGAAAGGCAGAGTAAAAATTAATCCTTATTCAAAGCAGCTTTGAACTGAAATATTTAGAAAATCAGGAGACAGATGAGAGAAACAAATGGAATGGACTTATTCTTTTTGAACATCAGAGTATGATAAAAAAGAACAGACTGGGAAGGAAAACAATTGCCCACTCCATGGTCTCACTTTGCATTCCTGGCGCAGTGTTCAGAATACAGAGAAGAATGGAAAGAACAAATAAGTCAAGTTGATGAAGCCGACCAGCTCAGTGGTTTCCCCTATTGTCATAATTAAATAGCGGGCATGTGTTCCATGTACAGAGTCCATTGTAGATTGGTTTACCTACTGCACATTCCCTTCCCCAGAAATCTAACCATAAAATTTTACCCCACTCTCCACTGTGTAAATTTGACTTATATATCTAGACTCAATCCTGTTGTGGATCCTTACCCACAATCTGCCAACCTTCCTAATTTTTGTGTTCCCTGACCCTAGACTACTTAGAACCCAATTTTAGTTTATCTGCATAATTCCAGAGTTTCCTGCATTTGAATCTAGCCTTTGTCCCTTAAGTTTTCCTTTCATCTAGCCTAGCCCTGATATTCAGAGTTCTGAGAGCTACCTTGTATTCTTTACGCACCACCAGCCAACTAGCTCTTAGGGTAGATTTGTAATTCACCTTTAATCCTCTAAAATTGGTTCCAATACCATTTACAGGTATCAATACCTTAGACTTAGTATTCTCAGAACCAGAATGAACCCTCTCTATAATTATGCACAATACTTATGACTTCAGACATACATACACACCGTAGTTTTTCCATGTCTGTTAACCATCAGTATACCTTTCCCCATTCCAACAACAGAATGGCACTGACATTCTGTTTTGTTCAAATAAGAAACCCAACACTCATTCTGTTGACCCACTTGTTGGATGGGGCAGAGGTGGGGAGAGCTCTAATACTGATACACAATCTAACCCACAGGAACGCTGGATGAAAATTATAAAGGCTAATATCAGGCTTTCTTTGAATTCATAAACACTGAAGATCTATACCTTTTTACCATTTTACTTGTTTTCACTGAAAATTTCTCACTGACATTTTCTGTACTAAGATTATCAGAAGGTTATGAATTTAGTAGGGAAAAAGGTACCCAGAAATGTAGGGCAGACAAGAAAGTAATTTTATAGTTATTCAAACTAATAATCTAGCAACTCATTTTTTTAAATTTATCTATGTCTATGTCTAGGCACGTACATACAATTAGGAAACATGCTATCAACCCTGGGGGTTTTGCCCTCGTGTTGACATAAAAAAGTGTTGCCAGACACCTTTTGGTGCTATAAATGGAACTGACCCTCTGATCTGACCAGAATTAAATAGTTCCGCATCAGATCATAGCGAGCTTGATCACTTATACCTCCATGAATTTTTCAAGCCTTTCTTTTAAATCTCCTTCATAATTTATTCATCCATTCCTCGGCTACAAAGGAATCTGAAGAATGTCTTCAGCTTTCGACCTTTTATTTTCCAATATCAGATTATTTGTCCTGCTCTGATAGCCCCAGAAAGCTTTCAAGACGTGTGTGATGCATCCAAATTTCTCTTTGTTTCCTAGAGCTGAGATGCAACTATCACTTGGAGGGCAATGTATGAAAAGGAACAAGGCCGACCTGAAGTAAACTGGCTTGTGCTTATTGTCAAAAAACTTACTAACTTTTAAAATAAAAAATCTTAGCATTATGGTAATACATAAGAAGAGCATAGGTGTTGAGAGTTGGGGAGGCTTTGTGTGGGGGGGGTCAGGAGGTACATGGGAAATCTCTTTACCTTCTGCTCAATTTTGCTGTGGATATATAACTGGTGTAAAAAATAAAGTCTTCTAAAAATAATAAAAAGTAAGTTTAAAAATTTTTAAAGAGCATAAACTTAAGAATTAGAACAATGTGCATTTCAAACCTTATTTGAATCTTGAGGAATTATCTGGCTCAATTTAGCAGGAAAGCCATAGTGAAAGTTATACAAATCGAAGAGAAACAGATAGAAACCAACATCTCAGAGACAGTAACTGAGTACTCAAATATCCAAGTAAAAAATAATTTCTTTCATCTCATTTTTCTTTCATTATGCTTGTATCTATTTATCTTTGATTGATGGTCCAATTCTCTTTTCTTTTATAATGCCTCTCCAGGGAGTGAAGAAAGGAACATGGGTGTTGTAATTTTTTTAATCCCAGCAACACAGAAAACTCTCCCCTAGTACCCACATAATGACCCTAAGGAAGAACACTCATAATCCACGCTTGGGCAGTGTGCCCACTTCTTGAACCAATTACCGTAGCCAGGACAGAGCATGTCGTGATTCCCCAGAACTCTGTCACATGCCTAAACTTGTGTCCAAAGATGAGGGTCTGATGCTTCAGAGAATATGAAAGTACCAGAAATGCTGAATTGCTTTGTTACTGTACCACAGATCACTACATCCATTTGTTATCCCTGGGAAAATTACTGAAGCACAGTGCTTCATTGAGGAAACGGTTAACATAATTTTTTAAAATGAATATCAGAAGTGTGATGTTTGGGGCTCATCAAATTCTAAAATATGAGCACAATATAGTTTCCTTTGTACAGTATGTTTACAACCATAAGCAGAAAACAAGTAACACATATTGAAATGCGAAGTCCAGACATTAAGTGAGAATTGCTCCTGAACAAAGCGCCTCCCTCTGGAACACTTAGCTTCCGCTTCACTGTGAATTATATCCATCTGTTGGTAAATGTCTTAATATGATATTTTTTTGAAAATAAGCGAAGCTGTAAATGTTAGTTTTGCAAATTTCAATATAGTCATGCGCCACATAGTGATGTTTTGGTCACCGATGGACCATATACAGTGGAGGTTCCATGAGATTATAATGGAGCTGAAAAATTCCTACCATCCGGTGACATCACAGCAATAATCTAGGCCACATAGCCTAAATGTTTGGTGTCCAGAGGTGTCCAACCTGCGACCTGTGGGCTGCGTGCGTCCCAGGATGGCTATGAACATGGCCCAACACAAAATCATGAGTTTACTTAAAACATTGAGATGTTTTTATGTTTATGTATCACAATGTATTTAATGTGTGGTCCAAGACAACTCTTTCTCTTCCAGTGTGGCCCAGAGATGCCAAAAGGTTGGACACCGCTGCATACCATATGGGTTTGTGTAAGTGTACGCTAGGATGTTCACACAAGGACAAAAATCACCTGATGGTACATTTCTTAGAAGGTATCCCCACTGTTAGGTTGCACATGACTATAGTAATAGACTGCCATTATAGAACATCAGTGAGAACGATGAGATTAAAAAGTTCTTAAATAAACAGGTTCAAGGAGGCTTGTTCCCAGCTTCTCTACCTCTAGAGCAGGGAAACCCGCTGACGTGGTTTCCAGCATGGCCTCTCCAGACGGCTGCTCCATGGTCTGGCTGGACAGCGGGAACTTCGAGGGGCCGGGGAAGTGCGTCAGGGTTCGGGCAGCAGGCAATGCACAGCCCAGGCCCAAGCGGGCTGGTTCCCTTATTTTGATTATGCCAGTTTCTAGAATCACTTTTATCTGAAAAAGCAGCTTTTTTTGTTGATCTCACTGAAATATTGTTTGTTTTTTTTTCTTTTTTGAATAACACTGTGTGTTAACAATGTTTACACCGCATGTGACAGAATACAGATTCTGAATTTTGACAGAATATAAATAAGGTCAGTGTTTGTTGATACCTTGTGCTAGAGATACCAACACATGCATACAAACCGTGAAAATATTCAGCATAAAATAATTTGTCTTTTCAACGAGCAGCAGTAGTTATGTGAGCTCAGCAATGCCAGGCCGTTTTTTTCTGAATTTTTTCTTTTGATGGTATATCGTCCTGTTTATAAGAGGGGTGTAGAATGTTTAAAAATAACTGAATGCAAAATAGTTATAACTTGTTTTCTTTCTTTTGTCAAACGAATGCAATTTTCTCTATTGTAGTGGTAAATATGACAATATCCAGGATCATCTAAAACCAAGTATTAAAAGGTATAATTTTAATATTATTATTGCTATAATGAATGCCATGTGCTTTTGTGCACTTATGTTTACACTCACCCCTATTGCTTCTAGCTAATGTTTTCATGTCACTGTGTATTAGAAGTCTAAGTTAATTTCTGTTTTGTTGTTAATACCAGCATCTTCTTTCCCTTTATTACAAAAACTGGTATTCTTAGGATAATGTGGCATGCAAAATTTTAAGTGGTTTTACTGAGATAATAGAATAATATCTGGACATCATAGGAATTTCAGTATGTATATCCCAAACTTATCTAAAAAGTGCCCATTCTGAATAAGGTTACTATAATAAAGAGAAAATAGTCTTAGTCATTACCATATATTAATAATTGGTATTGGTTCCCAATAACTATTGGGAGCTCCCATTTCCATATTCATCGTAGCCCAAGACATTGTGAGGGTCAGCTTATCACTGCCAACTTCATTTTGAATCCATGCATTTATTTCTGAATATCTCTTAACTTTATTTAATGAATGGCCCAGTAATATTTACCATGATAGATTGGCTTCAAGTTTATCACATGGCCCCTCCCGCCACGTGTCTACCATGTATAATTAAATAAACATAATTTTGCATACATGCTGCATACTGAAAATAATGTAGAAAAAGAGCAATCACTATTGCAAGGATGTTCTATGTAATACAATAGGGTATATATGATATCGCAAGGTTAATTGTGGTACTGCTAGTCATGGGAAATTGCGGAAGAAAGAAGCTAATGATAATAAATTTGGTGTCTGAAGTCCATGAGGGATGATGAAAATAAGTCAACCTATCCTTAAAAAATGTATTGATATATATTAGTAAGTATGTAAAATGCACTAATAAATCCATTATACTATATATTTGTACCCAGGGAGCACCATTTTTACCCACGGAGCATTCCTGCAGAAAGAATTGGAGTGCAAAAGTATGAGTTTTTTTGCCTTCATCTTATAGCCCACATAAGGTCTTAGAAGGCAATATATCATGCAGTTTTTTAAAATCCAAATTACACACCTGTGCACCAATCTACAGAAGGGCACCAGCTCAAAAGGATTCCCTCACCTCTGCTCTCGAACTAGTGAGCGGCAAATACGCAGTTGACATTGTTTACGTGAAGGACACAGGTCGCCCTGTTTTTGAAGCTCTCTTGAGGAGTGTTAATGTGCCTTGTTTTATGTGACTTCAGAAAACGGAACAAGACCCATAAGGTAGAGGTTACAAAGTAAAGTTAAAACATTTGAGGTTCAAAAGGAAAGAGGTTTCTGTCTGAGGACCCCATCTCATTTCATTCTGACTTGTTTATTATCCTCTGGACTGTCAAACTTTAATCAAGTCTTTTATCAAGTATTTGAGTAAAATGTATTCCCCTTTTTTCCTCTGACTATAGTACAATAGAGAAAGTGCGCACTGAAATTTTAGTAGTCTCCCATAAAAATGAATGCAGGCTTTCATGCCTTTGAGCTTTTTTGCCCACAAGGCTGAAAAATTATTTAGAAGTTTTAGTAAGAAGCTAAATGTGTCTAATGAGAGACATTAATAATATTGACAAAACAATGAATCTTCTTACCTAAGCCACAATACCAGAGGGTTACCCATCTCAAACCAACTCTCTTGAAATCCCTGCTTGCCTCAAATCCTTGTTGAAAGTAAAATAATCAAATAATGAGTAAACATGTTAACTTTTAAAATCTCATAACATTTTTATCTGTGGAGAAAACAAAATGAAATTCTCTCTCTCCATGCATAGAATTAGGATATTATTAAACTCTTTGGCTGACATCACCTATACAGAGAGGCAGCAGTGGAAGGAACCATAGGTTTTGGATTTAAATTGTTTCATATTATTTTTCTAGCTTTCTTGTTTTAAACTCACCAGGTCTGGGTAACCTACTTAATCTCTAAGAAACTTTACCCGGTAGTTATGTTGATTAAATGGAAATAAATAGATGTTCACTTGTTTTTCTCCTTTACCACAAACACACACACACACACAATTGTGTTGTCATAAAATACACACATAGTTTTTGTAAGTACCAAATTGATGCCAGTGCTTAGAATACTCAATGCAAAAAAATGTATACCAAAATACAGAAGGTGACTTACTACATCTACATATTATTCTTTAAAAAAAATTGGGGAAATATGTAGAATACATACCTCTCAATAGATATCTCTATAGATTTCTACAACCATTCATTTAGTAACAGATAAAGATTGTTAAGAATTCCTCTAGATACACTACCCCTCTTCAAAAGGTAATTAATCTTCTGATTTGTACTATCATCAATTAGTTTGCCCCTTCTTGAAAATCATGCAATGAAAATCAAAGAACATGTGTTCTTAAGTGCATAGTATTTTAGCAAAGTATAGTGCTTGTGAAATTCATTGTGTGTGTATATTGTTTTTTCCTTTTTCTTTTATTGCTGAGCAGTAAAATTACTACTTTGACCCAAATCCATACTTGACTATTTTGGAGACTAACTGAAATTGTGGATAGACTTCCTACTAGTTGCCTTCTATCCTTACTCCCAGTACCCAGAGAAGTCTACTTCTTTTTGACCCTCTCTGCCATTTTATCATGTTGAGCATAAGGTTTTATGTTACACTGCTCTGATTACCACAAACACCTCTCTCTCTCTGTTTATGTTTTATCATCTCAAGCTCCATCAATTTCCAAAGGAAAACAGATTTTCATCCCCTTGATTATCTATGTCAATTCTGCCCCCCCCCCATTCTACTCTTTACTAGTTAATACAACAGCAGTATGGCCTGACATCATAGAACAATTCTAAATTAAGTTTGAAGTATAAGCATCATACAAAACAAATCTGTTGTAATATGATCTACCATAACATCACATGTATGCCAAGGTTAAGAAGAATATGGCAGTTGATAATGGAAATGGGCAAAAGCGACAGATTGAACCAAGTGCTATGAGCACAACTCACAAATAATAAGCCTTTTCTGAAAATCGCAGAAGGGCCTTGTGACAGAGTTGTTGTTTTTTTTTTAATGTTTCAGATGAACTCTCTAAACAACTTATTTTAATTGGAGTACATTACTCTAAGGAATATTTAAACCGCACTGAGGAACTTCAGACTCAGAACCTGCCATTTGCTGAGGAAGCTGCAATTAATTCATTTTCCTCCTAGAGGCACTACTTAACATGTCAAAGAAAGAAATCTCTTCCAATGAGAAAGAGTGAACTTGAAGAAATTGACCATCAAACTGTACCGAACTTTCTTCTTAAATAATTTTTTTTCATTGACTCTGGATATATCCTTCTGTTGAAAGAGGAATATCAGGTTAATAGATTTTAACAGCTGTCCTACTCCACTGGTATGTATAATGAGCAGGAGAAAGATGATGTACAATGAAATAACTGATTGATTTTATGTCACTGGGGAGTTTCACCATCCTGAAGTCATTATTTTCTCCTTTGTTCACTGTTCACTAACCTACAGATAGTATAACAGAGGTAAATGAGTAAAACTTTGAAGATGTTTCCACTTAAAATTGTTGGTAGGAAGGGAAACAATTTTCTTAAAATATTTGTATAGCCTATAATCATTGCATCAAATATGCCTTCTAAAAAATCAGCATAAATAATTGAGTACTGACAGCTACTGTTTATTGAACAATTATCATGTATCAGGGACTATGCTTTGTACAACATAAACATTAAAGAATTAAATTGTCATTATAATCTTGTGATCTGTCAACTCACATTTTACCTTAAGAGGAAAAGATTAAACACTCAGAAAATATCAAGTAAAACATCCAAAATTACAAGCTCACACGAATAGTGAATGTCAGAGATAGAACTCAAAACTTTGATTTGTCTTGGTTTCAGAAGCTCTTCCCAATCTCATCCAACCTAACTATAATTATATCTCCATTACTTATTTTCCCCATTAACATGTCCCTTTGGATGAATTAAAATTTTAGCCAATAGGAATGAAAATTGATCATACTCTTCTATCACTGATTTAAAGTAATTATAATAATGTTAACATACTGATGTAAAATTTTAAGACTAATTGTCACTTATATAACATGACCCATATCTCATGCAAAATTAACCACAAGTTAATGTAGTATCAGAATACAAGTATGTATGTAGAAGTGGAAAATTTTGAGAGACTTGTTATAAATGTGTCAGAAAATTCTGAGGGCCTTTAAAATGTATAGGAGAGAAAAACTAACACACAAAAGAAAACAAAGACAGGAAAAAAATGAAAGAGAAGAGGAAAGAAAAAAGACAAAAAAAAGAAAAGAAGATAGCATGAAAAACTTATTAATGACCATTATTCCGGGTCAGTCTATGCCGGATCTGGCATAGCTAAGATTTGAATCTAGGCTACACTATCCCAAATCTTGAAGGATAGGCAAGGTTGCCACTTAAATCTTTTGCTCCCAACCCAATCCTCAAAGCTAAGTTTAAAAAGTCAAAACTAAATAATCTACTTTACGTTTATAAGAATACGATTAAATTATTTTCAGTAATGGAATGGAACCCCCTGGTTCTGTTGGCATTGTTCAAGTCAAGAGGCAACCAAAATGCATAAGGACACCTTTGGAGCACATGTCTACCATAGCCCTGGATGTGTTGTTTCCAAAACTAAAAATACAATGAGATCTTTCAAGGCCTAGTGTTTGGTATCATCTCTGTATCTGCCATCAGTAGCACAGATCCTGCAACATAAAGCGTTTATTAAATGTTTGTTCAATGAAGGACTAAATAAATTAATGAGTGAATGACATGGCTTTTTCGAAACTCAAGATCTCAGGGTACAGTCCCAGAATAAGAGGATCAAATTTCATAGTCGCTATGATCATCTCTCTCATTTTTCAAAAATTCATGCATAACTATCAGACTCCCATTATTGCTCAGTATCCTACCAGTTTTCTATAACTGAAGACACTAAGTTCCTCTCTTCCTTTGGCTCTTAATTCCCACTGGTCCACCATCTTCACTGAAGCCAGAGTTACTTTTCTAAAGCACACTCAGATTGAGCTACTCACCTACCTTCAAATGTTCATAGTACTCACAATAAACTCAGACTCCTTATCCAGGCCCGCAAGGTCCTCAGCAAACTTCATCACACTCTTAACTCCAAGTGCTATTACCTACTTCATGCTGATGCAACGTGAACTACTGACTACGTTCTGAATGGCCTTGTCTTTCGCCTTAGCATGAGCTACTCCCTCAGTTGGAAATGACCATCGTGCTCTCATGCCATGTCTTGGTCTGAGTTATTCCCATGCCATCTTCAACTTACAATTGCTTTCTCCTTCCTTGAGCGGTTTCTAAGTCATCTCTTTGCTCTGCTGCTGTAAAACGAATGCATGTTGCTGTCAGATAATTTATCTCCCATCATCTTGTAAACTAGCTATGTATTTATCCCTACTTACTTACAGTAAATACCTTGAGGGCAGAAACAGTTTTACAATTTTTGTTTTGTTTTTTATTCCTATTTGGCAACACACCTGACCCAACACATAGTAGGTATTCAACAGAGGTGGGTGTGATCAGATTCACTGTGACAAAGCTACGAAGGCGCTAACAGCTCACGAGGAGTGCAGCCTCCTGCCCTTGCCTCTGATTCTTGGCAGCCTCCTGAGAATGGAGCCAAAAACTCTGTGAGAAACGCATTCTCTGCTTTGATTCTCTGTGTCCAGCTCACGGACTGTTCTTCCTCCTTCCAATCCCTCTCCCTGGGGCCTTTATACAATAAAAATGCCTGCCGTGTTCTATATTCTCCTCAGCCAAATAGGGGCAGAAATCATGAGAGTGAAGCAGTGGCTCACCGGCCCTACAGACCAGCGCACCGTGTGCACCATGCTCCTGAACACAGCTACCCGCTTCCCGGGCTTCCTGCCCCGCTGGGTGCAGGCGTGCACTGGCGACGCCTCTGCCTGCTTACTAATACATACACAGGGCACGTAATGAGAATATCTAATGTCCTGAAACAGATCGAAAAAGCTGTTTGATTAGGAATTTTTATTTTTTAGGTAGACCTGTGCGCATGTGAAAGGTGTCCCCGAAACCCATTAGTAAGAATGGCTACCATTTATTGAGTGCCAATTAAACAACAATCCCTAAACTAAGAGCTCTCCCTGCCAGAGCTTATTAAGTTTTCACTCCCTCTCTACAAAGGAGATGCCATCACACCCACGTTACAAGTAAGAAAACAGTGCGCTGGGAGTTTAAGGAACTAGCCTAATGTCCCCAAGCCAGGAAGAACAGGAGAGGGGCTGGAATACAGGCTGTGACAGAACCCTCGCTCTGACAACGGCAATGTTATTATGGTGATCAAAGTGCAAGGGAGAGAGCCAGATACATTGTTTGTCTGCATTGACCTGTAGCTGTTGGGACTGACATTTACTCAAAATCAGTCACCTGTTTGGAGCAGCTGGGGAAAAAAATGTAACTAGGAACACGTAGTGAAGGAAATGTTCTAGCACATAGCGTTGGACTGTGCAAGGAAACATAGCTATATTTAAGTGAATTAGTTAACATCAAACTTTAGGGATAGTGTGAAACGACACACGCATCTTTCTGAGGTCATTTAAGGTCAGTAAGTTATATGTACATTGCCCACATGGAGGAAGAAAAGTAAATGACTTGCAGCATAACAATCAGGAAAACAAAAGAAAGGTACTCACTGTTCATAGGTATCTCCACACTCCCCAAATAATGTAAAATGAGAAGATCCATTGCTAATTGGAGGGTCCCTGACACAGCTGATAAGCAGAGAGTTGCCTGGATACTGAACGTCTATCCATCTGATGTGCTCAGTGTCTCTATTTCCACAATTAAAGTCTGTCTCCACGTAAAGTATGTTGCGTAAACATTCCACAGAAATGTCTGCTTGCTTTCATCAAGTTTCAGAGACCACCTGTAAAGAAATATGCTTCTCTTTCATCCACTGCTATCCATACGATCATTGTCATCAGAGATAAATTATAATGCTAGTCACAATTTTCATAGAATACATGCAACTAAATAAAATTAGAAATAGAAGTCAGTCTTCCATCATTAATTAACAGTAGGACCCGGCCCACTACTGCCTTTTATGTTTGCCTCAAAAGAAAAACTGGGAGCAGGGCAAGGGATTGCCCTTGGGTATCTGCTTGGTTAGTACCGCCTTTGTCTAATATACTACTGTACCTCACAGTGACCAATTTAGTTGCCCCCTGACACCTTAGACCCGCCCCTGGCGGGGTCTCCCAGTTGGCTGTGCTGAAGTGCTGTCCTGAAGGAGGCAGAGACACAGGGGCGTGTGATGGCCACAGGTCACTCTGTGCAGGGGGGATGAAAGGGGGCCCAGGGCTGGTGGAAGCCCAGCTGTAGACTCCAGAGCAAGAGGGAGCAGTTGCAGGGTTGTGATTAGTGGCCCCTTTGGAGGGATGCGAATCAGAAGTGGTGTTGACAGGGTGCGTCCTGAGTACACCTCCCTGCAGGGACTCGGCCAGAGGACGCTGCTCCCCCTCCTGCTGGAGAAGCAGAGAAGCGGGACCCACAGGAGGTTCTGACAAGTGTGGTGAGGACGGTGTGAAGGAGCCACGAAGAGTTGTCTTGGTAGACAGAGTCCTGAGCAGCAAACCCCTGCCCCTGGACCCCACAGCACGCTGCAGCCATGCATCAGAAATGTTCAATGCCACGCTGTGGGAAGTGCGGCAACAACTGTACAAGAGACTATATTGTGTTCAAGTACATGCTGATGTCTGAGATCAATTTTAACCAGGTGGGC
Organism: Pteronotus mesoamericanus; assembly: GCF_021234165.1. Lineage (NCBI taxonomy): Eukaryota > Metazoa > Chordata > Mammalia > Chiroptera > Mormoopidae > Pteronotus > Pteronotus mesoamericanus. Next base: position 17,705,312 of record NW_026555189.1, read on the forward strand.
AAAAGAGAGGTGGACCAGGTGCACAGGTGCACCGCCATGCCCTAATGGTGACTGTGGGTGTCAAGGAGCCACTGTGTCCAGGTCCATCCAACCTTGTGCTGCCCCATGCCGTGCTCCTGGCTGGAAAACTGCAAACTAGCTTAGTAAGACCTTAGAGCTAATTAGGTTGCCCCTACAGAAATCTGTAAAATATCATCCATGATACTGAAAAGCAGCAATTCTCCCTGAAGTTTGCCACTAATGGATCTTCCTGCCTTTCCGCTGTGTCCCCTTTCAGATGCAAAACATCTTCATTGTTTACTGGAAAAGCCTCCTCCTTTACCACTGATACTCTAGGGGTGGGTACAGAGCCCCCAGGCAGCACACACAATGGACAAGCCGCTGTTTGAGCGGAGGGCCAGCCCTTGCAAAGACTCCAGAAGACAGGACCTAGCAGGTTGGGAGAATAGCTTAAGGCTGGTCCTTCCGAGGACAGGGGAGGACGAGCCAACCCTAATATCATCCTTTTGCTGGTCCTTAGCTTTCTGTGGAGTTGTTAGGGGAGGAAAAAAAGAAAAAGGTTAGAACAGCCCCATAGGCTGGCCACAGTTCTTCCCCCCACAGGAACACCCGTCTCAGTCCTACCACAAAGGAATCCAGGCTGTCTCAAAAAATTTGAGGGACTTTATGAAAACTAGTCCAAGGTCTTCGAGTGAAATCCCCAAAAGGATTAGAATTTCAAACCCTGCCAGCCACACAGGCTAGTCCCGGGTTCTGCAAGTAAGAGAATCTGGAAGATGGACTCTTTTCTGCTGCCCAAACAGAAGTCTCAAGTCATGAACATTTAGACCCAGTAGAACGGGCTCTTCAAGGCCCACTGCGGCTGCGTGTGGTCCAGGGCTGAGCCTCACATGGGAGGCCACAGAGAACGGCATGGAGGCCAGCAGAGGGCGCTGAGGGGCTGGCCGTCACAGGCACCATCATATCTGAGACTGCGGTCTCACGAACCTTTGCATCCCATCAAAAAACGGAGCCATAGCATGCGGACCAGAGTGCCCCCAGCTTAGATTCCCTTAATTATAAGTAAATCTAAGCAAAATAACTCTGCCGGAAAAGAATAAATTGAGACTGCTGTGCCCCTTCCTCTAAAAAATTTTATTTTGGCATTCAGGTTTAAGACTGTAAGCTCAAACCCATACTATTTAAGAGGAGTACTCAAAAATTAACTGTTCCTACTTGATAATCTCCTTTTCCTGGTGTCTTCCTTGGTTCCTTATCACTCATCTGCTGTTGTTCGGTGGTGAATGTTAGAGGTAACTTTTGAAAAGGTCAACACATGCGAAGCTGTTTCAATGAATTGCGACTATGTTGTTTTTTCCCACAGATCGAAACTATGCTGGGTGCACTCATAAAACAGGATGACTGATAATGGGTTAAAATGAAAGTCCTATTTTGGTTTCTAGCGAAATAGTTTTTTGCACTAATTAGACAATTTTAGAAGGTGCTAATTGCTATTCTCTGTAGGTATTTCTCTGCTGCTGCCCTTGTGAGCGGTGAATATTTTGGTGATATTGTTTCAAGAAATTTCACAGAGCCATCCATTCCGTCAGACCCACAGCACACGGAACCCAGGAAAGTCACGCACATGGCACACCCAAACCCCCATCCACAGGCACACACAAGCACAAGCCCAGCCCCCAGCTGGGGATGCTACTCTACAGTACGTGCGCCTGCTATTCAACTACGTTATAAATTGGTTTCCCACAGGGAAATGATGTTACTGCACAGTGGGAGACGAGGTATGAAAATGGCAACGTTTTAGTGGACCTAGGTGGCAGTATGATATAAAAGAAAGACAAGGGACTTTAAAATCAGACAGCCTCAGGTTCGAATCCTTACTGCACTGGTTGGGGATACATGAGTAGGTAACACTAAGTTTGACTCCTCAGTTGTAATTGTTGCATCAGGCCCCATATCCGGAGCACCTAGTATTGAATAGAAGCAGAACATCAGGAGGTTCCATTCCTCCTTTCCATTCAGTTAAATCTGCATGGCTGGCATGTTGTGGCATATCTGGGGGAAAAAAGGGCATGGAATATCTGGGGGGAAAAAAGAGAGTAAGTGTATTCAGTTGAAGCTGACAAATCAGAAACAGATCCTACTGATTACAGGTACTTTCTACATTGAAATATGCCTTAGATAACTGCTTTTGAGAGTTAAATAATTGCCAAAATATATGGCTGTTTTCCTGAATTACATGCTTCCCCCTCCCCCACCCCGCCACCATTTGGGAGGCGCTAGAGACTGCTTTTAAACACTGTAGTGGAATAATGCAAACACCACCAATGGAATCTCAAACCTGTCACTCCTCACCGTTACCACTTCTTCAGATATTACAATAATACAGAAATGAGATTATGCTAAGAACTCACCTTTCTAACGGTAAGAGCTCACCTTTCTAACCCATGCTTCTCCGACCGTCACAACCAAATTATCCCTTACACAACTGCTAGTTATTTCATAATAACTTCACTATTTCTTTTGTCTATAAAATGAGTCCCGACATTTTTTTCATGTCAAAGGAAACATGAAAAATGATATGGGTATAGTCTATTAGGTTAAAGGTCTATTATTTGTGGGTAATCTCAAGGGTTAATATAATTTTGGGGGGAGGTATATATTTTCCTAGGGCTTTTCTATATGAGTATTATTGTCCCCAATTTCCTTCAATAATTATTATAACGTAAAGAACAAAACACGAATGAGTTAACATTCAGTGACCATCACAAATGTGTTAGGTATGTGTAATGCATTGTCTTGTTTCATCTCCCCATTTAACAGATGAGGAAAATTAAGTCTGTCAGTTACCTGTACCTTAAGCAGCCCTAAGATGCTTATATATTCTGCTCTGTTTGCTAGACGAAGATGTCCAAGAGATTGATCTAAGAATAGAACACAGGAAAATTGCTCAGATCTCTTTCTAAACATTTTTAAAAACCCATAGAATTTGAGTTCCTTCACTATCCCATGTCCTTCCTTTGCCAATGTTTCACTCCATCAGGTTATCATTTCAACAGTGATTCCTGGAGCTAAACACAGCGTGCCAGACATGCCCCGCCCCAATCAGAGCCAAAATAGCTACAAATGGAAGCCTGAGAACCGCTTGAATTTCCTTGCTAACGACATCAAATCTGACCCAGATCCAGCTGTTACACACTACCTTCCTCGCATAGACACCTCTTGAACAATAATACCTTCCCCATCCTTCGTAATTGCTTTTGTTTTTCTCGACTTACTGGAATTCCTTAAATTGTTGAAATATAAATGGACTTCATATGGCTATTACACATCAATCCAAATTATAATGAAGCATTTGAATCCTATTTTTATTATTTAGTCACTTCTCTCATTTTCTGATCACCTGAAAATGTGATCGTCTTACACTGTGGCATTATGCAAATCATCCGCAAATATGCTGAGCATGTCAGGACCAATAACACAGCCTATCAGATTCACAGGCTGCCTTCTATTTCTTGTGGAATTAGCAGGTGTGTATGAATATATTTTATAAAACCAGAATGGCAAAACCAGAATGTCAATCCAGTGCTTTCTTTTATCCTGTGAAATAATATCAACAACCGTAGATACTGTGTGATTTTTCAAGGACAAACAACAGAATTAATCAATGTCTATTAATAAAATATATAAGTAGAAAGTGAAAGCAATTTCAAACAGAAGGAAAGGAAAAGAGATTGAGAGTAATCATACCACATTTGTACTACTTAGCTGTGAGTTATGTTACTGAAAGTTGTTAAAATATTAATTCAGTCAACCTCCTTAATTATAGATTATATTACTTTAAGAACAATGACTAAAGAGGTAACAGCTGAAAAAAGTGTTGCTCAACAAAGTGATAAGTAACAAATGTAATAAAAAACTCAGTCATTATTTTTAATTCTTGATGCTCAGATTTAGGGTGACTTTTTAGGCATGTTGAATTTCATTCAAATTGTTCAGTTTCATACAAGAAATGTTTTACAGGATCTTGGTTTTCAAACACAATAAATAAAAAGATAAAAGAACTTTGATATTCAGCTTTAAAGAAGATTTAAAGAACATTATAATAAAATAAAGAAGGCATTAACAATATGTATGAAGGCAGATTAAGGAAAGTATATATTCATCTCCAATGGAAAGAGAGTTCCTTATTCTCCAATTTTTTTTCCATCCAGATCATATGGTTGTAGTTTTGTCAAAAAACTGAGTTATGGCAATAGTGAGTGGTTCTCTAGTCTAATGAAAAAGAATATTTTAATCATATTGACCTCATCTTGAATCCTGTTTTAGGCACTGAGTTGTTATTTAGGCACTTCTGAGCATCAATTTTTGCCATCCATAAAACAGGTATGAGGATATCTGAAACACAGGGTTTTTGATATTAAAAAAATTATTTGTCCATGTTTCAAATGCTCTTAGTTCCACTTAATGCAATCTAAACCCCTTAGCAAAGCTTACAAGACACCACATGACCTGGCCCAGCCTCCACATGGTTCAACCAAACTGTTCCCTGTGAGTCTCTCACACACATTTGCTTCTTTCTAGCATCTTTGTATCAGTGTTTCCCACTGCTTGAGAGCTTCTTTCTGGAGATCTGTGTCTTCCTGGTCTCTTCTTCTTTTAAAAAAAAAATATTTTATTTTTAGAGAGCAGGGAGGGAGAAAAAGAGGGAGAGAAACACCAATTCGTTGCTTCTCACATGGCCCCAATGGCAGACCTGGACCACAACCCAGGCCTGTGCCCTGACTGGGAATCAAACCGGCAACCATTCGGTCCACAGGCTGGCACGCAATGCACTGAGCCACACCAGCTGGGGCTGCCTGGTCTCTTCTTATGATTCACATTTCCGCTGACTATTTCAGATACACCTTCCAATCCACAATGTAAATTAGTGATTCCTGTCCCATCGTCTTTTTTTCCTTATTTATTGCCTGCTTATTTTTTTCAGAGTGATTACCAAAATCTCAAGTTTATAAACTCCATGAGAAAGAGAACTTGCCTATCTCCTTCATTCTTTGTCCTTGGTGTAAACGCATAAAAGATGCTTGGTATATTATGGTCAAATATCTCAGATTATTACAGGCATATTCACAGAATGAATATGAGTTTCCTCCCTTCTATTTGAATTTTCTGGCTGTATAATAATGCCTTTATAATTATGCAGTTATGATGTAGAGAACCAATATATTGAGACTATAAGGAGATAATAAAATCAAATGGAGAAATTATATACATACAAACACACCCACTATGGGCCACAAGAGCGCAAGTTTTGAGCAGATTGTTGAGTGTTTTAAGAAAGCTGATTTGACTCTCTGAGTGCCCGTAGTCTCTTTAAAGATAACATTACAGGTTTGGAGAAAAGTATGTATCTCTAAAATCTATATATATATTTTTCCCTCATAGAATCTACACCAAATTTGAACAAAGAGGAAATCAAGCCAAATAGAGCAATTTAAGTGTATGTTGAGATCATCAATATATCTAATCTACATTCTGGAGCTTCTGTAAAGGTAGAGGAGCCCATTTTCAAATTTTTATTTTTAAGTCTCCTTTATAGGCTCTTCTTTCCCTCACTTTTCCACTAAGGTAGGTGAACGTTAGTTTACTTCTTCAACCCAGGACTGAGTTTCTTCTTTTTTATCTGCCTAGCATCTCCTCCTGCAAATTCTTCCTGTCTCATTCGCTGTATATGTTGAGATACCAGATATAACTTTTACTAAATACTACATTTCCCCCCGTATGACAGGCCTCCCCCATTATCAACATCTCCCACTTAAACTGAACCTATATTGACACATCACTATCATGAGAACACCATAGCTTACATTAGCCTACACTCTTGGTGTCTTAAAAATTTCCAACAAAAATGTATTCCACATATCCAGACAAATCATTATATTAACAGAATTCATCACCTTCCCAAGAGGAGGCCGCCTTTCATTTTCAAACAAAATAGGTGTGTCCTCTCTAGCCCCATCTAAGCCAGGCACTCATATCACAAAGAATGATGGGGTAAGAGACTCTCACACATTTTCCTTGATTAAATGAGCTGTAAAGTTATTAGCCTGGCATAACCATATAAAGAAAACTACATGAGTATAAACTCAACCCAGAAGAAAGTAGGTCTGAGCAGTGGAAGGATCAGAGGTTCTTGGACAAATTATTTAGGCACCTGGTTTCATTCAGCTGTGAAGACAAGAATAAATATAGCTATTTTTAGTTCCATAAGTAAGTAAACTCCCACTCCCCTAGAATTCTTTCAACTTACTCTATTTTGAGTTGGGTTTCTCTCCCTAGCAACCAGAAACATTTAACCAATATAACTCTTCTCCCCTGCACTCTATAGAATTACTCTGGCCTCATTCACTACTACAGAGGATATAATTATGTTTTTTCAGATTTACAGTAACATGAGTAATTTTTATATTGGATGTTTGGTATAATAGTCGGTCTCTTCTTTACCATGAATTAAATAATAGGGAAATTTTCATATCTTCCCAAAGACATGCCCTGGCCTTTTTCCCAGTAGGCATAGGGATAAGCTCTAGTGCCACCAAAATGCCTTTGAAAACCTCAACACCTTCACCAGTTCCCCCCCCCAAAAAACATATTTGACCCAGTTTGTGAGGTTTCTTAACATTCTTTTAATTCTACAAATTACCAGCTTTCCTTATCAGAGGGCTCTGATGTAAAATGGGTTTCTATTTTGTATGTGAAATTCACTTCCTTTTTTCTTTTTAAACATAAACTCTATTTTCTATTTATTGATTAATTTATTTCCGCAACAAGTATTTGATGGATATCAAGCATGAACCAAGGATTATGCTGAATTTCAGGTTGCAAATAAAAACAAATATGGTAACTATTAAAAAAAATGACAGTTCTTCAAGATTACAAAGATGATCCAGGAATAAAATCCACTTTCCACTTCTCTGATAACTTTTAAAATAAAAACTTATTTCCTGATTTCATATACTGTTGTATCTGCTCTTGGGTAGAGGGGATGAAAATCTGCATTCTTTTTCTTAGGAATAACAAAAATGGCTCAAGCATCTGTTTACCCAGAGAAAGGGTAGGGATCCAGCACCAGTGTGTACAATATCTCAAAAAGACACACAAAAAAATCACCCTCACTGACTAGAACTCAGCCATGAAAGCACATTTGCCTCATCAAAGAAAGCATTTAAAAATTAAGCTTCTCTTTAAAAACATCTATTTTTACTAATTGAGAAGAGGATTACCAACAACATGACAAGGATAGCATGGTAGACTTTAATCAACTCTTAAGTGCTGAATTTTTTTGGGGGGTGGGGAGTGGTGAGTGACACCCAAACATACATTTGCTCAAGGCTTGGGCTAAATATGAAGAGACCTTGGACCTTGCCTCATTTTTGCGCCCAGCCTGCTCTGTGACCTTTGACAAACCCTCAGCTTTTGGGCCTCACAGTTCAACTATTCCAAGCAACTTATTTTAAATGTGCAAGGAGTGACATCTCACATTTTGTTAAAATTGAGAAGTTTGCTCACTTAGGACCAAATACCAAAAAGGCAAATAGAGATTTATACTGATGGCTGCTAACATTAGCCATATAGACCTGAGATTCATTCATTTATTCATTCATTCATTTTTATTATTTTCATTCATTCAGTCCACTCATGTATTTCATTTATGCTGGATAAAAAGCCAATGGTTTTCTGTAAAGGAGCAGATAATAAACATTGTAGTCCTTGCAGACTATATAGTCCCTATCACAATGACCCCACGTGCCATTATAACAGGAAAGCAGCCACAGATACTACATAAAGAGGTGTCCTTATGTTACAAGAACTTTGTAAGAACAGGTGGAGAACTGATTTTGCCCAAGAGCTATAAGACTGACTCTTGCCCTGAAAAAGAAACAAGATACAATTTGAACTGAGCAACTGGCACTGTGGCAATATCTTCATATGATTATTCTGTTTAATCCTCACAAAAAAACAAGTGACAGAAAACAAGACACAAGTTCCACATTCTCACCAATTTTAATTTTTTGTGTAGAAAGAAATTCAACAAATCGATATAAAATAAGTAAATTATCTGAAGCAAAAGCAGAGTAACGGCATCAAAAATGGCGGGGTATTCCTTCAAAGAGGTTGATCCCACCGTTCTCTGTGGTAAGGTGACATTCTATCAGAGACCTGAGTGAAGTGAGGACACACTCCAAACAGATATCTGAAGAGGAGTATTTCAAGAACAAGAAAGAGAAAGTGAGAAAACTTTCGGGACGTGGAGGGGAGCATACTTGACCTAGGACAGGAACAATCAGGAAGTTAATGTGAGAGGAGAGGAGTGAGGTCAGCAAGATGGCCCTGTAAAAAGTGCCCTGCCCGCCTCCACAGCACGAATTTGACATCTGCTCACAGGCCTAAGTGCATTGTGGGAGCTTTCAGGTAGAGGAAGGAGACTGGGAAACCTCAGGGCAGGTCCTCCGAGACCAAGGAGAACTACTGTGGGAAGGCGCTTGGCCAGGTTCCCACCCAAGTGGCTGACCTGCTCATCAGGGTCCCTGGTACTGTCTGTACCCATGACTTCAAGGCCACCGCCCTGTTTGGCCTCAATGCTTTCACCAGAGTAACACACTCCAAGGGACCTGGGAGGTAGCGCACCCATCTCCACTCTAAAGCAGAGGACCCTGAAACAGCCACTGGACTGGGATTCATCCTCTTTAGTCATATTGGAGGGTCAGGGACCCACAAAAACACGTCTAGTGAGACTGGGTTAATATTTGACACTTTCTTCTGCTATAACCGTTGGGCCTTCTTTCAAAATAATATTAATGATGAACATTACTAGCATTGTGTTAAATTCCTTTGAGCACTTATATTAAATTCCATAAAATCACACAATTCCTATAAGGCAGGTATTGTATGTTAATTATGAAAACAGGCCCAGCACAACTAAGATATACTAAGTTTCACAGATAAATGTTGGAGCCAATATTTGGCACTAAAGCCATTACTATTAGAAATAAACAGTTGTATCAGACATGATATGTTTTCAAGCTCAAGTCACCTTTGTCTCTTTATACTTTTACTAATATTAATTATTGCCCTATAAACTGACCAAGAACAAATGGTACCTAGTATGTGGTCAATAAAGGGTAGCTTCCACTACTACTATTACTACAATTATTATTATTATTAGAAAAGTGTATTTGGGGAATTCCTAAGACTTTTATTTAGTTACTTATTTCTCTTTATATCTGGTGAAAAATATCATTTTTATAGACACAGGAACCCAGTACACTGACAAGGATCTGATATCACAGTATAGTTAACTCACACTTGGAATTAGGTCTAATCAAACTTTGACTTTTCTACAAAAAAAAGCTCCATCCTTCTGTATTATACTGGGATGGTCAGCATTAACCAAAAGTGTGTTTATTTTATAGCAACTTGTTTGGGAGAGTTAAGTTTCAATTCAGCTTCATCATTAAATGCCTTACAATTCCTTGCTTGTAGTTTTTGGGATTTTTTGTTTTTGTTTTTACTTTATAGCATACAAGTGTGACTTCTGGCATCTTTCAGAGGTTCTGCTAGTTAAACATTCTTTGATAATGTATTTTCCCCTTAGTATGCAGTACAGTCTTCTTCTTGTAACCAAAAACCAAAACTGTCCTGCACCCAATAGCAGTGCTCAATATATGGCAAAGGCTCAATAGATTCCTCTCTGAAGATACAATGCAGGACCTCTGGGTTTCAGAGCAGTTAATAAAAATGCCTGGAAAATTCTGCACTGCTTACGCTTTCTCAAACAATCAACAACCCTTAAGTATCACCAAACTAATTTTTGCAGTTCTCCAGACTTCTGTTTTCAAGAATCTCTGAGCTAGGAAAAAAAAAAAAAAGAGTTCTAAAATTGAACATACATACTCCAGCGATTCCAGTGAATCTTTCAGATCCTTAATTTATAGCTAACACCCAATCGACAATGAAAAGGAAAATGCATTTCTCTTTAAGAAGCCTTTGGAGTTCTCCTTTAAAGGGTAGAAGTAATAATCAAATTAGATTTGTTTATTCTTTATATCCTTCATATAAATTTCACAGGTTTACCTTGAGAAAATGAATGTTTTCTTCATTTTCATAATCCTGACTCTCCAAATTTGGTTTATACATTTTAAGGAGACTTGATCAAACATCTATTGAATTGGGGTTAAAATATATTTATTTCTTAATTTCCATAAAACCCTCTTTCAGATTCAGAACTAAATGGTACACTATTGAGTTGCTATTGAGAAATATTCTTCAAAGAAGTGTAAGTTTCTTGCATAATCAAATTGGACACAACTCATGATTTTTTTTGCTCTATATTGAAACATTATGTCTCACAGATCACTATGTGATGCATTGTATTCTCAAAAATATGCATAATTTAGGTGTTATAAAAATAAGAAATCCAAAATTTATCAACTGAATTACAATTTATCCTACAACAGAACAATTCCTCTGAATGTAGATGACTAGCAAAATGTATTAGACATAATATATTTACACAAAAATGTATTATTCTCAACTAAGCTTTCTCAAAGATACTAATTTAAGGTTCTAGAGAGAAGTGTTGAAATACAGATGCATGTTTATCATATTAAATTGCATTTGAAAATGCAACACAGGACTTTGGAAAGTGTTTTAATTTTAATCTCTTTACCATGTTTTGTTTTTTCATAAAATATTCCCCCAGCAGTAGCTCCAGTGTACATATGAAACTTTTAAGACATGGCTAGAGAACCCAAAAACAGCTTTCAATTCTTACCACAATTTTGTAAGCTCAAACAACCCTTTAAACACTTTTTAAAAGGAGCCAGAGCCATTCAAAAGTTCACCTTGTATACTTGCTCAGCTTCAATGATCATGAAGGGTACTACAGATTCATTGACTACAAGATAAATATGTAGCAAAGAAATTATATTGAGGAAGTAGGGGCTGGATCACATAGAGGAAATATGGACTGACAAATATCAAATTTTTTGGAAAGTATAGCGGACTCGTATTTTTTTAAATATGATATATGAGAATTATGTATAAATGCTATTACATTTTCCATCAGAAAGAGTCATTTTTACATGTTCTTATGCTGCATTTTAAGAAGACAGGTCACTTTTGGTGCATTTTCATCGCACTGAATGACTTCATATTGGTCCACATCCCAGGTTTGTCAGAAAAATAATGGAGATAGTGAACACGTTCAGCCCTGGCACTGAATAAACTGTTAGGATTCTTGCCTTTTTATTCTTTTTCTTCGTCTTTTGTCAGAATGTGTTCTTGTTCAAAGAGGAAAGGCGGCTGAGTGCACTGCAGAGCGCTGTTGTTTCCAGAAGCCTCCCGGGTCTATTGAAATACACCAAGGACACCCCCCGGAAAAGTGACATTTAGTCCCTTCCTCACATTGTGAGCAAAGACCACGGCTCCAGCATTCCCCAGAAAGCAAGTCTACTGCAACCATTTCGACAGAAAAGATTCTGCACTAATCTTCATGAAATGCATTTGACACACTCTCTTTGGGAAATCTAACTCCAAAATACCGACAAGGTGGCCCAGCAGGTGATATTTTCTGATCTGCATTGACTGTTTAAAAAAAAAAAACTATCAGAAAATCCACTGAGAGGTTCTGCTGCTTGGGAGTCCATTCACAGGAGCCTGGAGGGTGTCAGCTGAACATCACCTCTTAGTCCTGATAGAAACTTGACAAATTTAACAGGGAATTGTTTTAATTATTCCTATGAGTCTAGTACTGTTCTAAGAGCTGTTTATGATACAATAAAACAATGTATTATTTTTCCTGAGGATGATTTATAATCTAAATTTAACGGAAAATAGTTGTGTAATTCATCTCAGTACCGAGTATAAATAGTTATTTGCTGGTAATATTCTATGAGGTATAATGACCAGATTTCCTAATTGTAGAGTCAATGAATTAGCCTTAAAAATACTCTTCTATCATTTGTGACATTTGAGATACATACACACACACACACACACACACACACACACACATATATATATATATATAACTTTTAGAAGAAAATGCTAATTAGATTTTATTGCTATATATTTAATAAAACACCTTTTCATGGGGAAAATGCAATCACTTTCAAGTGAGACTGTCTGTGAGAATGCAGAATGCCATTTGGTGCTGATGTTTCAGGAATCAAATGGCACAGACAAGTCAGACCTACATCTTGAGATTAGTGTTTGTTCAGAAATGAAATGAAGAAAAGTTAGGAAGAAAAGACTGGAGAAATAAAGTGAAAAGAAGAGTAACAGGAGAAATATCTCTGTTAGAAGCGTAAAAAACACGTTTGGCCATGAAAGCTACAGTTGGGTTAAAGTGTCCCCAAAGTCATCGTAAGGCTCTGGACTACGATGATAAATGATGGACACCATAAGGCACCACCCGGAGGCCCTCCCCCCATTAAAGGACCAGTGGGTCCTGCTCCTGAGGGTTCTGTTATCAGACATCTTTCACCTCTCAGCCCCGTTGGGGATTTCCTTTGCTACAGAGAACCAGTCACACATACCATATGTACCATACCACTGATCATACATACCATACATACCATAAAAGATCAGTGTGGGATTATAAAGGGCTGAATATCTCGGGTCCTTTGGGGACGACTCTGAAGGAGCTTGATGTGTGGGTTGGCCACAGCTCCTGTTACAAGTGCGTCACAGCTTGACTTCCCCTTCCATCCCCCCTGCTTCCCTCCCACAGGTGCTGGACCCACGTTATTCTGTAGTGGAAACATTCTGCGTACTAAATCCCATCTCGGAGCCAGCTCCCCTGGGAACCTACCTGTGACTCCAAAGGGAATTGAAAAAAAAGGGATATTTGGCAAAGATGTTGAATAAACTTTGCTTATTTACCTTAACTTTAAACACTCCAATGCTCTTAAAAATATAATATTTGATAAACAAGGAAGGGAATGCTGTAGGTTGCTAAATTGGGAAAGCTATTTATTCTTTTGAATTATATTAAACTTTGGGAGAGAAATAGCTCAACAATTAGCTGTCTCATTTCCTTCAATTGTTCAACTACTTTCCAAAATAGGTTAGTATGTTTTCTCAAAATCAACATGTCCACCTAAATTACCTTAATTTTAAAATCACTGAAGAGTTTAGATTGTGCTTGTGGCTTCCCAGACCTTAGAGAGGTAGCAGCTTATTTCCTGCCTGATTATGCCATAACTCAGCAGTTAGCTTTGTGTTTTAGACAACTCCTGCATCTAAGTATATATTCCTGTTTTTGTTCTTATTTGAAAAGGTGGCATGGGATATTTTAAAAAATCACAGCCCTTAAAATAAAGGAAACTTGGGTTTAAATGTAGAATTTCCCACTAAGTAGTTATAAAATATTTATTAAATTTCTGTTATTATAATGCTTTAATCATACATCATAAGATTAACGTTAAGTAGCTTACATAAGTCACTGATAACCCCATACACCAGAGATGAAAATCACTTTTTGTCTCATTTAAAAATTTTTAATATACTAGTAACAGGGAGTGCTCTATTGAGAAGCATTATGAAATGATAGCTGATTTCATTTATCCATTTTTCTAAAGAAAACTGCATATAGTACTCAGTGGTTTGTTGGAGCTGACCTGTATAGACTTGCCAATTATCATATAATCAGGAAATGTGTGACCTGGTTGTGAAACATAAACATTATTTTGAAGAATACGATTGAACAATTAAGTTATGTTTACAAACAAAGGTAAAAATTATCAAAATTTATTGCATATTAATTATGTTCCTACGCTGTCATAATGCCCTTGATGTTATTTACATCTACTGTATCTGCGTGGTGGAAATCTGCTCCAAATGCTACCACGCAATTCTTTCCAACACGATGTTTGTCGGGGTCATACTGGAGCTTGAAATTGGCCATCGCAGGATTATTTACACCCCAGGAACCAACAAATGCTACAGACTAAGGCCCCTCTCCAAACTGCACTGCAAGCCATTTTATGTGACTTGCAAAGCGTTTATGTGACAGACATTCTGGTATGTGCTGAACTCATATTAAACCCTTTCATTGTCAACAAGCCTATTGAAGTAGCTGCTAGTATTACCTCCTTCTACAGATGAGGAGCCCAGGGCAAGGTGTTTAACCTTCGATGCCTGTGGGCCACACGCTACAGGAGGTGGTACCGGGACCTGAACACGGGCCAACCTCGCCTCACCGGCTGCTCGTGCACACATCACTCTCTTTCATGCACGGCAGTTGTCGATTATACCTGCCTGGGAAGGTGAAGTGAAGAGCAGCCAGGGCTATGTTATTGTAGGCAGTCTACGTGAATGGCATTCTCTAGATCTGTGCAGAGCACAGTCTGGCAGGTTACAGGTTGCAATCTGTGTTTCTGCATCTGAAAAATGTGGACGGCCATCAACTCCATTTTTGTCTAAGGGAGGCTGAAATCAGAGAATGCGTGTAAGGCATTTAGCATTGTGTCTGATACATAGCAAGTCCCTTAATCTCAGTTATTGTTTTTATACTATTCTGTTATATGCACTTTGGAGATGATCGTTTACCATAATGATAGCAAGTTTACGGAAGCAATGATTTTCTTGGAAATGAAGCAGAGCAAGAATAAAAATGCTAAAGAAGGGTTAGAAATATAGGAGAAATAAAGGAGGGTAAGAAATATAGGACAGTAAAGGAAAGGAAGGTTAGGAAAGAGATAATGATGGGGAAATAATGAGTATGGAGAACGTGAAAAAAGAAAGGCTACAAATGAAGCAAAGAGAAAAATGAAGCAGCAGCATAGGGCACTGTATTAAATGTCTGAATAATCTCAATGCTGATAATGTTATTATGAATAAATTTCAAGATTACTTACAACCAGGGCAGATAACTCATTCTTCCTGTAGCACCCACTATTATAACTCTTTCCTGATACTCCTATAATGCATTTATAAGTGGTTGCCAAGACAGGCTGAGATTTTTTGAAAGCAAGAACTTTATGTCTGATCAAATTTTTATCACTTAGCAGTTTCTGCAACATAGAACTCAATAAAAGTTGAAGTTAAATATTAAAATTTGAAACATTTAAATCAATATGCCATATGTCTTGTGAATTTTCCATAACATGAATACATTTTAAAAAATCATATATTCTCATTATCCCTGAAATCCATTTTGCGATGATTTAGAAGTTGATGACTATTCCATAAAATATGCTGAAAATAATATCCATTTTATGGCACATAATTCAAAATTAATTTTTATTGTAAGTCTTTGCCCTAAGTAATGATCTTACAAAACTGAAAAGGAGGGCTGGCAGGAATACTTGCTGTGCTTCTAAGTTGGTGGTTGCCTGCAGATCAATTCTACTCAAATTAATTTAGGTCCTTTGGCACATTTTTACTAAACATCACACTATTAAAAATGTAAAATATGCCAAGCCAGCTATTGAGAGGAAAGTATTCCAGTATGAGCTGCACTTAAGCTTTTATTGGTACATAATTATGAAATATATGATAAATGTAAAACATCAATATAAACACAATTATTGCATAACAACCACAGTAGAATAAAATAAGATTTCTCATAAGTCCAGAGGAGAATTTATGATTATTAATTATTGAGATATATGTCAAGGAAATATCCTTGTCATTGTGCTCCCGGGTTCTGCTTGAGACTTCTATCTGTCACAGTTGGTGGAGGGACATGTCTGCAATGGGCCAGGAGTATAGACCAGGATTTGATCAGTAGGATTTTCTTGGGTACTGTTGTATGACTTCTATCCATATCTTAACAACTAACATTCTGAATCAAGAACTTATCTTCATTATAATTAAAATTTAAAAGCATAGTTATTTAAATCATTTAAGATATGTAAGACTCTGTGCTAGATTCAAGAGAGCAAAATGATGCATTCGATTAGTTATTCATTCATTCAACAATAAAAAATAGTGAATGCATCTAACACATCCCTGGTAGTATGTAAGGTTCTGGGATTGTAACAGTAGTAAACACAGGCCCCTTTCTTTTCAGAGCTAAGTCAAACAAGACCCTTCTACCAACGGAAGGCCTCATGGCTCAGGGGAAAGAAAACATCCAATAGAATTAGGCAGACATGCTTTTTATCCTTAAATTCATCTACCTATTAAAGATGTAATATAAATCAGGTGAACCTAACAGAATTGGCTCCTCACCTTTAAAAATGGTGTAATGCCTAACTCATAGGATGGTTGTGAGAATCAAATCGGATACACTGAGAACCTAGCGCAATGTTTGACACATTATAGACATGGAGTCAATGTCAGTATTGATCATATTCTCATCATTAGTTCCATAGCATATATGCCAGTGTTATTATAAGTCCATTTTGTATCAATATATGGCATGGTATTTCTTAATCTTTATATTATATATTATTTATTCTCTATAAAGATATTTCTTTCAAATATCTTTTAAAGATTTTATTTCTTTTTAGAGAGAGGGGAAGGGAGGGAGAAAGAAAGGGAGAGAAACATCAATGTGTAGTTGCCTCTTACATGCCCCACACCGGGGACCTGGCCTGCAACCCAGGCATGTGGCCTGACTGGGAATCAAACTGGTGACTGTTCACAATCCGGCACTCAATCCACTGAGCCACACCAGCCAGGGCTCTTTCAAATATTAATATATTATTTTCACTACCTGCTTGTAGCTTGATTTAGGAATTTTCTTAATTATGTAAAGATTCAGAGAAATCAAATATCCTCTGAGTATATAATTGTTATTACACTAAATGGAAAACTTCATTTCAACAAAGACAGTATACTATTCTATAATTGTTTAAATGCCAAGAAATATAGATTATTGGCTCATTCAGTAACTTGTGAAGAGATACTATTTGGGTGTAAGTGGGGTGACTATTAGGGAAACAAAAAGTATTTTAATTTGGAGATGCCATAAATTTAACCAAGTATTAAGAACCTATGTTTTCCTATTTTGGGAAGTTAAATTGCTATAGAGAAGGGAGGACAGAGAAATACTGAATTATATGTATGTGTATCTTCTATGTATTATGCATGATGCTAAGCACCCACAAATTAGATATATCAGGACAGGGAAGAGTAAGATACATGGTATTGCCCTTAATTTGCCACGAGCAGATGAAGAAGATGAGGAACTAGGCAGCTGAGCGTGAGTTTTTAAAAATCCCCATGACATTTGTTCCAGGTCACTTGATGAGTTAACAGAGCCTTTTAAACCCAACTCTATGAGTCTGGCATCTTTTCTTTGTAAAGATCACTGCTTTGAAACCAGGCACCAAGTTTTAGGTAGGACAAGGCTAAAGAAATAAGTCTAGCATTGCTAAATTATTTCTGAAGTTTTAATAATCATAGATACACCTCCCATTCCAACCATGTAAGAATAAATTAAATTCCCAAATTTATATCTGAAATGTATTTTTGGTATAATTGGTAAAATATAATTGGTAGTGGGCTAGATTATTACCTATTTTTATATAACTTGTGATGTTTTATTTTTAGCTATTTATTTTCAGAAGTGAATTATAGATAAGCATCTATTCAACTTCTGAGACTTGCGTTTCTCCCTATGGTTGGCAGCATGTGTATCTGGTTTCCCATGTTATGATAACCGATGTAAAGTGCAGAAGGCCAATTTGAGCCTTTTTAAAAAAAATGAGTCAGACTTAAATGGGCCAATACTTTAATTGGAGAGGAGGAGAGCTTTGGATGCTATGCTTGGTGTTGCTCAATGTTTCTGGATGACTAAGTACAGCGCAGCAAAGCTTTTCTATTAAAGCCATCCTCAGAAATCTCCTGTCAGACACAATTCCTCTCCCTCCAATTCTAATTGTTAATTCATGTGTAAATGCTAATCCACCTCAAGAAGTGGCAATGAATGTTATCCGATCTAGTTTGCAGGATGTGGTGAACTAAAGCTCTGTAGTATATTCAATGATCGATGGTGGTTTTCTCTGTTATTAGTGCACCCCCCACCTCTATTACCAGAAAAGAGCAACAGCTCAGACTGGACCGTAGGGCACATTGGCTTCTCCTAATTTATGCTGATACCTTTCTGTCAGGACTATTTCCTTTGGTTTATTACCTGCAGCAAACAGATTAGTAAACCCCATTAGCTTGAGTCTAACAACTACAATCAAATTATCTTGGACCAGAGAAACAACCACACAAGAGAGCATTTGCCACTGATGGAACCTGAGTGTCCCACTAAAAAGAAAACCCCAGTTGCGATGGCTTAAGGATGGTGGACCAAGAATGTAAAAAAAAAAATGACTTTCAGAAGTACACATTATCTCATAAAAACCAAGCAAATCTTCATTGTAGGAAGTCAATGTGATTTTAGCGTATTTGGAAGAGAGTCCAAGCCTGTTAGATAGAAGCTTGGCTTTCCACGTGGTGGTTCGGGGAAGGTTGCAGAGTTAATGCAGTGATGTTTAAGACCTGATGTAAATTTGTACATAGCCTGGAGTACTGAGGAGTCAGCCAAACTCCTCTATAATGGTCTTTTTAAAATGCAAAAGTAATCCTACTCCTTTCTTTCATAGTCATGCTCTGAAAGTCAATGTTCGACTTACCAGATAAATAAAAAAAATTTCCCCCACTTCAGCTTGTATTACTAAGAATTCATAATCTCCTTAAACATTATACATTTTCTAATGGGATACTTCCAAAAGTCTATTGCAAAGTAAGTTTTTAAGCCAAATCTGTACCGCAAGGAAGATACATTCATTTATATTTCAAGAAACAGTGTTTTAGTTACATTGTTGTATGAAAACTTCTCACAGAAGTGAGGTTTATATAAAAAAAAATCAAGGCTTCCAGATAAATGGTAAGCTATTAATAATTTTAGATCTACTGTTTAATTACATGCCTCTAGCTTGAGAGTTACACTCTTATTGTATAATGCTATTTTAGGGATAAAATTTTCAACCTCTGATAACGTTAGTTGTTTATGTGGAACAAAGCCCTTTAGAATTGAGCTCAATTATTTGTCCTTTGGGCTTTAGAGATAAAATTAAATCTTTCCAAAATGTCATTTTTTTTCTCAAATAAATGTCTGTAAGAGTTTTTACATTCAAATTGGCAAACTCACTTTGCATTCAGATTTAATGGGGATATGTTCATTCCTCCTGCAAACATTATCCCTGAGATAACAATTCAAAGTGATGGCGCCTCTTATCTTAAGAAATATTACTTGATGAGTCAATAGATGTCAATCTGGGTGAAATTTAGATACAAGTTCAAAGGCAGGATTGATCTGTTGTTAATCCTGTATGTTAACAATTGTTGGAAAGAGGGGTGGTAAAAATGTCTGGTATTCAATACTTTTCTATTTTACCATCAGGTTATCTAGATAAGGTACAAAATGGCATACTAATTCTGAAAATTCTGCTAAATTTGCCTCACCTAAATCCTGAGATTTCAAGAACACAAACATAGAAAACTCAACAATAAACAGTTTCTATCTAAAAATACTCAACACAGGACTAAATCAAAATGTGTATCTTGCTTTGTGTTGAAAAACATTACCGACTATTCCAACTGCCATTTTTCCCCATTCAGAGCATCACAGAAATAATAGTCAATAGATATACATTGCCATACAAGTGGAGATCATTTTTAAAAGTTGTGTCCAAATCACCTAGGTTGCTTGCTCAAATGCAGTATTACAGACCAAACCTAAACCAACAGATTGAGTACCTTCAGAGAAAAGAGGTGAGAAATCTACATTTCAATCACCTCTGCAGGTGACTTGTATACACATTCAAGATTGAGGTCCACTGAGATAGATATTTGAAAAAGAAAATATAGATTTTGCTATAACTACTTACTTCACTTATTGGAGGCCCTTCCTACTCTCTCTGGCCATTATGAGAAAGGGAGAGTTATACATTATTCATGCCCCAACCAACCACATGTGGTTGTGGGAGTTCATTTGTTTCCACTCATTCTTGTTTTCTGACAATTGTAGTCAAGGTTTCACATTTTTCTAAACCCTGCTTTAGCTGTATCACACCAATTTTGATGTAGAGTGCTTTTCTTGTGATTAAATTCTAAATATTGCTCAATGCTTCTGGCTTCTCGATATGTAACTCAAAATGCAGTTGCAAGCAGAAACCATTTTCAAATAGTGGTTAGAAATAACTGAAATAATGCTACTGCTATTGCACTTCAAGTATATTAGAGTTTAAATAAGGTTTTTGCTGTTGTCTGTAGTCTCAAAGACTAATTCACCCAAAATTTTATGGAACTATGAAACGAAAATTAAAAAAACAAACAAGTACTTGTAAAAAATTTCTTATACTACACTAAGATTTTAAATCTGATGCCAGCTTACATTGGTAATGATTGTCTCTATTAGATAAAACCATACCACATTGCAGCTTTAAGAACATTCAAATGCTGATTCTAGCCATTTTAATATATATATTTTCTTTAGATAGCTGCATGGGGCTATATTAACCAAAAAAAAGGCTAAAGAAATTCCCTTTATAAATTCTCTTCCCATGACCTTGACTTGCTAAGCAACCATAACAGTTCACAAAATTAAGTCAACAACAATTATAGGTTCGTGGACTTAACCTTGCTAAGTATTCTTAAAAATTTGAAAACAGCTAGTAAGTGACAGGGGAAGGCATTTTTGAGCAGAAAACTTGTTCTCCTAGTACTGGACATATCCTGCTCTCAGCGTGGACCCTCAAGGGAAGAGCACCGAACTAGGTGAAAAACTGCCCAGACTGCTGAGCTACTAATAATGAAATACAGCAGCCCCGCCCACCTTTGTCCACAGGGGTTACCTTCCAAGACCACCAGTGGATGTCTGAAACCACAGATAGTACCCAACCCTATGCACACTATGTTCTTGCTTATACATACATATCTATTATAAAGTTTATAAGTAAAGCACAGTAAGAGATTAACAATAACACTAATAATTAAGTAGAACAAGTAGACCAATATACTGTAGTATTTGTCATGTGAATGTGCTGTCTCTCAAAAGTTTAAATTTTGAAAATTGCCACCAGTAAATGTAATGCTTTTTCCACTTTAACTATGTGCTTGCCATCCTCTGTGGCTATAACTTTCTCAGTTTGAGGTACAACAGAAAAACTAGTACACATCTCTTTTCCCTTCTTCACAATTTCATGGGTAGAATATTTGTTCCTACTGTAGCTCTTAGCAAACTTGGCATACAATTTATTTTCTTAGGATGAGAACTTTCAACTTTTCACATACAGGAAGCACTTTATGACCTCTCTTTGGAACATCGAAACTGCCAGCATAACTACTCTTGTGCTTTGGGACCATTATTAAGTAAAATAAGGGCAACTTGAGCACAAGCCCTGTGATATTGTGATAGTCAACCTCCTAACAATACCAAGTGACTATGAGGTGAGGACCGTCTGCAGTGTGGAGACACTTGACAGGGTGTTGATTCACATCACTGGTGGGATGGAACAGGATGGCTCAAGATCTCATCACGCCACTCGGAATGGTGCACACTTTAAAATACAAGTATATGAATTATTTATCTCTAGAATTTTCCACTTCATATTTTCGGACTGTAGTTGATTGTGAGGTAACTGAAACCACAGAAAGCAACAACATGGCCAAGGAGTGTTACTGTAACCATTTAAATATATTTCTTCTAGTTAATAAATTTATAATCTTTTAAATTAGTTATACCTCAAATTCCTAATCCACAAATGTCAAATAAAAGCATCAGGACATTTTTGATGGTATTAATCAAGAGACTAAACTGTTTCTATACATCAAACTATATAATTTTTATACTCCGAATTCAAGAAAGAAAAATACCAATTGTTCATTGGTCATACATAAAATACACAAAATTGTATGAACAGAAGAATTGATAATAAACCCATCAGAACTGATTAATATCAACTTCTCATTAGAACGCAAGGTTCTGAAGGCAAATAAATTGGACATAGCCCTGCATTATTGAAAGTCAGCCACTGGTAGCGACGACGTAGTCATCAATTGTGCTGTTAAAGATCGAGAACTCACACACACAAAAAGCCTGCCACTTCTGAAGTCCTATAATTCCCTGAATTCCTCTTTCATTTCCCTAACCCTATATGAGATTATCAGTTTGATGTTTTGGAGAGATTATTCCTTTAGTTCAACATCTCTTTGATTTGAAAGCAACAGGAATTCATTTATATTTTATTTGAAATGTTGAATGGTGGTCTCTTCTCTGATAATACCCAAACTACAATAACTATGCAGGTGCTTGTATTTTAAGGGCACAAATTATACTTGGCTTATCTAGAATGGTAAATGGAGTATATGTTTGTGAAAGCAGTCATTAAATAGGGAAATCTAATTAGGACAAGCTCTTAACACCCACACACACGCGTACACACACACAAGGCCCTGTTGTCAGAAGGCATAGTTCTTCCTCCAATTAAACCAAATATTAAAGCCCAATGATTAAAGAGAAAAGTGAGACAAAAAGAATATCATTTAGTATGCTCTAGAGTTAAAGGTATAAATATCATCTTTAAAACTTGCTTGTAGTCAAAAGCACTAGAAAAAGAAAAGAAAAAAAGAGCCCAGAGTTATGTTTTCCTTGACAATTATTTGTTTCTTTTTAATATCTACACTTCAATTTTCTGCTGGGAATTCTTTTTGGGGGGAGTTATATTTTCCAATAGAACATCTAAAGGCCAGTATCTTCTGTTAAAAGTCCCACACATTGAAACAGGAGGCACACCAATCCATATTTCAACCTTTGTTCATCATACTGAGTATTTGATATTTACTCTGGGACATTGTAACATGAGGAACATGTGTATGGTTTGTGGTAAGAACAGTGATTATCTGTGGATAGTGATGTGCAAGAGATTAGATGGGAAACTTAAAACTTCCATTGGAAGGAGTCTCTGTTTTTTCATAAATTATTTATATGTAACTACTAATAGACTTACATGCATCATAATCAGGCAGCTACATTATGACTATCTAGGACCTCATACTATTTATGGCTATTTGTATAGAATCTAGGGACAAAGATGAGGATCTTTCAAGGTCTAATCTTAAACTATTCTGGAAACATTTACAAAGACTACTATATCTAACTTTGGAGGGCTATGATAGCATATACTAGCATCTGTATAGATTATATTTTAATGCAGGTTCCTTTATCAATAACTTGATAAGAAAACAATCTTAAGCTTCTCTTCAGTTATATCTACTGTCACTAAAAAGTAAAATAAAAAGTAAAACAATAAAACTTCAAAATAAAGAAATAAAAAGAATTACATTTATTGGAGACAAAAACAAACTTCTAAGTATGTTCTGAATCTGTCTTCACAACAACCTGGCCAGGGTGGGTGTGGGGAGAGGGATGTATAATCTATCGGGAGGGAGAAGCAGTCAATAAAAAGTCCTTTAGAAAGCCTAGATGATGGTCCTAATAGGCAAACATTTTACATCAGCTATTTTAAATGTAGTCAGAGAAGTAAAGAGGAATATAAGAATACGATATTGCCAAACTGAGATGAAAAACATAGAGGAAGAAATTATAAAAAATGATCAAGTGCAAATTCTGCAGTTGAAATGTATAATAATTGTAATATTCTAATGAAAAGAAATCACTAGAGGAAATTTCCACAGGCAGAAAATAGTGAACTTCAGATAGATCAATTAAGATTATCCAGTCTGAGAATCAGAAAGAAAATACTTTAAGGCAAGTGGAAATATAGAGGAAATATATTAGAATTTATGGGATAAAGCTAAGCTATATACATACAGAAATATGCAGCTAAGAATACTTATATTAAAAAGAAGATTTTTGAGTTAATAACCTGGTCTTCTACCTTAAAAATACTAGAAGAGCAAACTAAAACCAAAGGAATAAGAAGAAATTATAAGTATTAGATCAGAAATAAATTAAATCGAGTCTAGGGGAACAATAGAGAAATTCAGGATTTCAATGATGGTTTCTAAATAAATAAATAAATAAATAAATAATTGACAAATCATTAGTGAGACTGAACAAGAAGAGAGAGAAAATTCTCTTCTCTAAAATTAAAAATAAAGGGCATTATTAACGACCATACATAACTTATATCAGAGCATATAATATAGCATATAAATTATAAATATATAATGAGAATATTATAAATAAATGTATATCAATAAATTAAATAACCTAGATGGAGAGGACAAATTTTTACAAAGACACTTAACTGCCAAAACAATTCAATAAGAAAATGAAAATCTGAATAGACTATTACCATGTAGAAAACTTAAATTGGTAATCAAAAAACTTCCCACACATATACACAAAAAGCCAAAGACAAGATAGTTTCCTGGTGAAATCTGCTAAATATATAAAAGAATTAACAAAATTGCCCAAAATCAACAATGGGGAAGTAATATGAACAGACATTTCTTCAAAGAAGATATACAAATGGCCAAGAATCACTGAAAAGATATCCAACATCATTAGTCATTAGGTCAATGCAAAGCAAAACCCAGTGTGACACCATGTTCTACCTACTATATATCTATACTCAAAAACACAAAGAGAAAAAAAAGTTGGCGAAGAGGAGGAGAATCTGGAATCCTCATGCATGACTGATCAGAATGGAAAATGGTGCAGCTGGTTTTGAAAACAACTTGAGAGTTCCTCAGTGTTCAGATGACATATTGTAGAGCTGTGCACTTGAGACATGTATAATTTTGTTAACCAGTGCCACCTAATAAATTCAGTAACAGTGAAAAACATGTTAAACATAGAGTTACCATATGATCTGGGAATCCTTTACCTAAGTATACACGCATACCAGAGAGTACACACATAAAAACAGATAAAAGGGACAGATCTTTGATGGGATGCAGGACATATGACAATGCTCTGTATACATGTGATTATTTAATGGAGGGATTAAAATAAATGCTCTTTATCAAGCAGATTGTCAAAGAAGTGCAAGAGAACTAAATTCATAAACTGTCACAAACTGAAGCCCCTGTGATTATTTAATTGAATCACAACTGTATCTAAAAAGTACATTGCATTCTAACAAATTAATTGGAAGAGGGAGAAAGATTAGCCTCTTAAGAGGCACAGTACTTTTTTTCTCCATTACATTTTTGGCCACATTAAGATCAGACAAAAAAGAGAAAGCCACAGGACAAAGATTTTACAATGTGCATCATCCGCATACTAACCATATATCTGTGAACTACTATATCAGGATGGTTATTTATGTCAATTCATTTAGCTTTAATATTGACCAAAATGGCCTGAACATTCCCCTTCAACTTGATAACCTTAGGCAGGTTTCTTCCCCATTATATCCTCCGATCTCCCTTTTCGTAGACCATTAAACTTTAGAGAATTGTTCTTGCCACTGTAAGTTCTTTCTCTGCCCCTGTGAGATGTAAATCTTCTTGCAACCCAGGAAAAGTCTTTCTCAAGGACATGGGAGCCATCCCTCTGAAATGTAACCATGAGGACATATAGCATCCCTATCTCCCAGCTCTGTGGAAGGGCAGCAGACTGACTTCAATAAGCATCAGTTAGCAAATATACACGCCTATCACTTTCGCCAGCCTTCTCCCTCACGCTCTGGAGAACTTTTCCATGAGTTCACCCCAGTGCTTAAAAATTTCCCCCGATTTCTGTTTTAGCAAAGTTGAGTTCATTCTCCCTCCTCAGGTGCAACAGTCTACGACAAAGTCTTCCCTGCCGTCTTGAATGAGTGACTGTTGCAACTCTCTTGAACAATATGAACACAGGTCTCCAGAAATAAAATAGAAACCAAGAGGTAATAAAGCGAGACCAGAAAGGGTGCATCAGCATGCAAAATATTTTCTGGAAGCAATAAATAAAATGAATACAAATTTGCTAAAAAACTGATCAGCACTAACCAATTTATAATCCAAGGCACACAAAAACAGGGAGGGCTTTAGAAAGAATAGAATGGACTGGCCAACAGGCCCATGAAAACGTTCACAGCCAAAGTAGAAATGATTGGAAGCAAGATCAGGCAGAAATGAAGTTGTAGCTGGAATGCAGTTTTTAGGGACCACCATAGGACAGAAAGGTCAATAATCTTAGGCCTAGACATTAAGTGTTAAGATTTTCATACGGGTGCACACCATGAGGAATGAAATTAGGAAGTTTGAGTAGCCTCATTAATTTTGACTTGCTGCTATGGGTATTAAAAGAAATAGAACAATGAGAAAAAGGACCTGGAATTTTATGTAGCATATTTCCTTGCATTCATACATGAGTACTGCATATTTCTCTGGTACCGTGGTAAATGTTACTTTATGCAGAAAGTATCTCCAACTCTTTAGTGCTAGTGGACAGAAAGAAAATTGATTTCTGTGTACTGACATAGTGTCTTACAGCCTTGCTAATCCTGCTTACTATCTAAGATATTTTTTTAGAGTCCTTGAAATTCCCTACATGAAAAATCATGCCAACTGTGGATAGACAGTTTTAGTTTTTACTTTCCCATCTCTATGACTTTTATTTTATTGAATTGTCTGGAATTTCTTGTACTATACTACTGCTACATTTGTAACTTGAAAAATAGGGCCCACACTTGTATCGATTCTATGAGACAAAAGAGAGAAAAAATAGTAATGGGGATTCTATGCACATACTGCTGTGCACTGGGGCCTTTGTGCCAGTTTTTCTGGCCAGAAAGATGGCTTTTATCTTGGAGTTTGAGTTGTCCGCTGCCTCTGCCATTGCTGAGGGCCGGGATCTCTCCCCTGGGCACAGGTAGGAGAGATCGCAGAGGGATAAAGAGAAAGAGAAATGGAGGGTTTCTTCACATTCTCCCTCTTTCGGTGGCCCACCCTCCTGGTCCTCTGACAAGAAGAAAGAATATTTCTCTCAGAATGATTGACGCCCGTGTTGCCTAACAATACAGTGCTTGCTGTTCAACCTCTGGAACAGGTTTGGGAGAAATGCATACCCCCCCCCCAAAAAAGGGAGAAATTTTTGTTCTGTATGTCTTCCCTCAAAGTGTTACTTCCCTCACAAATATGCCTGCTCCCAGATTTTCAGGGAGTTGCATTTTGTCCAGAAGTTTTGGTTTTAATCAGTGGGAGAAAGGCTGGGATGACTCCATTTTGTCTAGCATCAGAGAGCTAGACATCTTAATTAAAAAAAAATAAACTTTTGCAGACTTTATACAAATTATTTCAGGAAATAGAGAAAACATTACTCAATACACCATATAAAACTAATATATTTTTGAACACATGATTTAAAAAAGATCACCACCTAAAAGAAAAATTCCAGGCCAAACTAAATCATGAATTTAGATGTTTATATCTATATATAACTCATATAGTGGATTAATGTAGTCATTAAAATAAATATGAAGATTTATCATTAGGTTCTGATGAAAAAAATCTTTAAAATAAATTGACAGTAGCTAAGTACATACTACAAAATTTAAAAACAGCATGATATTTTAATAAATTTATCTATGAAATGCAAGACACATATGTAAATATGTGAAATACATGAATGTAAATAATACAAAACATCAAACTGTGGGTGGGGGTAACTTTGTAAAGATATGGTTGTCTAATCACTATGTTGTACACCAGAAACCAATAAAAAATAATATCAAAACAATAAAAAATAACAAAACAGACAAAAATATAAACAGTGGTTCTTTCTGTGTAGAAGAAAGTCAAAGGATTGCAAGAAAATATTATGAACATTTGTGCCTTTTTTGTCACTTCTTTTTCTAATTTTCAACAACGTATCTGGATTGATCATAGAAAAGAAATATGAATGCATTTAACATATTGAGAAATGAAAGTTGTTTTGAAAGGATTTAGGGCCCGTTGGTTTTCTGAAACAGAAACGGGGGCAGTATATGTCCCTGTGCTTCTGAATTTTAAATTGAGCACATTTATGCTAAGAACCTGATCCCCATACAGTGGATATTGAATGATGAATGAAACAAACATTTTATTTTAGAATAACTTTGTGCCCTGTTGAATATGTTCTTTTATAGAGGTTCTGTTTAATTTCTTGGAGTATCTAGCGCCTGGATGAGAATCAGGCAGGGGATCAGTTAGCAATGATGGTGGACTGATGTCGAACGGCCTGGGTTCAAAGAGGAGGTGCTTCACTTTCCCTCTGAGCAGTTTTAAATTTGCTTCACATTCTTGTCAATGACTCCTACAAACTCTGAGCCAAATGGAGTATCTTGCTCCACCTAATAATCATAGCTCAGCATTTGAAAAAATATTAGCTAACTAAGAGCTGTGTGATTTCACCCATACATAGAATATAGAACTGAAACACACAGACACAGACAACAGGATGGAGGTTAGCAGCAGAGAAGGGAGGTGGGAAAGGGGGCCAGATATATGGTGATGGAGGGTGTGACTTTGGGTGTTGGGCACACACAATGCAATATGCAGACTGTTTATCATAGAAATGTACGCTTGAAGCCTATATAGTCTTAGTAGCCAGCGTCACGTCAATACATTTCATAAAATAAATAAATAAAAGCATTAATCTCAGAAAAAAATAACAACCGTCAACCTGGGGAAATCCTGAGAAGGCCAAATGTGACTAGAAGATCAGTATGAGGTCAAGACCTGCTTTTCACAGCACACCCCTTAAATCTTTTGAATTTCATACAGTGTGCATATTTTACCCACTTCAAATTACATTTAAAGTAACAAACTGATGGAGAGAAAAAGGAAATGAGAGAAAGGAAGTAACCCAGTAACTAATGACTAATTGTGTGGACATATGAAGATGGGTGGGAAACTCAAGAAGGGCAAGCAAATAATAGTTACAAAGATGTGACTGGTGTAAAGTTGAAATAATGTGAGCACTAGCTTGGAAATCACAGTGATTACTTTCATTGTTACACATACATATATATTATATACATTATGTATTATATATACATATTTTATTATGCAAGTAAAAATATAATTTCCTATGTCACAGGGCGCTTATGAGTGTTAAATGAGCTAATTCATGCAAACGTGAGCTATATTGTATGTAATGCTGGTCTTAGCTATCATTACGGTTACTATTACATATTAACCATATTAAATGAAAAGTTCTGCTCTTACTGGATTACATTATTTTACATAGAGTCACTCTTGTAAAAAGTAGCTCAATCATAGCCAGGAGCAATAATTTTGAGTATATGCTCTTTTCTCTTTCTCTGGTGGCTTCATGATTATGGCATTTCTGTCTATGATCAGCACTTACGGGGGCTCTTCAATTTACTTCCTGTTCTTCAAAAGGAGCACTGTCTTCTTTTTAAGGTGCTCTGCAGCCCTCTCACTCAAAGACAAATTTATATGTGATAAATAGACCATCCTTTCAGGTGAAATAAACATACACATACTCCAAACGTGTCACAGAAGCACGTCTCCACCAACTCCAACCTCACACACGCGCATTTCAGGAATACTCAATATACTTCAATGAATCTACAATTCTTTGTTTCCTTATTTCTCTGTGCTTTAGTTTCAACTATGATAACTGTGATGTTAGTAACAACGTTCACAAAGTTTGTAAAATGAAATATTTTACAGCCCATGAAACTCTTGGAATAGTTTTACTTTGCTTTTACTGGGTTATAATCATTATTGTAGCATGGCTAAATGAAAGACTACCATGGTAATATACATTAAAAATAAAGCATATTCACACATATATCATATAGTATATTAAAATAAGCAATTACAAGGAAAACTGTTTAAGCTACCCAAATGTTAATAGGGGTTCTATTACATAGAGGAATTATAAAGTGATTTTATATTTTTTCTTCTTTGTATCACAGATTTTATTTATTCTATTATATATTCTATGTGTGTAATAACATATTGGAAAATACATTATTACATATTTTCTAAAAGTTTTAAAGCAAATTATACTTTGAAAACACATATGCCTACCACATAGGAAAAACCCAGTATATTTGTTAACTGTTTTTGTCCTTGTGATTTAATAATGTTAAAAATCCTATTAGATTTGCCTAATGGTTTTAAGTAAAAATTTTATTTTTTATTTTAATTTCCTCTCACCGAAAGTAAAGAACATATTAAAATTAACATATTAAAATGGGGGGTGAGGGGGCGCACAAGGGGTTGCATATGGGAGGAGGGGTAGGTGGATAGGACGGGGGAGAATAATGGGGGGAAATGGGGCAACTGTTATTGAACAACAATTAGAAAATACAAAAAATAAAAAATAGAGAGGGGAAATAAAAAAAGAACACACCAATTTTCAATCCATTAAACTATTGTTATTCTAGATAAGAAGCAAAACCATTGGGATGTTTCAAATGGGAGGTGAAAACACACTGAGAGATCAGTTACCTGTCTGTTTAAACTTGTTGAATCTGGGTTTATACTTAGCAGAATTATCACAGAATAAAAATCCCCTCAGAATTCCCATACAGTATAACTTTCTGTTGTTGTTGTCATAGGGACTAGATCAAAAACCTTAGAGGAAAGGAAAATTGTCTTATTCCCATCAAATTCCAGGACCCAAAACCGAGTGAATCACACGGTGGGACTTTTGTGTTATGCCAATAACTATTTCTGATTTCCACTAATAGTAGTGTTGGAATAGCAAAGTCAAAACAAGTAATTTAATAACAGAGCTAAATACACTCATTAGAAACTTAGTGGGAAAAATAA
This sequence comes from Pteronotus mesoamericanus, assembly GCF_021234165.1. Classification (NCBI taxonomy): domain Eukaryota; kingdom Metazoa; phylum Chordata; class Mammalia; order Chiroptera; family Mormoopidae; genus Pteronotus; species Pteronotus mesoamericanus. Next base: position 17,736,056 of record NW_026555189.1, read on the forward strand.
AAAAAATTTTTGGTGATAAATATGTTTTGTGCAGTCTTGGATTTGAATTATAAAAACATAGCAATCATAGAAAGTTTTAATACAAATTTCCAAAGAAAGTATTCAAAATATTGTTAATTGATGAGTGTTCATTACATCTTGATTTAGAATTGGGGTGTGATATATTTAATATACTGGAGGCAGAAATTTACCTTTATTAAGAATGAGGTTAACTATGTTGTTTCAAAGAAAATGTTATAAATGTTATAAAAGAAGAAACCTTAAATGAAATAAATTATTTTGTTTTTATCATCTATGGTATATGTAATAGCCATAACTGCAGTTTTTCCTATTAGTAAAGATTTATTAGTCTAAATTTATTTATTGGAAATAATAAGACTTTTTAATACTTGTATTTTAGCTACAAATATTCTTATAAGACAGCAGGCTTAAAACAATTAAAAAATGAAGCAAAATTTGATAAATGATGAATAAGTATATTATATACTTAAATGTTCTCTGGAGGCCAATTAATTCTGACCCTCCAACCTCTAGATCTATATTTGAATAATACAAGTTGCTTAAAAATATCTAACAGGATGGGTTTTTTCCCCCCTACTAAGTATGTTTTTATTGTACCCTCCGTTTGGACAGAAAGCCAGAACTTGAAAGCACATATGATTCCTTTGGCTTTTAGTTGACAAAGGACAGCAACATATATCTACATTATGTATGCACATCAGCAAAGGAGTACAACTTATTTACCTTTCCTTTCCAATGCACCGTGGCCATTTGGATTCTGCATCTCAGTGGCTCTGCCTCTGACGCCGTGTCCCATGGGCATCATTTAAAATGACGAGCCTAAAAATTATGGCTCTCCTTCTGCCTAGCCCCATAACAGCTAAAGAATCCCACATCTGTTCCCCAGTTTTGCCTGATTAATAAAGATGTGCAAAACAGGAATTATCCTCTTCCCCTAAATCGGTAAAGAAAATGAGGGGGCTCAGGAATACTAAACAAATTATGGATAAAGCAAAACCTTTCTCAGAAGCTCAATGCCAAGAGGAATTAGACTATTGTTTACACATGGATAGACTCTAATTTTGGTGGTACATCATTCTGCTAGAGTTGAAAGGATCCTTTTCTCCTTAATTTCAGAGTTGAAAGGGATACCATTTTGCTAAAATAATAAGGATATGAATGGGTTCTAGACCTGTGTTTGCCAACTATCTGCAGTAAGGCAATTATATTGTCATTCCATTTGGCTTTAAATCATAATTGTTTGTCACATGAACATCATTTTTTTTTCCCTTCTATAGCTTCTGCCTTAATGATTCTGAGATTACACAATAGCATTCAGCATTTTTTGAGGAAAGAAACAATGAACACCACAAGGGAAATGTAGGTACTTTACATGAATTCAAATAGTATTGATTGAGTACCTTCTATGTTAGAAACAGAGAAAAAAAGCTTTGGAAGTATTATTTTGATTGGCTATATAATATTAGATTTCATGGAGGTTTCAGAATGTATTTAAACAACATCATACACTTGGACAGTTGGGCTAATTCCTATTTTTTATCTTTGTATAAAATACAGCAAAGAACATCCTAAAACAGAGCACTTCTATGTTCATTTCCATTTCCCAAGGATAAATCCCTAGCAGTGAAATTTGTGTCAAGCAGTATGCAAATTTTTAAGACATTGGCACTTCCATACATAGCTGGTAAGAAAGCAATTTGATTCCATTCTCATTGAGGAGCATTGACAATATGTATAAAATTTCTTCCACCTTTTACAATAATTTATCTTTCTGTATATATGTCACATTTGCAATTTAGATGAAGCGTTGAGATCTAGGTCACCTCAGATTTTTTTTTAAAAAAGTTATTTTTGTAATTTATGCCAAAGCAGTGAAAACTCCATGAATAAGTGGTTAATGAAATAGACTCTTCATCTTCCTTGACTATTCAGTGCAAGTTTTATTACAATTATACCAATCACTCCCATAGTCTAAAATTAGTGGGGCTCATCAATATCAGAAAGAGATTAGGGGTTTTGTCTGTTTTAAGTGTGTTTCTGATGCACCTGCTGTCAGAAGAGTGACAGCCAGGTAATGTGGACAGAACCCAGGAACTAACGTCACCATTAGCGAAGGTGGCTAATTGGTCCTCCAAGATTAGGGATATTGTTCTGTTTGTAAACTAGTGATGCCATGTTTGTAAATAACTTCAATTCTACTTTACACAGCCCAGGTCTTCTAAATCCCATTTCAAATCCCTACAGTATAATTAATGAAGTGGAAAGGAAGTTCCTAGGACCTTTCCCAAAATAGTATCTCCAGGTTACTGAAAACCAATAAACTCTTGATGGAGTAGATTATTTTGACACTTTATTTTTGCTATTGGTGTTTTTAATCACAAGACTGATGGGAAATCTGAATTGTTAAAGATAGCATAAACCAGTTTATGTTGAAACAGAATTACCTCAAGCTAGTAGTGCATAAAGTATTAGAAAGGTAGCAAGTTTTGTTGGGTATCCTTAGAAAACATAAAATATCTTTTTTCTTTTTCTTTTTTAACTTTAAATCATTTTTCAAAGGCTTACCTCAGTTCAGCATTTGGATTGAAAATAATGTACTCTGCAATATTTTCTAGTATTAACATTTTGCACATTTGTTTCATTTTTGAGTAAGCATCATAAATGTACTTTTGAAATCTACCAAGTGAAAGCGAGAAAAATATGCTATTTTAATAATATATTTATATACACTGGACTGCTCTTGAATCCTTTAGATGCCAATTGCACTAAGTGTTTTTCTTATCATGTACAGTTCTTTTTAGAGAAAAGCACACATTTTCTCACCACTATACCATGTACTTGTACTTTTTTGTTAACTGTTGAATCCGGCTCATTCTAGGGTCTTAAGTGAAGTTAATAAAACAATACAAATAAACAAGAGACATCTTGGTCCCCAAGACATAAAACAATAATCTGAGTCACTGTTGGTTTTTTTTAATAAAAAGCACATCTGCTTCTGTAATAAATATAAAATTTTCTTCCACAGCCTGCAAATAGGTCAAATAGTAAAGAGTTGGAACGTGCCCTGTGAGTTCTTTTGAAATTTAAAAAGTGTCCTATAAAAATTAAGTTTGGCGGTGACAGAGTTGGCTTGTTAGATAAACCAGAACCTCACACCACCCCCTGCCCTGTGTGATCTTAAAGCAGAAGAAAAGTAACTGCTAGGGGTTTGTCACTCCATGCTCAACAGGTGCCTTTATCAGCAAAGCTTTTGCTATGCATGTAAGGGACAGAAAAGGCAAGCCTGATTATCTCTAGTACATTCGGACTCTGATTTTAAGTGACCACTTTTCATCATGAGTTTATGAAATCTTTAAGAGAAGCTGTGAAGGAATGCAATAAATTCAAGAAATAAAGCTGTCTCAGGCACCCCATAGATCCCAGTGGATATAATTTCACAGAACTGAGTTACTGCTCAGGACAGCCAAGATATTCTTAATGCTTCTGTGTGTAGCCCAAAATACTCTGATTTACAGTTCTAAAGGGAATAAAGCCTTCTGGTTCATACAAGAAAGAAACAAAAGCCACAAACAAAATCTGTGATTTAGTTAATACAGTACTGTGCGGCTTCCTGAATCTCTCAAAACAGGACAGGGGCACGGCAAAAGTAGGTTTACAGTTGTGAGTACATGAAATACAGAATTTATACTTGTATTGGTATTTATTATTGTATTATTTTCCATACGAACAACTGTAAACCTACTTTTGTCACACCCTGTATATGCGGGATCTATTTAAAAATAATGATCAAACTATCTGAATTCCAAAACAACTAAATAACTGAGTAACTGTAGGTTTATGCTCATGAATGAAAAAAGACTCAGTATGACACTTAGGCCAAGTTCATTTAAATTAATCAATAAATTTAATGTAACCCCATGAAAATTTCATCAAGATTTCTAAAGGAACTTGTAATTGTGATTTCATAATTAATATTGAAATATTGGTTTAAAAATTTTGAACAAGTTGAAGTACAAAAAGATGGACATATCCTAAAAGATATTAAGATTGTGTGGAGCAGGTATAATAATTAAAATACTGTGGCATTGTAATGGTAGGTGTTTCAGAACTTGAATTCTGTAGTTAAAAAAGCAGAGAGGAGATAAATACAACATTTCAAATAAATGGGAGGGAAATGCAACAAAAAATGTCATGTTAAAATAATTAATTATTTATTTATTAAAGAAAAATGATAGGCCTGTATCAACCAAAATTCAAAAACTCTTAAAAAAAAGTACAAATGGAAACACACTGAATATATATTATTAAGGTACTACATACAAAGTAAATAAAAATATACACAAAATATATTAGATACAGAATATGTTATATATAATAAGATATATTCAGTACGCTTTCATCCGTACCTTGTTTATATGGGGGGCCCAAAAAACCGAAATTATCTTCTGGAGGGCGGGCCCATTGTACTACAGGCTTCCCCCACTAGGTGAGTGTTCTAGGAACCCATCTGTGTCAGTGCACCAGCTGGCATTGTTGTGAGAGGCTGCGTTCAGCTTCAGTGAATTTTTTTTGAACTCTTTCATTGCATTTGCCCATTTCATGAGGGGTGACTTATACAAGTGCACCTGCCCACTGCTGAGTGTTCAGCAGGTTTTAGCCCAAAACTGCATGACCCATGTGCCCCCCTCCCTATTCACCTTATCTCGCCCCAAGCAACTTTTTCATTTCCCCAGATGGAAAAAGTCCTAAAAGGGATTTTTTAGTGTAGAAGCACTAAAAGGCATCAAAATTGACAAGTTAAAAAACTGTTTTGAGCAGTGGAAAGAACATCTAAATAGGTGTATTGTATCAAGTGGAGAGTACTTTGAAGGTGACTGAAGTTTAAACATTTAAGAATAAATACACAATTTTTAAAAAAATAAATTCTGGGTTTTTGGGTCCCATCTCATATATGTGCACATATATTATATATAAAATAAATACATTTCATATATAATTTTTGGAGATATATTCATCTGTCTATATCTATCCTTATCTATATGTCTTTCTATATCTATAAAGAGGGAAACTATAGTATAATATCATTCTACCTTTTGTATTAGACAAGGTCTTATTTAAAAAGAGATAAATGAATACCAAAAAGAAAAAATAAGTAAAAAAAGACAGAATGTTACGGATATATATATTTACAGATGTATACATTTATACATAAAACCACAGAAATCAATGGAATAGAAACTACTATACTAATCTTCTACAAATCCCTAAAAAACAGATAATCAACTTGAAAAGATTGCAAAGAATTTTAGGATATTCACATTACTGATACACATAAAATATACCTAAATGAAACATAAACAAGATTTAGAAAAAGTAAGTGTTTTTCACTTAGACTAGTGGACATCACAAAGAATAGCATAAAGTATTGGGAAGAAATGAACGGTCTAATAGTCTTAGTGTGAGAGTAAATTGGTACTGACTTCTGGAGGGATATTGGGGAACAGTATTAAATGTGTGCATCATTTTATTCAGAAACTTTTCTTCTAGGTATATATCTAAGAATACATTTGCATGTATATTTAAGCATATATAAGAAAGCTAACTGACACATTAGCCTAGCAATAAAACATTCAGAAATAAACCCAGATGTCCTTATTAGGACAATGGTTAAATTTAAATTTATCTACATTATATTTATATTTAGTTTATTACATATAAATATTTGTGTTTAATATAATATATATTATGTGTATATGTCATGTAAGTTTGCATATGTTTAGAGTAGCATAAAACATGATATTAATTTAGGTTATTATGAACTTGTACTCAGAAAATATTTTAAAAAATACAAAATATGTTCTTGATTATATAATTTATAAAAAAAACAAAACTTACTTCTCAATATATACATATTTACTTGATATACCAAATAGATAGTGATTACTTTGGGGAAAGAAAAATTAATGTTAGGAGCTATGAGTAGAAGAGTAAAGAGGGAATTTTATTTCTAATTTTTTAGTAAAATGAGCATATTTACATATCACTCACGAAAACAAAATTATCCCTTCAGCCATAGTCTTCTGTCATTTCAGCTCTTCTTCCCTTGTTTTTAACCCTTGACATTTTCTCTGAAAGGTTGCAAGGAAACAGGAATCTGAGACTGAGACCTACAACTTCAAGTAAACGGATTCTGTCAACAGACTGAATGCGTTTGGAAATAGGTTCTTTCCCAGGGCCAACAGGTAAGTGCTTGGCCTGGGGGACATCTTGACTTCTTCCTTGTGAGACACTGAGCAGAGAACTCAACTGAGCCTGCACAAACTTCTGAGCTACAGAAATGTCAAAAGGTATGGGTATTGTTTTAAGCCATTAAGTTTGTAATCATTTGTTACATAGCAATAGAAAACCAATATGCCATCAGAAAAAATAATATAAACCCCAAATAAACATTCTTATTCTTTACACCTTTTCTTACGTTAATGGCAAAGATCTCGTTATTACTGCCTAGATCTAATGCTTTGGATTCCACCTCCTGTTTCTTTCTCAGGAATCCTGATGGCTGGTCTACCTCCAACCTATTTCTAACCATGCTCTGTCTCATCTGCATATGAACGTACTCAAGACTATTTTAACTATTCTCTATTCATGACACATCCTTCCTTCCATTAGTATCCTGTATCATGTTTCATTTACAGCTCATTCTTCATTCCTGATCTCTTGCTTCGATTTCAGACCCATACATCAAACTCTTTACTAGATAGCTCTCATTGGATGTCCTACAGGCAGCTCTAACTCAATATATCCAAAGCAGAACTCATCTATTCCTGCTGTCTTTTAATCTCAGTGAGTGGCACCAGCATCCAACAAAATGATCAAGCCAAAAAACCCATATATCACAGTTCTCTCTGTCTTCATACCTGAACCTAATAACGTATCGTCCTCTGTTGACTATGTATTCCGGGAAACCTCTGACGGCCTTCATTGCTCTCCGCCTTCCCTGCCACTCCTCCGGTGCACACCATCATTTATCACCTGGGGAAACTCACCCACACTCCAAACTCATCTACCTTCCAAAATCTGGTCCTCCTATAAGACTGTCACCATATTGAATCTAAAGTAAAATTTCTTAATCCAGTATTGGGTCATGTGACCGTTGATCACTTATTTAACATCCAGAAATGTTCTAAATGTTTGATGTTTTTATTTATTAAATTCTTACTACAGTCTGCTTGACAGATAAGGAAATTGAAGTTTGAAGAGGTTAGCTTGCCCAGATTAAATACCAGTAATGGTAACTATTGACTATACTGCCTCTCTACTCACCTGTCTCAGTGCCCCATACTACTTAACTTTTCAATATTTTCATTTCACACTTATTTAAAAAGAGGGTAACAAAGATTATATAACCTCCGCAAACAAGTTTGTAGATGAGTAGTGATTAAAGCTCAAGTTAGCATTCGTTATCTCGTTTGAATATCACAACAAACTTGGTGACATCCATAAGAGAGAAAATAAATATCAAAGAGCTTTTCTGGCTTGGAAAGTGTCCCATTACTAGATTATGGCATACCTTCGGGGGGAGGGCAGGGACAGGTTCTGAAATGCCGCACCTCATTTATTTAATGAGTTCACAAATATTTATGGAGCACCTGTTATGAGAAAAGCATTAGAAGAGGGTCCTGGGATAAAAACTAGTGAATTAGACAGACTTGTGTCTTCTACTTATAATCTTTAATTTTTGGAAAGGAAAGGGGACTTTGAACAAATATTTTAATAGTTAATGAGTTAGTTATATGCTATTAAATTGTACTAAAGACTACATAATAAAAGAATGGCATGACCTGGCTTGACCCAAGCAAGTTTCCCAGAGAAAATTACATCTTAAATAAGCTGTAAAGGATGGGTAGGACGATGTTGACCATCGCTCCAGAATAATTCATTTAATTTAAATGACGCTAACATCTGCATTGACCAAACAACTGATGTGACTGCTGATCATAGTCAGGGGCTACATAATCTCAAATTAGAGACATAAAATGTCAGTCAGTGCAGGACAATGAGTGTACCATCTTAATAACGGAATTCTACTGAATTGGCAAAAGAGTATTTTTCCGAATGTCTGTGCTCAGATCATGACTGCTCAAATTAACCTTGGCCTGTTAAATAACTATGAGTTGTGGACCTTGTGCACAAGATACCTCTTCACTCTTTGTGGAGACAAGATGAACACAGGTTAATTTAAGAACAATATTGTATACGGTAAGCACTACAGTTTACATAGTGTGGTAATAGACAGCTTTCATTCAAACATGCCACTTTTGCTTGGCTGAATACTTTCCCACACCAACCAGTTGACTCCTGACCCTTTGTTAACCACATTTTCTTTCATGCAGGTTTTCTTCCTTATCCTCTCTGACTGGCTCTTGGTCTCTGTCCAACAGCTGCTCATTACCTGTCAGTGGCTCCCAGCAGCCTAGAGGGAAAAGGACCTGGCTGGAGCCTGTCACCTGGGAGGCCATCTCATCTCTTTTCAGTTCTATTTAGTCTCTAAAGAACTCCAGTTTTTATGTCACCGCCGTAGTGACCATTGTTCATTTGCTCACAAGGTCATGTGTTCAATTGCTGGGCAGCTCAGACCTTTTTGTCACTCACTTGTGTCTTTGAGCCTCAGCTCTCACGAGACAATACAATAGTGGCTTATAGAAAGGGAGTGTTTTTCTGTTTATTTCCATTTTCAATTAAAAGTTTGAAAAAAAATACCTAATTTAACTTCTACCCCTCAATTTACATTGGATAACAGCCCATTAAGCATGAGGTTCATTGACTACAAATATATTAAATTTGTTTGTTTTGATTATTCCTTTCTTTAAAAAAATCACTGCTTTTTTTCTAGGGTCAACAAAAGAGATATAAATACGGAAATGAACTGAACAAAGCAAGTTTTTAAATAAGCCATGAAATACAAAGTTTTGCAACCAGGTTAATAGCAATGTGTCCTCTGACTTTTTACAGATTGGAGGATTGTTGATGTTTTCTTTTTTCCCAGGCCTTGGCTCAAATCACATGACTGACAAAGGCTTTTCTGAGCACTGCAGACTTGCTATGTTCTCCTAAGATTCCCCCATAGCACTCTGTTCTTTTCCATCTCAATCTGCACCAATCCAGTATATTTATGGTCTGTCCGGAAAAAGTCCAGCATCGTTAATGTAACAAGAATGGTTACGCACGATGATGATGTAACATGGCAGCTAAGGAGAGCTGACTGGAATGAGCATGTGTGAACAGTGATGACTTCACAGTGACGACTTCAGTCAGTGGGGGTGGTAGATGCTGTTGAGTGAGCACGTGTACTGTGTGGTCATGGTATTCAAAATGACTGAGCAAGTAGAGCAAGCAATCTGCATCAAACTTTGTGTTAAGTTTGAACATTCTTCTGCAGAAGCTATTGGGGTAATTAGGAAACTGCAGTTATGGGCAACTGGTGATTGATAGCTTCAACAGGATAATGTACCTGCTCATGCATTTCATCTCGTGCAGTTTTTTGGTGAAATATCAAATCATCCAGGTGACTCAGCCCCACGACAGCCCAGACTTGGCACCCTGCCACTTCTGGCTTTTCCCAAAACTAAAATCACCTTTGAAAGAGAAGAGATTTCAGACCATTGATGAGATTCAGGAAAATATGATGGGGCAGGTGATGGCTACTAGGAGAACTGTATGAGGTCCCAAGGTGCCTACTTTGAAGGGGACTTAGGCATCATTGTCATATATACAACGTTTCTTGTATCTTGTCCTCTAGAGTCTGATAGGACCGGGCACAGAAAAATGATAAGTAAATATTATAATTGTCCTATGGAGTTATTCTGGCACAGATGATAGACACACAAATAAAAATATATATTTATGTATATTTTTTAAGAATTAAAATAAAAGATCTGTTCAGAAGGTAATTTAATTTAATTTCATAAAGGGATTGTGGTTTCATAAAAGCCTTCCAGGTCTTGTAACTATATACATCTACCCTTATTGCTTTGTGTGGAGCTTCTTGGCTCTTTTCCACAGAAAGATTGGAAAATTAAAGTAAAACTATTTTATTTGTCTATCATTCTCTAACTTTTTCTCTGCAAGTGAAACAAATATCTCATTAAACTATTGGGAAAATTTTAGGACATTATGGGGGTACTTAAAGTTCAAAAATATTTCCCACTGAACTTCACACCTTCTCTAAATTATATAAAGATAAGCTGAACAGAAATAGAAAATAAGAAAAAAGAATGAAATAGAAAACTACAATCCATATTTTAATACATGACACAGCTTTACAGGGTTTGAAATTTTAAGTACTAGAATTTAATTTAAAATTACTTGTTTTTTAGAGTTAAGCTCCATATTTAACTTTAAGAAATAGATTTTCTCCTCTGGCTTTTAAGAATGGCAATAATTAAAGCATTTCGTTTGATAATATATCCTTAGTTAACGTAAAACATTCCCTTTAGAGCAGTGAATATGCTAGGTTGTACAATTATACAGTTGCTATGGAAATCACCAAAATGTCATCTGTTTGTGTTTATCTTAATGTTCTGAAGTAACAGACATATCTCACAAGTTGACACGTCCATACTTGCCCTTAAGATATGCTTACTTCAAATAAGAGATACAGAGGATGGAAATGTCCTATTTGAAAACCAAAAGCCAACAATGCATTATTAATATCAATATGTAATTATAATAATCTTGGAAGAGAATGAGCCTTGTGCTTTTTCAAGAGGAACCAAAATTATTACATTCTTCAGCATTAAAGAAATGGTATTACACAAGGGACAGGTGAGAAAGGATTGGGCCTGAGGTCATCTCTGGTGATCTTTTTCAAGATGGGTTGCAAATCCATCAAACTCTACAGTGGTGGAGCTACTAATGAGTTCCTCATTAGGTATTAGTCAGCCATATTAATAATATGCACTATTCCCAAAGCCTGTCAACAAGGAGAAAAAAAAAACATTCACTATCCTGGATTAAAGGATACTGATGTCTATTCAAAAAGGAGACCTTTCCTATAGTGGATACATTGTCCTTTTAGGCAGGTGGTTCCACTTTCTAAAATTATAGGGAATGATCGTCCTGAAAATCCTGAAAGAACTAAGTGGTAAGGTTCATGGAATACTTATTGCCAGTAAAATATTTCCTTTCTAAATGTGTCCCTTTTAAATCATTGTTTGTTTATTCTTTCAAAAAATATCCAGTGTCATCGTTTAGTGTTGATATGTGTGTCTGTATATATAATTAAATACATGATTTGAAAAGGGCAAAAAAAGTTCATCTTATTTTGTTTTGGTGAAAGTCATTTCATTAAATTTCAAAGCTGAGATTTTAAGGGGAAAAGGCATTTTCCTTGACATTAGTTTAGAATGTATTTACTCTTCAAAAAGCAAACAAACATTAAACAGCAGTGCTTAAATGCAAATGCTAAACTCAGTATTTAAGATAGTTAGAAAAGAAAGAGGTTAGTGTATCTTTCCTTAGGATAGCCACATGAAAGAAGTTGAAAATTGTTACTTGTATTCTCTATTCTCACATTTCCCCCAGTGGACTATTTCATGCATCCTTCATGAACATCAGTCACTTAATCACTAAAATATGTTAGACTAACACATACAGGGCCAAAACATTGCGGAATGACACAGTTACAGAGCGACCTCTCACTGAGTGGATAGTTTTACAAAATGACAAGACAGCAAAATAGTTAACAAGGATGGAAAAGAACAGGAAAGGAGGAAGTGCTTCGGTATCAGACAACAAGGAGAGATTTAGTATATCTTACTTAGGTATGTTCAGTTATTGGCTCAAAAAAATAAAGTTAGAAACACACATAGTGGCAGGTGTCTTGGAATGACCAGCAATTTTGAATTATTAAAATGAACAATATGAGGAGGGAATAAATGAGAGAATATAAGACCCCAAAAAACACAAAAGTATCTCTGGAGAGTGGACTCCTTGTGGTATAGATTTCCCTTGCTAAGTGAGTAGTCTAAGAACCCATCTGTACCAGCGTACCAGCTGGCATTGTAGTAAGAGGCTGCATTCGGCTTCAGTGAAGTTTTTTAAAGACTCTTTCATTGCATTTGCCCATTTCATGAGGGGTGACTTACGAGCACACCTGCCCACACTGTGCTGAGTGTTCAGCAATGTTTGACCAAAATCATTATAATCCCCATGCTCCCTGCTCCCTATTTCCCAATCTTGCCCTAATTGACTTTTGTTTGTTTGTTTGTTTCTCTAGGAGGAAAAAAGTCCTCAAAGGAAAATGTTTTGCCAATGTGGAAGAGATGAAACCAAAAAACGGCAGAAGCATTAAAAGGCATCAAAATCGATGAGTTTAAAACCGTTTTGAGCACTGGAAAAAATGTCTTGAGAGGTGCATTGCATCAAATGGAGAGTACTTTGAGGGTGATTAAAGTTTAAACACGTGAGAATAAATACACAATTTTTTATAAATAAATTCTGGAATTTTTTGCATCCCCCTGTGTATTCAATGAATACCTCCTGTGAATATTGCATCCTTCGATAGACTTTGAAAGACACTGTTTTCAAAAGAAAAATTTTTTTTTCTAAACTATTTTTAAATACTCATGCTCTATCTTGAAATGTGCTTTTAATAAAAAATAAATCCTTAAGTAAAATACACTACACACATTTATACTTTCATGAATGCTAGTGAGTTACCTTACTTTCTGTATTATCTTTATCACCATCCAGTGATTAAAATGGTTTTAACTTCAGACTCTGAAGAAAAAGTCTATAGTCAGAAGCATAGTGTGAGAAAAAGTATCTAACCACAGAACTGTATTGGTATTGTTTTCCTAGCAGTTGATCTGAAGCAAGCTATAGGTCTTAGCAAATATGATGCTAAGAAGGGTTCAGCCACACTTCTATTAAGGAAAAGCATGATTCCTTTCTACTCATTCAATCAAAAGGAGGTTCCAAAAAATATGTAAGAAGCCAGATGTGAGGAATGAATGAATTTACGAGGAGGAGGAGAATCTGGAGAACCTTCCAGTCTAATCATGAACCTGGTAGTTAACTCTTCCCCTTCTAGCCTCACATGAAAGTGGCTTTAAGACTCCTTGTGAACCAGGAGCTAAGGTATCAGATTCGCCAGCTCCTTCAGGGACCAAACTCTGCTTGGGAACATGCAGCATCTGTTGGTATCATCACAGCCATGGGGGCCATTTTAGTATCTGAACAGCACATCATTTTCTGTTTTGCATTATGACCTGGACACACACCATGAAAGGCGATGGGTTGACCCAAGATTTGCCTCTTTGCAGACAGAAGTTTTCTCCTGCCTGCACTATTGCATTTCCATTGAAAGGGGCCAAACAACTTAAATTTGAATACCACGCTCAGGCAGGAGATCAGAGAGAACCAGGTTTAACATCCTTTGCTTTACTAGGGAATTTTGGAGAACTTTATTTGTTCACTTTTCTCAAAAGTAAAATGAGAATGAGAACAGTTTTCCTCCAAGTGGCTGGCACACAGTGAGGGCTCAAAGATCTAGCAACATTATTAATGTCCCTTCCCTTTCAGGTGGGCCGTTTCTTTCTCCGGGGCCTCTGCTGCCGGCCCGGAGTACCAAGCTTCACTTTGGCCTTCCTTCCTTGCCCTGGTTAGTGTGATATTTCCTCAGTTCCTGACCCTTTGCCAATGCTGGAAATTTCCTTTGCTCCGTTCTACTACATGCTACATACTCCTCAGGCAAGCCCATTCTGACTGTTCATTTCTTAAGGATTACAAAAAGGGCATAACCTGAAGAAAGATCTTTCCACAGAAGACATTTCCTAAATATGCTCCCCATACTGATTTCACACACACACACACACACACACACACACACACACACACACACAACTTAGATTCATATCACAGCTACACCTTAGTTCTGTATGTGATCTATAACTGATTCACAGGTTGGGCACTTTAGTCAGTCTGCAGAAAACTTGCAAGGTAGAAGTACAATGTTTGAATTTAATAAGGTACTGTCACTGGGCAATTATACTGTATGTTTTTATACAAAACCCATAAGAAATAAACATTTTTTAAAGTTTTTCAAATAAGTCTGTAATACAAATATGTTCAACTTCCTGTTGGAATAGGGTTGCTGTTTATTGATTCTTGGTCAGTCAGCACACAGGCCAAAAACAGATGGCATATTCCAATCTGGTCATTTGAAAAGGATTTAGTAAAGGGGCTATTGCAGAGCTCTGCGCTGGCTTTGCTGTTTTGATGTAGGAAGGAAGGAAGGAAGGAAAGGGAAGGAGGGAAGATATCAATGATCAAATCAAGGGATGAAGAAATCTGTGTGTTCTTCAGCACTATAAAGATTTTTTTAATAAGGATGACTTATATTCATCAAAAGGAGGTAGGTGCACCAAAAGGGACGGTGAGCTACAGGGATTAGTAAGTGGGGAGATGGCCCATTGTCACCCACAGGCTTAAACACAGGACGGGGAAGCTGTCCCACAACCCAGAACGGAGCAGCTGATTGGACAGGACTACTAAGAACTTCAGCTACAGACCCGGTCTTGGGAAGCAGCTACTTAAGAGGACACTAAAGAGGAGGAAGCAAGAGAAATTAACACCTGACCTCACTCTGGTCCCTTCCCCCATCTCCCACTAGTGTTTCCTCTGCCTGAGCCCAGCCCAAAGGACGAGGCCAAGGGAGCCCCTTGTCGAGAAGATAGCAGGTCTGGAGGACCAAACAGAGGCTGCTGAGCACAGTTCTAATTCATATTGTTGAAAATACATTTCTAGAAATAAACATATTAAACACATTACACTAAAACTTTAAATAATTACTGAATCCTGATGCCATCTTAATGTGATAAGAAGGAAAAAAAAGTAATCACTCCGTTAAGTGATATTACATGAGACTGCAACTGTTAACAAGACTAAAATAAAAACATACATATAGCACCAGTTCATTGACCGTATTAGGATGGACATTTAAAATCTTAATTGGAACAGGTATCAACCCTTAAATGTAATGATGAAAATGCACTTTTTAAAAATTGTATATTAAGGAAGTTAAAACGAGAGCATAATTAAGGTGATACTCTCTTAATTTTAGCTTTTCAAAATTTCTAGGGATTTGTAGATTATAGATGGTAGTATTAGTGAATAAATTCTAAGATGGCAGTGTTCCCTGACTATAATACACAGAATCCTAATCAAACCCAGTCTTATAATTCACTAACATTGGCTTCTTCATACAGGTGGCCAGGCGGATGAGGGTGGGGATTAGATCAAGCATATCAAACCAGGAAGTTCTCAATGTATTCTTTAACAAATTTAGAACCCTGGTTAATATCACTCTAGTCTCAAATCAGGTAGTGTTTATACCAGACTCCAGCCTCTAGGGGCTATAACACAAATTACTTTTAGAAAATAAACGTGTTTAAGTGATCATTATTGTTCAATTATCACCAAATATGCAGGCTAATGATACTAATGCCAGACTCCTGATACCTTCAGAGCAAGACCACAGTACTTGCAGTTAATGTAAACGAATGAGCAAACTTGTCTAATAGCTATCATATGAATTTCAAACATATGTTCTACTTAGAACTTGAGGGGTCCGACTGGATTTTTTCTTCAATCATATTCCATTTTTCAGAAAAACAAAAAACCCACAGACTGAAGAATGAGCTCAAATGCCTAAGTAAAAATAAAATATAGATTAGGTTCTTGCATATCAAAACAGCCAAACATTAAAAAGGAAGCTGAGAGAACCCCACCCTTTACTATCCAAGCCATACATGAGCCTTCTTCACACCCTGTAACTGTTTGTCTGGCTGGAGAATAAACTCCAAGAAGCCTGCAAGAAAATAGCTAAAAGTACAAAATAAATGTTACCATTTGAAAAGAGGCATAGAAAAGTAGAAAAAGGGAAAAACAATGTAGGAATATCTTATTCCTCAAGCAGAGATGATATCCACTCCCGGCAGGCAGCGAGGCTCTAACAAGAGCTGAGTGGCTGATGCATTCCATCCCCGGCCCCCACAGAGGTTGCCCAGGGCAGCCGGACTAACGTCACGGGGCACCACGGCGCCTGCGTCTGGGGAGCCCACTATCGCCGTACTTAGCACTAAAACCGTGGGCCTTTTCCCTAGTGCTTCCAGACACTGAAATTGACCGTGAGGGCAAATGGGACTCTAAAAGTCTACAGGTCTCAAAGTAGCTTATATAGGCCACTCTTTCAAGTGTAGAGGGAACATCAGGGAAGTAGGGGACATTAGAGGTACCGGAAAACATGAACAAAGAAAGCAACCACCAGTTGTGATTATATAAACAATCTTAGAAATTTTCTCAGAAAGGCCTTCAAGGACCATTTTGTGGAGAAGGGACCCTTAAACATGCACATGGAATAGCAAACAACCATGACTGACACCAGTATTGTCTCACTGTATGGGGCTGGACTGTGTTGAATTAGTAGGGACAGTTTATTGAGCACTTATTCTGGGACAGGCACTGAAAAGGTGCTATTATTACATTCATTCTACAGTTGGGGGAACAGAAATGCAGAAGTTAAGTGATCTTTCCCAAGTTACACAGCTGCCCTGTGGCATGGATGATATATAAACCCAGGAAAGCTGTGTTCTTAGCGAAATACTATGCTGCTTTGACATAGGAAGGAAGGAAGGAAGGAAGGAAGGAAGGAAGGAAGGAAGGAAGGAAGGAAGGAAGGAAGGAAGGAAGGAAGGAAGGAAGGAAGGAAGGAAGGAAGGAAGGAAGGGGAAGGAGGGAAGACATTAATGATCAAATCAAGGGATGAATAAATCTGTGTGTTCTCCAGCACTATAAAGATTTATTTAATAAGGATGACTTATAGTCATCAATTTCTTTCGGTGACTGAGAGTGCTGCTGTTAAGTAAATGTTGAAAAAGCAAGATACGTCATAAGGCAATAGGCTTATCTTCTGTGTAAATGAGCACAGCGAGCACTTACTTAGGCAGGAGCTACCGTGAACTATGCATGTGCGGGTGTCATTACCACGCCTCACCACCCTTTGCTTGTAAGCCATTTTCTTATTTTTCCTATGAAGAAGCTGAGGTACAGATATGTAGAATAACTTGCCTCGGACCACGTGGTTGGATGGGGACAGATATACAGTCAGCCTTTTAATGGAATTCAAAGCCGTTGCACGTTTCTTCTGAGATATGTTGGATCCAGCGCACAGACATTGTGGTGCCTGGACAAGGGTGGACGAGTCAAGTGGAATCAATTTGTATGTCTCCTTGGGAAATGATCAAAGTGCTCAGGAAGAGTGTAGGACTTGAACCTCTAAAGTGACCACTATGTAATAACTTGGTTGTTCTAGCCTCGGAAGTGAGGAGATTGTGTAAAAAATAAGAATTAAATTTATTTTCAAAGTCACTGAAAGCTCCCAAGGTCAAAGTAAAATGCCCACATTTGACTTCAGGGTTAGCAGTTCACGGAGCAGACACGTTCCCGGGCTCCCTGTCACTATTGCTCTGCCTCACTCCCATTTCTCTTTAAAGAAGGAAAGAAAGGTGATTGTTCTGTGGGAGTCTAAAAATTCTTTTTCCCACTTATTATACTAACATTTCAGTCATTCTTTCTGGTGCTTAGAGATTTTTAGTTCTCCGATGAGGGATCTGGCAAAGTGTGTTTTTCCTTTTGTAGTGAAACAGACAATAAAAAAGTAAGGAGTTGGAGGGAACCATTTCACTTTCTTAACAAAGGTAAAAAAAAATGGAATGTTAGGCAATTTATCTGATACTTTATTGAAAGTCCTTTGTAGAGTGCTACAAATGCCCTTCCTCTGGTGAGCCCTGCTGCTGTGTGTGTATGGGCTACAGAGGCATCCATGCTGGGGACCGTCTCCCCCATTTCTACTGCAGGCTGGGTCGGAGGTCATTCCTATTGCAGCAACGGTCCTACTTCCTTGTGCCCGCCCACCAGCAATATCTAACCAGCCTTCTCGAGTTCCTGCTCTACAGTCTCAAGGCACTTGGAACAAGAATCAATCAGAAACCCTGGATTAGATACTAACAAGATGGATGGCAAGTTAATCCTCGCCACAAAAAAAAAAAAAAAATTAAAAGTCACTTAAGAGTCACAGTGTCAAACGTACATATGACTGAAAGGTGGGACTCATCAGTTACTTGTGGTAGCAGCAGCAGTGTAGTATTGGTAGAAATAGAAATAGTGATGGGCGATATTTAAGTGCTTGCACCATGATTTTGCATGCATTCATGTATTGCATGCTCTATCTATGCAGGGAATAATAGTTCACTTGTCCTGGCTAAGAAAATGTGTCCTGTAAACTCCCAACTTCAGGAAGTTCTGGAGGCTGCCCTTCAAAATTTATTGCCACTTTTGTACAAGGCAACACCTGCGCTGGCCTGCTCTCTATGACTGAGTGCATGAGAAATACTCAGGACATATGCCCGGGAGACATGGGGCTCCTCCGAAAGCCACCTTTGGCTTTGCTGGACCTTTCTTAAACAGTATGACCATTTATAATGCTGTCATCTTATCTCAACTCCCTCATTCTTTCATGTCCCTGCATCACATCTATGGTCTCCCGGTCTTTCCTTCCTCCTCTATTTTTCCTCGCATAGGTATTTTCTTTAATAAAATCCTTGCCTATTTTATCCTGTTTGGGTTTATGCCTCTCAGAAGACCTGGACTAACACATTATTCTTATTTTATTGGAAGAGCCAGGCAATAAGTCTTATACATGGAGGTTAGAGATCCAGAGACCGGTGTCTCAAAATAAAGTCATTGACAATTTAGCATTTCAACAAGCAATCAATTTTTCCTAGCATTTTTAGTCTACCAGGTTTTGAAATGCTGAAAATACCCATTTTACATTTAAACTCTTCCATTTTTCTCTGATAATGAAAGAAAAAGGTTTGGACCCTCAGGCAAGATGCTGGAGTTATTGCTTTTAAGTTTTCTTCCAATACCTTCTGTGAAAAACATCTCAGAAGATACAGCTCCACACAATAACCCAGCTACAATAACAATCTCTAGTGTTGAAAGTTACCCCACATCACAGAATATTACACACTGCTCTGTGAGAACTACAACCTGAAGACTTCTTTTTTTTAAAGTATTTAGTTCTTCAAGGTCAAGATGTATATAATTTCCAAGCTTACCCTTTCTTTGGAAAGGTCAAAAGGTTACATCATGTGGGCATACTTTATCTTCCTAATTACCTCACCAACTGCCCTCAACTTCTCTCTTCACTACCTGCACTTCTCTTTGGAGCTGAAATCTCAATTATGTTCAAACGACTTCATTCCACTCTAAGCATACTGAGGGGAATGTCATTTGGAAACAAAATCTCTTCATCTGTTTGGAGTCATTTGTGCATTTCACCTTTCTGATGACCCTACCCACATCTCATGCACACCTTCCTTTTTCTCGTTGACAAAATCTTTACTATCATTTATTGGGGAAGAATAAACATGTTCACTGACCTGTTTGAACTGTCAGGTATTTCTTTTAACACTTGGAAAGATCTATGTTAGTATATTGACTGGAAAAGAAAAGGATGTCATATGGTGGCTTGCTAGAAACTTTCAAAGAAGATTAAAAGATTCATAAGAAAAAAAGACACTTTACTTCCCTGCAGTTCCACTCTTACACATTCTATAACCCTTAATAAAAAGAAAGATGTAATCTTACTTATCATTGATTATGTTTTATGTAGATATCACAAATTCATGTATATTTGTCATATGATCATAATTACTTAGATGACTAGTGATTAAACAATTTACCATATAAGTATAATGTGGTCCAGAAGAGGGTCTACTGGACTCATTCAAGAAAGTCACTGCTCAGTTGCTGAGAGTCAAACATCACTAATGATAAAAACCATGAGTATGCTATGAGTCAACATATGGGCAAATGTAAAAATAGACTAAATTTTTTGCAACAATTTTTATCTGTATGGGAATGTTCTTTCCTCCAAATTTTAATTGTACAATTTGCATTTAAAAAATGTATTAAGTGGGCATACTTTATACACATACTAAATGGATCATATAAGTGAATAGTCTCTGTACTGAGTATTCTAGTTAAAGAGGTTTTTATGGGAATAGCTAGAGTGTTTGTACTTTCTTGCAGCTCAAGTGATGGCGGTAGTTATTGCCTTCCCTTAGACATACAAATGTAAGGGTGGTTAGAACTCTGGAGACTGCAGTCAAGAACTAATTGCCCTAAAACCAGCCTCATTGTCTCAGATGAATTGCATGCTCACCTCTCTTTCACTGACACTTGCTTCTCTTTATCTCTGTTCTCTTGCTCTTGCTTTCATTTTCACTCTCTTCTGCCTTCTGTTTTCAGACAGTCCAATGTGAATTCCGGTGCCAATAAGACATATCAGAGGTCTCCTGACCACTGCAAATCGGCTCTTGTTATTAACCAGCCCATCGTACAGAGAAGGATGAAAATCATGTGATGTAAATATATTCACCTTCATCTGCTCCTGTAACATGGACTGAAATTTAGTATCATTCCCACAAAAGAAAAAGAAAAAAAAAAAGAAAGGGGCTGTTGAGCAAAACAAATCTCATATAAAGGTCACTTCACATGGAAACCTGACAATCTTTAATATCTCCTTTTATTTCTTATGGCTTTTTATTTAAAAATAACAACATAAATTATAACATATAAAATTCCCTGCTGTACTCTATGCTTTCAGAAATGGAACATTCACCTTCTCATCTACTTCTAAACTTTTTAAAAATCACCCATTGGTATTTTTCCTCTTCCACTGATACCTCACCTTCAATTAGTCTTCCTTTCATCTCTCCATCTTTTCCTTGTACAACAGGGAAGAATATAATAAATGTTCATGTAACTGATGTTATCAGGGTTACTTAGCACTGAAAGGAGTCTGGTTTCCATAGAAATTCTAGAGGCTAAACTTTGGCATTTATAGGTAATTAGCTGTTTTAAATAATGTATGGGTATTTCAACAACCTAATACATATAAACGAATAAATATTTTATACATTATACAATTGTTTTTACTTAGGTGAGCTGAGTTTTATAAAATATAAAGACCAAAACTATTAATAATAAGCAGTGATCTGCTGAAGAAGTTCCTTGATAGAATCATAAAAAATACAATCGGCACAATAACTTCTCCCCTAAAAGATCTCGTTGAGTTTTAGACTCAAAGATTCAAAGTGGACCAAAAATATCAGTTCCTTGCATGCCAGTGATCTCCACCCCAGCGAGTTTTAAGAAGCCTGAAGGAATCTGTGTTGTCTTTCCCAAGCAAAATGAAAGGAAGAAAACCCAGGAAATCAGAGAATGAATGCAAGCCAATGGCCAAAGTTCCAAGAGGTCGGGAAGAAGTTAGGGACCTGCCTGATGCTGACCTTCAGAAGAGTCCCTCTGGCTGCTCCCTATCAACCAACTGTGCTTTCTCTTGTAACACGACTTTGGTCTTTGGAAGAACATTTACTAAAATTTGTGAAAGGATGACATTAGAAATATTGGAGAGGGGCTGCGTTAGAGCGCTATGCTGCCTTTGCAAAAAGTGGACCTTTAATTTTTTTTTTTTTTTAAGGAGAGAATCTGTAACTACTTCAGATGATTAAACTTACGGCCACTATGCCATCTGTGAAAATGGGCTAAGCAGGTAAATAAGTAAAAATGAAGA
This sequence comes from Pteronotus mesoamericanus, assembly GCF_021234165.1. NCBI lineage: Eukaryota > Metazoa > Chordata > Mammalia > Chiroptera > Mormoopidae > Pteronotus > Pteronotus mesoamericanus. The sequence continues at coordinate 17,757,780 of NW_026555189.1, forward strand.
ACAGTACTTATTTATTAAACATGATTTTCAAAAATTGAATTAAATGCTTGTCTCAAATCTTTCTTAAACAAATTACTTAGCAATGAAAACAGATCATTACTCATATATTTAAGTAAGTTTTTATTAAATTAAGTATCACTTGTAGTACAGTTCCTATAGCGGGAGATGGAAGCGTGGAACATGGAAGTTCTCAAACCACATCGAGGTTTCTTGTACATCTCATATGTGAGCAACCAACTAGCTGGAAGGTTTGGTTTTGTTTTGTTTTCTGGTTGTTTGGTTTTTGTTTTGAGTTTTTAACTTTCTCATCAATAATTGGTTACTAAGTCTTTTTTCTTATCAACCATGTACGATTATTAATAGGCAATGGATTTACAACAGTCAGGGTAGAGATGAAGACTTTATTCTCACAGAATTTGAAATCCAAATGGACTAAAAAGAAACCTTTAAAATTGTTGCACAAATTACTACACAAAAGGACTTTAAACAATTACACAAATGATTACAAACTAAGATGAGTATTTTGAAGGGCAAGTAATGCATTTTAAGAAGACTTTAGCAATGAAATCCAACTGAAAATAAAGAACTCAGGAAGAGATCCCCAAAGAACTGACATTTGAGCAGACATGAATAATGTAAGAATTAACTAGGTAACAGAGAAAAGGATAAGAGAGAGAGATAAGAGACAAGCAATTCCAAGGAGAAGTGAGAGGCCTGAGTATCAGAGCCCTGGCTTGAAGATATTTAAAGATGTAAAGAGAAGGTAGAAAGCGATGCATTGTGAATGCTGGAGAGTGAAGATGTCAGGCCACATACATGGAGGGCCTTGGAAAAGAGCAGTGTTTTTGACTTTACTGTAACACCAGTAAATATATTGAAATGCTGTTTATTTTCTTTTTTTTCTTCTTGAATCTGAAGTGCCTATGAACTTGACTATCTGTCCTGACTTTAATTAAGAATTAATTAAATGCATGTCCCTGTAAGGCCCAGGTGAGGGGTCGCTCATTTATTCATCTCTTCAGCTTATGTAGCAAATACTAGAATGAGAGACATGTGCTGAAAACTGGGGGTGCAGCCATGGAGAAGACACAGTATGGGGACTGATTGAATTGACCTGCATAAAGGTGTCCTCTGCATCCTTGGAAAGCTGTGTGATTTGGAAAACAAGGAGTAGTCTATGACCATAATAGAAGAGGTCCCAAGAACTTATTAGAAGGCAGTTAGCTTTCTCTTTCCTCCAGAAGGGGATAAAGCTCCCTTATGATACACAGACAGTAAATTTGTATTCTGAATTTCCCATTTAAAAAAAATCTTAAAGAACTGCTACATCTATGTGTCTTAATTGTAAAATACTGCGGTACATACTTTAAATGCATGCTATAATATTGGCCTGTCAGTACAGAGCATTGGACATTACACAACTCAAAGCAGGAGTATTTTCTAACTGACTTTTGGGTCAATGATACTAACTGCACCAGTGCCACCTCAGAAATATTTTTTTTAAGTCTTCCCCCAGTTTGAAGTCACAGCAAGTTTTTGTACCTAAGCTTAACTATCCATAAATCGGTTACATTGTTTTTGCTGCTGTTAGCTTCCCAGACTGAACCACAATTTGCAAGAATTGTAAGCCAACCAGACTTCCTTGGTCATGTTTGGCAATCTTAAGTTTTATTTACCCAAACAATTAAGGGGCACTCATTTTTGTCACGAAGTCCATTAAGTTACTTGAAGGCAAACAGGATAGTTTTCTGTGTTCCATGAAAGGAAGGATCAAGAACACTTTTCATCGGCAAATTAAGGAACATGGCAGGAGGTGGGACATTTCTGCCAGTTCTGAAAGGAGGAGTGAAATCGGACCCCGTTCAGGGAGCAGGCGGTGTTCAGCCCCAGCCAGCAGGATTGGGGAAGCATCAATGTGTGAAGGGGCGAGGGCTTTTTTTATTGTGCAAGTATGAAAATTATATCCTAGCCCTCCATTCAATGAAACGCTTGGTTTTTCAGAAACATATATTTTCTATAGAATGTAAGACTACAGTATGCTCTGAGAAGTTTTAGAGAACTAAGATGAAGAGTAAATACTCCATAGGAAAACATTTCTGCTCAAACCAAGAAAATGTTCTGGTTGAGCTTCCAGCAGAGAGAAGGCAGCTTCCTGAGGTTTCAGGTACTGAAGATACTCAAGAAAACATGGATCAATTGCCTATGAGAAAAGATACATAGCTAGTAAGATGAGATAACCTCAGAATCTCAGAAACTGAGAACCTGATATGTTTTAATTTTTAAGGGCAGCTTTTTTCTGAAGGGATGGGGGGAGATTTTCTTAAAATATTGTGTTGGTTTTAAATATAATTTTTATTGCTTAAATTTTTAATAATCTCCACAATTCAAAGTGTGTGGGAGGCAGACATAGAGAAGTTCTAGGAAACAGTATCTGATGCTGCAATCCACTGTAAAAAAACCTTGAAAATGGTATGCTTAGTGTTTTGGAAGCATGCTGTCATATTTCATCAGTGAAAGAACAGCACAAACCCAATGAATAAAGAGAAATTAATTTTTTGGAGGTTAGTAATAAAATAAAAGATTTAATTTGATTTATTTTAGCTCAAATTGCTCAAAAATATAGTGGAAACAATGGTGAACAATATTTTTCCATAAGATTTAGTCATTTTAAATAACAAAATATATAATTATAGATGCTGTAAATGGCAATTTGTTAGTAATTACACATAAAACATTGAGACATTATAAAGTTAAATTTTAAACTTTAATTCAATTTCATTATGCTAACTCTTAAATGGCAAACAGCATTTTAAAAAAAAACAACCTGTCCTTTCTATATAAGCATTAAAGTAAACAAACTATAAAAGTCAGAAGATTGGGTGAAAGCTCATTCCATACCTCATCCCACATGAGTACTGTCGGGCGAGACCAGACAGGAAATGTGACCTTTCTAAGGCCACACAAGGTCCGCTTTCCCCAAAGGGAAACTGGGAAAGAGATATCAAAATTCCTACCCCTCATAGAATAGGCTTTAAGCATCTTCATTGCAAATTTATTAAAGTCATTAATCTGTATCATGAATCAACAAAGGTGAGTCAGAAGCATAAGGCATATAATTTCTCTCATTTGAGCCCAGAGCATTTCCTTATTTTATTATTAGTAGTAGTAATACTATTTTTGTGGAACATCTATTTGTCTCTTATTTAATAACTTGTTTTCAGAATACAATGTGGGGAATGGTTGAGAGGTGGACAAACCAAAATACCTCTCACCCAGTCCTGTGTATTATCCAGTTTACAAGTGTTTTCTACTAACAGACATTACCAGACATTATTAGAACAATTATGACTAGAATTCCATGAATCCCTAATTTCTCAGTTCCATTGTTCCATCCTTCCCTGAGTTTCCTTGTCACTCCCAGTTCCCAAATTCAAATCACAAAACAATATTCAATGTTAATTAAAATAATTATATAAACAGTCACTTTCTTAAAAGAATGGATGCAATAACCTGGTTGGTTCTCCTTTTATAGACCTTTTTTTTTTTTCTTGGCAAATCCCAATATGACTATATGTAAATTAAGTAGTCTTAAGCAATGCAGGTAAATGTTTTAACACAGGCATTTAAATTTTTCAACTCTCATTTTGAGATAGTTGTATATACATACTCTATGGTTTGTAAAAAATGACATAAAATAAGGTACAAGAAATGCCTATGATAGTCCTAGCACATGGTAGGCACTTGAAACTAGTAGCTATAATAAAGATCTGTACAATGTTAAACCAACTAGTTGAAAAGCCTTCCTAATTCATATTTTTAACAGAGTAAATATCAAGGCATGATTTGGGGAGGCAATGTATGTTAAAAATACTTTCAGTTTAATTTTGGGAATGTGTTAGAAATAGCAATGAACTTATGCATGGCTGGTGGGTAAACTTAGTTTTGTCTCTGTAATTAGGTTGCGAAAACTGGTATCTATCAAAATATTTCTTCCCATCTCAGCTGAATACATTGCTACTTTTTTTGTAAAAACACACAGCCTATCTGCCATGGAAACTAGTGTATTTTCAGTATCTACTGTAGAAGCAATAAAGCCAGTTAGAATATCAGGATGGTAATCAGGCACCAGCCTTATAAAACAACATTCAAAATGTCTGCCCCATTTGTTTGCTAGACTTTTACCACAATTCAAATGTGTGGCATAAATAAGTGAATTCATTATCAGTCCATGTCTGTGCAGGGGTAGATAGAACTTCTGCTTTAGGGAAGTTAGCAAAAGTGCATAAATATTAGAAAGAAAGTAAAACTAAGAAAGAGATGTGCAAGAAAGAAAAAAATTATCCAGCCTGGAGGACAGAGGTTAAAAGGCGTCATGACATGAGGGGGTCATTGGAGGTTTGGGACACACTTTGATTTGCTGAATGAAAAATTGACGACCAGGAAAAGACGCAACTGATTGAGGCTTGCGCAGTTCCGTTCTCAGAGCTGTGCTTTGATGGTCAAAATGCAGTGTGTAGCTGGTATGTTGGGTACATAGTCCTTGGGTCTTTCCACTGCTTCATATTCTTCAAGCCTTTAGTCACATATTTTCTTCTTACTGTGACCATAATGGTTCTATTCTCCTTCTCTGTTCTAGATTTCTCCACAACATTTTTAACCATAAAGAATATTATATTTTTCCTTATTTTAATTTCCTATCTCTTTGCACCAGAATATATGCTGCATGAAAGTATAATTTTTGTCTATTTTTTTCACTAATATATCCATGTCCTCACAGCCTATAACAACATATAGAAAAGCTTAAGAGCCCAACACACATTTGTTGAATGAATAAATGAAGTGCAAAGAATGAGAATAAGAAGGGTCTGAGTGGTACCAATACCAGTTAGTGCCTTTTACCAATGCTACAATGTTAGGTCAGTTACCCCCTCTCTCCATCTCAATTGTCTTTCCCGTAAAATCCGTCTGATTCCATGGGCTACAAAGATTGTGCTAAAGAAAGAGAGTCCCATTTCCCAGTCAGCTTGGTCCAATTAAGCAAGATAATCAAGAACTAATGCAACAAGACAGCCATCTAACCAATATTTCCACCGTTGTTCTTAAAATTAAGTAACGGATATAAAGGGTCAAGATAAATTGGAACTAAATGAATATTAAAGGAGAAAGAGAGCTGACTCTGCTTCTGACCACTTCCTCTGAAGGGAAAATGTTAAATGGATTTATATACTCTATATATTATATACATTCCATGTATATCCCATACATACTAGACACACACACACGGACAACTAAGGCGCAGAGAGGGGATCGAGTTCTGCAAAAGCAGCCGCTGTCACCGTTTTTTCCTTGCCATTCTCCAATACTAATTCTCAGTTAAAATAAGGCTGCTTGCTTGCATGTCTAGATTTAACAGAATAAGTTAGTTCTGCTATCTTGCACAAAGTGTTTTGTGATCATTGGTAATAATGCTGGCATTATAAATAGGGAGTAATAGCTGTCTGATCTTGCTGCCTAATATTACAGCTTTTTGGTGTTCATTCTATTAGATTGAACAGCATGCTCTAATTCTCTCTCTCTGATTCTCTCTTTCTCATAAAGAGAAACAGCATTTTTAGTATAAGCAAAACCATCTCTGCAATGTTTTTTGCTAAGGTCTCTAAAGTTCTCTTTCATTTTCTCTCAACCAAAACAAATAAACAAAGAAAAAAAATATAAGAGGTACATATTGCCTCATTTGTCAGTTGAAGAAATGGGAAAGGAGCAAAGATATGGGAACTTACCCTTGAACAATCAAAAAGAATAAAAGATTTGGAGCAAAGATTTGGCTTCCTGTATTCCTGACTCCAAGTCCATGTCTTTAACCACTCTGCTATATTGGGAACATTTTCTTGTCAGGTAAAATAAGGGTGAAAGCAAAAACAAATTGACAGAAAGATCTTGGTTGCAATGGCTCTCACATGGCTGCAAGTGTCCTCCAGGACCACAGAGGACCTGAGAGGACAGGAGGCATCAGAGCATGCTGATGTCTCCAAGCTGTTCCATCCTGACCTCCCACCTGTAACCTTGCTTGGCTCTGGTCCATTCTCTCCCTAGTCATGTCCTATCCCCTGCTGTTTCTAACTGTACTTCAGCTTCAGGCTTCATCCTTGTGTTGGGAAGAGTTTCATCACCCTTGTACAAGTTCATTCTCACCCTGTAGATCCTGCTTCCAGCCTGCTTGGGTACTATTTATGTAGAGCATGGGCCAGGTGGAGAACAGGTTTTATTCATGAGAGTTCTCCGTTAACTCTGAGTTACGTATTTAATACTGTGTCCCAGAGTTCCCCACGAGATTAAGCATCAGTTGCACGCCATCTTAACTAGCTTGAGAATGAACCCTCTTACGATTGCCTTTGCTTCCTTCTGTCATTTCCCATCGTGCCTTCTTCATTTCCTGGAATTACCTCCCAAATATACTATTTGCACTTGATTTTTTGTGTCTGAGTAGTTGGCTTCTAGGGGAACCCAAACTAAGTTTTAATCCTTTTTTTTTGCATCACCCTCCCCCTATGCACATATAATCTATCAGGTCCACTCAATTCAATTTCATAGTTAACTCTTTTTTTTTTTTTATTTACTTTTTAAATACATTTGTCTCTGCCTCCCCCCCACGTCTTTCCCTTGCCCCCTCCCACCTTCCCTCCCTCAGCTCTTCCCCTTTGGTTTTGTCCATGAGTCCTTGCTATATGTTCCTTGACTTTCCCCTTCCCTTCCCTTTCCCTGCCCCCCCCCTTCCCTCTTGTCTCTGTTGATTTCTTTTCCTTTCAGTGTTGCTGGTCATAGTTAACTCTTAAAAATCTCACTTCAGCCCTAGCTGGTGTGGCTCAGTGGGTTGAGTGCCGGCCTATAAACTAAAAGCTCACTGGTTCAATTCCCGGTCAGGGCACATGCCTGGGTTGTGGGCCAGGTCCCCAGTAGGGGGTATGCAAGAGGCAACCACATATTGTTGTTTCTCTCCCTCTCTTTTTCCCTTCCTTCCCCTCTCTAAAAATAAATAAATAAAATCTTTTAAAAAAATCTCATCCCATCTTCATATCCTCCTCCTCCGCCTCAGGAGTGGATTCTCGTGTCTCTCCTAGGCTAACTTCGATAAAATAGAGTTTGTGATGTCACTTGCCTGCATAAAACCTTTAACTCCCGGTTGCCTGGAAAGTGAATCCTAATTACACCTGGCCTAAGACATTCATCATTGATAATCTGGCTCTAAATAGGACTGTCACAGATACCCCTCCTGTCACATGGACAGACTATGCTTCGTGCATGCTGGCGACTTTCAGGATTTAATGCCATTACTCTCTCCACAGAGGATTCTATCCCCTCTTTCTGTCTTTCCTGCAAATTTCAAAGATTTCTCCAGAACTGATCTCCAACTTCCTGATATTGGTGTAGACAGGCACTTAGCGTTCTATGTACCCACAGCCCTCTGTCTGTACCCTATTGCATTATGAGGCCATTTACAAGCTTACAAATGTATCTGGTTCCCTAGATTGTCATCTCTTCCTGGGCAATGACCATTTCCTATTGATTTGGACTCTCCTGCTTTAGTAACATCTCAGCACAGAGGCAATTATCAATCAAGGCAAAATGTGCAGCATGACACTTTTTGCTTCCCTAATACTTTTATATCTAAAAATTTCTCAATAAGGAATCCTGTGAGTATTAGAAAAAAATATATATGTAGAAAAATATACACACACACCAGTGTGGCTCAGTTGGTTGGAGCGTCATCCTGCAACTGAAGGGTTGCAAGTTTGATTCCTGGTCGGAACATATACTTAGGATGCATATTTGGTCCCCGGTCAAGATGCCTATGGTCCCTGGTTGGCACACATCCAGAAGGTAACCAATCGATGCTTCTCTCTCGCATTGATGTTTCTCTCTATTTCTACCTGTCTCTCTAAAAAGCAATGAGAAAATGTCCTCAGGTGAGGATAAAAAAATTAATATATATATATATATATATATATATATATATATATATATATTTTAAAGATCCACCCTCCTACATAGACCCTTAGAGAATACTGGAAACTGCTAAAGGCAGCTTAACCTACTTCACAATTTTGCCTCTGGCCAGCCCTGACTCGAATTACTACCAAATGGGAAAGAATTTGACTTAAATTAATATGAAATCAGGATATAAATCTGTACTCTTTATGTTTAACTAAATCTCCATTGGTTAACATATTAGCAACCAGTTTTGAACTGTAGAAAGCTGAGTTTATAGGAAAAAAATAAGAGTCTTAATATAGTGAAGACACTAAGAACACCAAATGCTATAGGATCACCAAACCTAATGACATCAAAATAGCCAATTGGAACGAGACTTCTCAGAAGGGGTGGCGGTTATCTAATTATAAACTTGCAAAGCCTATTAAGCTATTTGTACATGTGAAATTGGTATAAAATGCCATGCAAATTTCAAAAGTATGTAATATCTTTGTGTTACACATCCGGTAGAACTGAAATGTGGAATTATGGAGAATAAAAAGACCCTTCAGAAAGTTTCAGTTCAGTCCAAGTCAAATCTGGCCAAATGGCTTAAAGTTCACAGCCGATAGACAAACCTTTAGTCATAACTTTAATTAATGCCATGGACCTCTGTGGAATGAAAATTCTGCCACCTAATTAAAATGAGTCTTGATTCATTATTTTTTTCCTAGACAGCTGTGATTTAGATTTTAGAAGCTAACTCTGAAGATTTCCTGACCTTTGGCAACATATTCATTCCATTTTAAACTCGGAGCTTTCAGGTGAGTTGAAAAGATGATGGGACTTTGAGGTCACCTCCAAGGCAGGCTGATTGCCCAGCAGAGTTTGCTTCCGACAGGTCCACTTTATGAAGACTGTCTCCTTGAGCAGCCATATCACTGCAGGCCAGAACTTCGGGTCCAGGATAACTCTTCAATCACACCACTCCAACCACTCGCGTGTATCAGCACTAGGAACAGAACCAATTGTCCTCGTGTTTAACTCTTTGCTTACAGACAACTAAACAAACACTTGTTTCCCCTAAGTTAATAGTATAAGCATATATGCTGTCTTATGTGGCTGTCACTTCATCCCTTGCACAGCAGACTTTTAATGATTATGTACTATATTCCAAATCCTGGGACAGAAACATGAATAGCTACGCTTCCTGCTATCTGGTGGTTTCACTGCAATAGAGGAGAGAACTACACATGTGCTAAGTGGGATAATAAACTCTATGTGCGTGCTGTGTGAGTATGCAATCCATCCTGAGTCGTGTGTGACTGTGGATACCTGAAAATGATTCAAAGAGAATGTACAGTTAAACTTAACTTTAGATAACAAGTTTACAGTTGGAAAAGGACGTGGGGTAGGCATGCACAAGGGTGATAAGTTGTAAAGGGTGTTAGGATTTTTAAAAAATGGCTGGAGATTTTCCTAAAGCTGTGAGAAAGGGGTCAGGAGCTAGAATGAGAAGAATCTGCCACCACAAGGCAAACAGTAAAGATTAGGCAGTGGTGAAGAGCGACAGAAAATGAGGAACACGTGATTTACATCAGTATAAATTTAGAGAAAGTAATTCAGTGCTGGAATGAGGAAATGCGGGGAGCTGGAAGGAATATAAAAGAAGACTAGGGCACTGGAATACTTCAGTGAGTAAAAAGGAAAGCTTAAAAAGTTCCAGTGACACTAAGGAGGAAAGGAAGAGGAACTGTTTGAGAGAATGACAAAGCGAGAGGAATCTGATGATACTCATTGGATGTAGCTGGAAACATAAATATAAACAATATTGAAACCAGCATAAATATAAACAATACTGAAACCAGTTTCTCTAAAATATAGTAACCCGGGGCCCACAAAATGGCAAAGAGCCTTTTAATATTTGTATTTTGCTGAACTCAGCTTTTCAGCACTACAACGTAAGTGTTTTATCTTCATTTATGGATTAAAAATAACTTGATAAAATATGTCCAGTGATGCCAGGCTTAAAATTCAAGTTTTTCTGAGCGCTAATCTTTCTCTCAAGCCACCATACTGCCTTCTGGTTTTAAAATAGGTTAATTTAAAAATTGACATGTGATCATTTTGCCATTGGGTATGGAGCACTCAAGATAATTAAATTAGCATAGTGTTTCTCTTTACATCCAACAACTCACTTCACTTGGCAGGCAGAGAATGTAGATTTTTTAATAGGGCACCACATTTCACATGGAAAAGTTTGCTCCTTGACTTAAGCAACCCAGTAATTATCTCCAAATCTCCCCCAAATCCCTAAGCCTGGATATTTCTTTTAGGTATTAAGAAAATAACCTGGTCTCTTTTTACTTTGTTTTTGACTCTTTTCAGTGAGATGGGAAGCAATGTCATATAAACCTGCAGAAAATTAAAAAGCATTGAAATCAAGCTTTCCAATCGCATACTCAAAAAATATACCCAGCATGTGTGATATAAAGTATAACAAACACTTGCAAGAAATGTTCATAGATGGAAAGTATATAATTTCAAAAAATAGTTTGATAGGAATATTTTTTAAAAGGACTATTTTAAAAAGAAAATGGCTATTTTTAAGATTTTTTCCCCCATATCACACAAATATTTCTGAATAGAGAATTAGCCATGTTAGGCAATATTATTATCTTTTAAATATAATCCACAACACAAGATACTCTAATTTTACCCCTTTATTTAAATTAAAATGATAACCAGAGGGAGGGGTTAAGGGGCTGGTGAAAAAGGTGAAGGGATTAAAAAAAAAAAAAAAACCCACCTCAGAGACAGACAACAGTATGGCAGTTACCAGAGGGAAATGGGGGTGGGGGAGGCAGAAAAGGGGGAAGGGGGGCGGGGTGGGATACACGATGATGGAAAGGAGGCGCGACTGGAGGCGGTGAACACATAATACAATATACGGAAGATGTATTACAGAGCTGTACGCCTGAACGCTATATACTTTCATGAACCAATATAACCTCAATAAATTCAATAAAAATAAAGTAATTATAAAAAGATACCCAGAAAATGCCATACCTGAACTCATCTACTGTTTCCATTCTGTCCCTACTTGCATTCCTACGAATTGTCACTCAAAATTTTGGTTTGACATTATGTTCTGGGTGACAAGAAAGTATACAAAAGAGCCTATACTTTGGCAAACATGAAAATCTAGGATATTAGTGCTTACATTAGTCAATAATCCTGACATGAACATCCTCAGGGTAGATTAATCTTCTGGACAGGAATGTGTTACTCTCTCCCGATCAACTCAGGAACTTCATTTTAGCAGAAAATGAAAAGCATTAAGATTCAATCTTTACTTTAGCTATAACTGCTATCAGTTTCTAATTGTTATTTAATCTGCCATTTTAAATCAATCTCTCTCTCTCCCCCTCCTCCTATCTTTGTAATTATTTTCCATTTTAACTCTCCATGTATTAATATTACTACTCAGAGGCCATGTGATTTTGGCTTATAGTCTCCCACTTATCAACTATTAACTCTCAAGCCCTTCGGAAAGCAAAAGCACTATGCATTGCTTCACTTTATAATAGGCTAAGAAAAGTTAGGCAAGCTTTATAAATCTTACCTTGAATTCTACATTTTTATATTTACAATCCAATAGATACTTGTAAGCCCTTATCTTAAGGATAAGAGGCAACAGTTTGAAAAGTTTAAGACTTAGCTCTTTGTCTTTGAGGTTTTGCTGTGGTTATCAGGCAATGTCTAGGTATGGGTTTATTTTTATTTATGTTGCATGAAATCTAGTGTGTTTCTTCACTCTCTGTAACCACTCTTATTTTTCCTGTTATTGCCTCTCTATATTACCTTTTCACTATATATGAAGTCTATGAGAAAATTTAAGATTATGTAGGGGAAGAAAAATAATTTTCTCTCTACCCTTCTAGATTCTTAGCTGAGATCCTCCCTTCCCCGTAATAACAGACAGATTAACAGGAGAAAAACAAACCAAAGTTGAATTACATGTGTACCTCCCCCATGCATAGGAGATACCCAGGAAAACTGAACAACTGCCTGAACTGGCCCTAACTTTTTGCCTTAAACGTCAGCCACAGCTAAAGACAAACGAAGATGTTAGAAGATGTTCCAGGCAGGGAGCCAGATACTGGAGGTGACCAGAAAAGCACAGTAAACAACAGAAAGGTTGTGCAGATTTAAATCACAGCCTTCCCCATTGGTAAGAGTTTCTAGGATTTAGTCAGTCTTTCCTTAACCCCTATTTCAGAGAGGAAGACGCCTTGCAAATGGAGATTCTCCTGGGAAAGTAACTGTCCCTCACAAAAGCGTAACAGATTCTCCATTTTCAGAGTTACTCTTGTGTCTGCTGTTTCTTAAAATTAATTGACCTAAAAATTCCTTAGGCTGAAGAGGCATATTTTGGGTGGCAAACTCTGCTACCCTGCAATTAATTCTCTTTTCCATTTCCCAATTTCTCTTTTATATTTCCACATTTTTAACCTCTTTCCTTCTTGTGAGTGATAGCTTCAAGTCTAGCAGACAATTAATTCTCTATTTATTTTTAATGTAACATTGAATGTTGCTATTGACTTTTCAGTCACCATTTTCATTTCTAAAAGTTTCTACATCAAAAACTCATTTTATTCTTCACAGAAATCTGTTCTTCCCTCAAGAATTCTGCTTTTCTTTAAACAATTTTTTTCAAATATTCAAAGAAAGAAAATCTTTCTGAGGTTGTTGCTTCATCCCTAATTATGGGGTGTGAATTTCAATGGATTTCTGTGGTGGCCGGTGCATTTTGGATGTAAGGTTTCAGAAGAAATACATCCTTAGGAATCTATTCCTTGTGGTTTCACCTTTGTCACTGCAAGGCTTTCACATTTTGAATTAAATTTTGTTTATTCACAACATGAGATTTCCAACACCACATAGTTAATGGGGATGACAAATTTAAATTTGCTTATAGAGCAAGCTCAGAGTCTTTTTCCTAAACATTGATCTGTTTTTTTTTTCCATTCACAGCCCCAGTTTTTATCTAGTTTCTTTGCCACAGTATGCGGCCAGTGCGTGAGTTCTTCAGGGTTTCTGTGTGTGGGTAGGAAAGCCTTTTGAGGCTCCTGCTCCTGCTACGCACGGGCCTGAGACCTGCTCCCCTATCTTTGAATGGAAATCAATCCACCTGTCCCAGAACACTATGTGTCTCCATACCATTTTGACTGTTCAGATTGAATTATCCTTCATTCTTGCTAAAAGATATATTTTTTAAAAGGGGTAAAAGTATGACTCATACAGATATAAAATAAATGTGTTAAATACTTTATTTAACTCATTGCTTAATGAATAAACCTGACGGACGATGTTACAATAGGTTCAAAAGAGCAGTTAAAGAAGAACGCACATATAAAGAAATATTGTCATTAATTTATGTAGAAATGCAAAACTCTCTTTTTCCATAAGGGGAGAGGGGTCAATTTAAGAAAGAATGTACTTACATATCTACAGACTAGATTATTATGCATGGCTATCAGTTTTCTACAATTTATAGAATTTTCAAATGGCTCAAAAGCAAAGAAAGGTTAGACTCAGATAGCATAGAAGAGTGTGTTTAATGGAGACCATGGCTAATCTTTTTTATTGACTTCAAATTTCCCTACATCTTAATTTTAGTTTCTTCTGAGTCCCAGTCCCCTGAACACTTCTTTCCTTGCTTGTAAGCTTGAATGAGCATTTTTAAAACGCATTTTATCTTGTATAACTATGGACTTCTTGTAGAAAAATACCTGAAGTCACCTTAGTCTACCATATTGACTAGGCTTCATTATTCTTCATTTTTAAACTGTTCTTCTGTTTTTGTGATAAAAATTTCACTCTGTTCTCCTGCTAACATGTAGACTTGATCTTCTATGTGTTCATTGAATTTTCCCCAGGTCGAACTTTTGGCAGCATTTCCTAGGTTTTTGGTCTTGGTGTTTGTTTAGTGTATATCTCTGCCTATACTTTTAACTGCTTTCTCTATGCTGATGACCTGGAAATTGACACCTCAATCTATCGGATGCTTCGGGAACTTACTCCCACCTGTGTAGGGGGTATTGTCTAATAGGCATCCCACTGGCAGCTCAAATTTGACAAGACCAACACAGAATGCATTAAACATCTTCTACCTGACCCTCCAGCATAGTTTCCAAAGTTGTTCCTCTTCCTGCATATTCTCTATATCATATTTTGATATTGCAATATAAATAGTCATTCAAATTAGAATCCTGAAAACAATCCTTAACATCTCTCTCCCCTCTACTTCCAAATCAATTATTATATCCTAATACTTCTTAAAATCACATTTTAATTTATTTCTGTAGTGTCATTTCTTGAGGTGATACTTTATATTTGTTGGGGGTGGGGAATTATATTAACTACCATACTGGCTCTTATTTCTAACAAATGATAATCACTATCTACTTGTTCAACAAAACCTTTCTAAAATGTGAACTTTATCATATCAACATACAAGTAACTCATACAGATGAATAGCAATAAATAAATAAATAAACCAACTTAAAAATGGGCAAGGACCTGAATAGCCATTCTTCCATACAGGAGATACAAATGGCCAATAATAACATAAAATATGGTCAACATTACTAATGTTCAGGGAAAAGAAAATCAAAATCACAGTGAAATATCATCTCACATTGGTTAGAATATCTATTATCAAAAAGAAAAAAATAAATGCTGGCAGGTTGTAGAGAAAAGGGAACCCTTGTACATTGTTGGTGGGAACATAAACTTGTAAATCACAATAAAAAACAGTGCGTGGGTTCCTCAAGAAATTGAAAATAGATCTATCATGTGATTCAGCAACCATGCTGTTAGGTATGTAACCATAGGAAACAAAACTACTGTCTTGAAGAGATATCTGTACTGCCATGTCCATTGGAGCATCATTCATAATAGCCAAGGTATGGCAACACCCTAAGTGTTCACCAACAGAAGAATAGATCAATAAAATGTAAGATAGGTATACATAGACCATGGAAAAATATTCAGCCTTAAAGAGTAAGACAATTCTGCTATATGAAACAACATGGATGAATATAGAAGGCATTGCATTAAATGAAGTAAGTGAAGAAAGAAAGATCAATACAACATGGTATCACATATGTGGAATCTAAATTTTAAAAGTCAAACTCACAGAAATAGAGTAAAAATGTGTTTGCAGGGGGAAGGGGTATGGTGGAAATAGGAAGAGGTTGGTAAAGGGTAAAAACTTCCAGACAGAAAATGAAAAATTTCTGCAGATCTAATGTATGCCATGGTGACTACAGTTGACAACAGTACATTCTGTAATTGTAACTCACTACGAGAGTAGAACTTAAATGTTATCACACACACAAAACAATAAGTGAGGTGATGCAAGTGTTAGTTAACTCGATGAGGGGAATCTATTCACAGTATTTATGCATTGAATTATTATTTTGTGTTCTTTAAATACCTTACAGATTTGTTTGTCAATTAAATCTCAATAAAACTGAACAAGAAAGCATTCAAACTGGGACAGCATTGGGAAAGGCAACAGACCATAGTCCAGCTGGTGACTCAGCTCTGTCACCTTCCAGCTGCATGAACTTCGACAAGTGAATAAAGTGCTCTAACCCTCATTTCCAAATTTACTAAATGAAGATGGAAATGGAATGTCTGGTGATACTTGAGTAAAAACTGATGGGAATTTGGAAGTGTGCCCCCAGAACAAACAACATATAAATGGAGACCATTATTACAAATGTTAAATTTATATAAAAAAACAAACTTATATTACATAAATGTATTTTTTAACTTACCCGTTTTTAAGTTCCTATTTTTATTTATTTTATCCCAGTCATTCTCCTGCCTTTTCTCTCCATGTAGCATTCAGTGATAAAGTGAATACACCACATTTAGTGTATATCTCTGCCTATACTTTTAACTGCTTTCTCTATGCTGATGACCTGGAAATTGACACCTCAATCTATCGGATGCTTCGGGAATTTTATACAGCATACATCCATATATATCGGTTTTTTGATTTTTTTAAAGTTTTACAGCAGTAACACTGTGTCATTTACATGATGCTACTTTTTTACTCAAAAATAATTTAGATATTTCATAGCCATCTGAGATAGATTTTATACCTTTATCTCACACTTTTATCTTTCATTGGCCTTATGAATATATTCCAGATCTAAAATTGCATGTTGACTTTATGATATTCTTGGCAAAATGAATATTTTGTTATTAAAAAGATGAATAAGTTCTATTTATCTAATGTATAACATGGTGACTATAGCTGACAATATTGTGTTACATAATTGGAATTTGCTAAGATTATAGAACTCATGTTCTTACTGTCTCCCCATCCCGGGGCGGGGGGTGGGGAGATTAAAAATTACTAGTGTTTTTCCCTGACTGGTGTGGCTCAGTTGGTTGGACATCGAAAGTTCACTGGTTTGGTGGTGGTCAGGACATGTGTCTAGGATGCAGGCCTGGTCCCCAGCTGGGGTGTGTATGAGAGGCAACTGATTAATATTTCACACATAGAAGTTTCTTTTCCTTTTTCTCCCTCCCTTACCCTCTGAGAATAAATAAAATCTTTTAAAAAATTACAAGTGATTTATGAATTTAACAAACACTTAAGGCATTTAAGAAAACATTTAAGACAAAGTATGTGTCTTTACTCTGTAATGAGTTCTTTATAGTTTTACTAGTACTTCATATTATAATAGTTCTCTCTCAAATAACAAAGTGTGTATTCAGTCAATCTTTTGCCTAAGGGTTTCTATCAGTGATTGCTAATTGGGTGGATTAAATGGAATTATCTGAAGAAAAGAATGTGAATAAATACATATATTACATTTACATACACAAATATCCACAGACTACAATATCAATATTCAAAAATTAATTAGCAAGCAATCCAAAATGACAGTTAAAGTTAAAAACCACATAATCACTATCAATCAATAAAAGCACAATCACAAATCAATAAAAGTAAATAGAGTTTTTTGTAATAAATGTAATGAAATCATGACACATTTTCTTACTGGTAACTACAAATGTAAGAAGTACATAAATTAGAGAAGATTAAAATTAATGGAGAGATGTACCATGTTCATGGAATGAAAGACTTAATAGTAGTAAAAGGCTTACTTCCCCTTTGAAAGTATAGAGTCAAAGCAATCATAATCAATATACCATCAGATTTTAAAAAGAAATGGAGAATCTCATTCTAAAGTTGATAGGAAAGTTCAAAGAACCTGAAATAGTCAAAACAATTTAAATAAAAAGGACAATGACAAAGGACTGCCTTTTCTGATTTGAGGACTTACTATAAAGCTACAGTAATCAAAACATTTTCATGTTGGTGCCATGACAGCAGATGGACCATTGGAACAGAATTTTAAGTCCAGAAACAGTCTTACACATAAATGTCAAAATAATAATGGAAAAAGGATAGTCTTTTTAATAAGTGATGTTGCAATAATTAAATATCCATATAAAGATAATCTTGATCCATTCATCAACTTATATACAAAAATGAATATAAAATGGACATACCTCTAAATTTAAGGACAAAAGCCATACAAATTCTTTAAAAAAACACATAGGAGAACATACTTGTAATCTTGGGTTATCTAGCATTTCTTGAATTGGAAACAAAAAATATAAATCTGAAGAGAAAAATTCAACTTCATCAAAATTAAGACTTCTGCTAATGTAAACACACAAAAAATGTAAAGGTGAGACAGACTGCTATCTCTGTATATATATACAAAATTTCTATATGTAAGATGGAAGACTTAAATGTAGACTATGTAAACAACTCTTACGACTCAATAATAAGAAAGTAATCCAATTTCAAAAATAAAGATGGATAAAAAATTTGAACAGATATTTCACAAATGAATAAAGCTGACAAACACATGAAAAGATGTTCAACACTTTTGGTTATGAGGGAAACGCAAGTTAAATAAAAAATGTAATATCAACATAGACCTACTTAAATAAATAGAATTAGAAAGACTGACAATACTGAAATGAGGACATAGAACTAGGGCCCTCATTATAATGCTTGTGGGCATTCAAAATGATAACATCAGCTTAGGAAATTAATTTCTTTCCATTCTTTACCATTCCTACTATGAAAGTCAATAATTACCAGCCTAAGTATCTAATATAGAGAAATCAAAACACGTCCACACAAAGACTTGTATGCAAATGTTTATAGCGGCCTTATTCAGAATAATGAGAAAATGTAAGCAAGCTAATACTCATCAAATAGAGAATGGATAAGTAAAATGTGGTACATGCTCACAATGGAATACCACTCAGTAATAAAGATGTACAAACTCTTAGTAAATGCAATAATGTGGCTAAATCTTAAAAATGATAAGTGAAAGATATAAGAGACTATATACTATTTGATTCTATTTATATGAAAGTTCTACAAAGGTATAAGTAAAACATGGAAGAAAATACGTGGCTTTCTTAAACGAAGGGTCAATTGTAAAGTGGCACGAGGCAATTTTAGGAGATACTGGAAGTATTCTAAATCTTGATTTTGTTAGTGATTATTGTTATATTCACTGACCAGAACACATCAAACTGTGCACTTGTAAATGTTAAATTTTCATGCATGTAAAATATACTTTTATAAAGCTTTAAAATTACATTCAGTTGCTCCTATAATATTCGGCACCACGGTGATAATCATGACTTTAATCCTGAAGCCCTTCGCCTTAGAATTCCCAAGATTCTCTTTTGCCTGGTATCTTTGGGAAAATTGTCCTCTTCTCACTTCCCATTAATTGCCTCAGCCTTGAAAAGTAACACTGCTATCAATCACACTCCCACCTCTACCAACACAGTCTCTGAATGGAGACAAGACATGTCATCTTTTTGAATAGTTTGTTTTATTAACCATATGAGAAACGCTCTACCAGGTAATTTGCAATGGTCCTTCCAATTCTAATTGTCTAATAAAAACTAGAGCCTGAGAAGAATCAATCATGGAAACATTTCTTTTAACAGACAAATCTCCCCAACTTTGAAACACGATCCTTTGGACATAGGGTTTTCCTCCCCTTTGATGACCTCATTGCTTTCTTTCATTTGTCAGTACTACACATATACCTGGAAACTGGTGATTTAGCTTGTAGCTAGACATATAAAAAGGGTCATACTTGTACGTCAGCTTGATCAGCTTATTCTCTAGATGAAGGGAAATAACCACTCTCTTCCTTTAGAAGTAGGATTGAAACCATTTAATCTATACCAACAAGAACAAAGAAAAAAGGAAAGCTACATTTTAGCAGTGGGCAAGTAGAACTTTGCACTCAGAGGGTAATATCTTGAAGTCTATTTATACTCAAAGGCAGTCCCTCTTGTCAGCTCCACCATGACTTTAAAATCTTTATTTTTGAAATTAAACTATTCCACTCATATTAATACCCACTTCAAAAAATGATATATAAATATAGATTATATGTGTATCTATATCTATATCTTACATTTGGAAGGAAGGAAA
Organism: Pteronotus mesoamericanus; assembly: GCF_021234165.1. Lineage (NCBI taxonomy): Eukaryota > Metazoa > Chordata > Mammalia > Chiroptera > Mormoopidae > Pteronotus > Pteronotus mesoamericanus. The sequence continues at coordinate 17,777,320 of NW_026555189.1, forward strand.
GGGGAAAGAAAGACCTTAAAAACAAAAGACTTCCCACAGTGGGGTGAAAATGTATCCCAAAAGAAATTAAGATCACTTTCATGAACTCGATGAAACATTGTTAATTAGCTATATTTTAAGGTATCAAACAGTGCACTATACCTTACAAAAAGCACATGTAGGACAATGTACATCTAATCAATGGGTTAAATTAGTTTTCAGGGCCTTCTGTGACCCACCCTAGCAACTACATCTCTGTTTTTGCTTTGTTTTTTATGACCACACTTTTTCTCAACAGCTAGCCTATCTTCCCCTTAAGGTCTATAGATCTTCCAGAGCACAAACCAAATGTTACCCTTTCCTGTATGAAAGCTGCCCTATTATTCCAATAGAAAGTAATTACTCTTCCTCCAGAATCATAAGCAATTTGTCTAAGCTGCTCTTATGGTACTTACCTTTTTCTGATTTATTGAGTTATTAGTAGAAATCATTTTTAGCAGCTTTGTTTCAACAATCAATCAACATCCTAGTATATGGCAAAATTTTATTTTTTTGTGGCAAGAATTTTATGATATGCCAAAATTCATTCATGATATAAGCTCTCAGAAACCTATAGTCAGAGACAAACTACTTCAAATTTAGTAAAGAATACCTACAAACACGCTGCAGCTAACATCATACTTAAGAGTTAGTAACTTGTAGCTTTCTCTGTAATATCAGGTGCAAGACAAGAAGATCCCCACCATCGCTCTTTTTCAACATTAGACTGGAGGGTCTGGCTAATGCAGTAAGAAGAAAAAGGAAATAAGAGGTATTCTTAGTGGGAAGGAAGAAATAAAACTGTCTTTCTTTGTAAATAGATGACACGATTGCCTGCGTAGATAATCTGGAAGAACAGACACACACACATGCAAATATTAAAATTTTACTGCTGTTTTGGAAGCACTTCCTAAAACGGGAACATCTGAATGGCTTGGACTAATTTTTATTGGTTAGCTTTGCTGCCATAACAAACCATCTGCATTCCTAGCCAGTTAAGAGTACAACCGTTTATCTAGCTCATGACTTTCTGAGCCGCAGTTCTGGCTGGGGTCAGCTGGGCAGGTCTTTGGGTCTGGGCTTGGTTCGGCTGTGCTAGGTAGGTGTTTGCATTTGTGGCTGCTTGGTGGGTAGCCGAGGGATGGACCTGAAGGTTGGTCTGACCGGGACCTTTCTCCATTTGGTCTCTCATCGCCTAGCAGGCTTGCCTTGCCTTGTTTACATGGCAATCAAAGGATTCCAAGGGCAGCGCCCCATCCCCCTCTCCTCCCGTGGAAAGCTGCAGGGTCTCTTGAGGGTTCGGCTGGAAATTCTCACATGATCAGGACATCACAAGGCCAGTCATATTTAAAGGCTCCATCTCTTGATGGGAGGAGGTATAATATTATGGCCATTTTATAATTATCTGTAACTATAAAGTGATACTTAACAATATAATCACTGAATGACTCTCAGAATAGACGGAAATCATATCATTGTTTCCTAGCCAAGTCTTAATATTTTCAATAAGAGAGAATGAAATATTACAGTAAAGATCATCTTAATTATCAAAGTAATTTAAAAATGTGTCTGCGTTTCTAACCTCAGAGTAATGGGGATAGATATGTGTCCCTTTGACATAACCCTCTACCATGAAAATTAAAGTCTCACTTTTTCAATTTTTTTCATAATCTCTAACATGATATAGCTCCCATCATAAATTATGTTTTCATATTCCATTTTTGAAAATAGTCACCTTTTAGTTTTTATATTACATAAAGAAGAAAAAATGGCAAATGTTTTACATTTGAATCTGATCAATATCAAATGTGGTCAAATGGTTAAATTTGTGCTTTTGTATGCCATTTTCACGTCACTGTATTTTTAAATTTAAGCATGCACAAAGAAAGATTTGGCTTCTGATGTCCTACAAAATTTATGCTGCATATGTCATTGTTGCTTCCCTCTATACGTTCTTTGGATTCATTCCCTAAGTATATGCCTTAAACAGATTGCACTTCATGAATTCTTCAAAAGGTCATACAGCTTATATGTCTTTAGATCAAGACATGGAATGAGCCACACCACTTCTGCTATTTATAAGCTCTTTGAAATTACATTTACATTACCTCTGCAGTTTCATTTATTTAGCTACAAAATAGAAATACTGCTGTCTCCCTCATATGATTTTGTTGTGAAAATAGGGAAAGAACACATGAAAATTCCAGCCCAGTGTCTTACATCTAGTACGCATTCTGTTTATTAGCTGTTTCCTTCCTTTATCCCTTTAATTCATGTTTTTCTATCATTTTCTAGCTCTCCTAATCCAGCCCAGATGTCTATAGTACAGAAGGTGTTCACAGAAGGACTCCCACAACCATGACTCAAATACTCCATGCTGCGCTCATGGCAGGATTATTGGTTCCACATCGAGAAAATCCCAGTCACGTACTTATTCTGGAAACTATGTGAGGCTCTTAGTTGTCAACAGAAATGAGAAGCATGTGAGGTCAAAATAACAATGGTAGTAACAATGATGGTGACAGTATAGTAGCCTCATTCTGACATTTATTAGGTACAATCACCATATTGGGGCTACACAATTCTTACTCCCATTTTAGAGAGAGAACACTGAACCTCAGAGAAGCTGATTTGCCTGGAGAAACAATAGCTACTAAGAGATGGAACAAGAATTTCAAATCCAGGTCTATTTACACTCCAGATGCCTTGCTCTTAACCATTACTTCATAGTGTAAAAATGAATGCAGTGATGAATTTTCTCCTGATTTCCTGGAATTAATGCTGTCACTAAATCATTTTTATGACTTTTTCAATAAAAGCTTTATATATTTTTCTGGAGTTGAGTGATATTTAGATATAACAGAAAACATGAATTGGAGAGAAAAGACTGCACCCATCTTTGGATCAGATGTAAATTACGGCTAATTACTTGAGTCTAGTAAAACTGGGATGCAGACATGCAGGAATGATAATGGGATTCAGCGGACATACATTCTGGGCTCTGGAGAATGGGGTGATAGGTGGCAATTATCATTAGTGACTTTTGAATAAGGATGTTGGAGTCTTCTTGCTCATTAGATCAAACAGTTCAACGGTCATTAGAAGGAGCCATAAAAGGCACTGAAATACCATCAGAAAGAGGGTAATGGTTATTACTGTAGCAACCTATTATTTCCATAATGGCAGTGTGATTAAGAAATCAACATCACACATTATTTTCCATCAGCTGTGGCGTTTAAAAGCTGGTGACAGTGGTCACAAATCAAACTGGGAACAGTCTCGGTACCTTTCGTGAAACTCACATGGTGCACATGACTTCCTTTTCTGACTGTGACTTTAATTTGAATAGTATCAGGAGCAGGTCAGGACAGATCTGCCATAAATCATTCCAAAAGTTTGGTTGGCGTTGGAGGCATACACGCTATGAAAGCGTTCACGATGAAAAGGAGACTGGAATTTTACAGTCATGGTTTGTTACAAATCTCTCAGGAATGAGAACACAGATGTGGTTGTCACTTTTTTTTCTTTCTTATGCACTGGTTGTAAATACAAGACGCGGAGCTTTGTTGAAGAGCAATATATCACATCATGAGGAAAACACCACCCAGATTCTATGCTAAGAGAGGAAATTCTGCAGACTACACAGTAAATTAAAAGATGTAAAAACTACACTAGAGGACATTATGCTTAAGGAAACAAATTCTCATTATTTTGAATAAGACTTTGAATTCTTAAAGTCTGACCTAAATGACAATTTTAATTGGATATTTACAATGAAAAATATGTAGAAACCTACAAGCAATAAGTCAGTAATTATGCACTTGCTTAAAACATGTGCTTGGCATTTTTTTTTTAATTCCCTAATTAAATTCTAATTAGGATGTGCAGCGGAGTGTTAATTTTTTGCTAGCTATACCTCCGGGGCATTTTTTTTTACACCTTCAGGAGCCTAAGCTTATTCAGATATGTAAGAGATAATTATCAATAGAAAGGACCATCACATTGCTGGCTTGGAGGATTGCTTATGTGTGGTTTCTGCCTCTACCTAAACAGCCCAGGGGACCTGTGGGTGACTATGAACTTTCCTCAGCTGCCCAATAGGCATATGATTTTTTCTGCCTCCTCCAACCAGGACTTTCCGTCCAGAAAAAGAGCGGGGCAGAGAAACGTGTAGCTGCTCAGTCAGTCTGAATATATATAGGGTGGCCAACCAATCGGGCACATTCAAACTTTGGGTCTCACGTACCAACTCAGAGTGCAAATATTAAATCATCTGTTTCAGTCTCAGAATCCATGAAGTCCACTTTAACTCGATGCACTACACATTACAGTGAAATGGTGGTTTTGTGTTGAGAATTGGCCATTATTCTTCTCAATTGCTCTCCCAAGGTTTTCTGGGAGCTTTCCAACAAATTTATTTCTATATTGCCAAATCAGACTTAGACTTTCTTTTCAAACTATTATCCAAGTTGCCAAAAATTTTGGTCACCTTATATATGACATGAAGAGGTCAAGATAGAAAGCGTTCTATATTTCTCTAACCTTTGGGGCATGAATGAAAAAACAAAAAATACAAATACCTATTAGGGCAAAACATTTTTACAGAAATTCTCATTGACTTCTCAATACAAATCAGTGAGTAGTTACATCTTAATTTTACAGAAAATTCTGAAGTCTATAGGTGTTAAAGGACTTACCCAAAGACCCATAGCTCATAGCCAATAGAGCCAGGATTTGAATTTATGATTCTGAATTGTTATGAGTCTGAATCATGTTCCTCAATATTCTAAATCCACTTTCACTGATGTCATTTATCCAATATAAAACATAGTAATACAGTCCCTCCCTCCCACATGACACTTCCATAGTTTTATGCAGTTCATTTCTGCATCTAATTTTAATAAATCCTTCAGTACGCTCATTTTAAAAATCACACGTTCCTCTCATTTTGCTCTCCCTGGTAACAATGGACAGCAACTGTCAACAGATGTGAAAGTTTACAGATCATTAAATTCCCCTCCACACGGCACCCTCAGAAGTGCCCTGGTGTCAAAGGACCACCTCTTTCCCATCTGAAAGGATTGGCTGCTGCACAGTTTCACTCAAAACTACTAACTTAGTCAATTTTCTCTAATGTGCAATTAACCTGAACAATTCCGGAGATAGGGGCCACTGTGCAGTCAATTATACCTGGGTTCCTCTTTGCACCTGTACTCTATCTTCCTGTCTTCTGGGCTACCTGCTTTCCTTAGAGACCTTCACTGAGTCACCTAAAGGTTGTGGGACAGAAGGCTCTTCAGCAAACTTTATAATGGAGCACATTTTGTTTGGGGAAAAATCAAGGGGAGAAAAACATCCTCCTAGTTCAAGTATCTGTCCCTCATGCTCTGCTTCACATACACACACACACACACTCTTTACCATAAGATACTTTCTCTGTGTGAAATCCACTTCTTTCCATTAGGTTCAGCTGAAACAATGAAAAATGAATCATCCATAAAACCCTAGTTTAGCTTTCATACTTAGAAGAAATTTTATCCTGTCTTACCCAACAACATTAATTATGTTCTATTTGAATTCCACCTGTGCTTTATGAATTCCAGAAGAACTAAAGGTTAGCACTTTTTTATGGTATTAATTTTTATCCCTCTATATCCCTTACTCTATACTCTAAAAAGGCAGAACTGTGTTATTACCACCTAAGGATCTCCAGCACATAGCACAGTGCCTAACGTATCTTTGTTGATCATGCTTACTTATTCACTTACTTATATGTCTTTTAAAAATGTATTCAGCATTTAGTAGGGAGCTGTACCTTCTAAGATAAGCCCCTCCCCCAATGACTCCTGCCTTTGGGGATTTTTGTCCTCATGTTATTCCTTGCCCTTGAGTGAGGGTATACCTAGAGATTAACAAACCAAAGAATAAAGCAAAAAATAATGAGGCATCTCTTCCATGATTAGGTTACTCAATACAGAGATTTCCAAATCAGTGGCATCTTCTCTTTCTGGCTCTGATGAAGCGAGGTGCCATGTTGACCAATATGGCAAAGGGGTTTTGTTCACACAGGCAGCTGTCTGCAAAAAACTGAATCTTCCCAATAACTCTGTACGTAAACTGGGGTCTACAACTTTTCCCAACTGATCCTTCAGGCAAAATTACAATCCCTCTTACTTAATAACTTGATTGCAGCCTTGTGAGACTCTAAAGCAGAAAACCAGATAAGCTATGCCAGAATTCGTCCTCCAGAACTGTGAAATAATATATACGGCTGTGTATTAAACCACCAAGATTTAGAGTAATTTGTTATGCAATAACACAAAACTAGTGCAGTGTTGACATTTTATTAAGTGCTAGCAACACTTAAATTTCTTTTCTCTTAGTGCTCCATTCTAGTAATCAAGAAAAAATTGTCTCATTATCTAAATTTAGAAAGAGCTCAGTTTCTATTTATATGAAGCCTTTTTCAAATGGTATTTCAGGTGTTTATTGCCCTATAACAAACTACCCTAAAACTTAATGATTTAATACAACAACAAGGATAAATGATTTCTCATGATATCGGTGGAGTGGGATCCTCTGCTGGTTTAGCCTGAGGTTGCGCATGTACAATAGCTAAACTCACATGGCTGGAAGGTCCAAGATGACCTCAGTCCCATGTCTGGCTAGCTGTTGGTCATGGCAGTGAGCTGGAGTGCCTCAGTTCTTTCCACAGAAGCCTCTTTTCCTTCAGTAAGTTGGACTGGATTTCTTATGTGGCAGCTCCAACTCAGTGTTCCAAGAACGCAAGACACAACGCACAAATACCTTTTAAGCCTTTGCTTGAAATGTGTTTGCTGATGTCCCCTTGGCCAAAAACAGCAGTATGGCCAACTCCAGAGTGAATGTGAGGGTAACTATACAAGCTTATGGTTACTTGCAATCACGACTTATTGAAAGCCGTTGCTGTGAGAATCTACAGCAAAGAGTGTTGACATTTAGATTAATAGAGGTGGTCCTACAATACTATAGCTTCACAGAACCTTAGGGGACATGTAGTTCAATCCCCTCATTATACTCATAAGGGAACAGATATGATTGAAACAAAATAATTACCTAAGAACAGAGTCAACATTAAAATCCAGATTCCTTTTTTAAGTCATTCATATTCTCTATGCCCTACAGAGCATATCACTCGATTGTCAACCTCAAACCATACAAAGAATCTCTCAAAGGAGAAGGTCACGCCATGCCATGCCAGGTGACAGAATACAACTCCCAAACAGCCAGTCCCTTTTCCTTTTCCTGGGGTTATTTTAGTACAAAAGTGTGTTAGCTCTCTAATAATTAGATACTTCGTCTATCTTGAACTATTCCACAATGTGCCAATTATTCAAGGGGTTACTGCTACTAAACTACTAAATAATGAATTATCTCCCACTAGCAACAGAATCTAGTGGCCTAAAGTATTGCTTTTATATCAGCCTGCTTTCAGGGCAGCAGACAAACATTAGTGAGGCCAGATGCAGCTAAACACCTGACTTTTAAACTTCTCCAGAATTATTTGCATTGCTTTAAACCACTATTTCTTTATATTTTCTATGCTAAAATAAACTTGGCCTGGCTGTGAGTACAGATCAGCACAACAACTTTTGTACACAGGTAAATGCTCCTGATTTTCCAAACCTGGATTTCTGTGATTCTTATTTTCTTGAGCTTTTGCTCATGATGATTTTTTGGATACAGCTGCTGGAGAATGCAGAAGTGACTCTCCCCAAGAATACACCTGTCTTGTTAAATTATTCCCATTTTGATACCCGTGCACATGACCCTCTCTAGTCTCTAATAATAGGATTCATATTCAAGGACTGGAGGGGCAGCGACTTTCTGCTTTTAACTAATTCTAGTCTCGCTATTCTTCTCATAGTCTGAATATTCACATCATAGAAAAGTCATGATCAACACTGAAGAAATTCATCTGCCATCTCTATTTGACATTATTTTTAAAAAGTTCACTAATCAACTGCTTTATTTTTTTTTTTTTTACTACTAATTTCATTTGATTTTAGGGCAAGTATTTATTCTTGAAAGCCCATTTTTCTGGCCTAAACACACATTGTAAAACTTGTAGTTTTCTTCTGAAATTTTATATGCTCTTGTAAGTCTTTGATAAAGAAGAAAGAATGCATGAATTTAGTCAGAATTATTTTTAAGTACCAGTTTTATCACTTCCTTGGTGTTTAATTTTGAGCAAACCTTCTTACTTTTTTAAAGGTTATATTTACCAACTTATACATAAAATGAGAAATTTACCCAAAAGAAAAATGTTTTAAAAATGTAAAAGTTGCTCTCCATTAAGTAGCTTGCAAAGTATTAAATATCAATCATTGATAATTGCTTGAAATAATATTCCTTTCTAATAACACTTATTGCTCTTTATTCTAATATTGTTGATGGTCTAAGGTTTTCTATAACATCCTCTCTCATAGAGATTATATCTTATTTACCTTTATATGCCTGATAGAATATACAATATTAAGTTTTCCAGATAGTGACATGTACAATTTTGAATTTGAAACCTAGAGAAAACCTCCATGAGGCAGAAATACATTACTATTATTTTCATTTGTCAAATTAAGAAACTGGATCTCAAAAAAAAAGAGAAATCCAAGATTGTAAAGTGAGTAAATTTTTTACAAGGGAGTTGAAGCCATACTTATCATCTCCCAGCCCATACTCCCCCCAGGGCACTTCCGGATATTTATTTCTGCCGGAAGGAGCCCTTGCAGGGAGGGGTAAGACTCGCATCCCAGAAGACATGAAGGGTGAAGTCGAAGATGTCCTGCCCTGAGAGAAAGTTGAAGATTACCCTTTCAACACGTAAAACTGTAAGTAGATTGAGGACACTGGTTTATCTTATCTGAAATACTAATAAAATAATGATAAAGTAGTTCTTCAAGGCTTACAATTCAAAATAAAATAAAGTGGCATGTTTTCTAAGGTATATTGTATGGCTTCTTGCCTCCCTAGCCTAATACCTTTTCGATGACTAGAGTGTTTCAAATAATATGCACTATGTTTTTATTATAAACATGAAAAAGACTTCCAGGGCTTGCCAAATATTTAAAGGAAGACTACAAATGTTGTTTAAAAAGTTAAAACCTATAAGCAAATTAATCTCTATGTTGTAACCTCAAAATGTTTCTTCTTCCTATTTTGGTTCCTGTATTATCTATGAAAGAGTCTTTAATACAATGCATCCATAAAGCAATAACAAAATGTTACATAAAGTAATAAAACAAAAAATAATTTTTAAAAGTAGAATGAAGATAAAAATAAGTTAATTAAACTTGGAAGACAAATCCAATAAAATCTTCAAATTTCATCATGAAGACAAAATTTTTGACAACAGAAAACAGAGAGAGAATTCAGGATATACAATATCTTACAAATATTTATTCCAAAAGAACAGAATAAAGAAAAAGTAGGATTCAATAAATTTTTAAAAATAGGTAAGAGATTCCCCAGAGTTAAAGAACATCAGTCATCAAAATTAAAAGGCTGCCTAGTAGTTGAAATAGTCCACGCCTAAACACCATTGCATAATTGCAGAATCACAGGGAATAAAGTAAATATTCTAAATTATCCTGAGATAGAGGTCAGTTTGAAGTAGAACAGTAATAAAGCCACTTACAAATAAACTAGAATGTTAGAACAGAACAGTAAAAGGTGTTGAATATTTTAAGGATTAAATGATGCTCAATTTAGAATCATATACTTATTTAAACTATCAAACATGCGAGTTAAAAAAAATGCATCTTCATATGTATTAGGGTTTATGCATTCAGACTCCTCTATGAATACACCATTCCTTGGAAAGTAATTTGAGAATGTGTTCTGGTAAAAAAAAAAGAAAGAAAGAAAGAAAGAAAGAAAAAAAGAAAAGAAGAGGGAAAGAACATAAGAGATCTAAAAAATAATAGTTCAAAACACAAAAAAATAATCAAAGAAACACCTAGGATGAAGACACTAGGTCAAGCATAAAGAGTCATCAAGCTATATGGTGATTACCAAAGGGAAGGCAGGGAGGGAGGAGGTAAAGGGAGGCAAAGGGGAAGTGGCGACAAAAAGAGACTTTTAATTTGGGCGGTGAACATACGATGCAATATGCAGGTGCTGTATTAGAGAGTTGTACACTTGACACCTGGGTGGTTTTATTGACCCATGTCACCCCAATAGATTCAATTTAAAAATTAAAAAAAAGAGTTATCAAGCCAGAGAAAAACGAAAGATTATAGAAATTTAAAACCAATTCCTGTTGGATGGTATTTGGAACAAGGTTGCATATATTTATTGGCAGCATTTTTGGTTATTTTTCAACTTATAGACTCAACCGGTAATCAAACTGATTAGGGCTTAAATATGTTACAGAAGAGTATAATGCTATAACATGTAGGGTTACATATAGGGAAGTAAACTAAATGATAAAAGTAGACACACAAAAGACAAGAACTTCATGTGAAAAAATAGAGAACTATGGGAGATGGTAGGTGGGTCCTAATATTTTCAACTTATAAAGGGAGACATTAAAACATTCTAGCTATTAAAGACAAATAGGGTGTACATTATTTAAAAGATATAAGCTCAGCAACACAGAAAAACTACACTGAATTGGGGAGGGGGGAGCAAGAAAATAATTATAGGCTGTGCTGTGAGTTTAGTCCTTATTTTAGGGCAGAGTAGTCAATCAATGATGGAAAACATTGAACATCAAGGCATTTAATATATCGGAGCAGACACTGTCAGCACCTTTCCTGTGGCCCTTTGGGCATTTCTGTTGTCCTGTGCTCCAGAGAACTGCCACCTGCTTGTCTGTGTCTCAGCACTTTCACACGGGGCTGCTCTGCCCATGGCTGGGACAGGTGGGAACGACAGACATTAACCACAAGAGCATAACTCACCGCTGCCTGATGGAAGAAGGTATACAAATAGCCCATCTCCTTCCACCAGCAAGCAGGGTGTTTCTGAGGTATGTGCTATATATTTTTCCTAGATTTTTCCTGTAAGATTAATCTCTACTCACTCATTATGGTGACTAACCTTATATTAGCTGCCTTTCTTTCCCTGTGTCTCATCCCCATTTTCTTTTGAATAAACTACTTGCATTTCATTCCTCGTCTCAGGATCTGCTTCTAGGAGAAATCTAAATTAAGACATGTTGGTAGATATGAAATCAACCCACTGGAATTAAAATGAGTTATCCACTGAGGATAAGAATTAAGGTAAGGAAACTGCTTTGCACTGTAAGCCCTGAAATACCATTTCACTATTAATAAATATTTCTATTTTGATATATGGATGGATAGAAGTTGACAGATAACAAAGACAGGTAGGTAGGTAGGTAGGTAGGTAAATATCAGGAGGGTCTCTTGTCACACGTCAATTAATCCAGGCAATTTATAAAAACCACTGAGGGAATTAAGCCCATATTTGAGCAATTCAAAGTGTCATCCAAATACCAATGCCACCGCACGATTCATTCACAATGTTTTGTTGTCCTGTACTGTGGTGTCCATGCCAACGAGAGGAACAGCAGGCAGAAATGGCACTGGAGAAATTTCTGCACTCACACCCAGTGTATCCTGTAGCTCTAAATACCCTTCAGACTGTTTCTTATTAAACATTCGTTATGTTCTCAGTGCATAAGCTCCTGCCAACAGCCAGCTCAGTTTCTCTAACTTTCATGTGTTGCCAAGAAAATCAAAACCATAACATCTTCCTCTATCATCCTTATATTTCTGAATTTCTTGCTGACCGAGACATGCACAGCTTGCTGACTGAGTCATGTTTGCCTAATTCTACTGACTTAGTATATTTCACTTACAGGAATGTAATGCAAACTACTTCCAAATACACAGGACTGTGTGCTTATGTATTTTCCTCTGGAAATCCTTTAACTGAGCACATTTTTCGTATTTCTCACTTAAAGTAATAAATATCTATGCTTCAGAACAATAGTTTTATCTTCTAATCAATATTAAAATATGATCTTTTCATATTATACGTTAAAGTTGACTCTTCAAAAAAAAATCAAGCAAATCTTGTGGCTCTCACACCCCTGGCATGCAACAATAAGGTCCTTATGCAAAAAGAGACCGTATTCTTTTGAATAAGTTTCAGAGGTTATAAACTTTACATCTGGTTGATGGATTCTAAGTGGTTACAAATACATGGAAATTTTCAAGGCACTTATGAAAGCAAGTTGGATGTTGGTGGGTTTCTGACTGATGTTCTATTGCCAATGGCTTGGTGTTGCATAAATACTGGATTTTTCGCTGGGAACTGTCTTCAAGGCAATGCTTTTAAATTTTATTCAGCAATTGTGTGTATATGTATATGTGTGTGTGTGTGAGAGAGAGAGAGAGAGAGAGAGAGAGAAAGAGACAGCAATAAACTGAGCCTATCAGTGACCTAATTTGGAATAAGAATTATTGCCCTACCTTGATCACAGGCTCAGTTGATGATACATTCTAGAGGGGAGACTGTTTTCACCTTTGGGCACAGGAGCTCCCTGAATGCCAAGCCCCTATAATCCTTACTGAGACCTTGCAGAGAAGGAGACATAAGGAGATCAGGAGAGGTACAGACCTGGTCGTAAGGATCTTACAGAACTAGACACACAGGCTGCCAATAATTAATATAAATATAAGATCCTTCTAAAGGTAAGATAAAGAATTACAGCATCAACAATAATGGGTCTAGAAGATCAGGAAATTTCTCTGAGACCCGAAGGAGAAATAGAAATAATCCTAAAGGAAGTAGAGGATGCTGCTGATGGCAAAAATGAAGTGTTTGGTTTTTTTTTTTAAACGATGTCTTCAGTAAGAGAAACAACATGGGCAAAGTCCTGAGACAAAGACCAGATGCCTCTCAAAAAGGGATCACAGACCAGAGACCAATATACAGCAGCCAAATATATTTTGTTTTTAAAGCACAGTATTTTGTTTTGTTTTGTTTTGTTTCCTATCAGCTATTTGCCAATATTTAAATGCTACAAGACAATGCCACATATCCGCTTTCAACTGGAAAATAAGAAGGGGGAATGTTAGAGCCACATCCCTAGCATGAACAGTGCCAGTCCGCTTCAGAGGGTCACTCTCTCTCCCTCTTGGCAGAGTCCACATGCCCCATTGTACATTCGTGAATGTATTTGCCTGGGCAATTGCATTGGTTATTACTGTTCTAGTATACGACTGTCATGAGAGGGAGACTTTAGTAATCCTGTCACCATGGTGTCCTCATTAGAGAACCCAGAACATGATAAGAGCTAAAAAGAAGAAAGAAAGGGAAGGGAGGGAAGGAAGGAGGGTGGGAGAGAGGGAGAAACCTTTACTCAAATATGAGGAACACACGCAGGTCAGTATGCCTGGTTACAGGAGGAGAGAGGGAAACATCACCAGAGAAGAGGTTGAGGATTAATCGAGCATGAAACCACATTAAAGAAGTTTTATTTCATCTTAGAGCAAGGGAAAACCATCAAAACATGGCAAGCTGGGGAATGAAGATTGAATATCAGATTTGGAAAATAAGAATTCCAATCCACTTTGTGGAGGGAGATATTATATTTTTGTCCTCACCAAAAAACATTTTCCCATTGCATTTTGGAGAAAGAGAGAAATATCATTGTGAGAGAGACATGTGGATTGGTTGCCTCCTTTATGCGCCTGGACCAGGGGTCACCTGCTGTCAGACAAGGGATTGTTCACACCTGGTCTAGGACCAAGCCCACAACCTAGGTATGTGCCCTGACCAGGAACTGAAACCATCTTTGGTTATGGGGTATGGGATGACACTCCAACCAACTGAGCCACACTGGCCAGGCATACACACACACACACACACACACACACACACACACACACACACTTTTCATAAAAATGTTGAGAGATCAACTGTAGTAGCTCATCTGCCTCTAGGTGAAGAACTGAGACTATGCCCTTAGCTACAGATAGGGCAGATTTCATGAGTTAGAAGTTTTCTCCCTTGAGTACCCACTACAGAAGTAAGGAGATTAAACTGTCACAGTTTTCACTTGAGACAAGACCTAGGCTTATGCACCTAATAATGACTAATAAGATCTAACAGAATCTCTATAAATACTTGTTTATCATTAAGTAGGAAGATAAAAAGACCTTGATACCCACTTTTGTTTTTAGTGAATAGACACTGATCAATATTTAAACAGACACCTTTAAGAAAAACATTACATTCCCTGCCATTGGAACCTTAAAATCCTAATTAAAAAATTAAATCCAAAGCTCTACCTACAGATTTCTGCATTTTCATATGTACAAGTCTTTTAACATGGTCAAAACAAGGTGTGTTGCCATAGAGAAACACTGCATTTTAGAGAAAAATGTGGTATAAAAAACAAAGCAAGTTAAAAAGGTCACAACTAAATAAGTATCCAAATAAATATTTGTTTTTATCTCTTATGTAATAATAAGGCAAACATATCTATGTATTTTCAAATATGATTCTTAAAATATATCATCATCCATTTGATCTTGAGATCAAATAGATTCTGTTGATCTGCTGAAATTATTAAAATATTTGAAAAATACAACCTGATTTAAAAATATATAACAACAACTCTATCATGGGCCAATTTATTAACTATGGAGAAAAAAGAAAATAAATATATTACACATACATAAAAGTTATAAAATACTTTGAAATCACAGAAATATCATACTTTTTCATTCACATTTTAAATCAGAAATATAACTACACTCTTCCCTCAATCATATTTTTATGTGTTCACTTATTGTAAAGTATATTTAAAAATACTAACAAAAACATTGCTTATGACATAATTACTCCTGTTCTGTGTGTCCTTAGCCATTTTTTTTTCAATAGAAACAATAAACAGAAGTTGTCAATCTCTTGCTAGGTCATTTTCTACAAATTCCTGTCACACTTAGACCAAGTCTGGGCATGTCACCATGGTCCTCATAATCTAGTTGCAGTCCGTTACCACCTCTACCTCGAACACTGCACCCCCCCCACCTACCCCCCCTTACAAACTGTGCTCCAGCCTCACTCACTGACGCCCTTCTGCTTCTCACAAGAACCTAGCCTTTTTCCATCACCAGGAATTTGGGCCTGCCATCTTTTCAACCTGGAATGGTCTTTGAAAGACTTGCACAAGTCTAATTTGTTGCTGCCTTTAGTGTTGTTATCATCACTAATGTCTCCTCTAAGTTTCAGGAGTATGACCCAAACTGAATAAAGATAGAAATTTTCTGGGTTGCCATGCCAATGTGGGCCATGTTTGCTCTGAGAAGCATGTTCTGCCTTTTCCTGGCCCTGCTCTGGGTCAGGGAAGGTATGGTTTTCATAGCTTGCTTTCCCAATTCTCAGGCCAGCTGGCTTCTGCCTGGATTTGGGCGATGGAAAGCACCAATAGGATTAGAAGTCAAAGGAAGGAGATGACAGGTAGCATTTCCAGACATAGACGTGGCTACTCGTGCCTCCAGCCTCTTCAGACAGGCCTGGGAGATTTCAGCTTCCACCCAGCATCTCAGATTCCTGTTTCTGGTAACTCTCTCAGTTCCTCCAAGAAACTCAGCGTCTCAGCTGTTTAACCGGCTCAAATTTTAATTTGCTGTTTGTTTTCAATTCTCCACCTTCAAAGGTGGCAAGCTCCTGTCCCAATAATCTGCTTTTCCGAAATTTCTAATTAATGATTTCTCTGTCTTGTGAAGGCAGGGAAGTTGATCTATTGCATTCTCCACTGAGAAGTCCTCAAAATATCTGAAGACCACAGCAATGTAACCATAGAGTGCTCTCTTCTGCAGACTGAAGAGCCCCATTTCTTAAAAAAGGGTCTTTCACATGTTATCTCTAAGATCACGTAGAGTATTAAAAAAAAACCCATAACTTCGGCTTTTGTTCAGAACTATGATTAAAAATTATCTAAATGATGTCTGAATCCTGTGGTTATCCTTAGGAAATACAGATTTCCTCAGGAGTAAATTGTGCACACACACACACACACACACAAAAACAAACACTCATTCATTCTTCTAATGACTTTTTTGGGTCATGCCCAACTCTGGTGTATTGCTCAGTCTTGCTTGTATCAAGCTGTGGATTTCAATGTTGAACCTTGGGTAATTTGTTTCAAGTGTTTACTCCACCTGATCCTAATTGTCCACTGAGACATCCTCTATGTAGTTAAACTCTTCATATTCTTGGGCAAACATTTCCTTACCTTCCAGATTCCTGGCATCTCTGTGATGCTAGACATCAATACATTGACAGCTATGTTGAGTAAAATAAAGGTTCAGTTTAAGAATTTAATTTGTCAGGATCAGTTAATATAAAAACACAAAGTATTTTAAAACTCTGATATAGGGATATTTTCAATGTGCAAAACATATAAGGTGAAAAGGTCATTCATTTTTGAAATGAATTTGGGGAGTGATATGAGAAACAGCCCAATATAGCAGGGAGGGAAAGCCTTCTCCATTTCCTTCCTTTGCTTCTATTTTTTTGTTTGTTTGTTTGTTTTTCTGAAATCACATTTATTTTGGTTCTTCTGGCCTCTCTTCTTTTTTTTTGCTAAAGAGAGTCTCTGAGTATCTTAAAATGGGTCCCAGCCCTCCTGGAATATCTCCAACCTAGTCAACCCCCTTAAAAGCCACTGACACTCAGAGAGCTGGCATTTTAACATATTTCAAAATGTTTGTCTCCTTTAAGTTATTTCATTATGTTCCTCTTTACTGTTATTTCAAGAGCAAACACTGTCACCCACTGCACCCCCATCACTCATCTTTCTGATAAGACTCCCAAGGTCCCTCCATAGTTCCAGTCGCCATCTTGCCATTGCTGGTACTCCTTCCATGTATATGCTCAAAACTAAAGTAATGTAGATATCCTGGGTTTGGCATTCTAACCGATGTCTTTTGATACTGCCGAGCCTTCTGTGCACCAGTGCAAAAGCACTTCACACACACATGCACACACATACATTCTTCAAAAACCTGTGGGTCTCTCTTCAGTACAAGGTTCTTCATTTCTCTTATTTATTCCCCAGGGATGTGGATGAACAATTTAAACCTCACCAGTTACAAAAGTGAGTTGTGTGACAGAAATGCTGGCCTTGGGGGGGAGTCCTGCAGGGACAAATTATAGTCCCATACCAGAGTGTGCGGCCACGCTCCTATCTCCTTGGTTGAACGTTATCCGAAGATCACCAGCCAAAATTTAGGTAAGTTATATGTTTGTTCAGCTTAATTCTATGAAGAGTTAACTAATAAACATCTAAGTTCAACTCTCTCTCCTCAACCCCTAGACAATGTCTGGAAGCCCTCACCAGTAGGGAGACGGGCGAGCACAGCATTTTATATGTGAACCTTATATGTGTATAATCATGTAAGTGTATATGCTTACACATTATTAACGGGAACTGATATTTTACATTTTTTTAATCCTCACCTGAGGACCTTTTTCTCATTGCTTCTTTTTAGAGAGGAAGAGGGGATGGGGAGTGAGAGACAAAGAGGGAGAGAAAGGGAGAGGAACGTCATTGTGAGAGAGAACATCTATTGGCTGCCTACCATGTGCATCCCCTCAGCCAGGACTGAACCTGCAACCTCGGCAGATGCTGTGATCAGGAATCGAGTCCACACCTTTCAGTGCACAGGATGACATTCCAACTAATCGAGCCACACGGGCCCAGGCTGATACATATAAATATTTTTTTTCTTTTTAGGAAAAGTAGGTAGAATAAAGGGCATTACCACAGAGAGTACGTTTGTTCAGAAGATCCCAACTAATCCTTAAATTTCATTGAGAAACATTTGTCATGATTTTGACGGCATTCAGCACAAATATTGCTTGTCACTGTAAATCTTTCAAGTGATACTTTTCTGGGGTTAAACAGACAGAAGTGGCCCACCTCTGGGGCGAGTTGGGAAAGACCAGGGGCTCCACCTTGCAGTCAACTCAACTCATGAGTACGTTTGAAACGAACTCATCTTGGCACCCTGTAGTGTCGTTTGTGGTTTTCCCCTTCTGCTTATATTAAATGTTTCCCTTTTACTCTTGATCTTTCTTGGAAACTAAATTCAAGGGATTAAATGAGAATTTCCAGGAAGTCAATTATTTTTACAATGGCAAGAAATTCTGGCACTTTCTGATCTCATGATATATTATATAATAAGGCCTATTAGAAAATTACACATTGTAAAGACCATACCAGTCCATTTACTTCACTTCCTAATTTAGAAAATTGAGGCTTAAAAACTATAAAACTATAAAACTCTTCTAATTTTTTATTACTACTAAGTAGCCATGAGGAGATATAAGTCCAAATATTCCTAATTCTTATATTATTGCTTATTTTTCTACCCCGTATTGATACATTTATAAACAAAGGTATAAGCAATTAAGAATAAGTCCTAAATTGGTTTGTCATCCCATAGACAACGGCTGGGTATAAAAATAAGCATCACTTTTTGTTTTCAATAATAACCAACTTCAAAGTGAGCCATTTCTGCTATATCTTTTTGTTTTTTAATAACACTATTTGGGGGATTTCTGCCAAGCCAGAGCAAGATATAATAAAGTAGGCTCTCCTTCCATCCCAAAGCACAACAAAGAAGTGAATCATGAATAGAAATGTTAACATCAAACGTACTCACTGAAAAGTAATAACACTACAACAAGATAAGGCAATTTACATGAGTATTTCATAAAGATTTTCCTCCTGAGATTCTTATACGATCTCTCTTCTAAGCTTTGACTTTTTTTTAATTTAAAAGGAAAGTATAGTGATTAGTTGCATTGCCTCTGAGAACCAGATACATATTTATGAAGAATATCTAAGTGTATCTATATAGAGATAATGTACAGGGAGAGCACAGATATTCAGAATCATAATCTCATTTATGTAAGGTGCATCTATTGCACCAGGCACCTACTGAAGTTCTTTTGAAATGTGGGCACATTCGCTGCATTAACATTTGACTCTGATTTGCAGCTTTTGTATTTCAGGTGTCTCAAAAAAAATCCTCCTGATTGTTATCTGCTCTCATGAGCAAGATTACCTGTCGAGTCTCTGACTCACACTGATTCAAGCACACAGCATACAGCTTAAGGCTGCAGTAGGATGCAGTGTTGGGTACTCCAGTGCTATCCCAACAAGAATGCTCAACATTCCTGTAAAGATCTCAGTGACCCCATCTTACCCTGTCACTATTCACTTCTACTCAATGCCAGACCTGTTAAGTATTCTGTTATGTATCTGTTGTCATGGCCAACTTGTCCTATGATATCCCTTTTCTAGAACTTTCCTTGACAAGTTAGAGCTAGGAATATAATTATCTTTTCCAGGTTGACCTATTTCACTTTAGAGAATATTTTAGAAACTGTCCTAGTTGCCCATCTATTCTGTTTAAAACAACTCTCTGATCTGCTCCAGCTCAGTCTCCAAGACCAATTACAGCATCTCTCTAGATGTGTAGGTCACTACTCAAGCTGCCTACAGTGCTTCAAGGAGTCAGATTGTTGAATATACACAGGTAGAGTTATGCTTTTCTGCAAAACGAGGCTGTAGGAGGGGAAGAAAACTTTCAGAAACTATGGAGGAGGATCAGCAATACTTCCTCAAATCCTACAGCACACCAAGATTTCTGGAGCACAACTTGATGCCATCTGGTACCCAGTGAGCCGAGTGCACTGAATATATGTCATGGAGTTTTCCAAAAGTGTCCATATCAATACATATCACATCCCACATGCTCTTCTTACAGTGTAATGCTGAGATTCCTCTGTTGAGAGATGGCAGTTGCCTTATTTTACCATGAACTGAGAAGACTTTTGTAACTGCCTCAATCATTAGAATGTGGCAAAAGTAATGCTGAGTGACTAACAGGGCTAGTTCATAAGAGGTGACGTGGCTTCTGTTAGCTCTGCAGAGATATTTGCCATGAGCTGCCCTAGGCTGACATGTAAGAATGCTGGCTCCTTGAAACCACCTTGCTTGTGAGACCATCAGGGTAGACCACATAGGGTACACAGAGGAGCTTCGAGGAGTCCATGTTGTTAGAGCCTCCACTATTTGATTTTTCCCAGCCCAGGCACTAGACATGAGTAGACACATTCTCAGCTGAATCTAGTCCCCTGCTTTCTGGCCATGCCAGTTAAAAATTGCTCTTTCATGAGCAAAGTAAACACTGTTAAAAACTACTAAATTTGGGGTTGGTTTGTTATGAAGGCATAGTAACTAGGACAGACACATTCTTTGGTATTCCCAATGTTTGCAGAAATTTAATTATATGCCAACCAAATTTGCATTACACTTAAAAATTCCAATATTCAGTTACTTGAAAGGACAGAAGACCTGTCAACATTGAGCCAATATTCCTACACAGCGATTCTCAGTTGGAGAGGAGTGGATCTGCCCCTTTCAATGAGGTCATATTCAAGTTTAACACACCCCCCCACCATGGCTGGCCAACTTGTTCAGCTACATTTTCTGCCTAGTCACTTTTGGCATTCAAATTCACTCCCTGAAATGGGGTGTACGACCCTCCTTCCTTCACTTCAGATAAAAATTTAAGGCAATAATATAGGCAATTGACCTAGAATATAGATGCAGATTCTGGACAATATAATTAAATGTTAAACCTACAGATAATGCTTAGCTAGTACTAAAATTTACATTTAAAGAGGGTTTTTTGGTGCAAGTCTGTTCAATTTTGTAGACACAACAATCTAATAGTGAGTGAGGAGTTAAAAATAGCAATATTTTCCATGTTTAAGAAGCAGAGGCTTATAAAAGTTGGAGACATAATGAGGCTCCTAAACCTATTCTTTATAAAAAGTAGAATGTCTCATTATTCCTCCTGTATTTTCTGGGTGCTGCTTATATTCCCTTTCCTTTGCCATGCACATTTATTTTAATAAATTCATTTGATTGATTGGATTTGGCCAAAGATCTTTCTTCCCTTCACAGTAGTTCCAGGCAAATATTTACTTATCTGTCTGATTTCCACTCTTCTAGAAAAGTAGATTCTGAGAACAACTCTCACCTGGGAAACTATGTCAGGTACCTAGGTCAGGGCAGCAGTGGAGGAGGGAAGGACAATGTGCCAGCTGAGGGGGTTGTCTCAGGGAGAAGGAAGACATTTCAAACGAAGAAAGGAAACGGCCACACAGTCCATCCCAATTGACCGTCGCTCCAATTGATTAAACAGGGAGGCCAATAAGACATCAGAAAGGAAACTTGGGGTTCATCAAAAGAACCCAGCAAAAGAAAGGTCTGGAGAAATAGTTGGGAGGCAAGAGATGATCCTGTAGGATGTTTCTTTACATCTTGTGACAGTTTTTGTCTTCAACTACCTTTTCCATGAGAGTTGTAGAGCAAACAGCCTTGGAAGGTAAAGGTGCTACTGGAGCAGAGGAAAGATTTGTTTCTGACCAGCATAATGAAGATAAAGTCTCCCTCAAGGGCAGAAGTTGGGCAGGTTTACCAGCAGCTCCTTTGCGAGGCTGGGGCTTCCTAAGCTTGGGTGACCTCGGGTGTGACTCAGCCCACTCCATGAGCACACTGGCCACTCTGCACCATTCCCACAGGGCTTGTGGACTAGCTAGAGGAAGTGACTGGAATACAAAGTTCGTGCTATAAGTGATAAAGATCTTGGTCTCTGATCCACGAGTCTCGTGTCTTCTGCCAGCATCTATGAAGCTGCAGCAGGCTTGTTAGTTAGCAAGTAGGGGACCACTGCAGGAGCAGTATGCAGGACTGTTTCCTGTGCTCTTAAAAGTGTAGTCCAAGAAATTGCCCAACACCATGGGGATGTATTTTGCGAAAGAGCTAGTGGGAGTTCCTATGATTTCTCTCTCTTACAACAGAAGGAAAGGGCTTCTGGGTGGTGGAGTCCCTTTTCTATCTCCTTTGCATCATGCCTCAACAAACACTTCCAGGTACATTACGTGACAACAGTCTGAGGCATGCATTTTGGATTCAAAGGTGTATGCAAAGTCTTCCCCCCCACCACCACCACCATTGGCTTCAAATTTGGTGTATGTACAAGAACATGACATTTATACACCCTTGTCACAAAGCAAGTGACAAGAAGTGATACAAACAGTGGCACAGGGAAGAAAGACAAGGATTCTGAGAAGCAGGTCTTTGACAATCAAGTGTATGAGAGAAATCCAGTCAGAACAAGCAGCTTAAGGCAAGTCCGAGAGGCTAAGATAAAACCAAAATGGTAAGTTTTCTCATGTACTTCATCATGGACAGATGAAGAAGTTCCTCACAGAATCCCTGAAGGCAAGGATGACGGAAGCTTTGAAGATCAGACTCAAATCTGTTTCGTGGAATCCTGGCTCACTGGAGAGAAAAGGAGAGAACGAGGCTAGTTTCTAGAGCCCTTTGACACTTCCATAGCAAATGCCCCTCTGTTCACAGGGGTAGCCTGGTTTCTTTACTTATGTGTAAGAAAGCAGAGGTGGAATAAGAGAAACCAATACCTTTCTGGGAGTTACGTAGCCAGTAAGTGGCAGAGCTGATTTCCAAAGTGGGTGTAATGGACTGAACTATGCCCCCCACCAATCCATATGCTGAAGCCCTAATCCCCAATGACTGTATTTGAAGATATGACCTTGAGGAGGTAAAGTTAAAGGGGATCATAAGGCTAGGGACCTAATCCAATAGGGCTGGTGTCCTTATAAGAAGAGGTTGACACCAGGAGTCTGTGCACAGCGCAGACTGTGTGAAGACACAATGAGAAGGTGTTGGGCCACCTGCAACCCAGCACGAGATATTTCATCAGAAACCAGCCCTGCTGGTACCTCGATCTGGGGCTTAAGTCTCCAGAGCTATGAGATAGTAAGTGTCTCTTCCTACCCAGTCTGTAGTAATCTGATAGGAGAGTCCAAGGAAACTAGTGCACTATGGCTTCGATTTCTATGCTCACAGCTTCTCACTACACCAGGCTGCCCTTTCCTAATGATTATTAACATGTCTTCAAATATAGAGACATTCAAATCCATCAAAAAGTTAACGTATCCGCATTTGAGTTTTGCAGGAAAAGGATAAAAGTAACCTATCCACATGTTTTTCATTTTTGTAGGTAATTTTCTTTATTTACTGCTGGATAATGAAATAATAAAAGTGCTCAAAGCACTTTTTAGTTGGTTATGAAGAGAAATCAATACTGCTTTTTGTTTCAAAAAGGAGAGGCATGAAATGACGCAGAGGTATTAAACACAAGTGGGTTGCATAGTTATTTGTGAGGGGTTGCTAACAATTGAATTACTATTTTAATGTTATAACATGGCAGCGCTCAAGATTACCTTTCACATCTAATCATACCATTTACATGGAAGTAGGAAAATGCTTCTGAAGTGGCCAAATGCTACTCACTGAATGGATCACAATAACACTAGAAATTGCTCCAGAGAAAAAATAATCAGATCCCTCGCCAGGCTCTGGGGAAAGGTTAATGCCTCTTCATTTAAAAAAAGAAAAAAAAAGAGCACACACAAAGGAGATTATATATAGAGAGAGATTATATATATATATATATATATAAATACATATATATTTATATATAAATACATATATATGTGCTCTTTTTTTCTATATATATATACATAGAAAAAAAGAGCACACACAAAAGAGATTATATAGAGAGATTATATATATATAAATACATATATAAATATAAATTTATATAAATACATAAATTTATGTATTTATATATATATAAAGTGCAGCTTGAAGCAATAAAATATACCATGAATCCAGGCACTGATTCATGGCTGCAAGCTTAACTTTAATGTTTTAAAGTTACATGTTCTTGGTTTTGCCACCGGTAAGACTGGATTTTAGCTAAAATCACTAATACATATAAGAACATTATGCCCTGCATATTTACATCAGTTTTTATGTAATGAAATCATCAAAACCCCTTTGACTTAGGTACTATTTTCATCATCCTTATTTTCTAGATGAGAGTGTTGAGGCAAAAAGAGTATGTAATTTGCCCATGGTTGGGAAGTGGCAGAACAAGCATTTAAGAGCAAGCTTATCTCAGTCTATGGACAGGCAATCCAGTGCTATCCCTAAAGCTCCTACTATGTCCCTCAAAGAAAATTCATGAGAGACAACATACAGTAGTGCCCCCACCCATGGTTTCATTTTTCACAGGTTCTGTTCCCCACCGTCCACCATGGTCCAAAAATATTAACTGGAAAATTCAAGAAGTAAACAACTCATGCATTTTAAGTTGTGTGCTCTTCTGAGTAGTGAGATGAAATCGTGCACCATCCCACTCTGCCCTGCCCAGGAATGTGAATCATCCTTTTGTCAAATGAATCCACACCGTAAACACTTCCTGCCCATTAGTCACTTAGTAGCCTTCTTGGTTATGAGATCCACTGCCGTAGTATCACAGTGCCTGTGTTCAAGTGCCACTGGCATGGCCCCAAAGCATTCCAGTAGCGAGGCTGCCGATTTAAATATGCTAAAGAGAACCTATGTATCGCTTCCTCTAAAAGACGAATGCAGTACAATAAGATATGCTGAGAGACACTGCATTCATATAACTTTTACTACAGCACATTGTTGTAACTGGTCGATTTTATTATTAGTTGTTGTTACTACCTTGCGTTTATAAATTTTATAAATTAAACTTCATCATAGGTATGTATGTGTAGGAAGAATCATAGTATACACTGAGCTCTGTACCATCTGTGGTTGCAGGCACCCCCTGGGGGTCCTCAGCCTGCGGATAAAGGAGGGACTACTACTATGTCTACAGTGAGGCACAGGCTGCCTCTCTGGCTCCAGGCTGCTTCTGCAGCCCCTGTTCACGACCCCCAAGTCCTCCGCCCACTCCTCTATTACATCAAATGTACATTCACCAAACACCCTAGATTGTTTTGTGACGTCCTTTGCTTTTTTCTTTTCTTTTCTAAAATGCCTTTCTATTTGTTCCACTCTTCAGGCACACACAGCTCATTGGTTACATTGCCCATGGTCCAAAAATTTCGCATATATGCAAATCATTTCGCATATATGATTCCATATATGGAATCCTTTCTGAACTCTATGAAGAGTCTGGTTTTGCTCCTTCATTCCCAGTAACATTCTATGCACTCTCTCTCAGGGTGTATTTTGATCGAATTATTCATTTACGTACATGCCTCTCCTGCTGAAATGTAAGCCATTGCAAGGCCATCTCTATTTTCAATAGGCCCTGCTTCTCAATGCAAAAGATCTTTGAAGCTTGTTAAAAATGAGTCGTGCGCACTCATCTGGATACACAGAATCAGACTCTCTGAAGGAAGAAGCACATCTCATGCCCCCGGCGCTGGGCTTTGTATCTGTGGTATCCTGCCTCCTGTGTTTCTATCAAGTTGTAAGAGTGAAGGCGCAACCAAGCTACTATCCAACCAAAGATATGCTCAGAGTTCATCCCTGGAGCCCCAATAATGAATAGTCCTGGCTTCTGCCAGGATCATCCAGGGACAACCGAGCTCCCTCATTGGCATGGTGTCACCACGGGGGTCCTTTACCAAGGGCTGTCTTTCCTCCATCACATGCTGCTTGGGAAACTCTTAATCTTTCAACAGTCAGTTCCCTCGTCATTTCCCCTCTAACAGCTCTCCTGATTTTTCCAGACCTGACAGGGATATAGCACTTAGGTCCATTAAGTGTTACGTTGCATATCTTCTGAGACAGTGACCATGCTAATTTTAGAGACATTACTGTATTCCTCAAAATTAGTAGAGTCTAACACACAGTAGGCACTCTAAATGCTCATAAATGCTTACATTTATGCATGCAAATGCCTCTGGTATTAAATTGGAATCCTGATGTTTACGGCCAATAGCATTTCTGCGTGGTCAGTGTACACACAATACTATTGTCCCTTATTTGAATATAACCCCTGCCTCTGTCATATAAAATGTATACATTTTTTGTTAATATATTTATTGTTTCTTGACCTAGGCCTGCAGAATTCACAATTGCCACCAATGTGGTTATGACAATGTAATAACACTAGTATTTAAATTTACTAATCTTCACTGTACAATGTTAATTTGTCAGATATACCACTTTGAAGATTTATTTCTCTCAAGAGTCATTTAAAATTTTTGGAAGTTCTTATTCCTGTTTTTTCCTCTTGATTAGCACCATATGGTTTATTATTATTATTTTATTATTACTTAAAAATAAGGCAGACTTTTTATAGATTTATAAGTCACACGCTTTTAAAAGCCTTACTTATTTTTATCCAAACATTTTTATTATAAAGCATATGTTGGGGATATTTTTTAAACATAAGAAAGAAAAGAAAGAAGCAGCTATGAAATTATGAATGCAGGGACCTAACCTGGAGACATTCTCAGTCATCTTCATAGATCAGAGGTCTTTTTCTCTTAGGTAGATATCCGCTTAAAAATATTAAATGGCTAATTTTGTATACAGACTATGTTTATTTTGTGTGTAAGGTCCCCTGACCCTCTTAAAGTACAAAGTAGGAAGGCATCCACCCAGCTTTAGTTCAAGGACTTGAATAAACTTGATTCAGGCAAAGTGGCCTCAGCGTGGAACTTTTCTATTAAACTGTAACTCAGAGGAGACCGCTGTGAATCAAATGAGGGGGTGATTTCGTCCAAGATAGTTTTCCTAGAAGACCACTCCACAGAATGGCTGAGGAGAGGATTATAAGGTAGCAAAAAACATGAATTTCAGAGTCAATTGGATTGAACCACCACCTTTCTTGTTTTGCAGGCTGTGGGACCTCTGTTGAATTAACCTTGCTTGTCTCAGCATCTTTATTTATAAACAGAGATAATTTCTACTTGAAAATTATGTTGAAGATTAATGTCACAATACATACAAAATAGTTAGAACATAACTGACACTAGACATTCATCCTTGTATCTTGCTATTTAAGAGGAAGCTATAGAAAGAGATTCAGCTTTGGAGGAGTGTCGATTCAGACTCCTTTGTCTCAGGTCCAATGGACCATTTATCATATTGCCATAGGAAAGCATTCACCAGTGAGAGAGAGCTGCGTAGATGTTGCCAAGCCCTCTAGTGCACGGACAGCAGTCTGGCTTAGCAAGGACCCTATGGGAGATGCTGAAATTCTCTTCAGCTCCTGCTCCCATTTGATGGCTTTCATATAGTAAGATCTTATGTGTCAAGGACTCAGATAAGCATTTCGCATATATGATCATTCACACCTGGCCACAGCCCCAGCAGGTGATCATTAACATATATGCTTGGGATGCAGGGAATGGAAGTGAAGAGAGCTTCATAAATTTGTCCATAGGCAGCCAGTCAGAGGAAAAACTTTTTATCTGATTATATAATGATGTCATTAAAATTAAGCAGCTTAAGTTAGATGAGTTCCATTGTGAATTCCAACTTTATTTGAATATTCTAACTATATACTGTCTACTATCTACAGGGAACTATAGTAGAAGCAATAAAAGATTATAAAAGACGTGTAACTAGTTATAAGTTCCTTATGGTGTATTATATATGTAGATGCAAGCATGTGAATGCGTGTGTTTGTACATAAATATATGTATACCACAGTATAATTAACTCAGTAAGCAGTATTTATTAACTGCCTAATGTGTTCAAAACATATCACAAGGAAATGTGAATCTGTTGTTGAAGATAGTGTTAGTCCTACCCTCACAAAGCAACTGTCACAAGTATTGTTTCTCATGTTAAGTATCTGAAACTGCGTGAGGCATGGGAAAGCTCTGGGTGCAAGGAAGACAGAGGATGGGGGTGGGGTGTGAGGACTGGAAAGAGTTGGATAGGCAACGTTCTAGTCCAAGACAACTGGAAAATATGGTCAGAATCAGCTCCTCCCAAACCATCTAGTGCTCTAATATTACATACCCCAAAAGGTGTGTCTAGCATTTTTTATTAAACATCTATCATAACCAACTTTATACTTGTTACCTTACATTAGTTTTTATGCTTCTACCATGACTACACAAGGTAAGCATTTATGGCCTCGTTACTTTTGTCTCCATTTATAAGAATCTCCTCTGAGTAGCTAGTCCGTGAAATATTTAAGGTCTAGGGAGGCATCGTATCCTTGGAGACTTTGCACATAAATCAGTCTCAAAAACTACTTTTATGATATTTAAATTCTCTTTAATATTAGATTAACTTTCTCCAGGAGATACATGTATCATTTAAGAATATTTCCAAATATTCTAATATCACTTGTCCTATTTGTCGAACAAGATCGAAGGACAGATCCATTTGTAGTGAGTTAAAAAGTGGGGCAAGCCTTTATTTTCATAGTAACTACACCACTACTATCAAAACTAGAGAATTTTTATTAACATAGACCAGGAAAATGCATCTTCCATCAATGGGATAGATGTTTTTCAAATCCCCAAGTTAAATAGCAAATATACGTATATAAATTGAAAATTTTGAGAGAAGATAGTCTATATAGAAAAGTTAAGATCTTAGTGATATATAACAAGATGAATTCTAAGCACACATATGTATATCATAATATAAATTTAGAAAATAAAGATGTAAAGTAAAAATAAATAAAATTAAAGCTAAAGGCATAATATAAAAGTATCCATACATATGTAGATTACCCAGATGTAGTAAAACTAAACATACATATTTTGTGTGTGCCTGTGTGTGTGAAACAATGGGCACTTCTGACTGATGGGGTTAAAGGCAGTTAGATCACTTAGAGTTCTCTTAATATTTACATATCTATAATAAGCGCTTAGCTTTAATAGTGGAGGAAAATAAGTATTATAGAAACAACAACATGATTTTATTAGACAAAAAGTCAAAGGTTTTCTGTGTGTGTGTGTGTTTAGGTATCTTATTTCATATTAATGTGTGTGTTTACTGCTAGCAGATAGATTCTATTACAGAATTTTGCTATTTTTGCTATTTTACCAAAAGACATAGCAAGAGCAGAAAATGGACCTCCACTGAGCCTGTCTGATTGGTTAAATAGGCTCAATTATCACAGAAAAATAACTCATGTGACCTTTTTAATTAATCTTTGCTCTTTGCATTTACAGCATTGGCCTCAAGACTAAATTAT
The DNA here is from genome assembly GCF_021234165.1 of Pteronotus mesoamericanus. Taxonomy (NCBI): domain Eukaryota; kingdom Metazoa; phylum Chordata; class Mammalia; order Chiroptera; family Mormoopidae; genus Pteronotus; species Pteronotus mesoamericanus. Next base: position 17,806,461 of record NW_026555189.1, read on the forward strand.
ATTTAATTCATATTAAATTGTACATCATATAGCAAATGGTTCTGGAATAATTGGATATCACATGATATGCCCCCTCCTACCTCTATTTAGTTAAGGATTTTATTTCAGCAACTGATTCAGATGCCTTAATCTCAGAGAACTGTTTATCCTGGAATATCCGTGTGGCATTTTGTTTCTCCAAAGTTATCACACACACACAAAAAATATCATAACATATTTATGAAGATTTCAAGGTCTGATACCAACATATTTAGATTAAGGAGTCCTGGGCAGAACCCTTTAGTCTTCATTTTTAACAGCTCTTCACAATTTCGGAGGCAAATGATCTCGTGAAATTCACAGGTAGTGACTACTCCTTTCTCAGTATTTACCTGCTAATAGATGTCTTATATGGATTGATAATCAAAAGAAAATCTGATTCAAATTCAGTCTCATAATTCAAGGCAATTTATACATTAAATTAGTGATTGCAGAAATTGCACTTTTGCAGAATTGGCAGGCTTCTTCCGTATTCTAACCGTTTGTCTTCAAGAAGAAAAAGTGCTGTCAGGTGTTGAAAAAAACAACTATACCTTGTAAAGCAACCTCCAAAGAAAAATCACACCCATAAGGTGCAGAAAAGTTTCTGACTGGATACTCTTTGCAGATATTTAAGTTTGTCATGCACGGATCTAGAGACAGAGGTCAGATCTCCTCTACAACCTCCTCCTAATTAAAATGCCAATGTTCTCTAAGTGGTCTTTTAATCAACCATAATTTGAGGCATTTTTTGAATATCTGTTGTGCACAAATCACTGTGGGGACTTGAAGAAGCATTAGACAAAGTTCATAAAAGCTGAGAGAGAGAAATCCTTGACTTAGGCTGTGTTTGGAAGTGATGTTGCAATGATTAGGTAAATGAACGTGAATTGTCTCCCGTGATTTTTTTCTAACATTCAAAATGTAGATATTCATGTCTTCTTTAAAAGTGACTTGATCCACACAAATATGCTCAATTAATTTTTAACTAAGGTGCAAACCAATTCAATGGAAGAAGGAGAGCCTTTTCAAAAGATCCAGGAGCAACTGGGCATCCAAAGGAAGATAAAATGAACCCAACGTAACTTCACATCTTATACAGCAGTCAACTCAAAATGGATCATGCACTTAAGTGCAAATTGTAAATGTCAAATTGTAACTGTATTAGAAAGTAAAGAATTCGGAAAAATAATCTTCAGGACCAAAGCTTAGGCAAAAGCATAATCCATAATTGGAAAACAAGAAACTGGATCTCATAAGCATTAAAAACTTGCTTCACAAAAGACTCTGAAAAGGGAATGAAAAAAACGACTATAGAAAAAGGATATTTACAAACCACATAGTTAACAACGGAGTAGTTCTAGAATATATAACTCTTACAATTCAACAGTAAAACACACACACACACACTCACAATCCAATTAAAACATGGGAAAAACACATGGACAAACATCTCAGTAAGAAGGGTACACAGTTGACAAGTAAACAGAAGTGATGTTCAGTTTCATTACCAGAGAAATACAGATTAAAACCACAACATATCTGTCAGAATGACTAAATAAAAAATGATAAAACCAAATGCTGACAAGTATATGGGGAAAATAGATTACTTACACACTGATGGTTGAGAATGTAAAATGCTGTAGCTACTATGTAAAATATGATGGCAGTTTCTTGTGTATCTAAACATGTCAATATCATAGAAAGCAGAAATTGCACTCTCGCACATTTTTTTGAGAGAAATAAAAACATATACTTATGTGCAGCTTTATTTGTAATAACCCATAACTGGGAACAACCCAGGTGTCTTTCAATGGGGGAATGCTAATTCAAACTATGGTACACTCACACTGTGGAATATTGCTCAGAAATACTTTTTAAAAAAATATTGATAAATGCAGCAACTTGAATGAATCTCAAAGGAATTTTACTAAGTGAAAACAGTGGCCTCAAGAGGTTGCATGTTGTAGTATTCCATTTTTAAAACTCTTTTAAAATGATAAAATTATAAAAATGGAGAAGAAATTAATTAGTGGTTGCTGTGATTTATCAATAGTGGGCATGGAAGAGACGTGAACGTGACTCTAAAAGGGCGAGTCAAGCCCTTTTCACCTCGCTGTGGTGAACAGTGGCCTTTTGAACGTCTGCATCAACGTCAACATCCTGGCTGTGGTACCAGGGCGGAGTGGCAGAGTTTTGCAAGATGCTAACATTGGGGAAACAAGGTGAAGAGCACACAGGAGCTCTGCGAATAATGCCCTAGAGCTATACATGTGAATCTACAGTTATGGCAACATTTTTAAAAAGTGTAGTTTTAGGAAAAAGCAATTCTTGAGTATTATTTAAAAAACAAAAAATAAAATGGTTTTGAAATGAGAAGAGTCTTCACAGTCATATTAAATGGTTTTGAACAGGAGTTGCCAAATAAAGTTTACCTTATGCTCACAATTTTTTAAAAAAATATTATTTTAGTAAGTATTCCTGGAGAAAAGTTTGCACTGGGAGCGGTGAAAAAGTGCTGCTCAGATCTCCCTTCCGGAAAGAACCCTCTGCTCCAGGGCATGAGTGCAGTCACCTCACAGCCTCCGCCTGCTAAACTAACTTTGGGATCCACATCCGCTCTCCTTCTAAGGCCTGTCCGAGAGAGACACTGGGTCTTGGCTATTTTTCTCCACCCTTGGGTTCCTGGAGTGGGAAATCTTTGCTTTGGAATACCCCTGTTGGCTCTCCCCTCTAAAAAATGCCCAAATCTACACTGCAGTCTGAGCTTCTCCCTGTCCAGTCCCCAGTCCTGCTTCCCTTCCTCTTCCTTCTCAAAAGTAAGGATCTGCATGTTCGTTTGGAACTTTCCTGATCCTACAGACTCTGATTTTTTATCTTTTGAAAACATTAGCCCTCTCAAAAAAAAAAAAAAAAAGTCCTTGGCATTCCCAGCCCTATCTCAGCACCTTCTCCCCAAAGGACTCTGGGTACATCGTGTATTCTAACATGGTTTCTTCTTTCATCAAAATTATTCACCCAGATCCCTAAAGAGCCACACACTTCAACTGTCCAGTTGTACGTACATATGTATGGATGCATTTTGGATAAATAACACATGAACAGATTTCTATATATTTCCTTTTTAAATTTCATGTACCTATTCCTGTACATACCTATTCCAAAACCACTCTTCCCTACAACAGCAGTCATTTGGGTATATTTAGCACCTATCTTTGCAATCCACTGTATTGAGAGGAAGAATAAACATTATTGTTTCAGGGAAGTGAGTGCATTTTATTAATACGCTCTCAAGATGCATATCTTGGAGTGAAAATGACGTTCTCACTAATTTCATGAGTTACCTCAAAAGTAACTAGAAACAGAAAAGTTGTTTTTCAGTCTGTTAAAAGTTAGGTTTGTTTCTAGGCCAGGTTGCTGGTTTTCCCCTTGGCTTTTGTCTTTCCGTCTCATGTTAGCCGTCTCCCCAGGAAGATACTGAATATTGTGTGTTCTTATCCAGAGTAAATCTGGCACTTGGTCCTATTGCAAATTTTTTGTATTTTCTGGGTTTTGGGGAAGTTTTATTTTTACTTATTTTTGCACTTCGTATTTTCCCATTACCATCCGTCCCCTTATCCCTCCTTCCCACAATCACCACACTGGTGCCCGTGTCCCTGAGCCCCCTTTTCTTTTTTGTCCAACGGCTCCACCCCCAAATCTCCCTCCCCCACATCACTGTCGTCCTGCGCTCCATCTGTGAGTCTCTCTATTTTGCTCTTTAAACTCTGCTATTAATCCAATCAGATCTTGGATTTCACCTTAAATGAAGAAGACTTTGCTAAGAGTTCTGAATGTTCTTTGATAAAGAGACTGCTGATTTCCAGCTTTTATTATAACCTATTTTTTTTCTGTCAAAATGTCTTTTAATATGGACTGTTTTTAATCTCTTTAAATTAATGAATCTTATTAAATGGCTCTTAAGTAAATCATTTTGATAGTGGTTAATAGATTTTTTTTTTTTTACTTAAAACGGTGAATATAAGATGGTTTTTCAAAAATAAGACAAAAATGCCAATCCCAAACTGCACTTGTGTGTGTGTGCGTGTGTGTGTGTGTGTCTCCCTGATGAATACTCCCCAGTGCTGGTTTTCTGGGTCTGTTGCCAGAGATTGATTTAGTCGTTTAGGAAAGGAAAAAGGGAAAAAAAAATCTTAGATACACATCAAAGAGCAAGACATCAGGGACAGAGTAGGAAATTCTTATATTTTTGGTCTGTTACACTCTTTTGTCAACTTTGTTTTTAGTCTTGTACCTTTTATTACTGTCTTTTATACAGTGACCAGTTGTGTTTTATTTAAGCACAACTTAACTATAATTCTTAAAATGTATTCCTAGAAGTCCTTGAGTCTGACACATGACTCCATGCAGTACTGAAGGTAGAATATTTTTTTATATTATCTTTTTATTTGTACATTTTAACCTGTTTGGAGTATATCTCGTTAAAAGTGTAAGAACATGCAGTATGCCCTGATCACCACTCCGGACGAGAGGTGGGAGCGAAGGGGTGGGTCAGAGATGTGAGTTATCTTACATGGTATTTTAAAGCAATAGTAGCTTTAAACAGAACGCTCACCTTTTTGAATGGCATAGCCCTCAATCGTTCTTCCCTTTCTCTTCCAACTGTCTCCATGTCTTCTAAAATGTACGTGCCTTTCATGCAGCATAACCATCACAGGTGAAATCACAATGCTTACGAAAACAAAATTATCCCCAGAAATGCCCAGAGATATATGATACTTGGGAAGTGTCACTGGGGAAGAGATGGACGTGTTACAGGGGAAGCCAGGAGAAGGGGGCCACCAGTAGCAGGAAGGAGAGGCAGGAAGATGACCTTTGCATTCCACGAGGCCTGGCTCTGTGTCTTTCTTTCAATGCGGTGTCCCTAAATAAATTGCACTAAATAAATTGTATTTGTTTGAATGAAATAAAGAGATTGAAAGAAAGAGTGAGAAAGGGAACAAAATGTTCTAGAAATCAAAGCATGATGATATTCCTACTCATGAGATGTAGGGGGAGAGACAGAGAGAGAGAAATTACTGTTTTGTACCACAACTCATGTTAAACAGCGAGATTCAGAGTATAGTAAGTACACAAGTGTTTGGTATTTTCTGGGTTTTATAAGAAGAAATAGTAGTGATGCATGTACCAGTTACTCCCCACACCTCATACCACAGAATATGGAGATTCACTACTTGGCAGCTGGCTGTAAGGCCATCTCAAAAGAGACAAAACCATTCCTTATCATCTTTTTTTAAATAAATTCTTTTTAAATTTTTTTTAAAGAATTTATTTATTTTTAGAGAGAAGGAAAGGAGAAAGAGAGAAAGAGAAACATCAAAGTTTGATTGCCCCTCATGTGCCCTCTAGCAGGGACCTGGCCTGAAACCCAGGCATGTGCCCTGACTGGGAATTGAACTGGCAGCTCTTTGGTTCACAAGCCAGCACTCACTCCACCGAGCCACATCAGCCAGGGCATCATCTTAACAATATCGTCCATGCCAAGGTTCTGGGTCTTCAGTCCAACAATTATTGAAAGTTGACATAGTTTATCATCTTGGACTCAAAAAGGAGAAGAAGAAAAAAAATAAGCTTATGAAAAAAATAAGCAAGAGTGAGCCCTGCTTGCTTGTATCTTTAACATTGCCAAAGAGCCCTTGCCCAATAGGATGCTGTTGGTCAGGCTGTCCTGGTCCACGTCTCACAGGTCTGGGATGGAAGTGGCCACCTTGACTGGGTGGTGGAAGGGAATTCCAGCAGCCTCTCTGAGGGACAGTCCACAGCAGCATGGATTGACTGAGTGGGTCATTGGGATTAGCAGACTGATAGAGGTTTTTGAAGGGTCAGAGTCAACTGAGGATCAACCAATCTTCGAAGATGGTCACAAATATATATGAACAGAATCAGGGCAAAAGAGGTCACTTGTGTTATTTGCAGACATAAAGCTGTATTTTAAAGTGGCTCAGTTAAGGAGATATGGGTAAGTCTAACCGAGACAATATGGAGGATGCTCCAGTAGGCTGTCAAATCTCGAGCAACACAATCTGTAGTTTTCAATGTCAATCTTAATCCATTATTAATTCTGTGTCTCATAGGGGGAAAATGCAGTAATTAAGAGAAGCTTCACATTTCTTATTCATAGAACTTTCCAATCACATACAGTTTCTCAAAAAGCACTCAACGAAAAAATTGTCTTATCCTAAACGCAGCATTTCTATTTGCGGAAAGGGAAAAATAAAAGGCAAATCTCTTATCTGCCCTTGGAGTTTTCACAGCATAAACTGTCATCCTTTTCTTCCCTATTCCCTTAGGTAACAGATTATCAGGAGGCTGTTAAACACCCCAGGACTTTTAAATAATATATTCATGAGACTTCAAATAACAAAACTTGAAAGTTAAAGAGGAAACTAAATGGATAGGATGCACGTGGGGAGGAACGAGAGAGTGAGGGTGCCCTACCAAATGCCTTACCAAGAAGGGGGTTTATCATCCATCACACTTGGACTTCAGCTGTTTGGCCTCTTTTGGGATCCAGGGCAGCACACATACTCTTTCTCACTCAGCAGGGACAACTTCTACAAAGGGAAGGCCGAACAACCTCACTTGACCGAGTGAACAGACAAAAAGTATTGAAAGAAAACGTACATTTGAAATTATTTTTTAATAAATCCTTTAGCTCTGAATTTTAACAAAATATTTTATTGTTGTTTAAACTACTTTTTAATTCTCCCTATGCATTATTTACTTCCTCTGGGGGGAAAAAAAACCCAAAACCTTCTGTAAAGGTCTCTGGAATAAATCTTAATCTTCTGAGATCAAGAGTGTGCAAACTACGGCCCATGGCCAAATCCCTCCTCTGCCTGTTTTTGTGTGGCCTAGGAGCTAAGTCTGTTTTACATTTTTAAACGTTTACATTTTTAAAGGTTATATAAATGCCTAGTATCCTCTAATTTGCTATTTGGCACTTTATAGAAAAAAATTACCACCCCTGGTTCTAGATCATTATCCTTCACGTGTATACATCTAAATGTCATAGACATAGATTCAGATGAACCCAAGGTCACAGCAGTAGAAAATTATGTTGCAATTTGCCTTTCTTTGTTGCCCCTGAAGTATTCCTTCCACTATTACTACCTCTGAAAATACCATATCATTTAGAACATCAACCCATTGGAATGAAAAGGATGCATCATTAAAAGAATAAACTGTTTTCGCAACACACAGATGAACATGAAGCCACAGAGTCATGGAAATTTAGAGACAGACGTTGTCAGGAATTTTGCTTCTCTACTTCTGGGCCTAATATTCTATAAGCCCTCCCCCCACACCCATTCCTTCTTCCTGGTTGCACGAGAAAGTCTAGTTTCTTGGCAAAAGAAGGAGCCTTTCCTTCAACATACCATGGGTTTCATGACCAGAAATGCTAATGGATTTGCTTACAATTAATAGCCAATTGATAACAGAACCAGACCCAGGACTGGATTCCAGATCTACCTGTGCTCAAACCTTTCCTCAGGATGCCATGAATCTATATTCACCTTGTCCCTGTAAAGTTACCTGTCCATCATCTCATCTATGCACGCGTAGTAACGGGGAAAATGCCTAGGGATGGCCACTCACACATTCCTGGGTGGTGGCACTGGTGATGGAGTTTAGGATAATTTTATTTACTATGTTATACTTTTTTTTTTTTTTTTTGCAGCCAGCAGTGGGCGCCTTGTTTGCAACAAGTATCTTTCAATGGATCTGTATTGAAAAGAATGAATTGTGAAGCAGCATTTTTCAAACATACTGCTATGAATTACCTAAGAGTCACAAAGGAATTATGTGCACTGTAATAGGGAGGTCAATGAAAAAAATAAAATAAAAAGAAATTCGCAGAACCTGAGCCAGAAGCCCAGGGCATGCTTGATTACTAACCTGTACATAGACCATTGCATGGTCTAATTAATTTTTAATTCTACAATGCATTTCCATCCAAGTCTACCTCTACATTTTATGTCTGTGAGCACACAGGGGCACATTTTCCTTAATTAAACATGACTTTGGTAGAGAAATTCCAACACAGCGATTAAGTTTTTTCTTTGGTTTAGTTTAAAACACTAAGACCCCTGCATTGATCCAAAAGGATTAAAATGATGGAAACAGCAGAGGGTGGGTTCAGGAACCAGACGGGTAGAGATCTGCATCAGGCTCTGGGGCTCACAGACTTTGTGACCCTTGGCAGCCCATTAGATTGTGAGCTTCAGTTTCCTTATCTATGAAACAACGGTGGTAACACAGTACAAGCGCTTTCAGGAGCGCGAAATGTACGATCTCCACATAGGAGGGCTCTTGTGGGAATCTGGTGAAATGCCCACTGTGTGCTGAAGTAGGGGACATGGGTCATTATTTCTTCATTCTTCAGAACAAGATAGACACACACATAGTGAAGGCCAGCATCTCTGAACACACATAGTGAAGGCCAGCATCTCTGAACACACATAGCGAAGGCCAGCATCTCTGAACAGATAGCTCTGTGCCCTGTGTCATAGTGATGACACAGGGCACAGAGCTACGCATTCTTGCTCCCACCTTCTCCAAGGGGCAGACTGATGATAGCGGTTGAAAACACAGCTCTCAAAGTTGCAGCCTAGCCAACTGGCAAGTCTTGCAACACCTTAGAGTTTCATCTGTAGAATGAAGACAACACCATATACTTCATTTGGTCACTGAGAATTAAATACAGTTATGTTTGAAGTCAGGTATTTTTCTTCTGACAGCAGCAAATAAATACTAAGGGTTTAACACTGAGTGAGCTCTTATTACAGGCTAAGTCATAGTCTTCATACTATCTCTAGGTCTTAGATGTAACCCTGGTAATGAGTAGGCACGCAACGAGTAGCTATAAAGTAAAAAAGAAAAAAAAAAGAATAAATGAATGAATGAATGATGACAACTGGGCCTCTCTGCCGGTGGTTTCTTCAATATTAACATTATACTCTAATTAGCTATATTCTCTTTTCTCAGTTGTCATGTCATGTCATGTCCAGAGTCATGTCCACATTCCTGCCCCCCAGTGGTAGTTACGAGCAGAGCATCTGGAATCCAGAGCTAAGAGTCTATTCCCGGATCTATCATTCCATAGCTATGCTACAGTGAATTACTTACTTTATCTCCCTCACCCTCAGTTTATCAAAGATTACACTAATCGTTTCAGGCACTTATGGGGAATATTAAATATACTGATATTATTGTTATCAAAGTACTTGGCATGTAAGTACTCGGTAAATGTTTGCTATTTTTATTATCATTTCTTATGTCACACTGACTTTCTCAGAGGACCTATGCATTGGGCTTCTGTCCCACTTTGTGTGCAGAGAAAAATACACTTAATAGCGAAAGGTGCCCGTTGGCCTTCAAAGGGCTGCCATTACCAAGCTCACTTTAATTGGGCCCTCTCTCTCAGTGACGGAAATGGCATCAGTCACAAGCGCTGCCTGAACTTGTGTGGTCCAGGGGATTTGGGACAAGCTCTCTGGTTGTAAGGAGGGATGGGAAGCCCAAACAAGAAATGAAAACTGTGCATTGTGGCCTTTAACCTAAACAGACATTTCCACTGCCTATTAAGAGAAAGAGAGAGAGAAGGCGTGAGGGTATTTAAGTTGTGTATGTATGCCTTATTGAAAGTAAGGAGAAGGGTGGCTAAATCATTTGTTATTTATCTCATTATTTGAGTCTGTCAAGTCCTCACACCACTCTTACAAAATTGATACAACGGCTTTCATTCATCAAATAGAGATAACACTAAACATCAGAAAGGTAAAGCAACCTGTTGAAGTCACTCAGCCTTTAAGTGGCAGAATTAGGGTTCACGCTTAGATCTGAGTGTGGCCAAACCTTGTGCTATTTAAATAATAACAATTCCTTAAAAATAATTTTATTCATTGATTAGAGAGACACAAGCAGAGAGAGAGAGAGAGAGAGAGAGACAGTCAGACAGACAGACAGAGATATCAATTTGTCATTCCACTTATTTATGCATCCATTGATTGATTTTTGTATGTGCCCTGACCAGGGATCGAACCTGCAACCTTGGCATATCACGCTGATCCTCTAATCAACTGAGCTACCCAGCCAGGGCCAATAATAACAATTTCTATTTAAAGAGTGCTGCATATTCATTTCAAAAAATTTAAGAAATTCAGATAAAAAATAAAGTCAAAATGATTTTTACTCCTCCACTTAAAGGGAGCTTTCTGGGTCCATGTCCTGTGGGTTGTTCGCAGCACATCACCCTCCCTTCACTTAATGACTAAGAATCTCATTTCCCTCATCTGTAAAACTGGGCCAAAAGCAATAGTGTTTCTTGGGCACCTCACCGCTTTAAAATTCTGATTTTATACTTCAAAGTGATTTTGCTTTCAATTTTTAGTGCTCTTAATGGAAAAAATTAAGCAGATTTCCATAAAGAGTTTAGGTCTTCCTGCACAGAGACTACATTCAGCTGGGGAAGGCCTCTCTGGGTAGGTTCCCTGATGTCACACCTGTTCATCATTTCCGGGCATGGCCTTATTTTCGTACCCACTGGACACACAGCTATACTACCTGCCTCTGCCGACAGTTAGCATGCTTAGAGCAGGGAAGAAAGGGGGAGAAAGCTGGTATAGGAAGGTTATAACATTTGTGAGCACTGAGGTGCATCTGTCGTATATAAAACTTTGACCAGCTCAGGAACCTTAAGAAGTCATTGGAACCTTAAAAAGCTACTGGTCTAGATGCCAGTAGCTACTAGACTGATACGAAAGTGGAAGCGGTGGTTAATCAGGCACCTCCCCTTTGGATGTTCAGATGGTCTGATTCGCAGTATTTTTTTTTCCTCCTGCCTCCTGACTCCTGCACTGACAGAAAGATTAGAAAGTTACATAATTGCATTAGGATAACAAGGCAGTTCAGGGAGAGGCTGATACCCTGGCAGTATTTTTAGAATAATTCGGAGGAGCTGCCATTACCATCTTGTTGAGAGCTGTCTTCATTTGTCAGGAGGGACAGAGAAAAGTGAATTCATCATCTATTTTTCAGATTACTGGGTACTTGAAAGATGGGTGAGAAGAAGTAACATGAAGATCAAGTCGTTTCGAAAATAAGGACATCATGAGCACCTGTACAATGACCTACATATTTTTTTCTTTTTGTCAAGCACAAGCTGTGTATTATTTCGCTTGTAGTCTTTGTATCTTCTGCTCCAGATTTCCCCTCATTCCCAGCCCTTCTTATTTTTTTCTCACCTTCTCATCACACACACACAAACACACACACACACACACACAGGAGCAGAGATACAGTCACACACACAGATACACAGCAACACACACACACACAGGGACATAGAAAACACCCTAAGCTACAGTTTTATTTTCTTTGAACAAACCCTGCATGTATCACACATATATATGCACAATAGACTCATCCATCCTTCCAAACTATAATTTTCCATTTTTCTCAGCCCCAATTTCACCATCTATAAAATTAGGATGAAAGTGCCATCCTACCAGAATTGCAATTAGATTCTGAAATAGTTAAAGCCTTTTGAATTGCAAGTGACAGAAATTTACAGTGTCCTCTCTTACACACACATGGGAGTCTTTCTGTGGTGCAGAGCACTGGGTGGACGGAAATGGGGTGACCTTTGGGACATGAGCAACAAGGGCTTAGATACGCCAAGATCACCTGTTTTCTCTCTCTCTCTCTCTCTCTCTCTCTCTCTCTCTCTCTCTCTCTCTGCATGTACTTCACACATCTGATTCGCTGCACTGGGGAAGGCTATTCCCAGAAAACAACATAAGAGGTCATGGTATCCAATAGCAGTTCACTGTAGATTTCAATGAGGCTTCCATAAAATAAAAAGCATTGACAAATTCTCCTTTGCTATTTTCCCTTTGCCCTTTTCAGGGTCTGCTCTAATCTCTAAGGTCATCTTCCCGAGGAAACCATTAGCAACCGTTGCCATTCATGACCTTTTCCTTCTCTGACATGTTGAAGTAGAATAAAAGGTAGGGAGAAATAAGACGGTGAACTTTATTCATTGGAAATCATATGAACATCCTCACAGAAAGAGCAATGAGAGAGACAACAATGACGTGCCCTAGGTTGTTTCCTCCTTGAAATGGGAGGAAAGACAGGGCAGCTGGAATTTTCAGGTGTTTGATGATCCTAGAGTGACTTAATAGGGCTAGTGAGAAAAAAAAAATTCCTGTGGCCAAACCAGAATGGAAGGAGAACGTAAGAAACTGATGAGCAGAGTGCCAAGGAAGGGGTGTAAAGATTGGAGAAAGAGATTTACCAGAAAATTCTAGAAAGGGGTTTTCTCTGGGTGCTGAGTATAGCTCTTCTCTCATCCAATGAATACAACAGTCTAAACAATTTTTAAGGATGACCATACTAAATCTTTGTACTAATTCTAATAGGTTTTTGGACTTTTTTGTGCATATAGTCAATAATAAATGAACCAAGAGAAACCATGGTTCTATCTAGACACATATGTGAATGTCTTACCTTCCCTATGAACCATGACATTCATGAGAGCAGGGTCTCCTGACTTACTATTATGTATCTGTTCTACAGGCCTAAGTAAGGCCTGGAAATAATAGCCTTTGGTGCTCGTTCTATGAAATGAAACAGGAATGGAAGAGGAGGGACATGACAGGACAGAGTGAGAAGAAAAGCCAGGAAGGACTCAGGGGACATGAGAAAGAATGGGGCAAAATCCTACCCTCTGTTTCCCCCGGGAGCCGACTAAAGGGAGAACCTGCGCTGTTCCTGATGGCTCTGGTGTTTTACCCTCGGACCAGCTGTAAGATACGCTTCCAGCATTCACAAAAGAAAATCACACCTGTTCCATGATTCCCTTTCAGTTTCTTTGTAACTGGGCTAACTATCCCATTAATTCTATTTTCACTTGACAAGCCTGGCTCGTTCATCACCCAGCTGTTGCGCACCGGCCCCCAGTGATTTCACTCACACGCACTCAGTCTCTTTTCTGGGGTCACGTTTCTGCTCTGAGGCTCTTTTGGCAACTGGAGAGTTGAGCCGGTTTCCAAGTAGAAGCTGTTTCCAGGCCAGATTTTCAGACGGGTACATATATTTCTGGCTGAGTACCATCTTTGAAAATACCAAGTTTTTTTTGTTTTGTTTTGTTTTGTTTTGAAACCTTGTCTTCCAAAGCAGAAACCAGAAATGAGAGGAGCTTCACAGTTGGATGGAGTCATGGTTGAACTTGTTGGTTGAATTCAAGAAAGAGATCAGGTTTAGTCCTTGTAGGTTCCAGTCCTGGCTCATCATTTGATTTCAGCTCGTGGTACACGGAGCTGCCTCCCGTGACGGTCCGTAGCCTCTACATTTTCAGTGTCTAACGCAGTGCCTGCTACCCAGTAGGTGTTCAGGGAGTGCGGAGTTAATGAAAACATGCATGCGTGAAAACGCGTCCTTCCTATTTTATTGTGATTTGGTTAGAGTAAATAGAATACATAATGGGTTATATTTGAAAACTCAAAAATGTATACTTAGAGTAGGGGAGAGAATATGACCCAGAGATAAGCTACTTTTATTACCACATGTATTACTAACTTTCAAAGAATAATGTATGTATGAGACATATACTTGCCCTATATAATAGGAAGACTTCACAAATGTCACAAAACTGAGGCCAAGCAATGCAGACGGGCCTATCTCACAGCATATAGTTGGTAAGTAACAGAACTGGTTAGCTTAATTTAATGAGGGTTTTTGTAAAACACTGATTTTTCTTTCCAGGAGAAGAACCCTTTCTCAGGTGGATGGGTTTTCTTTAAATCCCAACATCGAGGGAAAATATCAGGCATCCAACTCCTCTCAGGATGGGAACAGGGTGAGCTGATTGTCACAAAGTCCCTCTCTCAGCTTCCTCAGCCAGGTCAGGGGCTCCCTCCTACAGCAGTTGGTGTGGTAACTGCCTCAGATGACCTGTGATTAAATTTCCCTCTGCCCCAAACGGTGACCCGTCAGAAAACGTTTGCTGGGGGAATAAGTTGGAAAGGAGATACGGGTCCTGGGGCGTCCAGTCGGCCCAAGACACAGTCCTAGGGGCTAGAGACGGGGAGTAGAGTAAGGCCCAGCCACCTTTTACAGAGACCTCGCTGTCTCCTGGGGCAGACCCACAAACACACGTGACAGCAGCAAGACTGCGTGGCAGGTGGTTTGGCAAAATCCACAAGCGATGCCTTGAGAACATAAGGAAGGGACTCACGTATTCATGTGATTTGAAAGATGGGTGACAGATGGGTGACAGAAGCAGATAATTAAGAAAGACCTAATTATGTGGCCCCAGTAAACACAGTAACGGCCACCCACAGCAGGGCCCAGAAGCATGAAAAGCCACGTTCCAGGGGTTTCTAAGGGAATCCGGTGTGACCACTTCCACCCTTTAGAGCTGTGTTTTCTAGACAAAGTTTCTTACAGAATTTATGGTGCCTTTTCCTGGTGGAAGGAAATGTGGGATTCTACATCTTTTTAAAGTTGGATATCTGATAGAGGTGAGAACGAGATTACACAGGAGTAATGGCAAATGCAAGATTTGGGGATAATAAATAATTTGCGTATTTGTGGAGACATGTAGGTAAAGTGTGGGGAAGCGTTAGGTAAAGTTAAGCTGGCATGTTCAGAAATATTACTCTATGTATTGAGAATAATAATTTGACTTTATTTAATAATCAACATGAAAAAGGCATAAATACATCATAAATATTAAGGTTTTATTTGCTCTTTTCTGGATGCTAAGATATAAATGAACTTGTATTTGGTCTATAATATAAAAATATGTATTACACCAATGATAGGTGTGATACTATTGAAGGCTTGTAGGTGAGGCATGTTAGAGGAATAAAAAAAAAAGACCAACAGGGAGAAATGAGTCAGATATACTACTGTGAGTTTAAATAGCATAAAAAAACTTAGGTCTCCTCAAGTAAAAAAATTATCATTGATACAAAATGATGAGTTATTTTGGGGGAGCAATGTATAATATTCTTGCTGAGAATACAGCCCTCATTAAAACTACCCCCAGCTGATAATACTTGTTTTTGGTGCCTGAATCAAAAGATGGAAGTAATTCAGCAAATCCGCACTGGAGCCGTATCTAAATGACAAGTGTCTGATTCAAAAGCTTAAGTGCAGTTATTATGCGAAAATGACCTTTATGCTTGCAAATATGGTAATTCTATATAAATGACATTCCTACCCCGATTTAGTTACAAGTAAATATTTTCTAATGTAAACCCAAGTCCAATATTAAACCAAGATATCCATTCTATATTAAATTGTTCTACTGCTCTTTTTAAAGTAATTCTGGGTATTTCAAAGAACCTTATCTTTTCCCTTAACTTTGGACAGAGGAATTCCTTATCTTAGACTGATTTGACCCATCTAACAAAACTCTAGGCATTTGCTTTCCTGCCTTCTGAATTTAAGTGTTTCAGAGGAGAAGTCTGAGGCCAGATGTAGTTGGTTTTTGTTGCTTTTGTTGTTTTTCTTTTCGACTACATGTATGTAGGACATTGCCTTCCTTATAATAAATATTAAAATTATTTGTCTAGGTATGCATTAATTCTTTTAAATTAATTGGTTAATTTCTTTAAATCTGCATATCTAAGCTTTGTCCAGCCTTAGAAAAATACTTAAAATTATTTTGTAACATCAATTTTTCCTCAGAGAGTTTAGGGGTTTTATTTCATCATTAAGTATGTTAATTGTAGATTTTCTTCTAATGTCCTTTATTAAACTGAGGAATTTTCCTTTTACATAGAGTTGCTGAGAGCTGAATTTTATCATTTTTTCTAATTTTTAAAGATTTTATTTATTTTTAGAGAGAGGGACAGGGAGGGAGAAAGAAAGGGAGAGAAACATTGACGTGAGAGGGAAACATCTGTTGCCGCTCATAAGCGCCTGGACTGGGGACTGAAACTGCCACCCAGGCACATGTTCTGAGCGGGAATCCAACTGGCAGCCTTTCACATTGTGGGATGACGCCCAACTCACTGGGTCAAAATTTTTTTTTCTGGTACCTATTAAGATGATCATGATTTTTCTTTATTCTGATTTTGTGACTTTATATTACTGAATTTTTCTAATGTGGAAGCAGCCTTGCTTTACTGCAGAAACCCAGCTTCAATATATTCGCAGGTGTGTTTACTGATAACCTGTGGAGGACTATTGCATGTATGATCTTGAGGGATTTTAGGCTGTCATTTCTTTTTCTTCCATCCTTTCCAAATTTTACTATCTGGGTTATTACGTTGTTCTTATAAAAACATTGGTAAGAGTTCCCCTCCGTTTCCTAGAAGAGAACTGGGTAGAACCACTGTTATGTCTTCCTATGGTATCTGATAGGATTCACCTGTAAAGCCACCTGGGCTTTCATTCTGTGTTGTGTTTTGTTTTGTTTTTTTTTAATTGATTATTTTATTGTTCAAATACAGTTGTCCCCATTCTCATTCATGGGAAGTTTTTTTGGTTACAAGTACAATTTCCTTAATAGAGGCACAGCTTTTATAGTCAATAATACTGTAATAATTTTGTAGGGTGCCAAGAAGGTCCTGGAAATATCGGGGGCAACACTTTGTAAAGTACATGATTGTGTAACCACTATGCTGCACATCTGAAACTAATACAAAATAATATTATGTGCCAACTATAACTGAAAAATAAAAGTAAAAAAATAGGTGCACAGCTTTTCAGAGTTCTTCTTGTGTTAGTTTTGGTATTTGTGTGGGGATTTTTTTAAAGGTTTTGGGTTAAGACATTGCCTATTTTTAAGCATCCTCTACTAAACTTGGAGAATATCGAAAAAATCCATACAAAAAATAATTGTCCATGAAAAAACAAAGAGGAATTATTTCTGAGAGAGGAATTTCCTTCTTTTCAGACAATTCAAAGGTAAAGCCTGAGTAAATTTGGGTCCTGGCGCCATAGAGTCAGTGTCCCGCACAAAAGTAACAATGGTCTTGCTTTACTTCCACCTCCGTCTATCACACCTGAGACACCTGAGACACTAATGGCTTCTGAGAGCCTCCTGCTAAGACAAACATCGACTAAATTTAGAGCATGCAAATTAAAATCGGTGAGAGGAAAGCAGTGAACTCAATCAGTGATGCTGCCAGCATTCTAGTGACACAGACCATGTGGGAGAGCATTATGTACCCTGTCTTAGAAGGGCAGTCTAGCTGATTGTTGCCAATTTTATGGAGAGAAGCAAGAAACTGGATCATCACCAAGGGAGTGGGGGCTGTAATGTAGACTCTGTCTTTGAGTGACCATTTTGAGAAATGTGAAGCTCATGTAGAAATATACTTTAGGATAACTAAAAATAAATAAGATTTATGTTTCTAGAGGGGATATAATTTTTGGATTCAAACACATGCATGACCATAAAGTGGAAGGAAGGGCTAAAGCATTCTGTTTTAGGAATCAAGAGATGCGTAGCATATTAATAATGCCAATGAGCATTTACTTATATAGCATTTACTCTATGCAAAATGACTCAGAGCATTTAATTCTCAACATGTGATATAGGTGCCCTATTATAGTGAATGCTTGAGAAAAGCAAAACTCAAAAATGTTCAAATAAATTAACGCCACATAGTTTCCAGATAGTAGAGTGGGGATTTAACCAGTGGTGTGCTGGAGACATCTCTTAATGGCTCCCAAAGCTGATAGAACACCAATTCTGCCCTCAGCAACATCCTCTTGGTAGCTGGATATTGTCCATGAGGCAATTTTTTATATGACAAATGGAAAATGCCACAAATCAGTCCCTCTCCAAGAGCTTTAAGTCAGTCACTTACATCAATTATTTATCAACCCACCATCGGTTTAACCTACACAAGCTGCCCCAAAGACTGTGCTCTTAGTCAATATCTTATGTGAGAATTAAAAATCCCGAGGTAAAACAGGACCTTTTAACAGTAAATTTATAGTAGCAAAGTCAAGGATGTCTTCCTCTCCCCTGACTTTGGGTATTTAAACAGAGACTAGGCAACCACCATTTAGAGCTGTAGCAGAGAACATTCAAATATTAGGTAGAATGGTTGGAATTCTCCATTCTAGAACCATATACCTTTCTTTATATATTAAGAGTCTACCAAAATGACATTAATGTTAAACATTAACCTAGATTAGAATATTCTCACTAAAATAAAAGTTAAGTTGCTTAAGTTTGAGCCAATATTGCTTGGCTTAATATAAATCATCTTTAAAAATACACCATTTTTCAGAATTGAGAAACAACTCTAGAAACCTTGAAGTTTCACCTCAACTGAGAAAGCTGACTCATAAACCAAATTGAACATCCCCTTAAAAATGCCATGCAAAGTCTCCAAAGCTCATTTTATTTTCGGGGTGCATATTTCAGAGCAGCATGACATTTTCAAAGTCTTGTTTTATGTTGTAAAATATTGCACTAAAATTGAAGTTAAGGTTAACAGATTTTCGAACTTACTCCTTTAAGAAGGCCTCTATCTCAGCTTTGCCCTTGTATACAAAATGAAAATCCCGAGTACAGACGCAATGTTTAATAAAGGCTAATTTAAATTCATCCTGGGGTCACTGGCTTTCACGGGAGAGGGGTTGGGGCAGAGGGAGATTTAACAAAAAGTTTCTCTAATCATAACATGATGTATAACTAATCTACTTTAGAAAA
The DNA here is from genome assembly GCF_021234165.1 of Pteronotus mesoamericanus. Lineage (NCBI taxonomy): Eukaryota > Metazoa > Chordata > Mammalia > Chiroptera > Mormoopidae > Pteronotus > Pteronotus mesoamericanus. Next base: position 17,825,227 of record NW_026555189.1, read on the forward strand.
TGAGGGAGCGTTAGGGTGAAATACAAAATGTTCTTTCATTACGATAGTTTCCTACCAGTGGATCTCTGGTTTGGGCCGGTGGGCGGGCTCAGGTCACACGCTGGGAACAGTGCTCTTTGAAGGGCCCCACCACAGTGACAAGTGCACTCCAGCCTTGCTGTCTCCCACTTGAAGTCTCTCCAGGTTAGTGCTTTGAACATTAGTTCACCGCTGACCTTGGCCATTATGATTTGCAGGAAACCAACGGCAGTCATTAGCAGCTCCTCGCAAATCTGCTTCCACCCCTAGTTGTCTGAGGATAAGTGTGTCTCCATTCCTTATGTCACTTGTCATTTTTGTTCTTGCACTGAATATATTGTAACAATCAAATTTGACAGATCAAAGATGAACTCTGTCGCTTAAAAACTAGTGTTCAATTTTCTGCAAACTTTCCAAAAGATGCTTTTTGAATTTTCTTTTTAAATTATTAAATGTTGTAAACAAGTTGAGGCCGAAAATTAGGATGTATTTTTTTTCTCTTTACCAAAATGGACAGAGAGAAAAGAAGTAGAAGGGGAATATGAAGAGAAGAAGGCCAGAAAGAATAAAAGAATAAGAGTGGACATAACAACATAAATGAATTCTATTACATATTTGCTAAGCAATGTGCTAAATGAATAAATATACGTTTTTCCCTTTCTGTCTCCTTGGCAACTAATTTCTTGTTCTTAGTTCTTTTATCTCCCCTCGAGCATTATTGAGGTATAACTGGTATACAAAAAAACTGCACCTACTGATTGTAATCTATCTGACGGGTTTGTAGGTATGCATACACTCATGTTACCATCAGCACAGTCAAGATAATAAACATATTTATCATCTCTAAAAGTTTGCATTCCTTTTTGGGAGGTAGAGGTAAGAACACTTCATGTGAGAACTCCCCTCCTAACAGATTTTTAAACTCACAATACCTTACTTTTCAGTATGGGCACTACGGTATACAGCAGATGTCCGGAACTTACCTATCTTGTATAACTATAAACTCAGAGCCACCTCTCCCACCCCAGCGTCCTAGTGGCCACCACTCTACTGTCTACTTCTATACACTTGATATTTTAGATGCCTCATAAAGTAAGAATCATGAAGAATCATTCGTCCCTCTGTAAATGACTTATCTCACTTTTCATAATGCCTTCCAACTTCATCCATGTTGTCACACAAACAGTAGAATCTCATTATTTTTTAAGGTTAAAGAATACTTCATTTTATGCATATACCACATTTTCTTTACCCATTCATCCATCAGCGACACTTGGGCTGTTTCCATGTCCTGGCTATTATGACTAACACTGCAATGAACATGGGGATGCAGACACCCCTGTGGGATCCTGATTTCAATTGTTTTGGATAAATACGCACAAGCAGGATTGCTGGATCGTATGGCATCTGAGGAATCTCCATATTGCTTTTCACAGCAACTACACCACTTTACATTTCTACTAACAGGGTAAAAGGATTCTAGTTTCTCTACAACCTCACCGACACTTACCTTTTTTTCTTATAGTAGTCAACCTAATAGGTGTGAGATGATATCTCATCATGGTTTTGATTTGCATTTCCATGATGATTAGTGATGTTGAGTGCCTTCTCACATACCTGTTAGCCATCTGCCTATTCTCTTTGGAGAAATGTGTACTGTCAGAATGTTACAAAGTGCCTATTGTACACATTTGTGAATAAGTATAGCAAGGCTCAGAGGCACTGAGAGGCTTGCCAGTGTTGTACAAACAGTAAAAACTGTGCATTAGGAGAGTAAATAATTGTTCAACAACAGTAAATGACTGGATGTGCTGAAAATAAAACTTCCATTTTTATTTTTAGAGAAGTTTGAACTTGAACAATTGATCTGTAAAAAAAATTGCACCTGAGCATTGAATTTTAAAGGATATAAACAATATTCAGCAGTTTTCACTCTCCCATTAAAACAAACAAGCAAACAAACACTAAGCATGTTTTACAGCAAATCCAAATGTCATTTTCAATCTTGAGTCTTAAATTTCAGGGAGTCTTCCATATATATTTGCTATATCCAAAATGTGGAAACGTACCACTGTAGAAGTCGACATTATTAACACAAAGATCATCTGGAGAAAAATGCAATCAAGTCAGAAATACACTAATTACCTGGTAAAACTGTCAGAAAATATCTTTAGGCCTCATAGTTATAAGAGAACAGGTCTAATTCCATGGCCTAGATTAGGTCTCTATCTCTTCTTATAGGAGATCCTCACGCATTTTTCTCTTCTATTTTTTTATACTTGGTAACTTTATCCTCTGTCTTCACCTGAAACGCTGACCCGATGTATCCATAAACCACCTAACACACTCATGTTGGCCCTGTCCTGGGTTTTAACATAACTTACTCTCTACATAGAGACAGGAAGTAACCAAACAACAAATGGAGAAATGGTGGACCTAAGAATTATCCAGGGGCTCCTTAACTTTTTTCAGTTTGAGTCGTATGCATCCTACACTCTATGTGTTATTATACTGACACCCTTTAAACGTTTTTTATACATTGTTTTTGATACAGTAAACTGCTTTGAATATATTACATTAGAACTCTCAAAGAGCAACAAGTGGAAGATCATTTTATTTTACCACCTGAGGGTGCTGTCTGCCATCCAACATTTTGATTTTGCTTCCTCCTAGTTCTTTTTTTACCAATTCATCAGAATTTATTGAGTAATTAATAAACAGTTTATTATATCTTAACCTTCTTAATTTATAAAATGGAGTAAGGAGTAAGACCAATCATGGCACTGTAATACAAAAGGTATTATGTCCTATGGACATCAAAAAAGTTGATGTATAAAGGATTTAAAAAAGCATGCCTACAGTGATGAGTCAGTCACCATCATATGTTCATTTAACTTAAATAGACAAAGTGTTGAAGTAAAAAGACTACTTAAAAGTTTTACAATTATTTTAGTTCTCTGGGATAAAATAACATGTTTATTGCCCAAGTTTCACAATTTTAGCTGTTATTGTAAATTTTTCATGACATGATTTTTCAAATGTAGAGTCAATAAAAGGATTAAAATTAATTTAAAATTGCTTTTATCTTGTTATGTGGACACTTTAAACCCCATTTACCTATGTGGTCAATTCTTATTCCTAAGGTAGGATTTATTAAAGCTATCGTCCACCTAACATTTAGGCAGCTGCTCCAGGAGCAGTGATATTGATAAGTTGACAACAATGTTGACAATCATAGCAATAAATACTAGTATCAATAAAAATCTCTGTTAAGAGATATAGATGGATTATCCAGTACAATCCTTACCCTAATAATAGCTCAATTTTACAAGTGAGGAGAGAACTGAAACTACATAGTGCTTCAAGAGTTTATCACATCATTGGTAAGTGATGAAGTTACACTAAAATCCATGTCTCTCTAAAGCCAGAGTTTAAGCTCTTACCTCCTATGTACAGATTCCCTGTTATATTTAAACTACTCATTATATATGAATGATATATACTTGTAGAAGAGAGAGCTTTTCCATTATTACCAGCACCACCACATCATCACTATCATTCAAATTGTCATCCTCATGTCCTGATGCAGGGGCAGGCAAAAGTAGGGTCACAGTTGTTAGTAGAAAAAGTAATACAGTAATTCATAAATAATAACACAAGAACTCTGTTTCATGTAATCACAACGGTAAACCTACTGTTGCCCATCCCTGTATATTATTTCTTTAAAATGTATCTTTTTAATTATATATATTTATGTAAATATTTAATATATATTTTAAGATACATAATATATAAATGATATAGATAGATAGATAAAAAGTGTACACACAGCTTGGGGACTGTTCGTGCAGTAGTAGCATCCAGGTGGCTGCATCCCATACTATAAAACAAATTCCAAGAAGCCTCCTTCTGGGACACCCATCACTCCTCCTCCTCTTCTTCAAAGGGAATCCCTAACCTGACTCAGTCGTCATAGGTAAGTTTGGTCTGTTTTTGAAATTCATATAAATGGAACTATGGCTTATGTAGTATTCCTCAACTATTTTATACCTGGTTTAGTTTACCTGATACGATATTTGCAAAATGCTTAAAAGTTGTGGCATATTGTAGTAATTTATTCGTCTTCATTGTTGTATAGCCTTTCCTTGCACAAATTAACCGCTATTTAAATGGATCCATTGGATTTGGATCAACATGTGGGTTGTTTCATGATTTGGGTCCTTAAAATCAGCGTTACCATCGCTTTTTTGCAGCTATGCATTGACGCACACGGGTGGGGTTTTCTTGGGTTTTACTTAGTAATAAAAATGTTAGCCAGGGTATATGAGTAAGGGCAGCTTTAATAAAATGCTGCCAGTTTTCCAGCACAGTTAACCAGTCTATACTCCCACCTGGACTGCATCAGGGTTCTCGTTGGTTCACATCCTCACCTACTTTTGTTATTGTCAGTCATTTATTTTTAGCCCTTCTTGTGAGTATACATCATTTTCCATTTCTATTAAATTATATTTAAATATTTCCTCTCAGTTTGTCATACATACATTTCATGGATTAAGACTGAGGTACTGCAGCTGGGAAAAAAAAAAACTAAACAAACATTTTATTCAAAGAACGAAGCAGGTATTGTGTGGAGGTTTTAGTGGTCAAGCAGCCAAAATCAAGTAGAACAAATTTAAAAGTGTGTATATTGGTGTGCGCTCACAAGCATCCTGAATTGAGTAGTGCATGGAGGATACCTCAAAATATAATGTCCCAGCAAAGAGAATAAGAATGGGAAAAGAATGGCTTTAGCATGCTGTGTACGCCTAACAGCTTTCTCCCCCAGAGAACATCCACACCTTTAAAGGAGTAAGAGAGAATTATGGGATTACATGGTGGCCTTGCCTCGCTACTTGGTGTCATTCCACCTGAAAGAGATTTAACCCAAGGTCATTTTCCCATCACAAGGCCAAACTGCAGTCCCCATTCAAATCCAATTACCTGAAAGTTCAAGGTCCTTCACTAGTTTGTAGTTCCTTTTCTGGTCATTGCAATGTATTTGTATTTTAGTCTAAGAACAATGGGGGTTCACCGGAAGACTGTGAAAGGTCATATTTTCCGTCATAGGTTTTATGAAGGCCGAACAGCTTCGTTTAAAATCATTAGAGGTCAGACTCGCAAACTGAACGTAAATGCGACCTGCACATTCTTTCCCTCAGCACCTTTCCAAGTTCTGGGTTTTACCAGTCTTCATTCATGGCTGTTTCAACCATATTTGATGATTTCAAGTTAGGCTCTTTTACAAACATCTGTGGTTGTTTTTCCTTTGTATTTATTACCCACAAGTAAAATTCCACTATTGAATTTCTCCTTTTTTTTTTTTCACCACAGATTTTAAGGCTTTTTATATTATCCAACTACTTGGCCTTTAATTTCCTTTGGAATTGTGCCATTTTATAGATTCTTACCCCTTGGGTGAATCTAGGATTCAAGATGCCTTTTTTATCCCTTATTCATATCCCACAATACTCTCTTACACTTATGCTCAAATCGGTTTTCCATGTCAGTAAACAAAACACAGAAATGGCAATCTGAGGAACAGAATAAAAATACAAGCAACAATCCATTTTTAGTTTCCATAGATATTTTGTGCTGAAACTATGATAGTTCATTATTTAAGACAAATTAAGATCTATAAAATTGCATTCCATCCAAATGTATGGGCATGGTGCTGGCAACTGCAGATTTATAAAATAAAAAATGAAGTTACATTTTCCTTTGGCTCATAGAAAAGCTGTTCAAATGGTAATAAGCTGGAATTATCACTTTAAAAGATCTCTTATTTTCCTGTAAAATTATAGCAGCTCCTTTAAAAATATATTTCTCTCTCTCAGAGAAAAATGACCCATCTTTATAGTTGAGAATTTTTTAACCTACTCTAATGCTGGTAACCCTTCTTTTATGTTATAATATAACAGACTGATTTTAACACATCTATTTGTAAGTATTTTTCACATCAAAACATAGTACATGAGTTTAAAACTTCAAAATTATTAACTATTTTTCTTAAAAACAATTAGCACAAAGAGTTTGACAGGATATCTGTAAAGTTTAATTTTTACTTTAGTGGTTGGTTAGAAAATTAAACCTCAACACTGAACAACTTTTGTTTTTAATTAGTTCCTTTGCAGTTTTAGATCTTTGCCAGATGATCAAATGGTCTCACTTCATGCAAAAATATGAAATTGCTTTTACATGTAACTGTAAAACTTTGCTCACAGCTTCTTTTTCATGATTTTCTCCCTTTACATTAGTATATAAATAAGTTTGTGCATAACTGTCCTGTTTCCTATATGAAGCCCCATTACTTTCTTCTTATTTAAAAGCTTAATTTTTATTACAGGTAGCATTAGGAGAATTTGGTAACTCCTGAAATAGTCATATGAGCTTTGAGTGTTTCTAAGAGTGACTGACTTATGGTTTAAGATCTTCCCATTGCTATGATCTTATTTCATTCTTAATGACAGGAATAGCTGCATCCATTGAGTTTGCACAGAAACTATCATCACCGCTTCTCCCATTTCTATAGGTCTTCCTGTGTTCACTCTTGTATGGATGTTGAAATACATCTCCTGCACCAAAAACCTCCTGCCTCACTCATCTATTGCTTCGGCACTAGAGTTATGTTTTTGGCATGGTATTTAGTGACACAGACTTCGGAATAAGTCAGCTGTAGGTATGACTTTGTCTGCCACATTCTAGCCTTGAGCCTGACTTATCTTACCTAACTTCTCTGGTCCTCAGACTCTAATTTAGGGAAATAGGGCTGATGATACATAACTCAGAGTTGAGAGGATTAACCCAGGCTAAGTAAATTAAGCATTTTTCACACATAATGGCTATCAAATAGTGGCTGGTCAAAGGAGGAATATTCGTTTCTATTTTTGCCCAACTGTCTTTGCCAAGAGGTCGTAAGTTTCTTGAGAACAGGAAAGATATTTCTACTTTTGTTTTTCTTAGCTTTAGTACATAGGATGGAGCTGACTTAAAACAGAAACTCAGTAGATGATTTTTATTGCAGTTGTATGCAATTCAAATAAATAATAACGCTCACTTCACTGTTCTGTATTCCTGTCCTTAATCCTACCGAATTTCTACATCTTCTTTGCCTTTGTTACTGCCTCCTTGGAATCCTCTGTCTGGTGACTTTTTTGTTGATATTTTCTTTCCTGAGATTATATCTTATGGCCTGTATGAGACAGGCAATGATAACCTTTAGATTAATTCATTCAATATATTCTAACATGTAATCACCACATGACAGCCACTTAAGTGGAACTAAACCTATCACTGAATTTGGTCCAATAGTCTAATTGAAACAACTCAGTCCTACATCAGCCTTAGATTTTTCCGTTTTCCTTCTCTTCTGTGTAATTTACTTTAGTTTTCTAATGAATGGCCAGAGTTAGAAAGGATTCCTTGTTTAATACATGAATCACTATGAAACAATGGCTGCCCTTTTAAAGCCAAGTGATAGATAATTCACTCCGTCCTTAATGCATTTTTTTCTTTATTTCTCCTGAAAAAGTTTTCCTTAGTTAATTAAGCTGCTTTCTACTTCAAGAAGTTTCCTTCTGATAGTTTTGAGCCTATCTTCTGGCAAGCCTGAGTCATTCCTGACTAGGAGGTTTCAACTCTTTAAAGATAGCTGTTGCTTACTCCCTGAGACTGTATCATTAAAAAAAATTATTCCTTTGTGCTATGTTTTATGAACTTTAATCTTGGGTTCTCTACATGATAATTGTTGGACAAATCCTTTCTGTGTTCCTGTTAATGACACACACCCACACTTCACAGTGGTGTGGACTGGCCAAAGTGGAAGATCTGAGCAAAACAGCCTCTAGCCACTGAAGTTCTAAATTAGTTTCAGGCCAATCCAGTCATTTATCAGTGTTGAGTTTTGATAAAATTGCTATCAACTGAAACCTTAAAACCTTTTACTACTTGTTCCTGATGCTCGTTCATCTCTCTCCCACCTCAAAACTACTAACAGATATATGTTTTGCCCTATTAAATTGCATTGCTAATTTCTGACTTGCTCTTTTAGTACACTGCCAAGGCATTTTTGGATCCTGATTTTATCAGAACCTGAAATGTAATAATTTTCCTTCTCAGTCTCCAAAATCCTTGTCACCCACCTCTGGAAGTACTTCTCATTCCAACTACTTTGTAGCCAAACACAACAAGATCTATAGCATTTCTACTACACAACACATCTTCTCAAATATTTCTCACTTTTCATCCAAAAATATTGCAATTTCCAAATTTCAAGATATAAATGTAAATGTCTTACTTTAAAATATGTAAATATGTGTATATTATCTGAAATTGTTAATGCTCTTGTCCATCCCATTTACATTGTAACTCCTTCAATGTACCATTGAAGATACATACCTATTGAGGGTTTTTTTTTCATTTTCATTTTATCCATGAATATGCTAGAGAGATGTGTATGGGGTGACTCCCCCAAAAATGGAATTATCTTCTAGAGGGCAGGCTCTGTGTAGTGCAGACTTCCCCTACTAGGTGAGTGTGCCAGGAACCTGCCTGTACCACTATACCAGCTGGTGGTGTTGTGAGAGGCTGATTTTGGGTTTGGTGAAGTTTTTTTGAAGACTCTTTCAAAACATTTGCCTATTTCATGGTGGGTGATTTACAAGCACACCTGCCCACACCACGCTGAGTGTTCAGCAGTTTTTGTCCCAAACCAGCATGACCCCTGAGCTCGACCCTCCCTATTCAGCCATCTGGCCCCAAGCAATTGTCTGTTTGTTTCCTCAGGTGAAAAAAGTTCTCAAAGGGAAGCATTTTGCTCTTGTGGAAGAAGTGAAACAACAAACAGTAGAAGCACTAAAAGGCATCAAAATCAACAAGTTCAAATGCTGTTTTGATCTGTGGAAAAAATGTCTCAATAGGTGTATTGCATCAGATGGAAAGTACTTTGAAGGTGACTGAAGTTTAAACATGTAAGAATAAGTACACAATTTCTTATAAATAAATTCAACTTTTTGCCCCCCTCATATTTTATAGGAACACACTAATTGTTACTTTTTCTTTTTTAAAATTAAACTTAATTTTCTGAAAAAATGATTTAATAGTTTCAATTATTACAAATCACATCTTATGTTATTACTATAGTCTCCATAATTTATAAATGCTTAAATTTCAATGAGTAACAAATTCCTGACATAGTAGGTTTTAAAATATTTGGAAAGGCAGGTTGGACTTTGTTTTGTTTTGTTGTTGTTTTAATCCATGTGGTAGGGGAGAGAAAGCAGAAGTATAAATTCTCTTTGATTTTGCATTTGCCTTGGTTTGTTTCAGAATCGATCTATTTTAGACTCTGACTCTTCCTTCCACTCTCTCTACAATTTGCTGGATCTGACTCATCTGCATAACCCAACTTGGGCTAAAACCCACATCACAGATCTCTGTACAGAACCAGCATTTTCCTAACCAGTTCTTTTGAGACCCTATTTCAGTTTTTGTTTGTGTGTTTATTCTGTATCCAGTTTGGTGAGAAATGATGTAGTTGCTTCTAACCCATGGCATCTTCTTGATTTCCTACTAGATGCACAACAATTTTTTTTATTGAGTTTACTTATCTCAAGTATATTTAAGTTGACATAAAAATTGAGCAGAAACTACAAAACTCCCATATCCTCTCCTCCAACCATGGCACATGGTTTCCCCTAGTATTAACATCCCCTAGTAATACTAGGGGAATACTAACTAATTCCCCTAGTTAATATTCCCCTAGTATTAACATGTAAGTAATATATCACTTACAATTCACAGGTTAACACAGATACGTTATTATTAACTAAAGCCCATAATTTATATTAGGATTCCCACTTTGCATTGTACGTTCCATGGGCTTTGATAAATGCATGTCACATTTTCACCAGACCAGTATCATACAGAACGGATTCAGTGCCCTTAAAGGTTCTGTTCACTGATTCATCCTGGCAATCACTGAGCATCTCTATCGTTTGGCCAGTTCCAGACTGTCATGTAATTGGAATCATATAGCATGTAGTCTTTTCAGATTAGCTTCTTAGCAATATCTATTAATGTTTCTCCACATCTTTTTATGGCTTGAAAGCTCTTTTTTTAAATCACTAAATAATATTTCATTGTATGATATACTTGGCTTATGGATTCAACTACTGAACATCTTGATTACTTCCAAGTTTTGGCTATTATGAGTAAGGTTGCTATAAACATTCATCGACCTGGTTTTGTGTAGACCTAAGTTTTGAACTCATTAGTAAAAATATCTAACTGCTAGATCCTATGTTAAAACTGTTTAACTTGGTAAGAAATTGCCAAACTGTCTTCCCTAGCAACTTACAACCAGCAATGAATAAGAACTCCTGTTCTCCATATCCCCACCAGCATTTGGTATTGTGAGAGTTCTGGAATTTAGTCATTCTAGTAAGTGTGTAGTGGTATCTCATTGCTGTTTTAATTTGCAAGTCCCTAATGACATATTATGTGGAGCATCTTTTCATATGCTTATTTGCCATCTGTATATCTTCTTTGGTCAAGAGCCTGTTCAGGTCTTTGCCCATACTGTATCGAGTAATTCATCTTCTTATTGTAGATTTACAAATATTTTGGATACAAATTCAAGGCAGAATCATTTCTAAAGCACATTCCCATCAGTAGCACTGCTCTGTCTTTCCCTGAAATGCTCTTTCAATATTATACATACTTCTATTAAAATGCACGCAAGAACTGACTGCAATCATTTGCTCACGTTTTGCCTCCTTTATGGATATAAAGTCTTTCGGTAGAGAAGTATTTGGGGAAGTAGCTTTCTAATAAATGGCCAGATGTGTTGCCAGATAGAAAAGAAACATTCAATAAGTGATTGTGAGTGGATGTCACTACTGAATTAAGCTACAGCCAATTCTATAGCTAGTGTCTAAGACACTGTCTCAAACATACAGGGTAAAATTCCCTGTTTCAAAAATAGAAGAGGGATTATTGGTGGTTTTTCAGAAAAAAGAAAATACTTGACCCACCTATCAGACATTTTTAAGAATATTTCCTCCTTTGTTTCTACTTTATCTTCTGGTTTCTTAACAGTTAGGATACCTGGGGGTTACATTTTGTCTGTATCACATACACACACACCCATTCCCTTTAACTTGAGCCTTTCCCAAGGCTCAGGATAAAGAAGGGTTTAAACATTTATTGATGAGTTCCTGCTAGTCAGTAATCAATTCTAATAGGGGGATATGAAGACAGTGATGGAATCATTGTGACCTTCTTAAATGGATTCATTTTTTAAAATAAACAAACACTATAATTATCATTAGTTCATAGATATAGAGATAGAAAAATGGATGATAGATAGATGATAGATGATAGATAGAAAGATGATAGATAATTTAGGGGAGTGAGAAAATAAAGATAAATTTAGCAATATCTGATACACTGAAAAAGTGTATACTTTTTCTGACCCAGAATCCACTTCTAGGTATTCACTGTTTGTTGACTCTCACAGTAACTACATACATTATTTGTAATTGGAAAATAGATGAAATAATACAAATGACCACCAATGTATTTATATGACAGAATGCTATATACCAGGTTAAATACATACATACATACATACATACATACATGCTCTAGGCATCAATGTAAATAGATCACAAAAACAATGTTAGGTGAAAATTCAAGTTGCAAAATAAAATGTGCAAAATGATATAATGTATATCTATTAACAATCAATAAATTTTATCTGTATCTGAGTATGTGTTGTAAAATATATATTAAAAATTGACTGGCAAGAAACAGATCATATTCAAACTAGCATGCCTATGTGGAAATGTGATTGAGAAACATTTCAAAGGAAACTTTAACTTTCTCTCTAATGTGTGTGTTAAATTTTAAATGTTCTGAAGATAACATTATCAAACATTAAGATTTTGAGAAGCATAGATTTTTGTTATATTCTTTCTCTATGTTTAATTATAAATTGTTTTAATTACAAATGTAAACATTTGTAGGAAAACTTTAGAGGCTATTAAACTGATTTAGGAAACAGAATTTTAGAAGCACCTCCATCAAAACTAAGTCACCATAGAAATTATCAGAATCAGCTCAAGAGAAGGAAGCAGCAGATTCAAAGACTAGCAGCCAAGCAGATGACGACATGGAACCCGAGGTGATGAAATATGCTGGAGAATGTGCCTTATATTACGCAGAGCACTTTGAACAAGGGAACTTACCTCCTTGAGTCTTGCTTCCCTCCTGTAAAATGAAGGATATAAATATATGTATATATTAGATGCCTTCCAACTTTAAAATATAATGAATGGTCATCTGAATATGTTCTACATGGTGTTTACTGATCCTTCCCATTTTATTTTTAAGTTTTGATACTACTGTGTAAGAAAACAAAGAAAAACTATTCTGATCCAAATCCTTAGTTGTTACTCAACAGTTTTTCCTTTTCCTTTTCTTTCTGAAGGGTGAGCAATGGTAGAAACTGAAAATTAGACACTTTTTTTTTCAGATTTCCTTACAGTGAGGCAGCCATTGACCAATATTGGGCAATGAGATGCAAAGAAGTATCTGTTGGGAGAAAGGAGCTTCTGGGAGAGGCTCTCCCCTCTTCCCTCTCTTTCTGTGAGGATACTGCTGGAGTTACACAGCAGAGCCAACTGCAACCATGCAGGGGCAAGTTCAAGCACAAAATGCTAGACTGGCACGGTCTGTCTGCATTCAGCCACTGCAGGCTTGATCCCCCTCCTCCAGGCTGATGTTGTGAGATCCCCAATACGCCTTCCTGACTCCCGGAGTTATTGTTATTCTTTTACTTGCAGCCAAGAACATATTAATGGTTCTGTGTATGTTCTTAATTTTTTCCACTGCTTGCCATTCCATTTTTTCAGTCAAATGGCCCACATTTTAAACGTCTCCCCATTACTAGATGTTTGAGGCTAGACAACTAAACAAACCACCTAGTGTTTTTTTTTACTTAAATTTAGGATAATGGGACTTAATACTATTTGAAACATAGATCAAGAAAAAATCGTATCATTTGCCATAATCCTTGGTACAAATAGTGTTCCAATTCAGAGGAAGTATCCCTATCTGAGCAACGCAAGGGCTGGAGACAGAGCAAAGTGAGCTCATGGCAGTGCATCAAACAACTGTGGGCATCACCAGCAGCAGGTCTATTGTGGTACCACGAGGCAGAAGCACACAGGAAACAAACAACACAAGAAAAATACAGGCTCCCAAGACAGAAGTTTTTTGGAAGAGAACTATTAAGTGGGTCAATGTTTCTCTCATGCAATTCCCTTAAGTTACATAAAACTTTAAACGCAGCAATTACACGTTTCCCCAGACTTCATTAGTTGGTTGTGATAAACCCAGAGAATTTAAACTCTCTGAATCCGCCATTCTCCTTTTTAAATATGAATAGCAATGCATGTGTCAAAGGATTAACCTAAGGATAAATGAAATCAGAGAAAGAAACAGAGTAGGTGTTTAGATTAACTGGTATATTACAGGCATTTAACAATATTTTTGGTTTCCGTGTTGCAATTGTTATATATCCATGTACACACGTTTCACTTTTGATCCCTTTAAGCTCAGTGAGGTGCTGAATGGGTACAAATGAGAATTAAATAATAAAAATACACATTCAATTTGACAAGCTCAGTAATATTTTGGAATTCCTCCAATCACCAGAACACATGATTGGCACCCTCGTCTAATAAACATCAGTTTACACACCAGACTTAAAACAAATGGAGTTTCAGTCCCTGAGCACAAGAAGCGTAGATGTGAGCTTCAAACTCTAGGAAAAATCTCAACTTCTTTGTCAGTTCTCTCATTCTTTGCTTTTCTCACCATTCACCTTCTCCCCTTCCAGTCTTCTCCATGGTGAACCAAGAGCTGGGGAAGGTATGACGGGGCTCCTTCACTCATCAAAGTCCACTTACTTAAGTGCAACCAATCATTGTCCCCTCCTTCAATCTAATGTGTTCTCTGATCCTTATATGCAGGAGCGGCATCTGTCTCCACTCTGACATTCACTGCGCTTTACTTATGCCTTTTAAATGTGTAATTTATCACATACTATGTATTACGATTATTTTGATGGGTTTTCTTTCTCTTCCTGAGAGAAAACAATCATAATACCTTCCCTATCATCTTTTAAGCTCTGCCCTTTGTGACACTGAATGTTGTACAATTGGAAGGCCAGGATATATTTGTTAAAAAACGAATGCATATACTTAAAATGACTTGATAATGATAATAACTAGACTGTCTTAAATAAGTAAAATGTGCAAGGCACTGTGCTAGGTGCTTAAATAACTTGTGCCATGAATTATTCAAAATATCTATCCAAGCCATTATTATGTTCATTTTACAGAAGAGAAAACAAAGTCACATAAGTTACTAGCAAGAAATCTAGAATTTACATTTAAAAAAAAAAAAAAGCCAAACTCAGTGAGTTCAAGCAGTTTTGCCCACATCACACAATGAGGACATGAATTTGACATTGTGAATGTCTCTCTTTGAAGCTGATTATTTAAATCATCTTACTTAAAAGAAATTTATTGTCTCATATGACTAAGAAGTTCAGAGGTCAGTCTTGGGGGACACTTTGATAAGAAGTTTTATGCTATGAGCTCTGGCTCACTTCTCTGAAAATATCTTGGCTCTGCCATTCTCCAGGTAAAGACTTCTTCAACACAATGGCTGCCTCATAGGAGCAAATAGTTGCAGATGACCAGACCTCATATCTGCATCCCAAACCATTCAGAGATAAATGAACTGATTATAAGGGAAGCTTTTTATTATTGACAGGATAACCAGGAAGAAGCTAGACTAGAAGGCCCTAGAAAATATTTCTGCTTACCCAGATCAGGATAGCTGCCCATATTTGCAAATGCCCAAGATGACTTTCATCTCTGGCAGAAGATGGGGCCAACCCAAACCATTTGACTAATATAAATTGAGAGAGAATAGAGTTTCTCAAAAAAAAAAAAAAATCAGGGTACAGGGCTCATTATAACAGAAAAGCAAGAATTGGGTCATGTGACATCAAAGTTCATATTCTTGAAAATTCCCCTGTGTGGCTCCCACTCTGTTACAGACGGTAAAGGTCATTTCTCATTAGCTACCCAAACCACTGTGCAGTAATTTTCAGAGCCTGTTGCCGTGCATATATGTACAAGTATTGATTCCAAATTTCTCTCTTTTCCAAAACTCTGTCCTTCTTTCCCCAGGATATATTGCCTGTTTTTTTTTCAGCCCAGCCATCCTTCAGCTGCCTGGATCGCATGAGTGCAGCTCAAATGTAATGCCAAACAAATCAACAGAATAGCTGTCAGGCCTTCACTAGAAACAATATTAGCCTTGTCTGTTCATACTGAGAGCAGAATGGAAGTGACACAAATAAAATGTAATGGGATAAAATATATTGCTCAATGTACAGTAACAAGGAACTACTGGTTGACAATTTTTTTCTCTCCTCACTACATTTCAATATAGTTTCTCTATGATTTCTACATAGTGTTAGTAAACTAAGTGCTTACAGCAGGTTCAAACACATAGTAAGAGCACAATAAGTGTATTTTGAGGACTGAATAAATGAATGGATTAATTAAATCAGACCCAACAAATCAGTTATAGAATATGTACTTAGAAATGCAGAATCTTAAATTTGGAAAATAATCTTGGAAAATAACAATCTGATCTATCTAGTTTTCCTGAGAGTAAATTCTTTCCACTGCATTCCTGATATGGTGTTCTTATGATGCTAGTTGAGTATCTCTACAAAGAAAATTAGTACCACACAGATTACTCAATTCCCAGGACATACAGAGACACGTGTATGAGAGTTTCTTATCTTAAAGAATAATGTTCCTTGTAGCTTCCACACAGTGAACCCACCTAAAATAGACTATAGAAATTAGAAAAGTATGAAGAAAATTATGTAAGCCAACACTATTGCCTTTGGATCTACAGAATGTCCATATGCCCAGAGAATTAATAGCACATGACACAATTTTAAGTAAAAAGAAAATGTGTTGCTTTTAAATATGCAGTTTTACTTTGTTTGACACAGTTGTCTCTCAATAACTGGGGTTTTCAAAATTTAAAATCAAAGGAAATTTATAAGCATTTGGCATGTGAAACATGTCCACAGTTTTGTTTTGCACTTCAGGGACAAAATCTCTTGATCTTTGCAATGTTAGCATCAAGTTGGTATTGTTATTAATTCCATTCGCAGAGGAATTATGTATAGGAAATTTAAGTGATTGACATGCTGACACCTGAACCTGCGTCTACCTGGATAGAAGGCCCATGCCTTATACATACATGCACCAACTTTCAGTGATATTTATCATTTCTTTTTCCTAAACTGCATCAGAAAAAAAACCCAGGGATATTCTTAGCAAAGGATTCATTTGATAAAACACACATGCCATTGGCTCTGCTCTAACATTTAACATTTGTGATACTATTTGCTGAAAGAAAAGAAATGCTAAGACTCAACCAAATGTTTATTGAGTAGATTATTCTCTATGGCCTTCTGCTTAAAAGTTGAAAATTAAAAATAGCACAGTATTCACTGTTTGTCCCCTGCCAAACTGTGTGGGAATGGCGACCCAGGGTGCAGGCCAAGGTTTCTGAAGCTCTGAGTTGGGCGATGCATCTTCCTTCGCCTGCAGTGTTAATACCTTCTCTCCTTTTCTTTCAGGACAGAAAATAGTAACTAATAGCTTCAAGAGCGGCCGCTTTCATCACTTCTACTGCAAATAAACTCAGTTTGTCTTTCATCCATCAGAATCTACAGATGGCCACCTAGGGCTGGGTAGAGGCTTGCAACTGCTGCTTTGAGGGAATTACTACAGACATGATCAATAGTGGTAAAGGAGCGAGGACAGGATCCTAGGGGACAATGAACATGTCCCTCAGTTCTCAAAATGTATCTGGGCTTCTCACCTTCACGGAGTGTGGCTGCAGGGGCGTTCCATGTCAGGAGGAAACGAGAGTGCTCTTTTCTCCTCTGACAGGCAGGGAAGGGGGATTTTGCCTGGGGAGGAGGTGGAAGGAAACAAAGCATTTTCTTTTCTCGTGACTGTTTAGCTAGGGGAGATACATGCTCTGGTGGAATGCAGTGCTGTGGATTCTGCAGCCAAATACACGGCCTGCTGTGCAGGTAAGAGGCATTTTGGAGCAAGCGCTGGAACTGAGGACAGAGAGGCCTGGCGTTAAGTCCCAGCTCTGCCACTTGCTGGCTGTGTGATCTAAGACATGCAATGAAAGTTCTTGAGCCTTAGTTTTCTCCACTGTAATATGGGACAGCATTAGCCTATCTTGCAGAGTTGTCATTAGAATAGCATTGTTAGATTTAGCAAATAAAGTACAAAGAGCTCTTTGGTAAATTTGAATTTCAGACGTACAACAACCACCAAAAATTTTTGGTATGAGTAGATCCCAAATATTGCACGAGACATACTTAAACTAAACATTAGTTGTTGTTTATCTGAAATGCAAGTTTAAAGGGGTATCCCGCAGTTTATCTTGCAACCTTACAAGAGAAATATAGTACCTACTAGCACAGTGCTTGACACAGATTTGTTGCTCCATGGAATTACGTCCCCCTTCACCTCATGCATTTTAGTTTTACGCTCCACACAAGGACCCATTTTTTTAACCACTGAATGTGTCAGAACTTAATTTTGTTTTCTTTGAATCCACATATTAACAGGGCATCAAACATTCTCTTTGGTGAGGGCTAACTAAGGGATTTCCTCTTCCTGCCAACAAAGAGTCCAGGAAAGTTTTAGGTATTGAGGTTGAATCTCTTTCAATAACTGATTTAGGAAGTCAGTAGTTTGTTAACTAGAAAATACAGATCAAAATGACTTGGGTTTATGTTGCACTATTTTCTGTACAGACACAGGAAGAAATTGTAAAAGCTAACGTTCCACTTTTTTTTGTTGAACTCATTCTTTATTACCATTCTTGAAACAATACCCTGAGCCCAATACTATGAGTATAAATAACTTTTTTCTTTTTGTTTTCTAATAGTATAAAGATTTTTTCCCCTGTAGTAATGTTTACTCATTTTTTATTCTAAGTATGGTCATTCATAATTTACATTTTTCTATTCATATTAATAACTTTTGAGGGGGGTTTTGACTTTGGTAGTTTATACGTTCAACTCAAATGAAATTCTGTCAGAGAAAGACAAGTACCATAAGATTTCACTCACACGTAGACTCTAATGAGCAAATTGAACTAACTAGCAAAACAGATACAGACTCATAGATAAGAGAGCAGAGTGACAGCCAGTGGCGGAGGGGGTTGATGGTAGGAGGGTGGAAGGATTGAACACAAAAAAAGGAGAGAGAAAACCCATGCCCATGTAAAATGGTGTGGTGATTGCTGGGGGGAGAAGGGGAGGGAGGAGGTGGAGACTATAGGGGATAAGTTGTGATGGATGGGACTTGACCTGGTGTAGGGATCACACAATACAGTGTACAGATGGTGTATTATGGAAATGGGCACCGGAAGCCCATATAATTTTGTTAACTAGGATAACTCCATTTCACAGGTGGAGAAACTGAGGCAGTGGTTAATTTATTGAATGATTTACTCACAAAAGCCCCACCAATCAGAAGGCCAAAAGAAAAGTAAAAGTCAATTCCTTCTATTCTAATCCAATATTACTATTTTTTTTTAATTTTATTCATGGGTTGAAGAAAGGAAGAAAGAAGATAGAATATGTGGAATTATTTGGAAGCGTTCAGAAAAAAATGCAATAAACAAAAACATTGTTATTACATAGAGAATAAATATATCTGTTACAATTAAGTCCAATTTCCATCATTCTAATATTAAAAGAGCAAGTAAGCTACACTTAAACAGCATTTAAATTAGGTTAATGTTCTCAAAGGTTAATAGTATGAAATGTAGCTCTAATTTTCATTTGACAGCTAAAGTCCAGCCTTCTACGTGTTATTAAATTCAATTAAAAACATTCCCTCTGTTACCAAAAAAAAAAAATTGTTCTTGTAAAGGATAATTACTAGAAAAGTATACCTTTATTTTTAATATTTACCTATTAAATATAACAAACACTACAATAAAAGTACATTTGATTTATTTACTACCTATTAAACTATATTGATATTATAAAAAAGAATATCTAAAATTCTTAGTGGCCCTTCAACATCAGGATATATATGCTCTGTGCTTGATATGAGCCTTGATACATATCCCTGTTTGTATTTCATTGTGTAAGAGCAATGTGTAAATTATAGCTTTTGAATTGGCTTATAACTAGTCTCTATTTACATTAAAAAATACTGACATCATAAACCTGGATATTAAAATATGGGTCATTTCTTCCAGGTATCTATAATTACACTTTGTAGTGTTTTGGACATTCTCTGACATCCAGATTTTTTTAAGGAAATGGGTAGTCTATTAATGACAAATAATTGTTTTCCTATGTCCTTTCTTTCTATCTAAATATTTCACCTTTTCATTTTTCTACAGGCCATGTGACATCCACAGGAGGAATTCCTTGACTTTCATCTTGATTTATAGATATGATGATAAAAGTTCAGTCTCAGAGCTTGCTGCCCACTCCTCTGATAGGATGCAACCTACAGCATCTGCTCAAAGACAGATTATCCATCGCTGAAAATAGTTTGATTTTAGTAAACATAGCCTACAGCATGAACATATTGAATTTAGGCTCAAGTCGCACAGAATATAAAAGTAAAAATATTCCAATATGCACTATGTTTTCAAATTAATTCTATGCCTCAGGTCTTTGTTTTGTTTTCTGCTCAATCCTTAGGAAGTTAAATTCACAGTACACAATGGTCAATATACACTATAAACATATCGATGGAATATTTAGCCTCAATGCAAATGTTATGACATGAATTCATTCATAAAATAGTTTTCATGAATTTCCCATACCTGGCAGGCAACGTTGTAGGGACAAAGTCTACAACTGTCTCAACCCTTATCAGCTTTATAATCTAGTGTGGAAAATAGACAAATAAACATGCAAATTACCAATAATGATGCAGCTTACAATAGGAAAAGTACAGGATGTTATGAAATGATATAATTGAGTATTAGGAAAGGCTTCTCTAAGGAAGTAATTCTTAAATTCAGACTCTAAACAATGAGGAGTAGAAGGAAAACTGCTCTTGTCAGAAAACTGTGAAGACTTGAAGGGACTTGGCACAGGGCTGTGGTGCTGATGGTCAGAGATGAGGTAAGATGTTGCTGAGTCTCATAGGCCATTAAGCTGAACCTTTGGAAAGTCAATAGCAGGACAATGGTAGATTGGTTTGTATGTTCCCTCTTGCTGCTATGGACAGAGAAGGTGCTGAAGTTGGTAAAGATGGAAGCAGGAGAAACAATACAAAGGCTGATCAGGACGGTATGGTGGCTATGGAGATGGAGAGGAATGGATCGTTTGAGATGTGCGTGCATTTATTTTTCTAAGTGGCAGAAATAACCTTTGAGTAATCTGAGAGAATTTTAAAAGATATACATACTATAAACCAAAACATTAAAAAAAAAAACCCTTCCAGACTTCCAGTCAAGATGGAGCTGTAGGAAACATGCTTTGCCTCCTTGCATGTAACCACAGAAATAATTACAACTAACCTCAAAACAAGTAACACCTAAAAGTGTCAGAAAACTGAACGGCATGGAAGTCCAACAACCAAGCATTTAAAGAAGCCACGTTCATCCAGATGGGTAGGAAGGGCAAAGCCACAGAGACAGGTGAAGAGGCGTGGAGATGAAGTGTGCCCTGGAGAGGCAGTGGCAGAAGAATGGGCAGTCCCACAATCATATGAGGTGGATAAAAATTGGAAGAGATACCCTAGGAGCAAGTGATCCCAGACCCAGGCTAAACCACGCAGTCCAGCCTTCCAGCATCAGGAAGATAAATCCCCATAACTTCTGCTGTAAAAACCAGTAGGGGTTGGGGCGACAGAAGAAATCGCTGGACTTTCAGGAGACTCTGCTTAAAGGGACAACACAAACCTAAAACATACACAGGCCCACCCTCTCTGGGATTCAGCACCAGGGCAACAGCTGAAAGGCCACCAGTCACCCGGGGCAACAGCTAGAAGGGTGCTAGTGGCCCAGGGTGAAAGCCAAGCAAACCTCCAGAAGCCAGGCAGCAGCACTGTCCTCTCTCTGAGCCCTCCCCTCACACAGAGCCATAGAGCAGTGAAGTGAGTTGTTCCACCCTGGTGATTACCTAAGGCTCCACCCCACACAATTTATAGGTGTCTTTTCTACAATAAGCCACACTACTAAGACAGTGCATCAAAGCAACTCTACCCAATACATACAAACACACACAGGGAGGCTGCCAAATTGAAGAAATATGGCCCAAACAGAACAGAACCCCAGAAAAAGAACTAAGCAAAATGGAATAGCCAACCTATCAGATGCAGAGTTCAAAATACTGGTTATCAGGATGCTCAAAGAACTCAATGAGTACAGAAACAAAATAAAAAAGACCCAGGAAGAAGTGAGGGTTACACTAAGTAGAATAAAGAAAAGTCTATAAGGAACTAACAGTGGAGGAGATGAAGCTGGGATTCAAATCAACAGTTTGGAACATAAGGAAGAAATAAACATTCAACCAGAAGAACAAGAAGAAAAACTAATTTAAAAAAATGAAGATAGTATAAGGTGCCTTTGAAACATCTCCAAATGTACCAACATCTAAATCATAGGGATACCAGAAGGAGAAGAGGGAGAGCAAGAAATTAAAAACTTTGAAAATATAATGAAAAAAAAAAAACCCTCCCTAATTTGGTGAAGGAAATAGACATACAAGTCCAGGAGGCACAGAGAGTTCCAAACAAGTTGGACCCAAAGAGGATCACACTAAGACATATCATAATTAAAATGCCAAAGGTTAAAGATAAAGAGAGAATCTTAAAAGTAGCAAGAGAAAAGCAGAGAGTTTCCTACAAAGGAGTTCCCATAAGACTGTCAGCTAATTCCTCCAAAGAAATTCTGCAGGTTAGAAGGGACTGGCAGGAAGAACTCAAAGTGATGAAAAGCAAGGACCTTCAACCTACGTTACTCTATCCAGCAAAGCTATCTTATACAATAGAAGTGCACATAAAGCTAAAGGAGTTCATCATCACCAAGTCATTATTACATGAATTGTTAAAGGGACTTATTTAAGAAAAAGAAGATCAAAACTATGAACATTAAAATGGCAACAAATTCACAACTGACAATTACTGAGTATAAAAAAACAAAGCAAAACCAGAACAGAAACAGAATCGTAGATATGGAGCTATGTGGAAGGTTATTAGCTGGGAGAGGGAAGGATAGAATGAGGGAAAACACGGTAGGTTACAAAATAGACGGGGGATGTCAAGAATAGTATAGGAAATGGAGAAGCCAAAGAACTTATATGTATGACCCATGGACATGAACAAAGGGGGGGGCACTGCTGGAGGGAATCGGGGTACTAGGTGGGTGAAGGCAAAGGGAGAAAACTGGGACAACTGTAACAGCATAATCAATAAAATATATTTTAAAAAGCCCCCCAACCATAGACACAGACAACACTTTATTATGCATATGGACTCAAAAACAAATGCTTTGTAACACACCGTGCAGCTGATATTTCTGCCCTAGAAAAAACATAGAATGGGTAGACAAGGTCAACTAGAGGTCATTTATCATCATTTCTGAAAAAGGTCACGTAAATTTTATGTAGTGCTAAGAACTCATTATCTGCCTGAGCAATATAAGAATCACATGGCAATGTGTAGCAATAAAACTTAGACCAGAACATTAATGGGCATGTAGGAAAAATGGTCAAATATGTATGCCTAGATGCTATTCGTGAATGTCACTGTCACCAACAGAATGTTGCAGGGATGCACTGGCCATCACAAAAGAGCATTCATTCAATTAAGAAGCCTCATTGTGATTATTCACACTACCCTCCGCATCTAACCAAGAGCCTGCAGAGTTCTTACCTGACCTTCTCCACAGGCACCGAACCCAGGTATTACCTAAAATAAGGTAATCAACATTTCCTTCCTGATCCCTTCTTTTCCCAAGAAAGATGTTTAGACCATTATGATTGGAAAAAACTTAGACAACATTATTTCTCTACTTAGTGCCACATGGCTGAAGGAAAACCCTGTTTTCTCCCAGATAAACTTTCCTAAAAGCCCCCCTAAAATGAGGTTAGAGACACTGTACATACTCCCTAATAACTGCCTGTGCAAATCCATCAGAACAAAACTAAGCATCAAAAGCTCTTGCCGCCATGTGTTTTGCGGAGGTCCTGGCCATAGCGGCCTCCCAGCCCTAAAACGAATGGAGAGGCAAATCTTGGACAACACCTCCCATGCTAGCAGTCAGCACACAAAGAAAAGCACTTCAAATGTGGCCCTTTCTCCCAGGGGGTTTACAGTCTCTGTCCTTCAACCACTGTGAAGGGAAGGTGGTTCATCTACGTTTATCCCCACCATCTATTTGCTATTTTTCTGTAACAACCGTTTCCTTTTCTTTCCCCCTATTTCTTAAGAAAATCACAGTCCATAGACCTTTCTCTGGCTCCTTGATCAGTATCACTAATGTAAATTAAGATATAAATGAAGCTATAAATTAGAGTGCAGTCTTAAGAGAAAAGGCCAGGTAGTCAAGGACCAGAGACAGCAGAACTCATTTAGAATCAGCAGTTATCCGGCTACACAAGCAGGTATTAAACCAGTGAGTCTGGCTGCAGAGAGGAAATAAAAGGAGATATAAAAGGTGTGAAGGATCTGTTGAAACACAATTGTAAGCAACATGAAGTCACTGTGAATGGCTGAGAAATCACAGTAGTTTGATAGACCTGCTGAGCATATCTAAGGAAAGGAATGACTTTTTCCTTGGAATGAGTATTTGCCTATGTTGGCAATTACCATTGAGTCTGGGGGCTGGGGCTGAAAAAAAAATGTTTATATGCCACTTAAAGCCTATTCAAGGTGAGAAAAGAAAACTCTCTTTTATTGCTGTAAGTAAAAATCATAATAATGACAACAGTAAGAAAAAGTTGCCATTATTCACTATTTTCATGAAGGCCATCTTATTCTTCATGGAAAAATGCATTTATCCTTATTTCCATGCCTCTAGTTCTATTTTGCTCATTTGTTTGCTTTGTTCATTTGGTTCCTATTATAAGTGAGATCATATGGTAACAAGGAACTAACTGAGAGGGACCAGAGGGGAGGGGGATGAGGGGAAGGGAAGGAAGATGAGGAAGGGCCTAGTTAAAGAACAAGTATAAATGACCCAAGGTCATGGACAACAGGGTGGGGATTGACTGTTTGTGGGGGCGGCGACTGGCAGAGCAGAGGAGAGCAATGTGGGGAGGATCGGGACAACTGTTAATAGAAAATCAAAAAAGGGAAGAAAAATGCATTTATCCACACGTTCTTTTATATTATTTAGTATTAAATGAAATATTTCTATTCAAAGTAGCTTATGCTAATTAAAGGAAGAGTGTATCTCCTTATGGAACTACAAGGCTTTAGGTACGGCTGATTCCAGACACACAGTCAGTGCACAGAGTCAACGCCAGCAAACCAATGGGCTTGCTCTCCTCTTTTTCATGGGAGCTCCATCCGCAGACAAGCTTTTCCTCTCCTACAGGCAGAGGCTACAGGCAGCTCCAGAGAGCAAACCTATCTTCTCACTGAGCTGCAAAGAAAGCTCCCCAGTTCTATTCATCAAAAGTGCTGCGACTGAATTCCGGTAGCCCTGCTTGCCCTTCCTTGGATCGCTCAACTACCTAACACAGAGCCAATGCCTTGGTGGCCTGGTCCGATCTCAACAATTTTTGACTTGTGAGGAATGAGAAGGAAAGAGGTTCAACATGAAAATTGGAATGCTGCTAGACTTTGGGTGGGTGGTTGCTGGGTAGATGGAGATATCTTTTACTCTATTAGAAATTAAAATACAGAAGAGGAGTTTGTGCCTTAAATTTGAAGGATGCTAAATCCAGGAGTCATGGCTTATAAGACACCTACATGCAAAAGGAACCACATAGCACTCTCTTACAAAGAACAGAGTTAAAACAACAGTGAAGAGAGCTAAAAGAGTTAAAGAAAAACCTGCCAAATTCTGCTTGTTTATGTGAGATTATCAAGGAATGAGCTACACTTGAACACAACTCATTGTATTGAAGAAGGGAAGATTGAGAGAAAAGGAGTAAATGGGTATATTATCTTTTTTATTGTCATTTTGGAGATGAGAAAATAAGAGGTCAGAGAAACAATGTCAAGTTCCTAAATAACCCAGCTAGTAAGTGTTAAGCTGAACTCTGAACCTGGATTTGGTTGATTCCAAAGCAATTTCTAAGGGAAAGGCCCACTAATATTCACACCCTACTTAATTAAGTGTAGAAATAACATTTGGCTCAGAAGTTTATATCAATGTGCCTTTCAGATATAAAGTTTTCAAAATCATAAGAAGGTGTTCAGGTGGAAGTCACCTGTAAAAATGCATAATATTATGATACATTCACCCTAGTTATCAAAAAATGTATAATAAAGTAGAAAAATTAACAATCTATATTCTAATGAAAAAGATTGCTGGTTAGTGATGTGTTTATATTTGCACAAATTGATATATTGATTTAAAGATGTAGAAAAATTTAAGTATTTTTAATTTTTTTAAAGTTTTCCTTTTCATTGAGTTTATCTGGGTGACACTGGTTAACAAAATTATGCAGGTTTCAGATGCACAAACAGAATTCATATTTAAGAGGGAGTCACATGGTACCTCATAACGCAGTAAATTGAGAGTGAGGATTTGAATGTTTGAAAGCTGAACTCGCTGGAAAATGCCAGGAGTATAATTATTTGGAATTTGTTGCTCCCTCACATTGCACAGTATTCAGTCTCTTCCCTCCTCATCTTTTTGTGGCTAATGTGAGGGAATATTTGAAATGTGAAAAATAACCTTTTCTTTCTATTCCTGATGGTGTTACCATATGGCATTAGCATTTGGTTCCATCCTTTTCACCCCCCTACTATTTATTTATTTTAATCACTACTTGTGATTAGTATAAAGAAGGGCTCATAGAGTTGATTCCTGACTATACTCTCCCTCAGTTTGGCCCCAGATCATTCAATTTTCCTTACTTGCAGAAACAGCCCTTTTTAAATCAGCGTAATGTTATTCACCCGTTGAATGAAATCCTTAAAAATGATAGTTCCTCATATTTTAACAGAGTTTCTATTATCTGTGGATTATTTTTCTCCCCAAGTTCCAAAACCATCTGTGTCTTCTCATTTATGACCAAGACTTTTTGAGTTTTAAATTTGCTCAGAGCTGACAAAACACAACATCTGGATTTCAACTGATGGAGGAAGGCTCATTTGAAAGCTTTTTAATGCCCCTGGACCACAATGAGATCAAATTGAAGAACACTTTTTTATGAGTTGAGAGCAAATGAATTAGAAACATGTGGATTAAATTTTTCTTAAACCTCCAAGGAAATTTAAATATTAAGGAAAAGTGCTTTGCAAACTGCCTCTTGGCTTCTGCCAAAGTCAGAACACTTGAAAAAAAAAGAAAAGTTGGTGATATCTACTGAATCCAAATGTACCCAGCATTTTCTTCCGTAGTGTATAAAAGACACTTTGATCTTTGAATAAAACAGAGCAGATTCAAAGATTTGCAAGTTTCATATCCAACAATGCTTATCCTTCAGTCTCAAATAAGTATAATCCTAGAGTTCAACTGATCTTTCCTTGTTTTTTTAATTGCTACTCATTTTGTCTATTTAGCAATAGCCAAAAATAAGTGAAACAACATAATTGCACTAATGTGACACAGTGTCTCCCTGTCATTTCATGCGCTTTATTTTAAGGATGGAAGAAACTGATCAATAAATATTTGTTTCAAATTCATGACTATATAAGTTTATTTCAAGACAACTTTATTTTTTGGGGTTTTAGAGAGCATTTCTGATTAATGGAAAATAAACTTTTCCCACTGTTGGACACATATTCATCACTTAAACCCTCATTTCATGGCTCAAACTGTCAAACAACATCTGAGCTTGTTGTTATGTGAGTGTCTGTAGAGGTGTGTAAAAATCAGTGTTACTAATGCTTCAACTCTCCACATCTGACCTCAAGCCCCTGGACATAGAGAAGGAGTAATTCTTCAATTATTTGCAGGGAAAATGCTGCCATGACCCTGGACCTCAGTGAAGTCCCCACCAACGACAGCTCTGGAGAGAGCAGGCAGAGGGGAGCAATCATCGGCGTAGGAGCTGCAATTTTCCCAATTTCCCAAGGAGGAAGCAGCTTAAAACAATCCTTTGCTGGTAGCCACGAAGCCTGGCAGTGACAAGGACTAATTCTCCCCTTCCGCCCTTTCCTCAGAACGCCTTGATCTTCTCTCATCCTGAGGATAACCAATGTCATGACATGTCTGCAACCTGCCTTATCACCGCTGCTAATAACAGATTCCTGCCTGGAGACAGCGCCAGGAGCACAATTTTAAATAGTCTCTTCTGGCACAAAATGATTTTGTAAAGCAAACTCCGACATTGAGGCAAACATTCACAAATGTGCCAGCGATAACTCCAGAAGTCACTTGACAGCATTAAAATGAAACCTTACTCCTGACAACTTTTTTTCCCCTCTCCACTACCTCTTGCAATTTAGCATAAGACCTTTAGAGACATCCTTGTACTACAAGTCTCTCAGGAAAATCGCTGAAAGTTGTTCATGGGAGCGAGAAAAGAAGTCCCTCGGACATACCTGTTCTTGGAGAAAACAGGAGAGCTGGCTAGTTGAGGGGGGTAGGAAGTGAGTCAAAACAAAGCCTCCCAAATTAAGAAATGAGGGAGCGTACCTCCAAAAAGAAAGATGTGTCGTATGAATAATAAAGCTGATGTTTAAAATGCAACATGAAGCCCTGGCTGGTGTGGCTCAATGGACTGAGTGCCGGCCTTCAAATCAAAGGGTCGCCGGTTCGATTCCCAGGCAGGGAACAGGCACGGGTTGCGGGCCAGGTCCTCACTACGGGGCACACAAGAGGCAACTACACACTGATGTTTCTCTCCCTCTCTTTCTCCCTCTCTTCATCTCTCCCTAAAAATAAATAAAATCTTTAAAAATAAATGCAGCATGAAGAGAAATACAAATAGGCTTGTTCATCCTTTGCCTCCCCTGAGGGAAATCTCCAAAGAAGTCAAAATGCACAGGTTCACAGCCTCCCCCTTACCCATGGCAGAAATTATGTCAAGACAAAGTGCTGGAGAAGAGCACCATTCAAGTGATTGATCGATTTAACTAGGGGAGACTGTGGCTCAGTGAGGGGTGAGTAAGAAGCATGGAGCAATGAGGTCAGGGGAAAATGCTTCGTCTTAGAGCTGGGAAGCGAAAATGCACCCCACCCTCAAGAATTTTAGTAACATTCATCATTTTCCCACATCTGCTGGGGATCTGAGCTGGCCTATAACAAAGGAACAATTCAAGTACCAGGAAACACCCCTGACCAGCTACAACGCAGTGACTGATCTAACGAACACTTAAATCATCTGAAATAATGCATTTCCTTGTCTTGTGCTGCCCAGTGTAATTCATTAAAGGAAAGCTGTGCTTGCTTTTATTTCCATTTTATGAAACCTCCATGGCGCTCGGATCTTCACAATTCGGGCTCAGTTATCGTGAACCGGGACAGCGTGGTTTGCACAATGCGAAGGCCAGATTTTAACAGTTCCTGATTCCTAACTCCAGCCTCAGACTACATTTCCCTTGTGAGAAAATACAGGAGAAAAATTCTGTCTCTGCTATCAGGGAGCTATAGAATGGTTCTCAAAGAATGACCCTACACAAAAGTGGTTTTCCATGATTTGCTTAAGGTTTCCACCTTCAACACTAGATGACGATACCCTATAAAGTTTTTCATATATACATAAAATTTGAAATTGGCAAGCACAATTCTGCCAATGATCACTACCAGTGAAAAAACAAGTGAGCAAGCAATGAATGAATGTCAATAGAAGATTGAAATAATTCCTAAAATAATCCACACACCATCCTTTTCCCCCATATGAAGAGTATTACACTTAACAATATCATTTTACTATTAAGAGCACCACACATTCAAATGATGGAATAAAATATGTTAATATTGCCATGCTAGAATTGGAAAAATATTATTTATTGGATTCAAAAGCTATATAAATATAAGGCTTTCATGTATTTATTCCTTCTCTGAGCAATCATTCATTAAAGGACACAATACATGAAGAAGACGCAGGATAATAGGAGAGGCAATGTCCAACCTTTATTGGCCACTAATTATGGCAGCTACCGGCTACACACTTTACATGTTGTCCGATTTAATTATTGGAACAACACTTTAAGGGAGATACCATGAATAGCCCTAACTGACAGCTGAGAAAACTGAGGCCCACAGAGTTTCAATAGGTTACTTAAGGCCACACAAGCAGGAACGATCAGAGTCAGGAATGAAATTAAAACAGTCTCTAGAATCGCAATCCCCATGTCCTTGTGCCTTGGTGCTAGAGATCTAAAACTTACCACTCCTTAATTCATGGAGCTAAAGCACAGAAAATACAGATGGCCAAATATCGGAGTTGCAGCTGCCTCCACTTTGCAGCTAGAGAGCCCCTTCCAAGCATCTAATTTAAAATGTGCAATTTCTTGTGCAGTGGGTGCTGCTGGCGGCCTGGGTTGTGCATCGTTATATGAGGGGACTTGGCAGCACAAGGCTGTGGACGCAGTCTGACACATAATTACAGTTTGCTCTTCAGGACATCCCATGCCCTCTACCAGATCTGCCTGTAATCAACGTAGCAGCTGTGGCAATTCTTTGACATACTTCTTTAAATACCTAAATGAATCATTTTTTTGTGATACTCCTGCTATCTGGATTATTTTTCTAAAAAGCCTTTAATATGGCATGTGCTCTAGTTGGAGACCTCCAGCGTAGTCACATACAACTTATTGTTGTTTCTTCCCAGTAAACATTTTAATACTGTGAAAAGATGTTTCCCGTGGAGGAAGAATGGTCTAGCTATGAGATCAACTTTTACTTTTCAGGCTTTTTTTTTTTTTTTTAATTCAACCTGCACAAAGAGACAAAGAAAAAAAGAAGGAACTGCTTTTCATGATTTGCTTATTAAGTTCCTTATAGAAAAGGAGAGATTGATCCACAAAGGTTCTATTTCTTATGCATCCAGCAAATGCCAAAGGCTCTATTCAACCAAGATACAACCTCTTCCATGAAGACCTCCTTGCAAATCCCTACCCATCCAGTAACCGTGATTATTGTATCATAGTTATTTTCTCTCTCAGAGTCACACTGCTCTATAATGTTTGCTGTCTGCCTTTCCTCCCAGACTGTGAATTTCTTGGAGGCAGCAGTAGATGTATCATGTATACTTATTTCCTTGTTCTGCCTCAAAAGCCTGGTAAGTTAGTACAACTCAAAAAAAAAAAAAAAAGTTTAAATGAAGGATAGAAACCAGAATCCTACAGACACAGTCTTAGTAAGTGTCTTGAAGTGTTTTCTGTGAAATATTCTCCCAAAATTTTACATTGGTGATGTGTTGAAGGTTTAAAAAAAAAAAAAAAGCAGAAGTAGATAAACGTAAAGAAAATTACATAGTACTTGTTGACTGTACTCTGGTGTCTGCCAGATCTTCTGAAAAGTGTGTTTCAAGGGTTACCTCCAGGCACCCTCCCAACCATCTCAGACAATGATAACTTTTGTTAGCTATACCTCATTGAAGAGAAAACTGAGACGCACAGAACTGAAAGGGCTGGTCTAAGAAAGGATGATAATCTCCATCTAGTGAGACTGGCTGTCACGCAAAACAGCCTCTAAAGCCCCCACTCCCAACTAATCCGCAGAGTGAGGACACAAAGCAGAGTTCATCCCCGTGTTATCATTTACTAAGTATTGTATTATTTTCCATAAGAACAGCTGGAAGCTTACTTTTGCCCCACCCTCTACCTACTGCCTTCCTGGGAAACAGAAACACTTTTTGTGTCTAAACCCAGTAGAGGAGCTTCACCTGTAGCCAAGCTCAGGGTCACTGAGAAAGAACTTCAAAGGCAGTACAGCTGGGGAAGCAAAGCACAGCTGTGATGCGACATCCACAAACCACGAACCAGACCCACAAGCAGAAGGTGGAACCCACCAACACATCTCTTCTTCAGTGGCTGCTGCAAACGTTCACCACGCACCCGCGCCCGCGCTCTGCGCCAGCCCCCGCACACGGCCAAAGGAGGCGCCGCACAAACCCTGTGGGATCGCGCAGTTCCATGGACGTGTACTCTCGAGTCGCACCTTGCGGTGGGCCAGCCGCTAGGTACCCATGGCTACTTAATTTAAATTGAAATTAAAGTGACATACAACTGAAAAACTCAGTTCCTCTGTCTCTCTCACCACACTGGAAATGCTCAATAGTCGCATGTGGCTAGTGGTCACCATGCAGAACAGGGCCCATATAGTATCACTTCTGCACTGGAGAAAGTTTCACGGGGCACTTGCATTAAAGAACTACACGGAAGAGCAACGGCCCTTCAATCAGAGAGGCAAACGCTAGCGAAGCCCCTGCGCGCAGGACACTAAGCCTCCCTATACCCCAGTTTCTAACTTCTCTGTTAAATGAATACAGTTACAGTGCTTGCTCTTGAGAGTCATTGGAAAGATTATTTTCGTTAATATAAATATTTTGAGCGCCTCCTTAGTCTAGACATACTCAACAATACTGGGTTTTGGATTATTGTCACTGACATCACTGATGATGTTATTTGTATCTCTGAAAGCATGTGATTTGGTTTTGATATAAACCCTGAAAGACCAGGATCCCCTTTCCAAGTTACAGGTGAGAACACATAGTTCTAGGAGAAGGTACCCACATAAATCAGATTCACTCGAGTGGGATATCAAAGGCACAATTCATGCCCAATGCGTGGACTCCTGCCGCCTGCTTCACCGCTCTGACACAGATCTTTGGCATTTATATACTAAATGTAATAATACATGTTATAATAAAATTTGTATAATAAAATCATATTTATTATGTAAGTAAAGTGAACAGCACAGTAAATAATAATAAGTGAAGAAAAGCACACTAGAAACAAATACTATTCAAGTTATTTATAGAAAAGAGAGTTACTCAAATTTGGCTTGGCTTTAACAGAGGTAATTGAAAGATTTTACCACCCATGTCTTTTCAACTGTACTTGCCAGTTCATGGACGAATTTCATCCAGCATATAAACATGGAGGGGCGGGTTAAATTTAGATGCCTGGGATAGATCCTCCTCAATGGAAGGCACTGGAAAGGGGTAATAAAGAGGCCCAAAGGTTCTTTCAAAGAACAGTGAAAAAACGGACCTTTTGGGTGAATAAGTCGGACTCCATGAATCTACCCTGCAATGATCTTAAACACGTTCATTGAGTAAGATGTTAGGCATTTTAAACATAGATTGAGAAACTGATATTCACCTGTAGATACAGATTTGTAACTAAGTGTTGCTTAACTTAAGATACTAAATTGGAAAGTATTGTACTTTCAGAACTTCCATACGTACTTTATTCATTCAAGTGATAATTTTGTTTGTTTCTCATAGAAAATTATTTAAATATTGTTTTAATGCTGATGCTCAACTTTCTCACATGTATATTAATGAATACAGTGAGGAATTATTGTGTGGCTATTCTAATCCTGGGACTTTATTTTATTTAGACTTATATGAATACATGTAAAAGGGAAAAAAAGAAAGAAAAAGAAGTGGAAGAAGAAGAAAAAGCAAAATGAAAGAGTAGCAATGAGTCCATAGATAGGACTGATTCTGCTACTTGTTAGCAGTGTTAACATGGCCTCGTTACTTAATGTACTGAGGCTCCGTATTCCTATGGGGATAATTTCACCTACCTCTATTTTCCTTTTTCTTTCTTTTCTTCTTTTTTTTAGTAAGGAGTATACTAGATTATAGATATGGAGCACTTCATACATTGCATATCTCATATCACATAATAAGAATTATAATATGTAACCTTTACAAAAACCTTATAAGGTAGGTATTATTATCTCTTTTTTCAGGTGAGAAACCTGAGGATCATAAATCTAAAAGAGCATGTCCAAGCTCAAAACTCTCAAAATTATGCCTAGTAAAATGGACTACTTTTACCCAGGTCTACGATATGCCTTCCATTGCCCTTAAAATAATACTAAAGGTTGCTACAAGGCAGTGTTAAAAACATTTTAATGTAATACTGAAAAAAATGATATATAAATTCTACTTTTGCAGGTAAAAAATAAAAAATGTGAAGAATAAAACCTATATGCTGATTACTCCAAATTTACATGTCTATCCTAGATCTCTACCCTGAACTCTGAACCTGCATCCAAATGTTTCCAGGTCATCTAAGCTTGAAAGTCTAATTGTCATCTCAAAATTAATATTCCTAAAACTGAACCCCTGATCTTACTGTCTTCTGACCTCTACCTCTGCTCTTGCCTTTTTCTCTCTCGCGCCCCCTGGAAAATCCATCCCTCAGTTGCTCAAGCCAACACCTGGACTCCTCTCTTTCTCTTACACTCCATATCCAATTACTCAGAATATTTTAACAAAGCTCTCATCAAAGTATATCAAGAATCCAATCACTCTATCTTTCCTAACATCTCCCTACATCTTTCCTTTAATCTGTTCTCAGTACGGAAGCCAGAACTCTCATCATTTTGAAAAAGCCAAAGTCCTTATAATAATCTATAAAGCCCTCCAATACTGAACGCTCCTTGATTAACTCTTTAGCCTCAAACTGTAGGACTGACTTCTCGCTCACTCCACTTTAATTATACTGGCCCCCACCATGTTCCATGACCAGCCCAGACATGCTCCTACTTCAGGATTCTGCATTCGCCGTTTCCTCTGCCTTGAACACCCTCCTCTCAGTTATCCGTTAAGATCAAAATCACGCCCTCTTCAAGCCTTCGTTCATACTTTCTCACTGAGCATTTCCCTCACCACCTTATAAAAAATTGCAGTCCCTTCTCCCTACACACACACTCCCTATTCCTCTTCCCAGTCTTATTTTCCTCCATAGTACATGTTAGTCCCTTGTCCCTTCTGGAAACAGGATAAGATATGATAACATAGGAAAACATAGGCTAAAACATGATATGATATTTATTCTCTATTTTCTCTTACTAAAATTTAATCTCCATGAGGGCTGAAATTTGTATCTGATCTGTTAACGCCTTTCTCCACAATGCCTAGAATATATGTGTTTAATAATTATTTGTTAAATGAATAAATGAAAGTGAATAGGCAAGGGAAAAAAGTATTACAATGATATTTTAGTCTTCTGATTTTTTCTTTTTTATATGACCAATACTTGTTTATATTTTAAATGTTATGTTTACTTACATAGTAGATTTTTCTTTTTGAGTTTCTACCACCATTCCTATAATATTTTATTTCTCTTATGTGTTGTTTTGATTTTAGGAGCTCTGCTTTTGGCAAGCAGTGATAGAATCTAAAAATGTCATTGTTTGAAAGCAAACATTTAATGGTAAATGCAGTAATAGTTAATGGTTTTCTGGTAGTGGTAGTAGCAACAACAGAGAAATCATTCCTTGAGGTCTTTTATGAATTACAGACCATGACTGATCCTTCATTTGTGTTGGTTTATTTAACCCTCAGAAAAACCTGATGGAATATCCATAATTAATAGAGAAGGAAACTGACATTCAGGGCTTTAGAAAATTGGCTCAAGGTTACAGCACCAGTAACTGAAAAGTTGGAATGTTAACGCCAACGATTCCTTATCCACATAGTTCACAGCATCTGTATTTCCAAACATTAAGGTACAATATATTGAAAATGATTTAGTCTGTTCAATACATACTTATTAACACAACTGACTATGGTATGGATTAAACATAATCAGAAGGATTAGTTTTTCTATATACTTAACTACAGCAAAGTTTTAAAAATAATTCTCAGCTCTCAAGCGAACTCCTCTCCTTTGATTTAACAACACGTTATTCTTTGTGTGTCTGTATTTTTTTTTTCTGTTGCTAAAGGTCTTGTAGGATAAACAAGTGACTCTTTACACAGCCTGACTTACTTTCTCAACACTGATCACGCTACCTTGAAAAGGGCTCATAACCACTCCTTACTTTTCTGTAGGTATGTTTTCTGGACTCCTCGGGGGAGGTTTTGAAATTCTGACACTTCAAGAAAGTGCAGTGTGTTTACCCCAAAATATTATTTGTTGGGGAGGCTGAGGACTTTTTTATTTACTTATGGACACAGCATGGTTTATAGACTCACAGAGTGAGGAAATGGAAAAAGAACATAAAAACAAAATCGAAACAAGCTAGTTGGTAAAATAACTTCAGTTTGCAAAAAAAAAAAAAAAAAGGGAGAAGAAGATGATGGGGAAATATTGAGAAAGAACACACCTTTGGAATTAATCAGTGCTTAGGGGAAATGATATTTTTGAAGCATCTATTGTGTACCAACCTTGCATAAAGTGCCTATGTATCTTTTATAGCATCTCTTTGCAGCAAATCACCAATACAGTTGTTATCCCCACATTAAAAGAAATTTTTTAAGGTGAAACATTGATATTGAAAGAGTTAAAATAACTTATTCAAAATCAACTAACTAAAATGCCTTCATTTTGAAAGTCATGAGCTTCCAGGTTCAAGGACAGGAAAATAAATCAGCAGAATGCTGAAGGTAAGGACCCTGTTTACTAGAATGTGGTTACAATTGCCCTCTTTTTCAAATACTCCGTAGGTTGTTCTCCTTTGTGCCCTCCCTACCCTAGGCATATTATAATCATGCTATTTTTTAGGATATTGGAAGTTTAGGAAGCCTTTAAAAAGTGATCCTAATGAAATCCTGCTCTTGCTGATCACATATTTACCATTGCTTAATAATGAAAATCTTTCTATTAAATATCTATCTGTCATATTTATTTTGCTAAAATTCTCTAAAATGTAAGCTAAGGCCAAGATGGAGTGAAGGGTTCACTAAAAACAACAAACACAACTAACAGACAAAAATCAATGGAATGTATCTGTCATATTAGGCAGCACCGGACAGTGACACCTGAGACAGGTGAACTCTGTGATTGCCCCCAGGGTTATGACCTCGGGTGTCTAGACTGCATCCCTGAGAGAGAAGAGCCTGGCAGCACCCAGCAACCTCACTGAGCTGGGTCCATCTGAGAGTCGGGAGAGGGTGGTGGAAGGCCTAAAACAAAGACGCAGTGTCGTGTGCTGCCTTCAGACCTGGTGAATCCAAGCGGGCCCTTCATGGTATAACCACAAGTTACCCTCCCACTTCTGCTCCCCTAGATGAGGTACTTCAGCCAACAGCCCCCCTCAGCAAGGGGATCAGGCAGAATTTTATATAGTTTTTCCATGAGTAGTGAATTTCAGTTTCCCGGCAGCTCAGGAAATTATTGTACGAGACAATCAGAGCCTCCTGCAGAAACTGGGGGTCACTAAACCTTTTTAATACTACAAATCCGGCCTCCCATGGCCCCTGGTTTTTCACTCCATTCCCGAGTGCCACCTTCATGTGGCATACTGTGCTCTCCTCCTACAGACTGGGAGTATATATGACTAACAATATGTGACTATGGGCAATTTCATTTGTCCTGTGTTGGGGGACGTGTGTTTGGTTATCCTTAAAACTCCAGGGTGAAATTTCCCTTCTCATTGATGGGATGAATAGGAGGTATTTAAAAGACGAAGAGCAAGATGAGAAAGGTTTTCAGGTCAAAACACTGGAAACACATGATTTGCACAGGAAAAAAAAAAAATTAGTGTGAGATCCACCAAGCATTTCCTCAAGTCTTCAACTTGTTACTTAGAGAAACTTATTAAGGGCAGAGAAAGAATCATGTAACCAGAAATGAAAAATCTCACATTTCACAATAAATCAGGTAAATAACTTAGAAAACTCAATAGGATATTAGTAGTGGGACAAAATTCCAGGGAGATTAGTCTAATGTAACACTACTTTGCATAGCTTAGAAGTGACCTCAAAAGGCAACAAGAAAATTAAAAGTCACAATGTTTGAGAGTCCATCAAAACCTACCAGTTAAGGAAAGAATCAAAAGCATGACCCATAAAGAAAAGAAAAACCAATTTATAGAAACAGGCTGAGAAACAATCCAGATAACAGAATTACTAAACGAAACATTAGAACTGCTATGACTATATTTCTATATGTTCAAGAAGGGAAAATATTAAGCATGTTAAGTAGAAAAATAAATAATATTAAAAAGCTGAACTTCTAGATGTGAACACTATAATATCTGATTTAAAAAAAAAAAACCATTGGTTTGCATTAACCTCAGAGTAGACCCTTCAGAAGAAAAAAACTGGTGAACCTGAAGACAAAGCAACAGAATTTGTTCAAAATAGAACACAGAGAGACAAAAGACTGGAGGGAAAAAATGAATCTATCATCAATCAGCTATCCAACAGCTTCAAGTGGACTACCATATGTGCAGCTGCAGTCAAGGAAAAATAATTTGGAGAGGGAGGTAGATCAAAGAAAAATGATTGAGAAAATAATGACTGAATTTTTTCCA
The DNA here is from genome assembly GCF_021234165.1 of Pteronotus mesoamericanus. Taxonomy (NCBI): domain Eukaryota; kingdom Metazoa; phylum Chordata; class Mammalia; order Chiroptera; family Mormoopidae; genus Pteronotus; species Pteronotus mesoamericanus. The sequence goes on from NW_026555189.1 coordinate 17,862,964, forward strand.
AATTTCATAAGAATTATAACCCCAGATCCAAGAAGCTCAATAAATCCAAAACACAAGCAACATGAAGAAAACAACACAAAAACAATCTTAAGTTGCAAAAAATATATATGGTAAAGAAAAAGTCTTAAAAGCAGCTGGAGAAAGATCTGTTTTAAACCAAAGCAAGAAGAATAATAGACTTCTCTATCTCTGAATCTGTTTCTATTTTTTCGTTAGTTTATTTTGTTTATTAACTTCCACATATGCGTGAAAAAGGTGAAGAGATTAAAAGAAAACCCACCTCATAGACACAACAACGGCATGGTGATTTCCAGAGGGAAAGAGGGGTAGGGGCAGGTAGAAGAGGTCAAAGGGGAGATAAAGGGTGATGGTAGAAGACTTGACTTGGGGCGGGGAACACACAATATATATACAGATGATGGATTATAGAATTGTACACCTTGAACTTTTATTAACCAATGTCACCCCGATAAATTCAGTAAATTTAATTTTCAAAAAAGAATAATAGATTTCTCATCAAAAATAATGCAAGTCAGAAGAGAATGGAGCAACAACTTTACTAAAAGAAAACATTGTCAATCTATACGTTACAGCATAGTAAAATAAGCCTCCAAAAATGAAGACGAACTAAAGACTTCCTTGGATATATAAATGACTCAAGAATAGATCACCAGCAGACCTATGCTAAAAAAAAAAAAAAGCTAAAGAACATTTTCATTCAAAAGGAAAATTATACCAGATGGAAATATGTATCTATACACAAAGTAATTAAGAGCAATCAAAAGTATTAAAAATGTGAGTAATTATAATATATTTTCCTCTGCCTTTTATCTCCATAAAATTAATTGAATGTCTACAGTAAAAAATAACAAGGCATTGTGAGGCTTATAATATATTCAGAAGTTAAATGTATGGCAACAGTATTGCAAAGGCCAGTAGGGGGAGAGAAGGTAATAAAGTATGTGTTCTTATAGTCTATGGTATACATGAAGTCAAATAATATTACTTAAGTTATAAGTTAAAGGGTATGAATTAGGGGAGAAATGAAAGTTTTTCCTTTATTGTGCCCCTACACTTTCTACTTTCCTGATTTATAATGTAGTCTTTTCCTTCAATCATACACAAGGATGGTATTCTGTAGACCCAATCTAAATTCCACTTTCTGTTATAAATTGATAAGCCAGTTCTAATAAAATGAAAGGCTCATTAAGCTGTACAGTGTACATGACTGAAGGCATGAAACAAAACTGCATTTATCCATATTTGAAATTTTTCTTGTTATTGCTTTTATTGATTTAGAAGCTCAATTTGATTTTTTTTATCTGCCTATACATTTCTCATCAAAATCTTTTTGGAATACTCATGAAAATTCTGTTTTAATGATATACTTCCTTCTGTTTTTAAATCTAAAGACAAAAGCATATCATTCTGATAAACAGACAACTCAATTAACTCTTTGAACTTTTTAAATACAGCTACGTGTTCAATGTTACCACTGAAGTTGATCTGTTTGGGGTTTTTAAATCCAAAAAGAAGTGCTTATGACGAAACCACCCAGTATGCTCTTGTTCATTTCCTCAAAATTGACAGAAATTACGTTTATTATTACTTCTCAAAAGAAGGAAATTTACTATTCTCTTATGACTAGCTACAGAAATAAGATAGAAAAGCCTTCTAACTCTTTTTTTGCTTTAGAGTTTATATTGCCTGTACTGCACCAATGCCCATTCCAGTAAAATATAACAAAACTTTCAATAATGGAGCCTTAGCATACAAACATATAAAATAAGCCTCAGGTATACATGTTTTGGAAAAAAGAAAAAAATAGCTATTTCAGGGAGAAAATGACAAAAGAAGGAATCTATCTCTTTCCATCCTTTCATCCAGTTTATTGGGTTCCAAGTATGTGTCTATGTCTGTCCCAGGTTCAAAATACGATCTCCTTATGGTCAGGCTATTTACTGTGACCATCACTGTCCCCACCTCCAAACAATTCTAATGACATTTGATTGCCTGAATTAAATATAAATTATTTTTCTTAGAATAAATCTTTAAAAATTGCTAAAATATAATCTAGGTATTGAGACTAACAATAAATATTAGTAATATTAAAATAACTCAATGACTTTTGATAGAGGTTTAAATAAATACAGATTCTGAGGTTTATTCACAGACAGCTATTAGACATCACTTTGGAATTTACCTTCCTATAATGAGAAAACTCATTGAGATCCTTAGGAAGAAATTGCAGTAATCTTTACCTGGTTTTCTCCCTACATGTATTTTAAGATGGAATTGCAGAAAATAAAGAAATGTTGTCTGAACCAGAGGCTGAGCATTTTTAGTTTAAAATTTATTATAGGTGGCTTCTACAAAACAAAACTGTAACTATATGATAAAGGAAAGAAAAATACTTATACTGTAAAGCCATTTAACCCCTCCTTCTGCAACAAACACAGATATCTACATTTTCAGTGTTTTAAGTGTTTTTTTAAACAGGTTGAATGAACAAGACAGTTAACTTAGGCACAGTAGTCAATACAATCCCAGAATAGAAGTATTGAATTTTTCCCGATGAAATCACCATTGACCTGACAAACCTCATCTTGCTCCTAAAAATACACATCTTCTGAGCTAAAATATGATCTGATTTATTTAATTATTATCTAGTAAATATGTTATTAAAATTTGCATTCTAATTAAAGATAACAACAACCAAAAAAACAACTAATCCAAAGACCTCAGGCTGGTGTCCGGGATGATTTCAAAAAGTACTAAAGTGAAATACGAACAGACAAACCAAAGAAAGGAATTTACATAACAAATTCCATAGACCAAATGAAGATAAAAAAAGATGAAAATTAAAATTTTAAAAAGGTACTTTCCCCTAATTTAATAATATTTTAAAAAATCCGAGTTGTGACTAGTGTGCTAGCTTCTGGGGCCTAGCAAATTCCTTATTTATTACTTTATTTTGTTAAGAACAGCATACATTTCTAGAAGCCTCACATAAAGCAATGCAAGGGGGCCGGATGGGCCCAGGAAGGCCCGGGTAGAGCAGGTGAGAGACATGCTATAAACACAGATTCTAGAAGGGTGACCCTGCACTTGCTTGAGAGCATTGGAAGACTGTGCCTTCAACAACAAAGACAGAATCATCCAGATCAACTGATTGTAGGTGTGATCACCAAACTAGCACCGCACTGCGCATTGGTAGGCTGTGTGAAATTAATATTTGAGCATGAACTTCATGTATGCATGTGTATTATGGCTGTGTATGTATGTTTACATGCATGCATATATATGTATTTGTGTGTGTGTGTGTGTACATATACACCATTATGTGCATAGATACCCACATATACGTATATATGTGTGTATTCAGTCTGGGGTAAAGGATTAGGTAAAACATCTAAATTTAGGTAATTCTTGATTCAACTACATAGAAAATCCTCACAAACACTGCACGTGCTTAGTATTATATATCCAAAGATTATGAGGGGTAAGCATTTATTGGCCATTGAACTACTTTTCAGGTGAATCATTCGACCCAGCTAATGTTAATTAGTCCGTTTCTGTGCAGAGCTCTTATATTTGCTCTGCCCTCTGAAACACCCTTTGCCACCGAATGCTGTGGAAGTCATTCAGGTGCATTTCGCAAGTTTTCTCTCGCCACCCTGTTTAGAGACCCCAGCAGCATTCTGCTCCAGGCACTTTCTCACGTGACTCTAATTTATCTAGTTCATAGTACTCAACACTATGTAAAAATACCGCAAACATACAAACAAAAGAAAAATAATTCTTTCTTTGCTGAACTGACCTGGCTTCATCCAGAATGTAGCCTTTTTCAGAGCAGGGATTTTTACAATTTTATTGAATAGATTCTCTCTACTCAGCTCCTTTTAGGTGGCTAATAAATGTTGATTGAATGATACACTCAGAATTTAGGGCAAGTTTATTACAACATAAATTTTCTCAAGTATAACTAAAAACATTTGTTGAGATCAAATGTGCCCAAATGTGTCATAAGATTCATGAAATGCTTTACTTTGTGCTAACCTGACCGTGACTGTAGGCAGTAGACTGAGTAGGATGTAGAGCAGATTTCAAAAGGATCATTTTTTTTTCCTCAATAACAAACGGAGAAGAACCATTAGCCAGTGGTGTCAAGAAATTAGTGCCCAGATCCAAAATAAACTCTTCTTATTCTGATCTGGTCTTCCCTCTTCTTTCCAATGTGTCCCAAGGCATTATGTCACCCAGGGGTGCCCTACACTTGGTTTCTTTCATGTTTCAGAAACCTTGCTAGCATTGCTTAAGCCCGATTTTACAATTGATCCAAATATTCTTCAAGTTTCAAAAGTTTATCAATGGACTATTAGCCCAATTTGCTCTACCAGTGTACTTGATCACTCACTACTATATATTCTTTCTATCAAACCTAGTGATTTTCAACTCTTCCTGCACATTAGAATCAACTGGGGAGCTTTTAAAACTAATATTGCCTGAGCCCCATCTCAGACCATTAAATCGGAATCTATGAGGGCGGGGCTGCACTGTCAAAACTCCCTAGGCAATTATAATGCGCAGCCGAGGTTTAGACCAACTGCTTTAAACTGAATGTCGTGCTCAGCATTTCCCTTCTCTCTGTCATGCTATAGTGATCATAATGTGGATATTCTACTCCTCTGGTGACAATTGCCATTTCCAAAGTAAATCTCAGCCACTAAAGAGGGCCCCACAGTGAAGAAACATAAATACCGTGATATGCCAGATACATAAGTATGTACGTGTGAGGTATGACCCACGTCAAGGCGTTTTCTTTTCTAACAGTTTACTAATACAGCCATGTGTCTCACACGTTCCCATACCCACCCATTCGTGCATAACTCTGGGTCACTAGAGATGATGAGCTTCTGACAAGGGCTACCTCACATCTTTTCAAGTAAGACGTGGAAAAAAAAGTTCAAAAAGGCCTCTTCCAAAAATGGTCCCAGGAGGTTTCTATAGATGATTTCATGAAAGAGGCTTGAATGGAGATGCTTCATTACAATGGAGCAAAGTTTGCCTAATATCTTAATGGGTGGAGAATATTTCACGGCAATCAGTAGCCGGTCTGTATCCTCTCAGCTTTTCTGTTAGAAAAACATTTTTATGATCGAGACATTTCTTCTTATAATCCCCTGTTACTATTGGAATAGCAATAGGTAAAGTGTTTTTAAATGTATTAATATCATTGCCAATATAAAATATACGTGTATGTATTCAAGGTGAAAATGTAATTGTAATACAATTGTATTTACAATGCAATTGTAATACAAAACAAATTTAAAAAGTTTTGAAATAGTGACACTAAGAGAAAACTATTATAATAATAAAGACCATTTAACCATCCCCCGTCCTAATTCCCTTCCCTGAGGGGAGCCTAGAAAAACTCAGGGCATGTGTTTCCGGAAAACAAATACATACATATAATTGCTGTGAGTGTTTTGAACATAGTTTTATTCTGTTTGCTTGTTTTTCTGGGGGTTTTTTAAGCTCTTTTCTCATTTGCCGTAAGTGACTTCTGTCACTTCAGCGCCCCGATGCCGACAGGCCCTTGCCTCTGGGCCCTCCTAGCGCTTAGTGACGGAGCGTTAGAAGCTGCCAGACAGCGCGCCAGAAGAGCCTAACTTGCAATGGGACACCAACCAGAAACTGTAAACCGCTTCACCTCTTTACTTCATTCAGTATTGCCCTGCATGGTTTTCATGGGTCACGCATTGCTGCCAGGATGGGAGGGCAGGTGTCCATGGCGAGGAGAAAGGAAAACAAGATAAATGAACGTTCTTTGGAGCTGGAACTAAACTGCCTTGATCTGTCCGAGTTGTTGTTTTCCGAAATTGCCTGAGCAAGATCACACGCTGCCTCCTCCCTGTTACTCTATAGGGTAAAAAAGACCTGCTCTAGGAACTGGGGCCGAGGGGGATGAAGGCGTGATAACCCTCAGGCCAGCGACGCAAGGAGGCGCGGTTTCTGAGTGTGCGGGCCACGAACCAGCTGTAGAACAGGAGCACGCGATGCGTGCTTAACGCGTGCAGGGCCCACCTGCGGGCACCTGATCCCGGACTTCCAGCCTCCACGACTGTCCTGGTTCAAGGTGCCCCCGCGAGCGACCCCTGGACTCACCTCCCCAGCACACGTCCAATCTGAAGTTACCTGTGAACAACTTCCTCTGAAAACACCTAATAACCGAGCAGGGGCTACACACCCCGCGAAAGAGAGAAGACCCACTTCTCCCCGGCCCACCCCACTCCACCCTGGCACAGCGACTCAGTCTGGAGGAAGCTGAAAACACTGAGAGTCTCCCTGAGGAGCCAAGGCTTTGAGCCCCACAATGGGCACCCCAGCTTTTAAGACGTGCCCCAAAAGCCTAGTCCCTAGAACATCTAGATTTGAAAAGCAACTGGGCCCCTGTCTGGAGACTCCCAAGGCTAATACAATGAACTGGGAAACGGCTGTCCAGGGCCTGGTGGGCGGACTTACCGGCCAGGGCTCAGCTCGGAGGCAGCAGGCCTAGGGGGTGCAGAAGTTACAGGAACGAGGCTCGTTTGCTGACCTTAAAGTGACTGCGTCGGCCTGAGAGGCAGGCATCTAACTGAATGCACATCCAGCCGAGTCTTTAAATTCTCCCCCAGCCTCCACCCTGGGCTCCCAGGGCCCCGCGCAGGCGCCTTCCATCCTGGGAGCCCCACGCCGAGGTCCTAAATAGGCAATTTATTGACTGTCAGCCCTAGTCAACAGCAAAGGAAGGCCTCCCTTTACTGGCCTCAAAGCTTCAAGGCTTCAGCAACGGTACTTAAAACTATTTGCTGTCTTGTTAAGTCTAGAGGGACTGAAAAAGAATGATTTGAATAATTATAAATATCATAAGGAACTGATTTCTATAAGTTCTGCAGGAAGAACAAAGTTTACTTGGTATTTTAAATCTAATTGTAGGAATTGGGTAAATGTGGAGTTAGCACAGGTGTTTTCCATTTTTCTGGTGTATTTGATCATCTAGGAGGGACCCACAGAATGTTTCCCAGAATGTTTCTCAGACTTGTATGACTGGAACCTTTGTTCTCGTCACTTTGAGAAAGGTCGGGCCGTGTTGACAGGGCAGCCTCCGATGCGGCTTGGTCAGATCCCGGACCGGAGACACTCCTGGTTCCCTCACATCGCCCAGGGAGCCCTGCCCGCTGTTCCCGGAATGGACCGCCAGCAAGATTCAAGAACCTTCTTCCAAGGGGGGAGCTGCTTTTTCCTAAATGCAAATTGCTACTCTGCGTTGTTCATTTTATTAACCTATGTCACTCCAATAAATTTAATAAAAAATAATAAAACACTTGAAATTAAAAAAATATATATATATATATTTTTTTTTTTTTGCTCTCTATTCCCCAAAAGAATGTCTTGTTTCTGTGCCCTTGGATGAATCACGTCCCCCCCCCCCCCCTGCTGCTCTAACCCACTTGCCTCCCATGCCGACCCCACTCCCACCTCCTCTTGCTGGTGCCCTGGCCAGTGGTCCTCTCCGCCCTCCTATTTGGACCACCTTCCTGCCCCCCACCTGCTGCCCCGGCCCTCCTGAGGGGCCCAGGTTCTCCTGACCCATCCTCTCAGCAGGGACAGGCAGTACGTAGTGCTCCAGAACTTGGCTACCACGTCTGTCACGAGCCAGGGCGTGTTTGGGCCCGACCTAAAGGACCCTCCATCAGACCCACCCGCCTCACCCAGATCAAGACCCTGAAGCCCAAAGTGCTGACCAACCTGGCAAGGGAATCCTACTGTCCTATGGGCATCCCAGACCTATACTGGCAGCATGGACAAGGACTTGTGACAGCCACCATCCAGGCCGGTGGACGCTGTGCCACTAACAAAACCCGAGTCTGCGACACCTGCCCTAATGGTTTGCTGCAGCTACTGCCCCACTGTGAGGAGCTTGTGGTTGCAGCTTCTGTGTTGCCATGAAGCTACTGTATATGTGGCCGGCACAGAGAGCTCATCACACATTTGGCAAAGCTCACAGAAAACATCCAAGTGTCAATGGCCCAAGCCAGCATCCTGTGGCTCAGCAGTGAGTACTACGAGCCTGTCCCCAAGATTGCACTATTGATCCCCCCAAAATGGCCAAGCCCTTCACAGCAGAGGAGGTCTTCCACCTGGCAGCCAAGCCCTACCTGATCAGCACTAAGCAGACCAAGCTGCTGACCCAGTATGGGCTGTCTGGCCAAGTACCATCGGGCTGTGATATCCGGCCTACTTCACCTGGCAGCTTATCACCCCTTCTGAGCAGGGCGAGGCCCTCAGCCCCAGTCTTGAAGTCACCCTTAAAAGGCCGGGACCACTTCCAGCTGCACTCACTGTCCTACCTGCTCAATGCCGAGGTCTCTGGCTACCAGGAGCTCCCAGGCTGGCCAGAGGAAGCACGACGTGGATATAAGTGAACAGACTAAGGGCTCACATTTCACAAAGAGGAAGGGGAGGAGAAACCCAGCTTGAGGGTGAGGGGCAAGAGAGGAGCACTGAGAGTGAACAGAGTGAGGAGGCAGGTCGGAAGGGGCAGGGGAAGAACTTCCAGAGGCACAAGGAGAAGGCCTGACCTCAGACGCAGGCAACAGTTCCAGTGATAGCTCACAGAGTCGGAGGGGCAAGCACGTGGAAACTGCCTTCCGGATGAACTAAACACCTCCCAGCAGCAAAAGTGGCCCTGCCGCCTAGAAGATCTCCCTGCCTGACTTAGAAAACTTGACCCCGCCCAGTGTCCAGCCTGGATATCCCTCCCTGGGTGTGTCCAGCAGTCTGGCTGCTGACCTAGAGAGCGTGACACTGACAGACCCCCTGCAGGTGACCTCCTGCTGAGTCCCATGTGGAGTGTTGGGAGGCAGGGGCTGCTGAACCTGCGGCTGGTGAGGGGCTGGCTGTGCACTCCACCGTCACGTTCTCCACGGACCCCCACGTGGTGTCGTGCACCTCCACTTCTCCAACAACTCTGCTACCCTCATCAGGGGCCTGCATGTCGGTCCCCCTTGCCTGCCTGCTGGCATGAGCATCCCGGAATTTCCTGAAAGAGTCCCTGGCACCCAGAGAATCTGCCCCTGCTGTGACGGGCATTGATTTCTGTGACTCGGCCTAGGCAGCTGTCTCCCCCTAACCTAGCTGTGCCCCCAAACCTAACAGTTCTCTGTTTCTATTCAGCCACCCACTGGAGAGCTGACGGCCCCTTTGTTCACGAGCAGGGGCTAAAGAAGGAACATGGACAGCTAGTGATGGGAACGAGATCACAGATACTTGTCAGAGTGACCACACTGTTGTGCACAAAGTGACTGTCACTGCCAATTTGGGCCATGTCCCTTTGTGGGACAGCTGATGAGAACAGGCGTACAGGGGGACCCTGACCAGGGGAAGCCTGGGCCTGCTGACTCCGGATGCCCGGCGCACTGGCACTGCCCATCAACAGTAAGACGGTGGTGATGGGCACCCACCTGGTGGCAAAGAGCATGGTACAGGCCCTGACCCAGTGACTCCCAAGCCCTGTGACCTCAATGACCCCACCTGTCCCTCCCTCATGCATCTGGGCTGTTAGCTCCCCTTTCTTTCTTTCCCTCCCTCGTCACACTCCGCATGTCTGAGAGCATCCAGAAGTGCCCCCTCTGGTCATTACCAGTCTCTCCCCGGGGACCCCTCAGGGACCTTTGCACAGGGAGATGGCAGCTGCTCCCTTCAGCCCTCCCAGCTCCTATAGCTGTACATACAGCAAAATCTCAATAAAATGTCTTCTTCCTAATATAGCAGTACCTTGGTACTTGTCGTTAATTTGTTCTGAACTCATGATGAGTGCCAAAAGCAACAAGTACCAAATGATGAAGCGTTTTCTCTTGCAGTGTGGTGTCATGTCTCATACAAGTTCTAGCTAGAGCAATGAATCCCGAGCAAGCGTCGAGTGCTGAAACATTTTTTTCTCGTCAAAATGCGACAAGTGCAGTGTTTGACAAACTCTGAAGCTGATGAGTACTGAGGTATGATGGTACATACGTTAGGCACATATTATGCATATGACAGATGTTAACTAAATTTAATGGGATTATTTTGCAATATATACAAATACCAAATCATTACACTGTATACCTGAAACGAATATATGTTAGTTACAACTCAATTAAAATAAATAGAGAGGGAGAGAGATGAGTGAATAAATCAATAAAATGTGTAGTTTGGGGCTCTAGTTCAGGAACATTACATGAGAATATCTGGGAGTGTCTAGAAATCTTCATTTTAAAAGTGTCCAAGATGATTTTAAAGCACAAAAGTTAAAAACAGCTAAGGTACGACTTAGATACCTCTTGGTTTAGCTGGCCCTGTTTCTGCCCTGGCTCTTCTGTGTCACACCAGCCCTTCAGAAGGGACCTTGGTGAACTGAGAATGAGGTGCCAAAAGAAACGACTTACAAGCAAATGAACTGAAATCTCTGTAGCCTGCTCATTTTATAGTTGATAACGATCAACGGAATGAATATCTACTGAAACACAATCCAAGAGAAGCTATTCTGAAAACTCAAGGAAGAGTGGAATTTCTGACTTAAGGGGTTGAAAATCTGATAAGAGACAAAGCTACATATAAAAGTTATGTGAAGAGAAAAAAATCTAAGCATCCTAATTACTTGGGTAATTGTCTTGACTTTTACCTCTACTTGACGACAGATATAAAAACTCTGAATAAAGTCTTCTAACCTCTAGTCTAGGTTTTCCATTAAATATTCTAAGTGCATAACCATAATATAGTCTAGATTTTCTAGTTTCTAGTCTAGGAATTTCTTTTATCTACATAGAACATTTTGTATTCTGAAATTTCAAGGTATGTCTAGTTGCAAATAACCTGAATCATTTTCTCAAATTATTAAAATATTTTTAAAATTCTATCACTTGGAAATCTTCTACTGCTTTTGCACTTGAAAGTAATTCAAGGCAGCTGTTATTTTATTTCTTTCTTCTTTTACTAATTCTAAATCATAAATTGAGATACTCTATATCCTGGAATACTAAAGACAGTTGAAACTTGGACCCTGTTCTCACAGACCACAGCATAAGAGATAGACAAATATATAAACGATTGTGGGCCTTAGTTGGCGGGGGGGCGGAGGTGATGTTCACACTATAGACTATGTCTTGTCCCCTTTGCTTGGCAGATAACGATGATTTTAGAATCCATGAAGAGAAGTGACTACACAGAAGACAGTTCTGTATAAGTTGGGTAGAGAGGGAGCACACATTTTATACCAGCGAGGATATGAGTAGACAGCAGATAAGGCAAGAAATCTTATTTTAGCAATGGGGAGGAAAAGGGCCTGTAATGATCCACTCAGTGAAAAGAATGAGCTCCTTAAATAGTCACTATTTGACACGCTTTTTCCATTTGATAACTAAATTAATTGTGACACAAGAGGATTTGGGGCATGGGCGAGGGAAGGAAGAAGAGTTCTTAACACAGAACAAAAATAGGGCTGGAGGACAGAGTGGCCTTGCCCACCCACGAGAGACATGTCATTTGCGAACAAAAGTGCCCATCAAAGAATTCTCAGCATGGAATCCTGGGAGGCCTTCGTTTGTCACCCAGGCTCCTTCTCCTAGCTGTGGCAGGAGCCTCAGATGCTAATTGCCACCATGAGTCTCTAGATTTACACACTGAACACTATGACATAATCCTGGAGAAAGATAAGGAGATTGGGGAAGACAGATCTCTTCAGTCTCGCTGTGAGAGTAGAGAGAAGCGAACCCAAAGCAAACCTGACAACTTTCCCTTTAATTGATTTAAATTAGGAATTCCTCCAACTTCCAAACTGTTTTCTAATTAAGTTCGATATGAATGATGGCCCATGTTGTAGCTGGTTGAAAGGTGAGTTTTCTCAAATAATAATGATGCAGGAATGTGATCGAGTTTTGTGGAGAAGTGATCCATACTATTCACATGACATCTTTCAACATTTTGGGGGGCGGTGGTGATTAGCTTATTTTAGGTTTTAATAAAACAATAAATCCCACTCAAAAAAGAAAACCTCCCAAACACTAAGGCTCATCTTTAAAATAACTTTAATGAGATTTATTTTTATTCATTTAAAAAATTTATATGTGCTCATGAAAAAGTATTTGGCATATAGAAAATGGAAAAATGGGGGAAAAGAACACCCATAATATCAGATATAGTCACGGATAGAAGTTAACCTTTGCAGTATACTTCTCACATGCTTCAGATTTTAACCTGTACATAATTTTAGGATCATACTAAATACTGTGTCTATAAAGTATCTTATCTTTTCACGTAATATAAAGCAAACCTGTTTCCATGAAATTACAATATTTGAAAAGATAAATTTAATTCTTGCATCTTATTTCTTCATACAAATCACGCATAATTTGTACATTTCTCTCCTTTCAATCATAAGTGCCATTCTCAAAGTGTTCAGCATTTTGAATAATAATGTGTATATTAATGTGGATATTTTAACTTTATACTGTTTTTTATTTTTTATTTGTTGACTTCGCAGAATGACTTTTCAGCTCACATTAAAATGGAAATATACTAAGACTCAAAATAAATTTGAAGTATAAATATAACATGAGATATTAGTAATAATAATATTTTTCCCTGCTAGAAAAGTGGATAAATGGAATACATTTCTCATTCTCTCTCTCTCTCTCTCAGAGTCCTTTCATATATGTATTGTTCCATGAAGGATTTTTATTTTTATTTACTTTCGACCTTCTGACCTTAGTTTCCTTGATTATAAAATAAGGTCAGTATTTCCTATGGCAATGCATCTTTGTGTGGGTTACAAGATAATTATATGTAAATTAAATATCATAATGCCTAGCATTTTGTAGATGCTCATTAAAATGTATTTCTATCAGGTCACCTTTCTCTTAATTGGTACAAATTATGCATAGCATAATCTATAATTTCTCAGTCGGGGCAACAGAACCATCAACTGTTTTAGCATTTGAAAGGAAATGGCAAAACTTAAGAAAGTCTCCATCTTGAAAGCTTAAAAGGGATCGATCGATTTATTTTCCTCAACAATGCCCCACTTTTTAGAGAGGATCAATTTAGTGAGAGTCAGAAAAGAATCTTCTGATCATTGTTGAAGGGAAGTGTTAGCTATACTTTTTAAACATGTGGCTGGCAGAGAGAATAGGGAATGACATTTTAGTCCACACCTTGGAACAAAATGGAACGTATGAGGAAAATGCAGAGGGACCTTTGAAGGGTGTCTCACAAATCAAGCCTTTGTTAGGTATATACCTGACTGTGAAGCTGTCGGGATTTGTTTAGCTAATGACTCTAACTTGTTAAAATTTTAACCGAGGCTACTTTTGCTGCATTTCAAAGACTTCATAGTATTCCTTTTATTATTTGTTTCCTGTGTTTTTGCAAGATGATTCTGCGTGAATATTTATCATTTAGTGACATAAGGGCATTTATTCACTGCTGACCCTCCATTCTGCACCCCAGTGTAGCTGTCTGTTCCCACTGTAGCAGCCTGACTCTGGCCTCTATTACTTGGAGTTCGTAACTTCTTCCAGGATGAGTAAAGTGCACAGGTATTGAGGAAATGAACTGGAGGTAAAGAGAAGAGAATATCCTTTGTCAGTTGGGAGAATGTGGTGAAGTTGTTGAAATTGTTGAACATTTATGGAAGCACTGTGCTTAGAAGTTTGGTTATATTATCTTATTCAGTATCCATTGTAGTTTTACAAGTAGTAATTATTTTCATATCCATTTTGCAGATGAGGAAACTGAGCCTTAATAAAGTTAACTAACTGAATAAATCGACACCACTGATATGTTTCCAGTAAACCCTGGCTATTCTTTGAAAATAGTGGCTATGAGACAGCTTTATAAAGTTTCATGAAACAATTTGCAAGGTTCTCGGATTTTCATTTTATAGATGACACACCAAAACTCAGGGAAGTTAATTAACTTCCTTCAGTTCATGTAACTAAGTAACCTAAATGGATTTCATCACAGATATCTAAATTTGATCTTAAATCTATCCCATAGTTCTTGACTCTATAACGTATCTTTATGGTCTTATCTGTTACTGGATATTGTAAGTGATATAAAAATAATATAATTTGGTCCTTTCCCTCAACATGTTTATTCTTATCAGAAGGAATAAATTTGATATTAAAAATGTCTAATATAGCCCTGGCTGGTATGGCTTAGTGGATTGAGTACCAGCTTGCAAACCAAAGGGTTGCTGGTTTGATTCCCAGTCAGGGCACAGGCCTGGGTTGTGGGCCAGGTCCCCAGTAGGGGGTGCACAAGAGGCAACCACACATTGATATTTATCTCCCTCTCTTCCCTCTCTTCCTCCCTTCCCATCTATCTAAAAATAAATAAATAAAATCTTTTTTAAAAATGTCTAATATATAGAGAGATAATGGTCACCAAATAAAAACAACAGAAAACTAGGAGATAGGATGGGCGGGGAAGGATTTGAAAGAACTGGGTAAGAACTGGATTGGTCTGCAGCCACTACTCTAAAAGATGACGTTCTTAGTTTGACCCACAGGGGTACAACACAGCTTGAACACTTTGTCCTCCACCTATTAAGAGATTTGTGTAATGTGGATAATACCTGTTCTGAAATTTACCTTAGGCTTATTTTTTTTTTAATGACTTGCTGAAAATTTTCAGCGTAAAAGAAAACAAAAATAACCATGATGGGTCTTCATGTGTTTGATATTTTTAATTACTTGGAAGAATATTTAAAATAATTTGCATATTATATCTCTTTCAATAAAGAAGCTAGTTTTTGAAAAAAATGTTAATTACATGATAACTCTAAGAAATGCAGTTTGAATGATCCCCTAATTGTTAATAGGATTTTACTTTCCTGATTATACTAACTTGCATTTTTGAAAGGATAAAATTTGGGGAGTTTTTCAGACCTGTTTAATCTCTGTCTCTTCAACTTGCTTGCTCTGTCTGTAAATCTTCTGAAACTATTTTTCACTTGCGAAAAAAGAAGGCTTTTGATTCTGGGGATTAATGGGAAAAATACAATTATATATAAAAAGTAGGCTGGTTTCTAATACCTAGCAGACACTTAGCTAATGTTTAGTTCCTCTTCTTTAGGCAAAATGCCTGCTATCAGGCCTCGGGTGGGATGGATGTCCAAAATCATAGCCCTCCTAAGTCTCCCACTATTAATAGATAAGGTAATAGACAACAAATTGTGTATATTTCTTCAGTTGTTGCAGCTTTGATTTCAAAGCAGAGGTGGAAGCACTCTTCCCCTTCCTGACCTCATTATCATCATGACAATGACAAAAAAAATTTCCTCATCCTCTCCTCACAGTCAGTTGTGAACTGTAAGAAATGCCAGCTATAGAATAAACAAGACGCACACCAGCAATGATTTGTAAATAATGGGAGTTATCATTGTAATTAAAGACCAGCTCAGCCATGAAGGCACTGATTCTAAGTTTAATGAATAAACGAGGCAGTCGGCTAATATTTAACTTTAATTTCCTGGGAAGCAGAATATGAGTAGCTTTTAAAACTTCATTGGAGAAGAGTGAAGGTTGAACATATTTATCTTCAAGCAAGAAAGATAAAACTATTGAGAGAAGAGGTAAAAACTACCTATAGGGACAGAAGGACATGTGATGCAAAGGAAGATACTTGGACCAAAAAGGAAATCCACTAGTGTTGTGATTTGGCAAAAGGAGGGAGGAACTAATCACCTGAGAGCCCATAGGCTTTTGAAAGAGCATGCTATTTGTCTTCTCTGATGGACTTCTTTGTACAAAAGAATCATGTAATTGTCAAAATACATATGTGAGTTGATCTTCCCAATTTGATTTAAAGTGCCATAAAATAAGAGGGAAAGAAGAAATGCAAACGGAGATGGAGTACTGACCTAGTTCTATGCATTTTGTATTTATGATGATGGCATGAAGTAAATCCACTTGAGAAAACTGAGACTCAGCATATTTGACAAATTATTCAAGGTCACAGAGGACTAAGTGTTAAATGCAAAGGTTCGCATCTAGGTAATTGTTTTCCATTACACTGCTTTACCTCAAAGAAAGAGATCAAAGAAATGAGGTCTAATTTGCCATTGGTTCCCCATCTTCCCTTCTCCCTTCCAAAAGTGCTTACATCACAGAGATCAGGAACTTACTAAATACCTAAATACAAGAACACTCCCCCAACACCCAATCAACAAATGCCCAAATAGGTTAAAGAATTCATGTAAGTCCTGAGAGAAAGTAAGATCTATTTTCTTAGAGAATCATAAATATACAATACAGTACAATATTATTTATTACTGTCATAATCCTACACATTGTATCCACATGACTCACTTACAATTTTCTCATTTTAATACAATTTTAAAAATAAAAGGTCTTGTATACCCAGTTTTGATATACATGTAAACTTATTGGTGGGGTGGAGGCTACTTAATACAGTGTCAGAACCTTCTAGAGTCTGTTGGAAGGCAGGCTGTCATTGTTCTGTTTTTAGTGTAGAACATTGATTTATATGATATTATAATGAATATGTTGCATTAGATATGCTTTCTATATTGAAATTATTATTTTACACAAAATCAACACCCCTCCCAGGTGCAGGTATATAGGAGATGCTTTTTGACAACAATCTACAGATGATCTGTACAGTTTCAGTTAGTGACACTTTCTGAACAACTGAAAGTGGCTGATGTTGCAGTTGCTGCTCAGAGCGTGGCTGCTTCAGAAATTTTTTAAAATGTTAATGCAATGTCAAAGTTTTCCGGTATCTGTGTATGTAAATATGAATGCATACCATCCACATCACCACAATGATGCTGGGCTTATTTTTCCAAGAATAGAAACATTGTCAGTTTTACATTAATTTTAATAGGAATTAATGGCTACTAAACAAATTGTTGTTGACAAGCAACATTTTGAGAATCAAATAATCTCAGATTTTTGTTTGTAACTTAGAGCAATGTCTATATATATTTATACCAATAGCTCATTAATTTACTCATATTTTATTTAAAGAGTCAGCTTTCTGTCATGTTGAGGATTTTTAAAAAAATCTCTTGAATACTACGATAGGTAAGATGCTGTGCTAGGTATGTGGCATTTTTTCCATCAACTTCTTCAGTATCAGTGTGGAACACAAACTAGTGTTCTTATTTTGTATTAGAGAAAATGAAAAATAGCAAAGGCTAAATCAAGTGTTGCTGCAGGATATATGGAGGTGGTGAGCAATGGAAAAGATATTTCAAAAATAACTATTATTTATTGTTTCTCTGCTATATGCCAGGTGCTTCCTAAGGGGCCTGTCATATAATGTCTCCGGCCCTGCACACAGAGATATGCTTTTTAATTAAATGGAATTTATCTGTTTCTTTTTCATACACAGAAAATTCATCAGATAATTATCAGCCTGGGGTATTATGTTGCATTATGATAATCTGGCAACATGGTGAGCGTACAGGAGGGAAAGAACTCCAATCGTTCTTACAGCGAGATCTTTTTTAGTTATTAACATTCATGGCTTTACTAGCTGATCGCAACTCAAACTGGTAAACTTTTTGGTGCTTGAAATGGTATATCATAAACAGCCATTTTGGAAGGTCCTTTCTAGGCACAGGAGAGAGTTTGCAGTGAATTGAAAGCAACTATCATTGCATACACCCTAAACTGCTCTAATTTAACTGCCAGAAAAACGGTCAGGGCAGGGGCGACGTAAACGAGGGACGGGTCGGTGACGGGGGCCTCTCTCAGAAAGTCGCTCCCGGTTCAGAGATTAAATCCATGAGAATTTTTTTCTTTTTTTTTATTGTTCTGTTTTACAAAGTTCAAATTTTAGGCCCTCGGCTAAGAAAATAAACGTGTTCTGTTTCTCCATCGGCAGTCAGTTCAAGCGTCCTTCATGGGTGGCTTAGTCCCGGTGTGGCAATCAGGTATTAATTTGAACTTGAATTATAGGCCCGGTGGTGAAAGGTCAGAGTTTCATCCATTTGGCAGTCCATCTTCCCCGCTCGGTTCATTCGCCTTTATTAAGCCTGATGAAAGCTTTATATCCCCGCTGCTTTGTTTCCTTTCCTCAATACCAGCCCTCACTGTCCAGACTTATACCTATTCTATACACACCAGCCTTCAAACATTCTCCATTTAAGCTGAAAACGTTCATGCATGAACGCCTGTTTTGATTCAATCTTTAGCATTGTGACAGCCGAAGAATATTTTTTAATATTATAACAGGTAAATATTTATTGAGATAAAAAATCCAAAGAATACTCTTAGTTTCTCTCAAATGAAAGAAGGAGCCCACTGCTGTGGAAAAGGCGGGGGTCGCGGGGCGGGGTGAGTACTGAGCGTCAAATTAATATTATCAAGTGACAGGTACAGTGATATGTGCTCTTTATAAATTATCTTATACAAACTTCAAAAATTATTTTGGAAGTTGGTATCAATATGCCTGCTTAACAAATAAGAGACTTTTTATGTAAAAACTAAGTTAGTTAAATAGTTATAACTTGGATAATAGTGACCCCTATGTTGACATTTTGGCCGAATAACTCTTTGCGGTGGGTCTGTCTTACACATTGCAAGGTGCTTATCAGCACCCCTGGCCCCTACCCATTAGAAGCCAATAGCAGGAGATAGCTGACATATTCAAAATATCCAAATCAATAAAGTTATTGGTGAAAATGAAAAATGTGTCTTTTATTTTACAGAAAAAACTAAACAGACTTTTTGGACAACCTAATATTTCTAACTTACTCCAAAAACATATGTTTCAATTGAATGCAGCAACACTGGAAAGATGTAAAAACAAATAAAATAAATAAAATAACACAAAATAAAAGGAAAGAAAAGAAAAGAAAAGAAAAGAAAAGAAAAGAAAAGAAAAGAAAAGAAAAGAAAAAAGAATGAAAGACAAAGATTGCCCTTTACTTCCCCGGATCTCAAATGCTCCTACTCAGAGTAGAGGGCAATGCATCTGGATGGTTCAGACTCCAAAAGGAGAAACTAATCATCAGATATAGACACAAGGTCCCATCTCTATCTTTGTAATCAGGTTATTCTTATACTTTCTGTATTTTGGGTGCATAGTGTGATGTCCGCTTCATACACAGAAGTACTGGATTATCTGATAGATAATTGTGTTAAATGTTCTGGATATCCCTGCTTGTTCCTTGAGATCATCTCCTCTATCCTTCATAATTCTTCCTTGTCTCACAGGTCTGACTTATCTGGATTTTATCAACAAAGCCCCCTTGCTGCTGGAATCCACTGGGTACACACAACTGAGGGCCTGGCTGGACACCCGGAGGCAGGAAGAAACAGAGATCGCGGTATTCACACTCCTAGCTCCCTCCCTGCCGAATCTAAGTTTGGAAGTGCATGCGTGATCCTTTTCCAAAGGCCACCTTTTTTTGTTCAGGTCCCTCTCCTAGTGGCATCCCAGGCCTAAGGATGACAATGTCTCCTGTTTCTATACCCAGGGTGATTCACCATACTTGGTTCATTTCCTATCGTCTTAATGACACTTTTATAAATAGTTCTTTCATTAAAATGCCTTTAATGATTCCTCTTGAGTATATTGTCCTTTCTGTGCTGGGCTCCTGATTCAATTATTATAAAGACCTTAGATGCGGTTGGAGAGAAAACTCTATGGTTCTGTCACATTCCCAATAAAACCCTAAAAAAAGAAAAATAAGGATGATATGATCACCAACTGAGGGAATACCTCTGGGAAATTATTCTTCGTAGTTTTCCCTCGAATTGTAAATACAATGGATATACTGGCATGCCACTCCCAACAAATAACATGGATTCTTTTTGAAAGCCTAATTAAATCTATATAGAACTTCCCATCAGTTAAATATTTTTAACCCCTAATAAATCCCAGTTCCACATTGTCCTAATATTTGCACAACATGGTATTGTGTTTAAAAATAGAGTCCAGCAAATAAAATAACAGAAAGATCCCAAATATTAACTTGCATCTCTTAGAGGATATTAAAGGAGATCTAATTAATATTTCAAAGCAATACTTCATCATATATGTTTTATTTACACCCAAATTATCTCTCTACCCAGCAGTGCCCAAACCATTTAGTCATTCACCATAAAAAACTTTCCTTAAATTTCCAGCCTATACAGAGCTTAACTTTTTTCTACCTGTTTCTATTTCTTCCTGCTTCTCTGTTCTTGTCTTTTCCACTCTTCCTCATTATTGAGCTGTTATAAATTTCCTATTATGTCACTCAAAATCATATTCAAAGATGAACTCATTTAAATGGGTAGAGGAAAGAGAAAGATAACTGGAAGTAAATCTAAACCGAGTTTCTCTTCTCTTTCTAGTGGGAAGTGACCATGTCAGGAGAGCATCATGCATTGATCAAATGTTTCCATGCAGTGAGGCTCCTTTGTGAAAACCTCAGAGAGTTATATAAGCCTCAAATTTAAAACCAATAGGCAAAGTAAAAAAAAAAAATTGTTAATAAAAATAAAAATTAAAACTAGAGCCCTGGCTGGGTGGCTCAGTTGGTTAGAGGATCCTCCTATACACCGAGTTTGCGGGTTCCATCCCCAGTCAGGGCACATACCTAGGTTGTGGGTTCAAGCCCCTGTTGGAGCGCTTATGGGAGGCAAGCATCAATATTTCTCTCTCACATGGATGTTTCTGTCTCTCTCTCCATTCCTCACTCTCTAAAATCAATAAACATATCCTCAGATGAAGATTAAAACAAAAAATTAAAAGTAGAGAAAAAAATCTATATTCACAAAGCCCAGACATAGCCATTGATAACACTCTGATAAATGTGTACTATAAATTATCACATATTATTTTATATATCTATATACCCTTTGTGTATACATAGATATGGATATATAACTTTTTCTTTGACCTGTCATTTTATGTGCATCCAAATGAAATTTTTTAAATTATTTTTTAAATATTCCACTTTAAGGCTTAAAATAATTTGCCAGTTTCCCTCTTAGAATCAAGTAACAATTAGAGGTTATTTCAATTTTTAAACACTGTATCTGTTATTAAAATCAAACATTTTTCCACTTATATAATCACTTCCCTGACAGATTGTTAGACAAAGATGTACCGGGTCAAATATTAGAAAATTTTGTCCTCTGATTGACATTACCAAAGGGATTTCTAGAGAAATGGAATCAATGCACACTTCTACCAGCAAGATATAATTAAGGCTGTTTCTCTGTTTCTCAATCTATCAAGTGCTGGTTAAATAAGTAAGAAATGGCATATTGTTATTTTCATTTGCATTGGTATGGAGTTTATTATGCATTTCACAAGGTTATTGACTATTTGTATTACCAGTTTATAAACTCTACCATTAATATCCTTTGCCTATTTTAGTATTGACAAAATTTTTATTAAATTTTATAGTGCTTCAAATTAGGGTATTACTTCCTTGTCATTATTTTTGCATTTTTACATTTTTGTAACTTCCTATTAATAAGACATTTTTTAGCATTTAACTTTTTACCAAAGAATTTAAGAATTTCATCATAACTATTACCAATTACCCTTATTGCTCCCAAATGTGTATGCTTGTCTGTATTTATGTTTTTATGTTATCTGTTTTACATTTAAACTTTTTACCAGACAAAGCATTATTAGTACAAAATATGAAAGAATATGACTTGATCTCCAAGTTTCCTCTAAATTGTAGAATTATTTCTTATCATTTGTTGGACTATCTTTCAATGTTCTCATTGTGAAAGTTCTCCCCCTGCTTTTTGAAAATTAATAAATGCTTCTGTATTTTCCAAATAGGCCAAAGCCTGCTTGTTTGTGCCATTGACTAGCTTGGTGTTCCCCCATAGCAGGCAAGTTCAAGTCCTCTCCACTCATTCACATATTCTGGGATATCCTTCAGGGAGGCCTGAAACATTTTTCACACATATTCTGCTGCTCAGACTATGCCACTTGCTCTTAACGTTGTGTCTCATGAGGAAAGAAAATCTATGCTGTAGACTTGCCATCCCAATGTTAGCATGTTTCGGCCTTTTCTCTGCACTGGGTTAGGGGGACCCTGAAACACGGTCCCTTCGCTCATCAGTGACACCCTCTAATGGAGGTGGCATATGGGTAGCCGGGCTCACTGGCAGGGGAAGAATCACAGTTGCTTCATCAGCATAGCCCATCCTTCCTTTTAGAGAAGGTGGCAAGAGCCTTCTCATTTATCGAGTCCTAATCTTCATGGTCAATTTCTCTAGAAGTCCTCAACACTGCCAGACTAGGTTAAAAATAGGCCGAATAGCATATTTTCAGTATTCCTACCTACAACTACCTATTCAATAACCTTCTTCCATATTAGACAATCAGCTCTATGAGGTCAAGGACCGTGTCTGATTTGTCTTTGTATTAAGTGTGTGTCTTTCATTTCTTTATAAAGAAACGCCATGGCTAGATTTTTGGATAGGTGTCAGAATAGAGATCTGTGAGTGAAAAGGAAAAATAAATCCATTTTGGTAATACAAAAAAATACAATACACTTGCATCATGCTGACTATATTCTGAAAAGAAAAACAGGACTTTTTGCACATTTGCATGGCATCCAAGAAAATACTTGGGTCTATAAGTGGAGCATATACAATATTAATTCTTTTCTAATTAATTTTATGCAAATATTCTGTAGCAGGAGCATTAGGGAATGGGTTGTCTCATTATTTTCACCACAAATGTTAAAAGGGAATCTACAATGCAAATATTCTTTCAGAACTCTGAACCAAGTCCAAATGTTTTCTTAGAAGGCGGGGTAGAATGGAAGTGGCAGACAGGGTGTAAATACCAGCAATGAAAAAAAAAGTACTTCTTGGCCCTTGGTCATGGAGACTGCAATGCATGGACATTGAGAAATAAAAGGGATTTAGGAGTAAATTCACAGCCGACAGCTTGCTTCTCCTGCCTTTCAATTCATTCATACGTGAAACAATATCGTATCATAAAATGAACCATTACAAAGCCAGAGAATGGAGGGTATGGAAAATAAATTCCTGAACCAGGCCAAGAAACAGGTGCATGTGTGTCATATACAGCGTTGTAGAATCCAGATGTCTATTCTTTCTTTCTTCTGTGTGTGCCAGACACATTTAGAACCACAGAAAGTTCTGAGGAACGTGTCCCTGGTGCTTTAGGTATAATGACATTCCAGAGACCCTGCCTTAGGATCATAAACTAAGGAACCCATCTCTAACCTCACATTTAGGCAAACATGTCTGAACAGCGCAATCTCACAAACATACGCCTGTGTTTATTTTCCAATTATTGCCCTCTGGGCATTTATAATGGAAGTGAAAGTCAGCTTACAGAGACAATCCAGTGACTGTCAACTTTGGTAAACACAATTTAGTACTTCAGTGTCACAGTGACGAAGCAATACTCCAAGCCCTAATTTCATACTGACCTATCTTCTTCCCTGACAGGACTTCGCATATTGTAACCTTGCTTAAGGCTATTATCTCTCTATTTCTACCTACTTTCTGGACTCTGTTCCTAATTTCTCCATCTTTGGTTTTATAGCTTGTCTCATTCTTATCACAACTTACCCCAAAACATTGTGCCCCATCAAGTTCCCAGGTTTTCTTTTGCTTGCACATTCTTTTTTACATTGTTTGAACCACAGCACCATCACTTCATAGTTGTGTGAACTTACAAATATCTCTTAAGCCATTTTAACCTCAATTTTACCATCTGTAAAATTGGTGCTGTTGTGCAAATTACTCCCCCTACCACCCCCAAAAATCCAATATAAACACCCAGGAAATGTGAGGTAGTGAACAAATGGTAAATTTGAATAATTTGCCCTCCTTCTCTACTGGAATGCTATAACAACACTATCTTAACAAATTCCCATTTCTTCTTAATTAATGACCATTCCTACCCCAGTGCCCAGACAGGATGTGGTAGGGATGGAGGAGGGGAAAAAGCAAAACTAGCTTTATGGAACATACTCAAAATTCATTAAAAAAATAATAACCACAGAGTGAATCCTGAATCCAGAGAATATGGAAAGGTAGAAGTAAAAACACCAAACAAATAAAAAAAACCAACAATGAAGGTGATCAGCTGAACCTAAAACTGGTTCTTTAGTAACACTAAAAAATAGAATAGTCTCTGCTAAATTTATCAGGGATGGCAGAGAGCCAGAACAGAACCAGACATTGCAAATGAGTGGGGATCTGAATTCCATGGAACACCTCGGTGACTAAGGGATGATTTCTAAACACTGCCTTTTGCTAACCATTTTAAAACATTTTTATCCCTAAAAACATTTTTTTGAATTTTCATTAATGAATAGAAATTCAGTTTTTTAAAAAATATGGATATATCTATAATTATTAAAGGAAAATAATAGACATCATATTCTCACAAAAAGCAAATAGCACTAAAGCCTTTTTGATAGGTACAGTCTTGTCTTTGCTATCATATTTTGTCCAAACTAGTATTATCAGCAACAATGGAAACTTGGAAACTTCCGATGTAGAAATGCAGGCATTAGTCATAGTGAAATTTTGTGGGAGGTAGAATAGTGTTCAATTTAATTCATTTACATTAACTAGTTGACACTGTTTCTTGTCGTGAGAGCCAGGCTACGTCATCTCAGAACAACAAAACCACAACACCCTCTATTTCCTAAAATGTTGAGTGAAGCATTACTTTAACCCTCATAGTAGTTAACATTTAAATAATTTAAGAGAAGAAACAGGAAGGGATAACACATTATCCCTAAGAGAAGGGGATAAGTGTTATTGTAAAATATATATAAACGAATGGAGGAAAATGGAGGAAGAATGTGAGAGGCACTAAAGGAAGGTGAATTTAAGGAAAAATTCCAGAGAGGAGTTTTGTTTGATTGCTATGCATTAAATTGTGCCCCCTAAAAATTCATATGTTGAAGTCTTCACAACCAGTGTGAGTACTTGGATATAGGATATTTAGGAGGTAATTAAAGTTAAATGAGGTCATAAGCATGAGGCCCTAATCCAGCAGGATTAGTGTCTGTAAGAAGACGGAGAGACCAGAGCGCCTTCTCTCATCCAAGAGAAGAGGCCTCAGATGAACACCTGCATTGTGAGAACTTTAACATGAGGACTCGGAACTGTGAGAGATAAAATCCTGTTATTTAAGTCATCCAATCTCTGGTATTGTGTTGTGGCAGCTCCAGCTGATTAATAAGTACACCTGTCAAAACTGCCTGAGGTGACAGGAGAAATGTTTCAAATGGCCCGGAGTTTGGGTGGATCAGGAAGGAAGAGGCATCAAGTTGAAGGAGATGAGAGATGTTGAGAGAGTCCGCAGAATGTTAAATCTGGAAGGATTCTTAGGGCCCCCATTTTCAGCTGCTTCATCTTACAGTAAAGGAATCTAAGACCCAACTTTGTGCGAGGTTATACCTAAAGCCAGTGACAGAGTCATGGAAGGCATGTGGATTCTCTCTGTGTACGCAGGGACCCATTTCTCAGAAGAGGATGTAGAAGTGTGGTGTCATCTTCACTGAGAATAATTCTACTTTCCTCTACACTCATGTGAAGTTCTCTCCTTATTGAAGCTTCCCAAAACAGCCTAAGGCCTTCACGGAAGCACTTGATTAATTACTAAGAACCATCAAACTCTGCAGCGACATCCCCAAGGCAAAGGCTGCCTTTCTGCCTGAAACGCCAATCTCGCTGAAGGTCTGAGACTCGCCATGTTTTCTGACATTCCAGGCTATGTGGCCCTCTGCCTGGGGATGACTCAGTGGGAAGAGGGTTGACTTTAACAAATAAGACACAGCTTCCCCACCAGCAAGCCTGCTGTTGCTGTTGTTTCCAATCCTCCTAAGGAGGGATCGTCCATATGCTCACCTACCACTGCCCCAGTACAATATCAAAGAATGAAAAAATAAGTGGAAGAAGCAGGAACCAGTGGCAATAAAGAGCAAGACCAGTGTTAGGACTTGACAGGCAACAGGAAAAAGCAAGAACTATATCATGAAGGCGTGGAGCCCTTGGGCCCACATGCTGCTATCTGAAGGACTGTCTTCCTTTTCCCACTCTTCCCCAAGCAATGCCAAAAGCAGTCAGAAAACACAGCTTTGCAACCAGATCGGAGTGTCGCTTTATGATTCTCAAACTCATAAAAATCGAAACTAATAATAATAATACCATCCAACAATGACACGTGCATGATAAGGTGGACCTAATCCATGTATTAACGAATACATCCAGCTTTGCCCGCTGGATGTTGTATCTTTTGGAAATATTCACAAAGGTCTTCAAAGTGTCTTTATCCTCTGCATAGTAATTTAAAAATAACATTAGGGAATCTGGACATATCAGAACAAAAATAGAGGGAACAAAGGTCGATTAGTAATACGACAGTCACGACCATGTGTTGTCCATACGTCCTGTTGCAGGTATGAAGAGCCCAGCTGCCACCTCACTGTATGCTCCATCGAGTTGCACCAACGCAGAGCTTCATGGGATTGGCTCTAAGCCAATGGTCGAGTGTGGAGGGGTTCCTGAGGAGGTACCAGGTGAGATGAAACTCCTCCAATGACTGATTTTAGCCTGAGGACTCCCCAGGGACTTCGCTGAAACTTTGAGGCCCATGCTACAGGCTGAGATTTCTTCCCTGAGACAGTTACCCTTCCTTCTGTTTCTCACGGGAGTCAAATCTTCATTTTATTCTGAAGATCCTCCTCGCCTTCTCCTGCTCTCTCACCCAGTAAGTCTCTTGTCTGTCTAATCCTGTCTTGCTGTCTGTTTCTCAGGAACTCAAGCTAGCACAGGTAAGAATATCCAAGAGCCGGTTCACGATGGCAACACAGCACAGTCCTGAACTCACCTCCTCCCACTGACATTTAATCCGCCGCTGCACATGGAACACTTTCATCTGGGAAAAAAAAAAATCTAATGGAATGGCTCCTTCACATCAAGCAAATCAGAAAAACTAAGCACATTGCAGCAGGAAGGAAAATCTGAGACATAATCTTCCCAGAAACCACCCCCCCACCACCCCACGGCAGCCAATGGAAGACTCAGAGCTGCTTCCTGAGACCCAAAGGGTTTGTACCCCACAGTGGGCACCCCAACTATTAAGACCTGCACCTGAGAGCCAGCTCCAGGATGTCTAGTTTTGAAAACCAATGGGGCTTGTGGGCATGAGATGGGGCGGGGGGATGGTCTGTATAAACTGAGACAGGGCTGTGCCCAAACCCACTCGCCCCCGGGCTCAGCAGAGAACCAGCCGCGGAAAAGGGCCCAGACTTTATGTAACGGAGACCTATTTGCTAACTTCAAGGCTTTGGACTGAGGCACTGGGCCCTGCTGAGATACCCTCCTGGAAGAAAGGGTGGCGGGCTCCATCTTATCCCGCTCCTTCCACCTTGCTAAAGCCGGTGAGAAAGATCTTTTTACCCCCTTTTTCCCCCTTTATTGGTTCATTTTTCATTTTTGAGGGTGCCGTGTCTGTCCTCCCCTCTCTGCCTCACTTCAGAATGCTGACACCCCGCAGAAGAGCGCTTCCGCACCCCTCGGGCGTCCTGGGTCTTCCGGCTGCAGCCAGCGGACACCCCTGGATCCCCTGGCTCTGGAGGCTGGGGGATGTGGGGGGGCGGGCACGCGTTCCCTGCGTCTTGAATTACTAACAGGGGTGTTCGCTAGACATCAACAATGGAACATTTTCTTAAAATATGCAGTCCATAATTTAATCAAAACATGTATTAATTATTTGTTATGTGCCAAGGCATTCCTAGGATTTGTATTTCATAAAACACACTTTAGAAAACAATGTTAAAGTAACATTTCATAAATGCCAGCATTCTTTTTATGCTTTGTATGTTATGTTTATGGTAACACAATTTACTTTTTCATGTATACATACAAAGTTGCCCATCGACTTAACAGCTATACCCTTCCTGTTATAACATTCCCTGCTCCTACTACCCCAGGACTCAACAAAGATCCTTGCAGGTATTAGAGCTCAATAAATATTTCCTTCCATGGATTGACTCAACTCTAACTCCCAATCAAATCTCATCAGTTGTTATAAAATCGGCATTAAAAATAATAAAATAATTCAAGAGATTCAGCATTCTTAAGAAATGTGTTAAATCTTCCAACTATTAATACACATCTATTATAGTTTTTTAAATGCCTGATGATTAGTAAAAGCCTCCACTTTTAATCGTCAGCTATTTCCCAAGCCACAGTGAGATGAGATTCTCCTGGCATTGCTGATACTTCACAACAATCTCACCAGAGATTTAAATGTGTATGTTATTTAAATAAATAAACGTATGGCTTAAGTAAGTCCTGTGGTTTGAATGTGTAAATCAGAAAATATGCACGGTGATAACATGCTGTGAAATGTTTGCCTCACAAATCAGAACTGTGCATGGCAATCCATAAAAACAAAGGTATGCTAAAGTGCCATTCCGTAAACCAGCTTCTGGGTTGACTTTTAATGCCTATTTATTCTGGCTTCATTTCTTCATGCGTCTGTCATCTGTGCTGCTCACATAACTAAATGGAGACATACTTTAATGAGCACAGCTTAACAATGCCCCTCTTGCCCAGACTGCTGTACCGTTAGCCCATTTAAAACTTAAATGTGTAAAAACAAATTTAACAGAACCGAACACATTTCTATTAAAAGGATTTAATTATGTCAGCAGCATAGTGTTTATTTGTCCCAGTAACCATTAAGAGATAATAGATATTTCTTTTATTAATATGGCATGAACACACTGAATAAATGACATTTGGAAAGTAATTAACATCACTTCCACAGTTAATATCTTCTCACGCAGTGTGAGGATCGCGCCTCTTGATCTGCCCTCGTGATATGTGACATCCTTATCCTATAACAGATGTACCATTGCCTCGCAACTTTCTTCTGTTATCACACTTTTACAGTTCAAATTATGCAGATCACAAATGCAGAGGCAAAAGACAGGGCTATTTGAACAGCTATTTATTATTAGAGTGCCTTATGGAGGTTGTAAATCAATCCCATCACACTTTAATTTAAGACCAATGAATGGTACGGCCATGACTCAGACTAATTTACCCATTATTTTTGATATTTACTTTAAAGCAAACAATATCATCATTAGAAAGGAAACTAGTCATTTCCCCGTTTCATATCTAATTTCACATGTTGCTGTCTTGCTCCTTTTGAATAATTTACAGAAATTCTATCATCTTATAGCATAACCTATAATTTTCCATGATTGATAAAATCATTCAATGGTAACTATTTTTGGCCAAGGATCATCTTTTCCATTGCCTTGTGTTCTTTTAATAATTTATTTTTTAATTAAAACCTTCGGTCATAGCGGAAAGAGAAACTGAACACTGCGCCTTGTCCCTCGAATTTCTATAGTCCATAAACAGTGAGCCAAAGTCTACTCGTGAAAACTCTATTTCAATTACTGAATTGGTTTTCTGGGTTACACGTATGTCAGTGTTATGGTTTTTATTCATGTAGTCAATTCATTTAACACATAGGTCTGATTACTCTAAATCAGTTGGCGTTTGGTGCTTGGTACAAAGTAGTAAACAAACACATTAGCTTCCGACCTTCTGGAGGCTTACATTCAGGAGCCATGAAGATATAATTATAACTTGGAATTAATTCACAGGGGGATAAAAAAGAAGCAGGGAGAGGAAACAGGAGTGACCTGGTTCGATTAAAGCAGCCAGGTACACCTCCAGCCTTAAAAGGCAGGGAGGAGCAAGAGCAGAGGCGAGACAGAGCGGAGGGCGCCAGGGCTGGGCGCAAAGGGTCAGGGGTGTGAAGGAGGGGCGCGGTGTGCGCAGAGAGCAGGGGGTGGGCGGTGCCGAGGCAGAAAACCGAGTCGAAGGGGGAGCAGAGGCCAGATCACTCAGGATCTTGTAGATCTCCCGCGTGGTTTATTCAGGTAAAACTTGAAGGAATGACCTGGACAGCCTGAGTTTTCCCTCCCTAAGTCAGGCCTAGTTACATCACCCGTTATTACCCTGGGAATTAAGTGGTGCCCGGGCGTGGGTGCTCACCAGCATCCCCCAGGTGAGCTCTGTAATGTGGGGATACGAATTTCACGGCAAGCGGTAGCAGCAATCTTTCGTGATCCTTGAAGATCTGCCCTTCGTGATGGCACAGGGCGTGTCAGAACGTTGTGCCACGGCTAAACAGCGCTCTCTCCACTTAAAAAGCAAAGTGTTTTTCAAAATATCTTTTTCGAAAAGTAGGTTTGTTAAGATAAGGTTTACATGTAACAATCCTGTACTTTGGTTCTATATATGCACCCATACACATAACATAAAATCACTATGTGGGGAAAAGGCATACCAGCATAAATGAGTTGATGGAAGATAAATGAAAATTACATATGTATTTGCCTAGCTCAGTCCTGGACTTATATTTAGTAAATATTAGTTTATTCCCTTCCTCTTTTATGTGTGAGGCACTGGATTAGATACTTTATTTGTATCTTATATAAGACAGCAATTTTACTTTATTTCTCATTCATCCACATAAGATTGGTGATATCAA
This sequence comes from Pteronotus mesoamericanus, assembly GCF_021234165.1. Lineage (NCBI taxonomy): Eukaryota > Metazoa > Chordata > Mammalia > Chiroptera > Mormoopidae > Pteronotus > Pteronotus mesoamericanus. The sequence continues at coordinate 17,893,555 of NW_026555189.1, forward strand.
ATCATTTTCAAGTCTCACAAGTAACATCATTTTATACAGGGGTGGGCAAAAGTACACTTACAGTTTTAAGTGCATGAAATAGAGTTTATTCTTGTATTATTGTTTATTAATTATTGCCTTTTTCCATATGAACAGCTGCAAGCCTATTTTTGCTCACCCCTATATAAAGGAAAGTGTGTAGGACACACTGAAAATATAAGCTAGAATGAAATATTTACATAGCAAGCAGATTTTATAAAATTTTTTAAAGAATTCTATGAACAGTTGCACACCAATAATTTAGGTGACATCCACAACTGATATGGATGGAGTATACAGGGTGGGGCAAATGTGGGTTTACAGATGTGAGAATGCAAAACATGAGTTCATAAAACTATTATAATAATCATAACATGCATGTCTTTCCCCACATGAATAACTGTAAATGTACTTTTGCCCCACCCTATACATAGGAGATTTTTCCAACAGCCGGGCTAAACAATAATTTTTTCCCTACCTATAATCCCTTGACTATTATCTAAGTCAATGTTTCTCAACCTTGGCTGCTTATGAGAATCACATGGCGAGCTCCTAACATCTCTGTGACCGGGCCTCTTCTAAGGTCAATCAGCCTGTAATCTCAGGGTCAGGGGCTCTGGCGTATCTATTTTGAAAGCTCCCTGGGTGATTTCAGTTGGGCAGTTGAGGTTGAGAACCTCTGTTCTAGGGTACTCTGTATAGTGATGTAAGGTTATCTTAAAAGATGCATATACTTGGCTTTTCAAACAATGTATTTCCCTTTTGAAATCCTACTCTGCTTTCAAGTCTTCAAAGAATTAGCAGCTGTGTTGTGAAGCCTTTCCAGTTAACATAGCCGTTGCAACTTAATCTACCCTGCGCATATCTTTTTGTTAAAGATTTTATGTATTTACTTTTAAAGACAGGGGAAGAAAGGGAGAAAGAGAGGGGAGGAGCATCAATGTGTGAGAAATACATCAATCAGTTGCCTCTCAAATGCCCCCAGTTGGGGATCTGGCCTACAACCCAGGCGTGTGCCTTGACTGGGAATTGAACCGGCGACCTTTCATTTCACAGGCCAGCACTCAGTCCACTGAGCCACACCAGCCAGGGCTCCGTGCATATCTTTATTGTAGCTCTTACAGAACTAGTCGTTGATAATGGAAGGGAAAAGGAAATACTAAACTCTGCTTCTAGAAGGTGAGTTCCTTGACAGGGCAGGGAAGAGATAGGGGGAAAGAGAGAGAAAGAGGTAGGCAGATTGAGGTATATAGATATATAATCCATGAAGTAAATATACAGTTGGATATTCTCTTAGAATTTAATGAAATTGATTTCGAATTCAATAAATATTTTGTAGAAATTTATAAATTTCCTTACAAAATAATGAAGGAACTTTGTCTCTTAAACGTAATGATGCTCTATATATTTGATGATCATTTTTACAGCATCAGTACATTTTTTAAAATATTTCACTGCATATTAAATGCTAGGAAATATAGCATACTCACTGTTTCAGAAAAATTGTTCAGACAGGGAAAACAGGCAGTGCGTTTGTAATATAGATGTATTTGTTAGAGGAACTGGAGAAAGAAGGAGTAGCTCTTGAAAGCAAAGGGGTGTATGGAGTTTAGCTGGGAAACAGATTCTATTTTGAAATTTGAGGATCACTTGTGGTGATTTTCTCTTTCTGCATCTGTTTCTTTCTCTTTGTTTATGTTTTTATGAGACTTGTAATTGAAGTCAAGTAAGCAATATTCTCCACCATTTCCTTCAATATAAAAATGTTTATTGGTATGGATGCTCTGTAACTGTAGTTTGATAATGACAGATGCAAGCCAACGACCAAACCTTCTCTTCTCATGTACTTTATCGCTGATGATGAAGGAAAATGGCCTCTGCGTCCGTGACAACGTTGCCTTGGAGTTTGCATCAGGAGGGACAGACACAAAGGAGCGCGCTGGCAAGTGCCTACACTCAATGCCCTCAAAGGATTCCCTTCACCTCATTAATGCCCCTGATGACTTCTATATTAAGATGAAAAAAAAAATACTGAAATTTCAAAAGAGTTGCAAAGAAAACATGAAACTAAATGTGAAAATCACTAATCATGTTTTTTTTTAAGATTTTACTTATTTATTTTTAGAGAGAGGGGAAGGGAGGGAGAAAAAGAGGGAGAGAAACACCAATGTGTGTTTGCTTCTCACATGCCCCACCTGGGGACCTGGCCCACAACCCAAGCACGTGCCCTGACTGGGAATCAAACCAGTGACTCTTTGGTTCACAGACCAGTGCTCCATCCATGGACCCACACCAGCCAGGGCACTAATCATGTTTTTTAAATAAATATTTTACAGGCAGTTGTATATGCCCATTGAGCACTTGGAATTTGGCTCACTCGACTAAGCGACTAAATTTTTCATTTCATTTAATATTAATTAATGTGATTGATAAGACTCACGTGGCTAGGGCAGCCCATATCAGAGAGCACAGGTTTCAACTCCAGCCTCACTTTGAACTCCTTTGGAGGCAAGAAGTCACTGCAAAGGGAACACCCAGTCCATTACTGGACACCTGCAGGGATCGTCTTTGTTACAGAAGCCAAAAAGAGTCTCCCTATAGTTTCCTCAAAGTAATTTTAGCACAATCTGCTGGAACCACATACAGAAATTCAAAGACTGTACTTTTTTGACATTGCAGCTCTCCTAATTAATTCCTAATCTAGTATTTTATTCTCTGGTCCAAATGATCCTTCATATCATGCATTTCTCTAGTTTCATGTTAGAGTCTAGTCTAGTAGTCTCTAGCATTTAATCTGGCAGATGTAGATTGCAAATCCAGCTGCTCCATTTGTATACAATATTTCCCAGAAAAATTCAACCCTAGTTTTATCTTTTGTGAAATAGGTATAATAATAATATCACATTTTGTTGCCAACGAATAATAAATATACATCACAGTGACTAGTACATAATAGATAGTGAAATTGTAATTCTCTCCTATTTGTAATACCTTCTAGCTCTGTCTTACTGGTTTACATCCCTCTTCGAGTTTGATACATAATACAGGTTTGAACACAGTGTTTCCTGTGTACTTTTATAAGAATTTGACCATAGGCACAAAGGATAACTTTCTAAATATTTGACCTGACACACTGATATGATTTGGGGAAAAATATTTAACTGTTCTTTCCCTTCAGTAGAAGACAGAAAGGGAATTGCTTTGGTAACAAGTTTGATATTGCTAAACTTTCACTGAGAAGAGGCATTGTAGGATTTATTGAAGTCATCTTGTCGACCACATTCTTGAGTTACTTGTTCCTGACTGCAACAATTTGTTATCTACAGGATCCCCACTGCTACTGTGGGGGAAAATGCAGTTTTATATCAATCCACCACAGACAGCTTACTCACTTGCCTCCCAGAAATTGTTCATTACTTCTAAGAGGAAGGAATGGCTGAAAAGGTGTGAAGGTTTCCCCAGATGTCGTTTTTAAAACTACAAACTGCTCCACCTGGACATAAAACTACGCATCAAGGAAAAAAAAAAAGTAAAAATGGAATGCTTTGAAGTGAAGGACAAGTATACATCTTGAGCCACATTTGTGAATGTACTGCGAAGAGGAAGGAAGAAGGGAGGGACCGAAAGGAGGGAAGGAGGAAGGGAGGGGAGGGAGGGGAGGAAGGGAGGAGAGGGAGGCGAAAGGGAAAAGATATGTATGCGACAAAGTATGCTACACTCCAAAAGAACTACGTGAGTTTCCTACCTTATTATACAAGCAGAAATTGGAGGAGTATGTGGGGAATAGACACCTGGGGTATAGGAGAATGGTGGATGAAACACAAAGAAATTTTCTACACTAAACTACCATTGCACCCTTGTTTAAGATCCATCAGTCAGCTTTGTATGGCTCTGTATCTGAGCCCTAGTAACGCCATTATCCTCTCTTGCCTATCTTGACACTAATACCACCTTTTCCTGATTACTGCTTTGAATTAAGGAAGTATAAGTCTTCCACATTTGCTGTTCTTATTCAAAGTTGTGCTGGATGTTATAGGTTGTTTGCATTTCCATTTGGGTTTTAGAATCAGCTTTTGTTTTCTGCAAAAACACTTTTGGGATTTTTATTGAGATTGTGTTAACTGTATAAATAATTTCAGGACAACTGGAGTCCTCTGATCTGTAAATATAGCCTATCTCTCCTTTAATTGAGTTGCTTTTTCTTTTCAAAAATATTTTGAAGTTTTCTATTTACTGGAATTGCATGCAGCTTGTCAGTTTTATTGCTGAGTATTTTATATACTGGTCCAGCACAAATAACACCCCTTTTCTATTACAAAATCTTTTATTACAAAATCATAAGGATGTAATTCTGTAACATAACATGTTCACTTGAACATGTTAAGTGAAATGTTCAAATTAAAACTATAAATTATTGCAACCTTATTATTACCCTACCAATCAATCAAGCAGGTGTTACTTCTGCTGTGCTCTGTATTTCATGTGATTGTAAGAGGTATTGTTATTTTAAATTTCCAGTATTTCTTTACCAGTATAAGAAATGCAATTGATTTTTGTATTTTTATCTTATATACTAAAATGTTTCTAAATTCACTTATTGTTCCTAGAGTTTGCCTTTTTAGATTTCTTAGGATTTCTTCCTTATAAGATTATGCCATCTGCTAATAAAAATTTTTACATTTCTTATTTTCTACTTGTGACCATTTTTTTCACATCTTATCACATTGAATAAAATCTGAGTACAGTATTGAATGGAAGTGATGTGAATGTTCAGTCTTGCTTTGTTGCTGATCTTAGGAAGAAAAGTATTCAGTCTTTTACTATTAAAGTATGATATTATCTGTAGGTATTTTTCAGGATGTACATTACCTGGGTAAAGTGATTTTTTATTATCCTTAATTTATGTAGGTATCCTGACACCAATAGATGTTAGATTTTGTCAAATGCTTTTCCATATGATGGAAATGATATGATTCTATTTTATCTCCTTTGTTGGCTTATTAGCTATATATTTTATTTTCGTGTTTAATTTATACCACTTAATTTGTAGCATAAACACCTGAAAAATATATACCCATTTCTCAGCAGACCCTCCTCAAGTTTTGTACTACTGTTTTCATACATGGTAGATCATTCCGGGTTATAAACACCATGATAATATTGTTACTAGCTTTGCTTTAAAGAGTCAGTTACTATTTTAATAAATTTAAATAATAAAAATACTTAGCATTTACTCATGTAGTTCCCATTTCTAATGCTTTTCATTTATTTGTGTATATCCATAGCTCTATTTGATATCAAGGGCTTCCACCTGAAGGATATACTTTCTTTTCTTATAATTCAGGTCTGCTGGAAATAAACTCACTTTTCTAGGTCTGAAATATCTTGTTTTATCTTTATGTTTTATTTTTAGTTAATTAATTTTTCCCATCACCTTTTAGTTCCTCATACCCTCTTCTATCTCTACCCACCCTCTACCCCTGTGGTTACCACACTGTTGTCCACCGACGTGAGTTCTTTCTCTTCTTTGCTCAATTCCTCCACACCTCCCCGCCCAGAGCTGTCAGCCCGCTCTCTGTGAGTCTGTCTCTATTCTGCTTGTTAGTTCGGTTTGTTCATTAGATTCCACATATGAGTGAAATCATATGGTACTTGTTTTTCTTTGACTGGCTTATTTCATTTGGCATAATGTTCTCCAGAAAGATAGTTTCTTTTCCCATAGAATTTTGGTTGACAGGCGTATGTATATGTATGCATGTGCATGTTTCAGTACTTTAAACATATTGTCCCACTTTTTGTCTTTCAGTTTTCCTGCACGTGGTGCATGTTACTCTTACCTTCCTCTCTCTGTATTCTGTCTCTGGTTGCTCGTATAAGGTTTTCCGTTTAAACTGGTTTTAAGCAGTGTGCTTACAATTTGCATTTGTGTAGTTTTCTTAGTTTCTTAGTTCACTGAGCATCTTTAAGCTGTGGATTTGTAGTTTCCATTACATTTGAAATTTTAAACAATTATTACTGCAAATCTATTTTTTAATGTATCTCTTCCCTTTCTTTTTCTTCAAGAATGTCAACTGCACCTATAGTCATCATCCAAGGTTGTCTCACAATTCACTAATGCCCTGTGCATTTTTGTCCAGTACTATTTTTCCTTATCATTTTAGATCACTTTTATTGCTATATGTCTTTAATTTTAGTCTTATCTTTTGCAATGTCTAAACTGACCTTAAGCCATTCCTTGTATTTTCATCTCAGATATTTTAATTTTCATCTTTAGAGGTTTAATGTGGGTCATTTTACATTTTTTATGCCTCTCCACTTAATATTTCTCCACCTTCTCAAGCATATGGAATACAGTTATGTTAATTATTTTAATGTCTCTGTCTACTAAATTTATAATCTGTCACTTCTGGGTAAATTTTAATTGATTATATTTTCTTCTCATCAAAAGTTATAGTTTCTTAATATTTTGCATGCCGGGATATTTTCACTGGATTGTAGACACTACAAATTTTATTTTTTTGGCATGGTGGATATTCTGGTATTTCTAAAAATACTATTTTCTTTTTGTCTGGATGCAGTTAAGATATAAGATATAAGTTTTATCCTGTTATTTTATATAAATTTGTTTTATATAAATTTATATAATTTGTAGAACATGACTGTTTTGTTTTTTTAAGGGAGAGATGGTAAGTTGGATTCCTATTATTCCATCTTGTCCAGAAGGGAAATACATATAACTTTCACAGAAACAGCAAAGTATTATGGTTCAACCCAACACCAAGATATTGCTTGAATAAAATATATAACAATCTAAAAATCTGTACAGATTGAAGAGATGCCCCAAAATGGTTCTGTGTAATGCCTTATATTTCATATTGCACTCAATAAATATAAATTATAATGAGAAAAATTGACAAATTAAGTAATAGGCAATAGTATACCATGATGAGAAAGCTAAAAAAGCTCACGAAATATTAGAAATAAAAGAATAACTGAAAATCAGGACTATAAAATAGAAGAACCAGAAACGTAGAGATGGGACAAGGCATCTCATTAAGAAAATAGAGAATAAAAAGGAGAAAAATGAAATGTATTGATGGAAATAAAGAAAACAATTAAAGGACTTTGATCTCTGGCTGGTGTGGCTGAGTTGATTGGGCACCATCCTGCAAAGTGAAAGACCATCAGTTGGGTTCCTGATCGGGGCTCATGCCTGGCTGGAGGGTTTGGTCCCCAGCTGGGGCACATGAAGGAGGCAAACAATATTGATGCTTCTCTCCCTCTCTTTCCCTCAACTTTCTTCTCTCTCTAAAATAAACTTATAAAAAAAGAATTTGATAAAAGGAAGAAAAGCAAAGATAACTAGGCATATAATAACAGCAAACACTGAAAAAGAAAACTAAACAATGGACAGACACACACACACACACACACACAATGCTATTAAATATATGAAAAAAAAACTTTCTCAGATTAAGACGTAAACTTTCATATTGAAGGACAAACTGGGAAATGTTGATACAATATGCTGATTGTAACACACATTGCAATAGAATTATTAAACTTTGATGAAACAGAATATGATCTATTAAAACAAAAAGCCCAAATCACTTCAAGAAGAGAGAAACTCAGCCTGCTATCAGATTATTTTGAGGAGAAACCAGGTAATACATTTAAGCTAGAATATTAGTACCTTATTAGTACTGTGTTACACTAGGTATTATTAGTGCTATTCCACTATTTTTACAACCAGAAAATATTTATTCAAAAGCAGACATAGAATTAAATAAAGCAATCTGTGTAAACTATTGAGGTCATCTAATAATTCTGCAAGGGTAACTTGATTGTCCCTGTTTCACAGATGAAGATGCAGTGGTTCCAATAAATTTACCAAACAAACTGCAACACATAGGTAGTGAATGTCCAGAGCTGGAATTTTCACTTGGGCTCTTCACCTACAACATGCAAGGTTTTTCTGGGGAAGCCTCCGGAAACCTTCATAAGCACACTGGCAAGGACAGAAAAAGCATACTGTATTAGTTTCCTAGGACTGCTGTGATAAAGTACCACCAACCAGGTGTCTTCAAACAACGGAATCATATTCTCTGACAGTTCTGAAGCCCAGAAGTCTAAAATCAAGACATTGGCAGGGTTGATTTTTTGTTCCCTTGGGCTCGGAGGGAGAATCTGTTTCATGGCTTCTTCCTGGCTTCTGGCAACAGCGAGCAATCTTTGAGTTTCTTGGCTTGTCAATGCATTGCTTCCCTCTTTGCCACCTGATGCCACATGGCTCTATCCTACTTCTCTGTTTTCACATGGTCTGAATTTTTGTAAGGGAGCCAGCCATATTGAAACAGGGGCCCACCCTACTCTGGAGTGACCGCATCTTAATTTAAACCATTATATATGCACCAATTCTATTGAGTAATAAGATCACATGAGATCACATTCTGAGCTATTGACAGCTGGGATGGCAAAGTATCTTTCTTAGGAGACACAACCCTATCTGAATATTAAAAAACTAAAACATCCCCCACACCAAAGCCCCAAAGCTTCACAGGGTCAATCCAGAGGATAGTGTCTGAAAAGGCAGTTATTCTTTATACAGTGCAAGGTGAAAATAAATAGATCCTTGGCTTCAAGAAGAAAAGGTTATTTTTAAACAGCATAACTTTAATTCAGTGCTTATATTTTATTAATAATTAATAAATGATTAATGCAGATTGCTTTCTTCCAAATAAATTATCAGAATGTGTTATAACAGATGTGAATAAATCATGAGTTGTCTGCACAAATATCAGGAGTATAATACATTATATTTAAATATTAGTTATGTGTCTGAAATATGGGTAAGGACTCAATTGTAATGTATTAACCACTATTTCTATCAATGAGTTATTAATTATTGACATTCAGCATGTTTTGAAATGACTTTCTAGATGTTTTATTGTGTAAAGCAAGTATTGATATTGATTTAATTTTCTCTTTTCCTTTTAGTGGCATATAATTGAATTGGGGAAAAATATCATCTATAACAATTAGAGATAGTCTAAAACATCAACAAGAATAAAAAAGTTATCATACTATATGTTTTCTTCCTACTAAGAAATGAAATTGCTTATTCAAATGATTTTAATCATGCTCTTAATGGAAATATGTTTACATGATGAGAATAAAGTAGCAGAATGCACACCATCTAATTATCATTGTCATTGTCGTCATCATCATCATCATCAATGCCACTTTTTATGCTGGTTTTGTGCCAGGCATTAAGAAAAGTGCTACAAATTTTTTTATTCCAACATCAAAATAATCTTAAAAATGAGCTGCCATTATATTTTCCATTTCACACCTGTAAAAAACTGAGTTTTAGAGATTTTTTTTAAAAAAGCTACTCTAGAACATAGTTAACAGGCAAGAGCCAGGATTCAAATTCAAGAAGTCTCCCATGAGTACTGGGCTTCACAAGAAAGAAACTTGGAAAGATCCTGCTCCTGTTTGAGCTTCGTAATTCAGTCAGATTTAGAATTTGATGTCCTCGAGTGTAATCTGAAGGTATTAAAGATAATGACTAATGTGTGTCGTGCATACAGCCATCCTGTTCTTAGTGCCATGCATACACATATTAACTCACGTAATCCTCAGTAACACAATAGGGGAGATTCTGTCCCCTTTTACAGATGAAAAAACAGACACATAGGTACTAAGTAACATTTCTGGGCTTATTCAGTAATAGTAGTATTAAAATTTGAAACCAAGATCTAGTTCCGAAACCTCTGCTCCTGACAATGTACACTACTGCCCTATGTATGCATTTATTTTAAAATATTGTATTTATTTAATTTTGGAGAGAGAGGAAGGGAGGGAGAAAGAGTGAGAGAGAGACATTGACACAAGAGAGAAACATCAGTTGCCTTTCTCATATGCCCTGACCAGGGACCAAAGCCGCAACCCAGGCACATACCCTGACAGGGGATCAAACAAGTGACCCTTTCCCTCTGAGGGATGACACCCAACCAACCAAGCCACCCCAGTCAGGGCTGAATGTAGGTATTTAAATAGAAGATTCCCACTCTCCCCAGCTCTGAGCATCTGTGACTCACCATTTTACAACTGTCATTCCTTTTGGACTATGGCTAAGTCTTTCCTCAATATCCTAAGGGCATTTTAAGGCAACTTGTCCTTCAAGTTCTTGTGTCAAAGAAACAACTTTTGGAAAACACTATCCAAGCATAAGAAATTATTTTTTCTAAAGAATGTTCCAAATTAGTGATGATGAGTCAAGCAACTGTACAAAAGCACATCTAGCCCAGGTTCTCCATGGTTACTTCCTACATACTCCTTTTTTCTTAATCTCCATCATACTCAGCATGACTCACAGGCCCTAGTCTGGTCCAGCTTGTCGAATGCCAAATGCATGCATTTTTGTCCTACTCTTGGTGCCTTCAGTACCTTGGCTTATAACTATCAAAATTCCAAATCCTAATATCAAAAAGAATAAACTACAAATTCTGGAAGGGCGGAGTAATCAAATAAGTGTAATCGGTCTACGGCCATATGACCCTGAATGTGCCTGATCTCATCAAATAAGTGTAATCTGTTGATTATATTTTGTTGTTGTATAGCCCAAAAATGATATTTCTATTCTGCATTTTAAACTGACACTCTTAATATTATTTCATCACAAGTTTACCTTATAGCTGGGCACCAAGTCCATTGCACTTTTTTCTTGGATCTACTGTTAACCTACTTTAATCATTTACTCTTGCTGTCATATGACAAGCCATGTTATGTAAGCAGAATCGATGCTCACTACAACCAGGAACAGCTCACACAACTCTCCACAGATCCTTGATGTTTCTTTGTTTGTTTTTTTCCTGACTACAATATGAGATATTTGGTTTTGTTGAAAGCGGCAAAGCCATTGAAGACAAGGGTCCTAGCTCCCTCAGTCTACCATTTGGCAAATTGCCTACTCACTTGGTTTTTAGGTGAGCACTAATAAACATGTGAGGGGGGACTCCAGAAAAGTGGAGTGATCATCTGGAGGGCAGGCCCCATGCAGTACAGGCTTCCCCGGCTAAGTGAGTGTTCTAGGAGCCCATCTGTAGCAGTGCACCAGCTGGCATTGTTGTGAGAGGCTGCATTTGGCTTCAATGATTTTTTTTTAAAGATTCTTTTAATGCATTTGCCCATTTCATGATGGGTGACTTACGAGCATACCTGCGCACACCCTGCTGAGTATTCAGCAGATTTTAACCAAAAATAGCATGACCACCCCCCCATGCCCTGCCCTCCTTATTCACCTGATCTTGCTCCAAGAGACTCCTTTTTTTGTCTCCCCCAGATGAAAAAAGTCCTCAAAGGAAAATGTTTTGCTCAAGTGAAAGAGGCGAAACAAAAAACAGCAGAAGCACGAAAAGACAGCAAACTGACAAGTTCAAATACTGTTTTGAGCAGTGGAAAAAACATATTGATAGGTCTGTTGCATCAAATGGAGAGTACTTTGAAGGTGACTGAAGTTTAAACAAAGGTGAAGTTTAAACTGAAGAATATACAATTTTTTATAAATAAATTCTGAATTTTGAGGGGGTGCCCCCTCGTATATCCATTTTTGAGGCATGTGTCACAGCAGCCAATGTTATCCTAAATAACGCACAAACTTACAAAAATAAACAAGTAGTTGGAAGTTGCCATCGTTGCAAGGCTGCCCAGGGGAAGTGGGTATCCTGCCTGTCTCCCAGTTAAGCTCCATTTGCATGTGTACAGTTTTCTGCTAACTTCTCCAGCTTCATCTCACTTCAATCTTTTCTCTCAGGTCCACTAAACTCAAAGAGAATTTTTAAAAAATATATATATATCTAATTCTTCCTTCTACAGTTTCTATTTTGTAGGTCCAGAATGCTCTTTCCTGGCACCGTGTATGGGCCAGCTCCTTTTTTAGCTATTAAGTGTCATGATAAATGTGGAGATGGTGCCAGCTGGTCCCAAAGGCCAGTCTGCCAAAAGTTGGTTGTGGTCATATGCTCAGTCTCCAGAGCTGTGTTGTCCAGTACAGAAACCATTTGCCACATGGGACTATTTCCTGTTACAGGAGGCACGTTCATGTGCTTAATGGCCACCTGGGCCTTTTGGCTACCATATGAGACAGAACAAAGTATGAACATTTCCACCATCACAGATAATTCTATTAAACAGTACTGCTCTCAAGATGGACTTGGAAAAACAAACAATGTCTCTGCCTCCCTATGTCTCTGTTTTCCAAATATCTCAGATACTGTTGATATTAAATTCAATACTGTATATAAAATACTTAAAGTAGTGCCTAGTGGACAATTGATGCTCAAAAATTGTTAGCTTTCATTTTCATTTCTTAAGTACATATCACAGGGTGCTATAATGTTCTTCCAATGGTCTCAGTCTTAAGTGACTGTACTAACCTATAATATTTTAATATACCTTCCTTCCTATTCTATTCTCATTTACTGTTTCTGCCTTTTCCTCAAACCTGATACTTAACCTCACTTCTGGCTACCATTTATATTTCCATTTGTGAAAATATATTTTTTAAGATTGTATCTATTTATTTTTAGAGAGGGGAAGGGAGGGAGAAAGAGAGGGAGGGAAACATCAAGGTGTAGTTGCTTCTCACGCACCCCTCACTGGGGACCTGGCCCACAACCCGGGCATATGCCTTAGACTGGGAATTGAACGGGCAACCCCTTGGTTTGCAGGCCAGCACTCAATCCTCTGAGCCATTCCAGCCAGAGCTCCATTTGTGAAAATAATTTGAAAACATTTCTGGCTAAGCTGTCCCAGAATGCTTTAGGTGAACATCTGTTTTGTTTTCTTTTTTGCTGTTAAAGTCCGGATTCCAAGTTCCGAAGATAAAACTTCTAGTAGATTCTTGTTCTCCAAAATAAAAATAACAACAATGATGACTCCTAAATACAGAAGACTCTTAGTTACCCATAAACGAAAACCATGTTTGAAGGCTGCCTTCCACCAGCGCCAGAATCCAGGGAGAAGCAAGCCATGGGGATCAGCCCAAGTGGAAGCAAAAACGAGTGGATTCACCACTCTGTACAGGGCACAGAGAGGAGAGAGGCGGGTGTTTCCTCACCATTTCCTGAGTCTATGATCACTGGGCCTACTTCACCACTTTACACAGACAGATACCCCAGCTCTGCATAGGATTCCAAAAGATATTACAATAATTTGACCCAGAGTTTATTTCCAGTTGCTCAGGTGGTACTAGAGAGAAAAACCTTAAGGACCACTATTTTATAATCTACCTGGACTTAGTCATGGTTGTTATAGAAACAGTGCAGTATTCAATGGGTATGCCTTTCCAATTCACAAGCAGGCAAGCGATTCTTTAAATCATATCACTAGAAACCAAGCCCTTTTTGCACTTTAATATACCGCCTGCACCTGTAGCAATGTTGTGTCATCCTGTCTAGAACTGAAAGCATACAAAAGGCCATCGAATGACCTAAGGGAAAGAGAGTCTTGCTTACAAGATGGATTGTTCTGGGCGCCTCTAGGAACGTCATGTTCCTGCCTCACTGGTCAGGCCCTGGACAGCGGATAAGCTATCACTACAAATAATAAACACAATCAATGATCATTTCTACCATTTATTTAATGCCCTACATGTTAAGCACATTTTTTGGTCTTGATAAGGGACAAAATTATACCTACCTTTAAGTGTTGAGAGAAGAAGAGGTAATTCATTTCAAAGGAATGGAAATTAGCCTAGACAAGCTAAGAAATTCAAAGCAGGTTGTACCCTTCTCTAGTAATAAGAACAGCGGAATTTGAGGTCCAACACTGTCAAGTCCAAGTTCATGTTTTAGACACCTGGCTAAGGACAAAGCTTTCCCAGTCAATACAAAGAGGGTGGCAATCAGCTACCCTAAGGCAAATCCCTAGGACAGGGTATAGGTTTCAATCTCAAAATGCTTAATGATTGCTTGAAGAGCTCCTTACGATTTCCAAATTATAAATCTGTTGCAAGTAGAGTCCAGGAATGCACATTTTATCAAGCCAACATGGTTTAGTTGGCCATCTTGTCTTTGAGAGACCAAGCCCTAGAGAGAGAATTATACTGTGTGGACCACATGGGCTCAAGGGAAGTCAGTTTCCAGTTGTCAAGCTGGCCTACTAAGAGCAGTCAAGGTTAATTATCTACAAACATTTTAAAATAGGAAAAATATAGAAGAAGCAGGGATTTCTAACTCATTAAACCAAGAGATAAAATGCATTATTAAAAACAAACCTTCCTTTACTCAGCAAGTACTGATGTTACACAAGGATGGTACTAGTTGTTGGGCTTACGAAATCAATTTCATGCAACTCAAAAGAATTACACAGAGGAGTTGAATTCTGTAAGCTGAGAGGAGAGCTGTAATAAAGGGTAGGGGAAGACAATGGACAGAACCTCAGGGCATCCACATGCCTCTATCTAGTGGGGAATCGCCCAGAAGTTGAGCTATGCCGTCTGCAGACCCTCTGTACCTTCCACATAAGCCCTGACCTCAGAATAGTGAGGCTGTTACCAGTTATATCAGAATCTGTGGGGTGCACAGTATGAAGGGCACTTTGAGGATGGTCTGATCTGGTCTTGCATTCCTTCATTTGATGGTTGTGCAACGTTGTTGAGTTTATTCAATCTTGCTGAGTTGTAATTTTCTTCTCTGTATAATATGGATAATAACATTATTTATCATCTACAGTTTTGTGATGCTTGAATAAGTACACATTTATTATCTCATTTAATCATTACTTTAAAGAACTTAGAATCACTCTTTGAAAGAAAATAGACGATAGGGCCAACCATAAACCCTATTTTCTTCTCCTTCTATATTAACCTCTTAAATTACTTCATTTAATCATGAGATCTTAAATAACATTACTATCCTGGTGACTCCCTTGAACTTTACACTAAATATTCAACTTCTTATTAAAATCTCATCACAGATTACTTAATAGTTATCTTAAAACTAATATATCTCTCAAATTAATATACCCAAACACAGACTGTTGATGTCTATCACTTCATATTGCTCATCCCTAAATTATTAGCATCTTAGTAAATAGGGCCATAATTCAGGCAAAATAAAATTGCATCTTGATTCCTCTCTTTTAAACTCACACTATCTCCCATCCCTCTGCAAATTCTGTTAGGTCTATCTTTAAACTGTATGCCAGATCAGACTGCTTTGCTCTGGTCCTGTGCCCTATCTAAGCCACCACTGATGTTCCCATATCAACTCTTGACACCAGACACAGTTTCTCCCTCAATTAACAACCAAAATTACCATCAAAGCATTAAAATGTCATGTTACCATCCTACTCAAAATCCTCCAATGCTTTCATATTCCAGTTAAAAATAAAATCTAACTGATTTATGCTAACCTACCTTTCTAATACGACCTGGCCCCGCCCACCTCTCTGACATTATCTTTACCATGCTGCCCCCTTGTCCAGGAGCCCCGTGGTCCTTGCTATCCTCTCAGCAAGCTGGGAAGTGCTCGTTTCCACCGGAGCATCTTCAGGGTGCTGCCATCTCTGTTTTGATTCTTTGCCATCCGTGTCTCTTTTTATACACTCCCTTTGTAAAGGGGCTTTCCACTGACCACTCTATAGGAAACAAAACATCTTCTATCTGTACATTCTTTTTTTTTTTTTGACCCTACTAGATTTTTCCTTTAACATTTTTCTGATTTTTAAAAATGTTTTATTGACTTTATTGATTAATAATATTACATAGGTTTCAGGTGCACAATTCTATAATACATCATCTGTTATTGGATTGCATGTCCACCACCCTGAGTCAAATCTCTACTAGATTTTTTTATTACACTTAACACTGCAATTATCTCCCTGTTTACTCTTTAAATTCATGGGCCTTGTGTTTCTTATTATGAGCTCAAGAATGCAAAAACAATGTCTGCTTGGTTTCTGTTCTGTCTTCAGAACCTATATAGGTTTTAGCACATGCACAGTAGGTGCTTTAAATGATGTTGAATGTAAACATAAAAGCTTCAGTACAAAAAGGCACTCAGTAGATAGCACAGACAGTGGAAAGACAAGATACACAATTCCTAGCTTCTTCTCCAACCCCTTCCTTGTGTTAAACTCCTTCTTATTTTCCAAAACCACTGTGACTTTTCACGCCTCCTTGTCTTTGAATAAGCTGTTCTTTGGCTCAATCTATGGAAGGGCATTACCATCTCTGTCCAAGATTCAGATGGAGCCTCTCTTCCCCTCTCTGAGTGTCTTACAGACTTCAGCCAGAAAAACAGAATGAAACAGAAAAATGAAATCCACAACATTTCCAATATCATCCAACAAAACAAAGTAAGAAATAGGTATAGGCCCCAAATAATGGGAAAAAGTTGTGTACGGAAGGGGTATGTAAGCAGGGGTATGAGCATGAAACACTGGCCTCTTCTATTATTAAAAGGCATTTATTTTTTCCTTGTGCATTTTTGATAGAAATATGAACCATCAATTTTTTTTTATTTCAAGGTCCTATAGATTTTCTACAAATCTACCACAATGAAAACATCTATATTTCATTATTACTCTATCTTTTATACACCTTCTCAATTGCATTACATAATTAAAATGGGGAAGTTGCCCTGGGGAAATAATAAAATCTGCTAGGATATACCTGTGTTAAGTAAATATGTAGAAGATGTATTTTTACTGAATATTTTAGATTACTTGAGCTTATTTTAAAAAATACACCTAATGGCCTGACACAGATAATTACCGAAACTTGCACATTAATACCCTCTGAATGGTAATTATATTTTAATTAAAATGCCAAAATGATCAAAACGTGAAGAATAAGCTATTTACCAAGTAGAGTTTAAACAATGAAATAAATGGGGGAAAGGACTTAAATTTTTATGATGTTTTTCTAGTAATGCTGAAAAAGTGATACTGAGAGCAATTACTTTTTTTTTCCCCAAAATACAGTAATATACAAATAGGAGCAAATTAAATCCACCACTCAGCAAATTTCATTTGCTATGGGGAGATTAATATGAAAAGGGCCTCTGAATTTTTATCAGAGCAGAAAACTTAATAGGATATTTCAAAAATTCAGCTCTGGCTGGCTTGAGGATAGATAATGGAATTTTGCAGCTTAAATCTGGAGGTCACGATTTCAAAAATGCCCCAAGTTGGCGGTGACTAAAAGGCAATACTATCTGATGCCTATGTGAAATGAATTACTGGTTTCACTCTGATCGTTACCAGATAGGGATCTAATACTGTCTGGAAAACTGGAGCTAATTGGCCCAATTGCTGGTGTTCAAGGACTGAAAACGGAATCACAGTCCCACTCTGTCCTTGGTTGCTTCCCCGTGAGGGGAGAGGCAGGTGCACAGTTGATGTGAACTATGGTGGATGTTGATGTAAATAAACCCAAGGTTAGTCCTGGCAGCTAGCGCTTTCACCCCACAGGGTCCTGGAGATCTGGCTTATGAGGTTGGGGACAGTGCGTCCTGCTCTCTGTGGACCTGGAAGGAAGCCAGAGCAGATGAGACGGTGATATGAGGGGGTCCTGTGCTCCACGGATGAAAGACTTGCTCCGGGCCCGAGGAATCAAGGGCAGGTGGACGCGGCTGCTCTTTTTATTGCCCGGTTTGCGCAAAACTGACTCAGCACTGAAGACGGGAATCGTGAGAGGAGGAACTGAAGTTCAGTAGACGCGTGAATTTAGGGCAAACACTAACCATTTTCCTGTCCCCAGGGTGAAGCAGTGGATATGGGGGAGCGCTGGCCCAGGGACAGGTGGCCTGGGTTCAAATTCCACTTTCAACATGAAATAACTAAACAACACTGGGCGCGCTGCTTCTCTTCCCTCACCCCCGGTTCCTTGACCTTCTATGACTGCAGTAGATTTAAAGTGTTGCCAAATATCTCTGGCACAGGATAAGCGCATAATAACATTGGTTATAACATTTCTATTATAACAAATGAATAGTTGCTATTATTGCCTCTGTTATTGTTACTCTTCAACACCCATCCTGTAAACCTACTCTCTAGGTTGGTTATGAGGATCAGCAGATATAAAGAAATAGGGAAACTATGATGGTCTATGCAAATTCAAGGTGTTAATAATTATAATTGCATCCAGTTTATTCTTATGTACTATCATATGTCTTTTTCAAAGACCTTTTACTCCCAAGATTTCAGACAATGACATCAAGGACCAGTGAACCCTCTGGGCATAGAAGAAAGGAGAGGTAAATAGTAAGATGGTTAAAGAGGGGCTTGCAGAAAATTTGGGGGAAACATGAGCCCTACTGCTGCCTCCAGCAGATCCCCTCATGTGCTGGGGTAGTGCAACAGCCGGGTCACCAGGCATTTTTGTACATGCTGTGTGTTGGAACCCGGAGGTAGGAAATTATTTCATCAAGCAGTCCTGTAACTTTGCAGCTCCCTGGTGGGTCTTCTAATCTCAGCTTATGTTCACCCATCGAGCCATGATTGCTGGAAGGGTTATTACTATTTCTCATTATACTATCTCCAAGTCTTCTTTTATCCCTTTGTTAAAATTGTTCCACTGAGAATATTTTTTTAACTCAAATTGAATTTCCTTTCTGACTCCCCGCCATGATGTCACAGAGTTCCAGGTTCCTAAAGAGCTCTCAAAAATTCTAAGGGAAAAAAATGCGTGAGTTCAATAAGATTTATTTATTTGGAGGGAGGAAAATAACTGTGTATTTTCTACCCATTCCACATGTATTAATCAAAGTCCTAGACCAGGTTCTGCAGATGATATGTGTACACACACACACACACACACACACACACACACTTTGTGTATGTTAGTGAATAAGGAGCCAACTCAATAAATCTGTAGTTCTAAATTCATAATGTTTTTAGAATAAAAGAAAATTTACATTAGCAGACTTTTGGAACCACAGCTTTCACCTCATTGGTCTTGGTCTCTCCCATGTTCAACCCAGGTCTTCTTGGTTTTCGTGGTTTCTTGAATTGACAGTCTTCATTTTTTATTTTATTTTTCAAGTATAGTTTGCATTCATTGTTATTTTGTCTTTGTTTCAGGTGTACAGCATAGTAAATTGGCATTCTTACTATATGACAGTTCACAATGCATGATGAAAAAACAGAAACAATGTATCAGTGGCGCATTCTGCACTGAGTGACTGATGCGTTGCATCTTCCTTTGGCACACATAAGAGTTGAGCTCCCTGCCTGGTGTTTTATGTACAGAGATGCTCTCCTAATATTTCTCATCAGACGTTATTTTGGCCTCGTGAATATTCTCAGCTCCTGACAACTAGAAGAAGCAGGTCCTAGTCAGAAGAGAACACCTAAATGTTCCACTAACTCTTCTTCAGGCCTTGAAACTTACCACATTTTTCAAATCCCAAACCAGGAGACTAACAACTCCTTCTGTTTCCATATGTACAAGAATACAGGGGCATTGGAATTTCTAGGACGTTCTTATGAGTAACGTGATGATGTTAGGAAATCAAGGCATTTTCCAGAAAATTTTAGATTTATTGTTACTAAACTAGAATGTATAGTTTCTGCATTACATCCTAAGGACAAAAATAAACTAACCTGTACAAAACAACAACAACAAAAAATCCCTTACCAAGAAAGTTTAACAGCCGATTGCAATCTAAAGGAGGTCTGGACTGTTCCTGTTTCCCACGACAGTATATCTAATGCCTAGTAGAGCTCCTAGCACAGACTGGAAACTCAATAAATATTTGTGGAAGAGAAAGGAAGAGGCAGATGTAATAGCCATAGATACATGTGATTTCTGAGGGCACAGGAAGCAAAGTTCGAGCTTCCTGTTATCTTGTCCCATGATCTCTACAATGTACATTATCATAGAGGACACACATTTTCTAGGGTCCTTCTTTGTAGGGATATTCTTTTACTGCACCACTAAGTATAACTTAATCTAAACAGAAGATTCTGTCAGTTCTCACTCCCATTTCCAGGCAAGTATTCTTAAATAGGATGGGTGGCATATCGAAACTTCTAACTATCCACAAATCATCATCTTATCAGGAAGTTCTTAAGCACTTCTATTCCCAACCTCCCTCATGTAGTTAATATTTATCACAAACTTCCTATGTGCCAGGAACAACTCTAAAAGTCTTAACATGTGATAATCCACAGAATCCTCTTAAGTTGTGATGTCTATTATTAGCAGTCACTCACCTGCAAAATGGAAGGAAGCTCAGAAAAGTTTAATTGAATATCTACTATGAGCCAATCGTCATTTTCAAGGGTGCTAAAACAAAAATGAATGCTGCATGGTCGCCCTTCAAGGCTTTCTGATTTTACTGTGATAGGCAGACATCTATTTTTCTCATAGAACTCATGAGGGTGGTATTTGTATTTATCTCCAAGAGTTTTCAGGAGAAATAAATGTAAATAACGGTAAGTGGCTAGCACAAATTAATTTCTTAATAATTAAATGATAGAAATGATTATTGTTCCCATCAGTTTATTATTTCCATGAGGATAACAAATTGAACTACGAATGAATTAGAGACGCTGTCATAAGAAAGATGGATTGCAGATGACTAGTTAAGAATGAGTAGGTACTGTCCCAGCATTGTAGCAGAAAATACCTAATCCTGACAGCTGGAACAGCACGTGCAATGATTATCAGAATAAAATTGAGTTTCTTATAAAACGTTGACTTCCAAGTCAGACACATGGACAGAGCCTCTTCCTGTTGACCAGCACAAGACCAGTATTCCTCAGCAGAAGACGAATTACACAGTTTGGATCATTGATCATACAGAGATTTGTTGTCAGCTTGACTTTTTAGATTTGCCAGGTATTAGAAGAGCTTATTTATAGAAAGCAGATGGCTTTTTGTCATTTAATTCACTGAAATTTACTTAGTATGAGGAAGGGAAAAATCAAGCTGGCTCCATGATAAAAGCTTTCTAAGTACATTAGCTCATTGAGTGGACAGCAGAAGGACAAATAGAAGGCTGCTTTGACAATGAATTGGCCTTCTTTTGTGTTTCGGAAGAGATAAGACCAAAGTGCTCCGCAGTGGATGATAACATGAGTAGAAGCAATTTCAGAATTGGCTTCATCAAAAGCTGAATCCTCTCTCCTCTCCCATTGACCACAGTGCCGCCTTCCTTCCGAGGTACCCTCACTGCCTGCCTAGAATGGGTCAAGTTCAAACAACTGGGCCTTGTTTCAAATCCTAGATCCATTCCATTTCAACTCTTAGATCTCTGCCTTCTTTATTTACTTTTTATTTTTGTTTTCAGACAGAACTCCAACTGGCTTGCCCTTTGTTCTGGCATTACAAAGCACCATTGCTTTTTTTCAGTAATATATATTCTGCATCCCTTCAAAGGCTGCCCAAATCATTCATATAACTGTTATTATTTTAGCCTATATTTCATTGTGATATATATATATATATAGCTATCTCCAGATGAGTGCATTTTCTCTATTCTATTGGCCTCTCCTTTCTGCCTTGGCTCTCCTTCCCCTTTCTCTGAACCACCCCACACCTCGTAGGCACTATTTGAAGGTGACAGGAAGTGTGAACTTTGGAGACAATAGTTTTAGGTCCTGACTATAGTTATTTTATTGATGATTTGTGAATCTCATCAAAGTATACTTTTCTCTGTCTAATCTGTAAATAGTTCGGTATACCTCATGGGATTGTTATGAGGCATAAATAATAGAAAGCAGGCAAACGGTGCCTGGGACTAGGGACTTATTACTATTGTTGCTGTTTTCATTCAATATGCATTATTAAAACCTAACTAGTTCCCACAATGGTAAGTATCAGGGGTACAAAGACAGAAAACCCATGGTCTCTCCTGAAGGAGCTCACTCCCTAGGTTTTAAAGAGCTGAAAGCAACACTAATTTAGAATAAAAGATATCCTTGAGCAAGGAGAAAGAGAATCAAGAGTGAAAGACAATGTTCCAATTCTTTTAGTGAACAACAGTTGAGCTCTTGTATTTGCAAGGGAAGGTGACGGTGTCTGAGCCCACCTGCACGCAGTGGCCGGGGTGGCTCACTTGGGAACCTGCACTGAATGGTGAGGCAGCCTGAAAGGCTCACCTGGCTGATATTAGGCAGGGACAGAATATGAAGTAGTAGAAGGATCTCCTCCTGAGTTGTCCTATGACTGATACCAGGAGGAAAATTAATGAAGATCCTTACTAATCATGTACTTTCAAAAACCAGATAATGCTCTGATAAGAAGTAGTAAATCTCTTTTAGGAGAAGCCAAAAGTCAACTATGATGGGCAATACTCAATATTTGTTCCAGAGCCCCCACAAGAGTCAGCCAAGCATCAGCCACGCCTGAATCACATTTGGATTTCTCCTTGTGTTCAGCCCTGCCCCTTTCTCCTTTCCTTCACAGGTTTTGATTCCTAGTACACGCCTTTCACATTGATCTCCATTTCAGCTTCTGGAGAAACCAGCCTGTCACAGTGAAATTGAAATATGGCAAGATATGACTATTCATTTGATACAGAACAAACTTTTCCAAGTACATTTCTATATGTTCTGCAAAGATATATCTTATTTATAAATAACAAACACGTTCACAGTAGTCTTTACTCCTAAATGAATGGCAGAGCAGACATGCATATCTTTGTTTGTTTTTTTTTTTAATTGGAAGAGGTCTGGGACAATGTACAAGTCACAACCCTCATATGCTCATTGATGTTACCAGAAATCCCGGGGCAGCCCTCAGGATGCTTTCCTTGCTGTCCATATTTATTCTTTCACTTCTCCATCTAAACACCAGGGTAATCATTCAAAAGGGCATTCTGTTTATGTATTCTCCTGCTCTGAACTCTTCAATGGCATTTTTGTTACCCTTCACAACTACTAGCTCTAAGACCCTGGAAGAACTCTGTTCCCCTACTTCTGCAGCCTCATTTTCTCAGCTTGAAGATGTCTGTGAGACCCTTTCTCACCTTTCTCAACTAGTCTCACTGTACTCATCATTTCTAATAATCAATATCTCTCACTCTTTCTCTCCCTCATCCCCACCAATAGCATGGCCTGTACAATTGCATTTGACTAGAATGCCCTTGCCTTTTCCCTCTTGGTGATCCCCACTCATTCAGCAGGTCTCAGATTCAACATCCTCCTTCGTGGAAGTCTTTCTGACATGCAGAATCACCCATTGCAACCAACAAACAAGGTAGCGAGCCTATGTCCATAGCAAAGTATGAGTTTAGATTGTTTCTTCTTCCCCACTCAACTTTTGAGGGTTTAATAACGCTTACTTTATTCAATCCTTTATCCTTGGGCTTCCTATTATGCCTTGTGATTTGATAGATGTATTCCATCCCTTAATGATGGAGTGATGGGCTGACCTTATATCCTGCAGAAAAAAAGCCCTAAAGGGATGGTGATTTCATAGGTCCCTGATTCATTGTGTCTTTTCATCCCAGAACAATTTCTGTATATTCTCAAATTAGATGGAAAATTTCTTAAGAGCCCCTGAAGTCTAGGATTAGTCACAAGAGAATTAGCTCTTTAACCAGAATGATGATGGTGCAGAGGGTGGATGATTACAGCCTAGCACATCACAAGAGGACTCAGGAGAGTGAATGCAGGTTTAGTCTCCTGAGATTTGTTGAAGGAGTGTGAACACCCCCTTGTCAATCTTGATAAAGGTCAGATTATAAGAAATAAAAGCAAGTCCCATTTAACCCAGTAGGTAGCATACCTATACCTCCATCTTCTCTAGAGCCTAAGAATATAAATAGCTGAAAGAGGGTTCAGAGAAATTAACTGATCCAGAATGCAGTAACATATCATTATCTGCCACCAGGTAGCAGCATCTTTCATGACTCTTTCTTCCCCCTTTCTTGTTCCTGCAAGAATAATGGACTGGTTGCTCCTTTTCCCAAGCCTCCTAGATCTACCTTTTTCTTAGAAATTTTAACTAGTTCCTGAAGGCCAAAAAAAAAAAAAAAACCCCAAAGAAAATCCACCAATTGCTTAAATAAAATTATAAAACCTTTCCAAGTTGTTAAAGAGGAGTAAACTGAGCAGAAGGAGAAGAAGTGAATGTCCTCATCCTAAATCAGCTCCTGATGTGTGTCTAGTCTTCATGAATTTCCCAGAAACATGGGTGTCTACACCTCATTAATCATCAGGTCATGGCATGATTGAAATTTCAGAAACCTCATATCCCTACGCAAAAAAATAAGATCAGAGACATAGAACCCATACTCAATTACCTTTATTGTAGATGAAAGGTGAGCCCTCTCTATGCTGCGATTGCATTTAGGGGTCAGCAAATCACAACCCATAGGACAGACATAGGCAGTTGGTTGCAGTGGGTGATTCTGCATGTCAGAAAGACTTCCACGAGGGAGGATGTTGAATCTGAGACCCGACGAATGAGTGGGGATCACCAAGAGAGAAAAGGCAAGGGCATTCTAGTCGAATGCAATTGTACAGGCCATGCTTTTGTGTGGGGATGGGAGGAGAGAAATAGTGAGAGAGATTGATTATTGGATGTGATGAGTACAGTGAGACTAGTTGAGAAAGGTGAAAAAGAGTCTCATGCTTTATTGTAACACAGTCATGGTCTTTCATGTATGTATTGTCTATGGTCACATTCAGTTCAAAGACCAAGTTGCATGGTTGAGACAGATTCTATCATGTAAAGCCCAAGACAAACTGTCCCTTTATAGAGAATATTTGCTGATCGCTGCACCTTAACAAGGTCCTTTTAGATAACAAATATGGGACTAGATATTGTGACTGTACTTCCTAAACCTGAAGAATTGTCAGGTGGTAATTGTATTATTGGTTTTAATGAATGAGGAAGCCCTTTGCTTTCTTGTCACTCTCTAATTTCACTTCCTAAGAGAGATTTGTGGTCTTAAACCATTCATCTTTCTCTGCTTGGTCTTCTATTTTCTGATTTTATGCATTTTTAAAATCTTATATTGTTGGAAATCTGACCTTTATATACAGGGATCATTATGGTAGCTAAATACTGGCAAAATAAGAAGTGAGAAAAAATGCAAAATGTTTTGTTTTTAAGCATTAATGTAATAGACTTAAAGTGATCCAGGGAGAACCATATACATTTCTAAACAAAATTTTAAAATGCATATTACATGGTACCAACATTTAATATGGGAAGTATGTGCAAAAAAATGCAAACAATGAATTCAGATTAAATAATATATTTGACAAGTTGCCAACATGTCTGTGAGAGAGGTGAATGGGAACAGTCGCCTCAGCAATGCATTGGTTTCTCTCCATGGAGAACACTCACCATGACCTCTAAGTGAAAGCTCGCAAGGATCCACTGTTTGGGGGTGAGACAATAGAAGGAAGACAAAGAAGAAAAGTTTCAGGGAGCAACGAGAACTTCATGGAAGAACACTTGAAACCTTAGTGAGGTACACAAAAACAGCAAGAATGATGAATTGGTAACCCCAAACAGAAAGTCATGTCACAGCTTCTTCTTAAAAATGTACTAATCACTGTAATACCAACTAGCATAACAATAGATACCTAATAAATATTCGCTGAACAAAGGGATACACATACTATGTGGCTATAAGTACACAGAGCAATAAAATCCCCAATCAACTTGTTGAAGATAATGGATATGTATCATTTAAGGATGCTTCAACCATAATTAAAGGTTAAATTTTCTCTTAAAAAAGTTTAAAAAACTAATATATTAGAGATGAATGAAGAAGAATGGCTTTGTAAACACTATATATGTGACAGTAATTTTGTTGTTGTTTGTTTCCTCTGGCTCTTGGTATTTATTTGCACAAAGACAAAAACATACATACAAACTCATAAATTTGTGTGGTGGTCAGATTAACTGCCCACACCAACCCTCAAGATGTTCGAGTTATGATCTCAGGTACCTGTGAGTATGTTACCTTTTATTGAAGAAGGACTTTGTGGACGTGATTTTGCCTAAGAACCTGAGACAGCGGAAGTCTTCCAAATTATTCAGTCTAAAACCAGGAGTCCTTGGAAGCGAAGGACTTTCCCAGATGCAGTCAGAGGATGATAGGGCAATAGCAGAAATGTTCAGAAGGAGGCAGTGTTGCTGGCTTGGAAGATGGAGAGCGGGGGCTGTGAGCTGAAGGATGTAGGCAGCCTCTAGATGGGAAAAGGGAAAACAGATTCTCCTTCAAAGCTTCCAGAGGAAAGCAGCCCTATTGACACCCAGAGCTCAGACCAATGAGACTCGAGTCGGATTTCTGGCCTATAGAACTGTAAGCAGATGAATGTTTTAAGCCACCAAGTTTATAGTAATTTGTTACAACAGCAGCAGTGGAAAACCAATACAGTCAAGCCAACATTTAAACCCTGTATGTTTCATAGGCAGGCATGGATACCCTGTCTCTTCTGTAAAGAGAACATATCGTATAACCTTCTATCCATATCCCTGCATGGAAACATTCCCATGGAGTTGAGTCTTTTAAAGCAGATGCATACGCACTAAAAATATCAGCCACTCTCTTCAAAAATGATCCCCGGCAGCCCACACATTAATGTAACCTGCAAGGTCCCTGTGGAATTTGAGTCAGAATCTCATCTGGCCATTATCTGTGTGTTTAACTTAAATGTGTGAAAAAGTAACTGCATTATTTACGACCCTATAAGAATATGTTTGCAGGAATGAAATGAGCCCCAAGGGTAAAGGATACCTTGAGGTGGATGAGCACATGTTTGACATGGTATACGTGGCCATTTGTGATGTTTGCCAAGAGAGGTTTTACTGTTTCTACCAATCAACTTACCCTCACTCTCAAACACACCATCTCCTTTGCACAATGAACCATGTTGAGATAAAGTGTAGTAATTCGTTGAACACACCATGCCATTTCCTTACTCTTGAATACATTCTTCCCTCTACATAGGATGTTCTTTCCATTCTCTTAGTCTTGTCAATCTTCATTCAAGTCTAGGATGAATATTCAATGCCCCATATATTTCCTTGGAAGCAACAGCATGCCACTGAGTCCCAACCTCAGTTCTTCTTCTTTCCTCACTTATTAATGAGTTTAAGTTTCACAATGATAGGCTCAAATAAAACATATGTATTCTAATAACTTCTTTACTGGTTATTATTTTATTTTACTAATGTATGCATTTACTTATTCATAAATATTCATTACACATCTTTTTTATGCTAGTCATTATATAAGGCACTAGTGACCTAGTTATGAATAAATAAAGATAGATCATTCAATCCTGAGGCTTAAGGCGGAATTCTTTGCTATTGTCATGTTCATCTTCTTTATAAACATGGAGCTCAACCCAGTGCCTAAGATATGAGGTATCCAGTAAATATTTGAATGAAAGTAAGAATGAAAAAGAGTGAGAGAACAGGAGAAGAGAAGAGAGAGAAAGGAAGAAGGGGGAAAAAAAGGAAGAAACATAGTCAGGGAGGGAAGAAAAGGGAATGAATTTTTTAAGTACAAACTTCTCTCAAACAAAGCCTGGGCTTCAGCTGGCACTGGGGAAAGCAGAATAAATAAGTTTCTCTAGAATATGCATAGTTGCCATCTTGACAGAAATTATTTTAATTTTAGAATATCAAAGAGTCAGAAGTGCAATGTTTTACAAACTCTACCACTGAATTATTCTAATAGCAAAGGGGAGTGAATACAAACCTCCAGAGGCTTCAGCCAACCAGAAGAGTGAAACTTAAGTCTCTGGATTTATGTGAAACATTCATGTAAATTTTATTTCTACTCATAACACAGCCATGTTGGCTCAAATATAAAGAAACATTAGTTTTCTGTCAAATCTGCTCATGAAATTCACTCTCTAGGAAACTGCAGCTATTGTTACAGGACGTTGTTCACCCCTCCCAGCAACCTGCCGTCTACCCTGGTAGCAGACACGTGCCAGCTCCAGAGCACTGCACTGGGGAACGGTCGGGTCCTGGGGTCTCTGGAAGTGATGTCCACGGTGCGTGTCCCAGAACAGGCATCCTTGCCATTGACCACATATCATGTGGAGATGTCCACCCTAAGAATCATATGTTTTTTCTTTGTATGCCTGGAGTCCTTCCGCATTTTAAAACAGCAATTACTATTTAAGAAGTTCCATTTCAGCTGTTTCTAAATCATTTAATAATATGTATTTTCCTTTTAATATCCTTCAGAGGATACTAAAGTACCTCTCATATAATATCATTAATCTGCTCAACATTTCCTTTTCAAAGATGGGCTTTTTTCATCACTTAAAGTACCTTATGTTTTTCTAAGTTAATATCTAACATCAAACATTGCACTGGTTTAAGTAATAGCAATGTTTACAACTAGATGGCAGTTAGAGTTTGAGTTGTAAACCCAGGGACTATTTTGCCAAGTTAATAAAATAAAGTAGTGGGGACTGTAAAAAAAAAAAAAAAACTTAACTGGTGGAAATACTGATAGAGACAGAGACAGAGATAGAGATAGAGATAGAGATATGGATACAGACATATCATGGAGTGATATATTCTTTTATAAATTCATGGACATTTATAATAATGGAAGAGTTCTCATTTATCTAGAATGAACAGTTCTTGATATAATAGTTTAAATAGATATTCCTAAGTATCTAAGCATGTAAGTGTATATAAATATAAATGATGATGGTTCAGTTCACTGGAATATGTCTGATATTATTATTTTGCTCAATTGAATGCCATAGGTACATGAGGGCTAATCACAAAATGTACTTTTTATGGGTTTAGTGAAAAGTTTTCTAACATATTTGAGAGCTGTTTTCCAAAAGACATTGAAACTACTCGTTCCCATTATTCAGGTAACTCAGCCTGAAAGTTGCTCTCTTTCTGTCAGGACAGGAGGATATTTATAAAGCCACCCCACAGAGAGAAAGTATTAGTAGCAGACGTTTCCCTGTGTGTGAAATGAAATAGAGCATGTCCCTAACCTGCTAAAATTGCTTGAACAAGCCAAAAAAAACAAAAAAGAATATACATCTAGAATAATAAAACTAGTATTTTTTTTTTTACTTTTAAATAGGTGCAGAGGGTTATCAGCATCTCTGTCTGAAATTAATATGATAATTATCAACTTTTATTAACAAGTGCTCAGACGAACAAGTATCCATTCACATAGCAAGTGTTTATTAAACTCCTACATTGTTTTAGGGGCTGATGGTCCAGCAGTGATCAAGACAGAAAAATAGCCCCGCCCTTTCTTAACGTACTTACTTAGGAGTCTAGTTGGCACAATAGAAATAAAGAAAATCAGGGAGAGAATTTTTTTTTTTTTTTTTTTTTTTTGGTCAAAGGGCTATGAAGGAAAATGAAGCAGGACATAGAACTATGGAGTGTTAAGAAAACAGACTCTTCCACGCAGGTTTGTCTGGGAGAAGTAGCAGCTGAGTGTTACAAATAAAGAAAGGGAGCCATGTAAAAAAGTACCCAAGAACATTATTCTAGGCAGGAGGACCAATAAGCTTGTCCTACCCCATGAGCAGCAAGAATAATGGAGAGATGCAAATAAAAAGGAATGTAGTAAGTGATACATCCAGAAATAGGCCAGAGGCCACAAAAATCCCTGAGAAGTCCTGGGTGAGAAATGGTGTGAAAATTCTTTAGAGAAACCTGAGCAGCAACATTTCTTGACCTAATTTATGACTAAAAAGAGATCACTCTGTTGTGTAGGAAAGAAAAAAAAAAACAGAACTGAGGTAAGTATGGAAGGCAGGAGAACACTTAGGAGAAACCATGACAGGTCTGGAAAATAAGCAAAGGTGATTTGTTGATGGTTGTGTACACATGGTGAAAGGGTCAGGTTTAAGACATGTTTTAAAAGTAAAAACAGCAAAGTTGCTGGTTCCTTGGAGACAACAAGTGAGGAAAGAGTGGAAACTGGAATGATACGGGTATTTGATTTAAATAGCTGTGTGAATATTGATGACGTTTACTGAAATGAGAAAGCGGAGGACGATTGAACCAGGGGAGTGAAGAATCAAGAGTTCCATTTGGCATCTCCTAAGTGTGAGATGCCAATTAGCCATCCCCATGGAGATGGGGGGCCATTAATTAGACAGTTACTCTGGAGAGAATCTGAGAGGTCAAAGGTGGAGATATACATTTCAATATTGTCAACATGTGGCCCATATTTCCAGGAGTGGGTATGGATGGTAACAGTGCTGAACTGAAAGTTTCTGTAGAGCAGAGAGGCAAGGAGTGATTCCTGATTCACTCCACCACGTAGACAACAGGGGCAGGAGCTATGCAGGGTTCACTGTAATGGCAGCGGTCTGGCTCATCAGGCACTACATCATTATTAATAATCATGCTTTGAAAGGGTTAAGGGGAAAGCTTAATTAGAACATTGAATTGATCGAAATTTCATATTATAGTCTAAAATTTCATGGGTGGGAAGAGGCTTATCGTTGCTTATGGTTCATCTACTATACCTGACTCATCTGCACCAATATCCAATTTGTTTCTTACATCATTTCTACAGCATAATCTACAAAGTCCCTTCTGGAGAGTTGAGCAACACTTGGGATAGATGGTATAATTTCTATTATTTGACACTTTTCTTCATCACAGATACTAATCACAGGAAGAAATCCTGGATCCTTTTTTTGCTCAACAAATAAGGTTCCAGATGGTAAGACTGATTCTGACACTGTGTAAATCATTGTTTTATCCTTACAGCTTTGAATATGTTCTGACTATGGAAAGACACCGGACTTAGGTGTTTTAGTCACCACCAGTGTTGTGTGACTAAAAATTAAGTGAATGGGAATGTTAGGTTGCTTTAGGGGAAGAATAGAATGAGGATCAAATGAGCTGACCATCTTTTACTTTCCTCATCTGATTATACTAGACTTGATAAGTTACAGTGATATCATATTTAACCAGTATTTTTGGTAGACCTAATATATATCTGGTGCTAGTGACAGAGAAAAAGATATAGTCCCAACGCTTAAGGAGCTGAGAGTCAAATAGATAATAGAAGCAAGAAAATGCAACAGTTGTAAAATGTGCTCACCATATGGCTAAGGAAACATGAACAGAAGGCACATGGGTAGATGCCCAATTCAATTCTTGCCCATTCTTCCCTCAGTACATTGTACTCCCTGGTTAAATGGAATTAAAGAACAGACAGGACATTCTAAGATGAGAAGGGGTGCCATGCTTTCCAAAGTTGTTTGTTTTATGTTAGTTTTTGTCAATCAAGAAAATTTGTAGAGGCTAGAAAAAAAACATAAGGATTAACACACTAACAGTCAGCATTCTAAGCATTTACTGAGTGCCAAGTAAGTTATTAACAATCCCATAAAGCAAGCTTCATAGCGCAGAATCTCCTTTACAACGAAGCCGTGCATGTGCACAAAGGTGGGCTGTTTTTCCAAGGCCAGAGTCAAGACTCGGAGCCAGTGTGTCCAACCTCAGAGTCTTCCTCTTGCTCAGCCCTGACTGCTGACAAGGGCTGTGGGGATGTAGAAACTATAACTTATAATATATCAATAAAATAAGTCCTGTCGGCTCGTCTTCAGGTTAAATATGCTCAGATCCCCTGAGCTGGTGAGGATCCCACAGTTAAACATTCAGATACCTACGACAACACAAAATGTTTCTTTTTCCTGCACCCAACATTCTGTGTGACTCCAGATAGTAAAGTGAAGAGTCAAATATCAAAGTTATGAGGCAGAATTGATCTAATAAAAGGTACGGATTTATTTTAAAAAATATAAAAACGTCCTTCCATCATGAGGTATTAAGCAAACTAGATAACCAGAATTGTTCAATTGTGTGCCATCTCCTGCAATGATAACTGACCCAAATTATATTTCATTTGTATATTTCATAATTACATTTCAACTAAGCTTCACCCGAAATAAAAACTAACTGCAAAACTTTAATATTTCTGGCCAGGCTGTGACCCAGAGCCATCTACAGAAGAATACATAGAATTCATCAGTAGAGGATAGTCCTGGATATCCTCCAAGAAAAAAAAAATATTAAAAATGATTTGAAACAAATCTTAATAGATCTAGTGGTACAATTGATTACAAGTTACATAAAGTCTCTGAATATCTGTTTTTTCACATGTAATACAAGAATAAGAATGCCTATCTTGCAGAAATATAATAAGGATTGCGTTAATTCATACACAACACCATCCACAGTTTCTGGTATATAGCACACGCTAAATATTTTCATGTTATACATGTAAATGAATATGTATGAATATGACAGTTTTTAAAGCATGAACAATGAAAGAATGGCACATCTATTGGCATAAGCTTGCCATTAGTTTTGTTAGCTTGTTTTTAGTTAATTTTGTCATTTTTGTAAATTTGTCATAGAATATTATATTAAAATACATCAAATATAGAACTGTGAAAAAATTAACTGAGCACACAAAGGCAACTGCAGTTAATGTAGCAGTATATACCTCTTCAGATTTTATCCTGTTGTGACCTCCTTCCCCCGTACAGAGAATTTCGGTTATTCCCAGCCTGCTAAGTGCCATACCCACAGCCTTGCTTGGACGATTCAGATGACCTCCTGCTTGACCAAACTAGAGGTGACCGAGATGGAAATGGCCTGTGTTTTTCTGAAGCCAAAACTTAGAGGCATGTACTTGATGTAGCTCCATAAGTTCAAGGAATCTAGAGAGCATACATAAAAAACTCACAAAAAACTTAGTTCATGGTATATAAGAGTTTTGTTTTGTATGTAGGACCGAGGGACATGCATAAAATGAGGTTAAAGGGAGTCATCCTTTTTTTTAAACCAGAAGGCCCCGCCTTTCTTTTTGGAGACCCTTTGTTCTCAGGTGGGAAACATCTAGGCACCTATTATTAACTCACTTGAGGATCTCCTCTAGGAAATTATACAAGCTCTATCCTTTCTGTCTTTCACATCTTTTAACATTCTGAACCAGTTCTTCAGAATTAGAAGCATGCGCGTTAGTTATTTCCATTCATATAAAATGGTCCAAGGGCGAATAGGAAACACTACTTTATATTACATATTACTGAGGTGCTAATTTCTCCATCATCACAAAAAGTCAAAATTATCTCTGGATTCCTTCGCTGCTTATGATTCATATGCCTGGACACTGATTTCATGTATATTTTATTAAAACATCACCCAGCATCGGCAAAGATGACTGTTCATACCTCCAGAATTTTTATTCATGTTTACCCACAATGGGTAAAAGCAGCATGCAAAATAAATGAAGAATGATACCACAAATGTCTTTAGAGGGATATTAGAAGAGAATCAGCAGAGAGGGCTCATGAAAGTTGTATGAACCATATATTATCTATGCATATACTGTAACGGTCAGAACATTTAGTATGTCACGCTCCACACCGGCCCAAATAATATATTTGTCACATCGTGAGGTTGTAACTTGGAATCGGAAAGTTAATTCTGCCTTTGTTTTTACTTTTTAAAATATATTTGCCTTTCACGGTGCTGTT
Organism: Pteronotus mesoamericanus; assembly: GCF_021234165.1. NCBI lineage: Eukaryota > Metazoa > Chordata > Mammalia > Chiroptera > Mormoopidae > Pteronotus > Pteronotus mesoamericanus. Next base: position 17,927,062 of record NW_026555189.1, read on the forward strand.
CACATGAAAAGTCTCTGCCTGCTTTCACAATTCTTTGAAACCAGCCCTTTGTATGGAAATGTCAAACCTCTAGGCTACGGTACAGTGTCTGTGCACTAGAGTTGTTTTCTTAGCTTGAGTAGGGCTCCATTTCCTAATGCCATTCAGATTCCTTTTGTCACAGTGTTACTAATGAATACTGAAACTGAAGACAGAAAATAAAGTGCCCAAGATAAAGGCAATAGGTTAAAACAGGGGCACATTTAAAAAGTCCCATAAAACATATCTTAGAGCCCAGGAGTCATCAATGAAATGAAAGAGGGAGAGGACCCCTTCACTTAGAAAGGCATTTTGTTTTTCTAATTAGCATGGGTCAGTCGGGGCTGAGGGGAAAATGCATGATGATGTTTCCAACAGTGGGGTGAAGGTGCTACTTGGGAACGGCAAGGTTAGCAAAACCTATAAGCGTATATACACTCATTTATTTCATTATTATTGTTTATGTCTTTATCCCTCTGGGAATGTAGACGATATGATTTTGTAGAAACAGAAGGTCAGAGCCGGAAAAAAAAATTAGAATAATTTAGTCCAGTCTCTTCTTTCAAAGAGGAAGACACCACAGTCCAAAGAGGTCAAGGGGATCGGGCAGGTTCCCCTAACTGGGAGCGAGGGGATGAGGAAAGACGTCCCCCACTTCCCAGCGCCATCCCTCCCATTTTATTCTAGTCTGTGAACTGAATGACCCACAGCCCAAGCACATGCTCAAAGAAAACTTCAGAGATGACACCCTGGAAATTTTACTGACCCCACTACTGATGAGGAATGGTTTCAAATATCAACCATTTTCAGACTGAAGTCTAACAATATAACCAAGTGAGGTACTACAAAAACAGTTTAAAGGCTTGACCGCTGCACTGGAGTTAGACGTCCTTAATTCCAAATCCAAGAACTTTAACTTCTATTTATGTGACCTTGAACAAGTCATTTGATTTCTCTGTGCCTGGATTGTCTCATTTGGAAAATGTGCATTATAACGATCCCAAACTTATACAGCTGTTGTGACGCTTAAAAGTGTGCACACAAAGTGTTTATCGAATTATCTAGTCCAAAGTTAGTCCTCAATATATATTTGTAGTCATTATTATTATTTATTATTATTAATGATAAAAAAAGATTTTCCATTGCCTTGGATGTAGCCCATTAGACTGATGAATTTGTCTACCTTTATAAGCGTGGCTTCCATTTGGGGACAATGAAAAGCCTTAAGAAGAGACTGGTCAATTCTCCTATAGTAAATGAACACATGCCAAAAGAGTCACTGTCTCATTGGCTCCAAATACGTAGGCAGATGGTCTGTCTGGACACACTAGATTTCAAATCCTTTTGCAGTCTTGTAGAGGTCAGTCAAATGATAACTGCACTGTAAGTCACGGTCATTGTCAGAGGCCTTAATCACCAAATAGAACTGTAGCTCAAAGCAGAATCTGAGCTAAGAAACAAACAACTAATTGATTTACAAATGACTTGAGGTCCAGAACTTAATTTGTAAGTAACTCAGGGACTTAACTATCCCATGAGAACTAGTGACTGGTAGAATCATAAAATAATCAAAATAGCAACCATTCATAATGAAGATAGGCCAGGCGTCAGGTTAGTTCTGTTTCTCAGTGGAGACCCTGCCATAGTGAGCTTTTAATGATATTGTCTTTGATTAATATGTGCATTATGTATAATTTATTGGTCACTTGCACAGCAGAATCCTTCTAGAGAAAGATTACACACAATGATGTTTCACCAGTTATATCTCCATAAAACATATCTAGGTTACAAGCTGGACAACAGAAGACTAGTTAACACTGATCAGCAGATGTGCCTGCCGAGATGGTACACCGAGAAAATTTTTATGACTTAGTTCCTGGAAAATAAATTCACCTGTGACTCCTCGGGGACTATCTGTATGGGCGTTTAAACTCTATCCCCAAGGCCCTCTTCCCATATTACAACATCAACACATCAGTCTTGGGAGTTAATAAATAAAATCTGATGAGGACCACGTTAACATTTATGTTGAGCTTAAATAAAACATGAAGCTAACATCTTGAAAGACTCCGTGCGTTGAGCAAGGCAGTATTCACACCACACTATTCAAGAATTATTCATGAAGCTTCAGTGCTTCTCAAGATTTTTGTTGTTTATATCTGCTTTCACTTGAAGCTCTTCCTTGCAATGATTGTTTTCAGGTATTTCGTCTACCTAGCTAGGAAGTGTGCAATAACAGGAAGAAACACTTTGAGCACCTAATGATATCTAAGTGCCTTAATTGCTTGACGATCTTCCTTCCTGATTGTTAACCATCTGTTTGTTGGGATGGGGAAGGTGTTGGTGGGAAGAAAGGGAAAGGTTTACATTTAGTAAAAGTAGATTAAACAGAAAGATCTTACTTAGAAAAGCTAAGGCCAATAATCTCCCGGGTTCAGAGTTCAGTCAAGTCTAAGTGATTTTCTAATGATTTTGTCGCACATGTCATGGCTTTAACTTTAAGCAAAGCCTCAGGGAATGGATACCCACTGACCAAGGTTTATTCGCATCCATCTTCAAAAGCCCCTGCCCATTTGTGGGTGAGAAAGCCATCTTTTTCCTTGGATTTTTCTCCTCTATATGAAAAAGTTTTTCAGTCACCATGGAGAAGGTGAAAGTGATAAACTGACCCACTTGGACACCCTTCTGCCTGCAACAGCTCAGTCCCACTGGGTCCTCTGAGAATTGCTTGTGAAGGAATCTTTTATCTCCCAATACAAAAACATTCCTCTTCATGGTCCAAATTCGCTAAGTCAGAAACCAAGGACTCCTCAGTGACAACAGACGGTTATATCTACGTCTTCAGTGGTTTATAAATAGTTTTTAAAGCACTTCCACGCACACACACTCATTTGATAATAATGAACATTTAGTTCCACTGGAAGCGTATGTTAGATTGGGAAAGGGACAGTCACAGATACTGACATTTATGGGGTTTCACGCAGGGCAGAAATTAGCATGAAGAAGCCAAGGCTGTTCAAGAGTGTAAGACGCATAGTCCATAATCAGAGACAGGATGTCAGTTGTATTTACATGCAAGCAGAACTGGAAATGCTGATCATGAAACATTCAGCAACATTATTTCCCTCTCTATCTATCTTTTTTAATGTGGGCATGCATTTTTAACTCTGGTAATATCCAAAACAATTCATGCAAATAAAAAGATGGAAATTTGTCTTGACCCAGACTATACATTAGTTAATTAAAAAGAGAGAGAGAAATAGAATACCAAGCATATGTAAAATAGTTCTTTCAGTTGGAGTGTTTTATTCAGTTTGAAATTAAAGTGTTTAATAAAGGAAGCAATTTTTGTGATTAAATATGTATTATGGTATTTATATTTTGCAATAACATGTAGCTTTTCCCCTATGACACTAAATTATTTTTATCATTTTTCATACCTAATTTCTGTATCATGGTGCTAACACTTTTTTTATAAAGAAAAAAAGCTATTGCCTTTTTTTTAAAAAAACCACATACACTACACTTAAAAGATTTTGTCTGTCAGGAATAAAGTGCCAAATATGTTTCTCTATGCCTTAAGTCTATACACCCTTTATAGTGTTTCTATGAAAATACTTACGCTTTCAAATAAAAAATGTTTAAGGACATTATTCTGGAGAAATATGATCCTGAATATTGTTTAGATCATTTTTTAATTATTCATTTTGATGGAACAAAACATGTATTAAAAAAATGTGCACAGCTCATAAATGGATCAAGTCAATTCATTCTTGAGAAGTGAATACACTTGTTTAAACGCAATGCAGATCAAATTTGAACATTACTGGCACCCCAATAGCTTCCTTCATGCACCATCCTAGTCACATCTATGTCATCTCCCCATTGATTAATTTTGCCTGTTTTCAAAATGTATAGCAACACAATCATACAATCTGATTACATGTAAATATTTCCCTGAGTGTTATATTTGTGATACTTTGCCTTTCGTATTGGGTTGCCTATCTTTTCTTAATTGAATTAACAGAGTGTATTGATGGAAAAATTTATAAATTGATCATAAGGTAGGTAGATAGATGAGTACCTAGATGGGTAAGTGGGAGACTGGGAGACAGATGGTGATATAACCTTATATGTTCCTTATAATATTCCTTTTTTCTGAAATCTATTTTCTCTGATGTTAATATAACCATTTTAGTTTTATTTTTAACTAATGGAGAATAGTACCTCTTTTTTGATTCTTTCACTTTTAACTTGTTTGTGTTTTTATAAAGTGGATTTTTTTGGTAGACAGCATGTAGTTAGGTCTTGCTGAGGAAAACTCTTTTAAATCAAATCTGACACTTTCCACATTTAAATGGGGTTTTAAGATCATGTACTGGTGATTATTATATAGTTGGGATTTAATCTACTATCTTCCATTTTCTGTACTGTTTGTCAGATTTGTTTTTGTTCCATCTTAATTTTGGCTCACTGGCCATTTTACCACTTATCCTCCATTTTTAATTTAAAAAAATTTGAATAGATGTCTTTGCTATGTCTTCATTTTCACACATCTTTTTTTTTCCACAACATGCTGATAATCACATTCATTGTAATTTCCACTTTAAATAATATAGATTTCCTTTACAAAGTTTGATTTCAGTCTATTTTTTGTATGTTTACTTAACACAGTCAATCATTCCTTTAGAGTCTTGAACTTATGAAATATTTAATAATTTTTTTACTGCTTTAGTCAACTAGTTCTATCATCCATGTCATATCTTGGCTACTTTCGTCTTATTTCACTCTTAATTAGTTGTATCTTTCTGCTTCTTAACATGCTTCATTATTTTTTTAATGGTGATATAGACAACGTAAATTTTACTTTATTTATTGCTGGTTATTTTTGTATTACTTCAAAAATGCTGTGATGAGGTTACTTAAACAGTGTGGTCCTCTGAGTTTTTCTTTTAACCTTTTTTTTTAAGTGAGGCCGACAAGTATTTATTCAAGAGTTAGTTTTCATTTACTACACTTTATTGTATCAATACTTCATTAATGTCTTGTAAATTATGAGACTTTTCACTCTAGCTGGTGGGAAAAGGCTCTATTCCTGGTACCATGGAATCTCTGGGCATTATCCCCTCTGAATCTTTTAACAGTTCTGTCCCGGTCTTAATTTGTGCCCTCACCTTTGTGTACTGTTGGTGCTCAGGAATATAAGAGGGACTCTCTGCAGATCCCTGGAGCTCTGTCTCTGTGCAGCACTCTCCTTTCTGACACTCTGCCCTGCGAAGTCTAGCTGTCATTGCCTTCCTGGATCCCCACCCTAGTCTCACAACTCCAGGACCCTTGCAGGCTCTTCCTGAACTCTTCCTCTTTTCTGTATGACCTGGAAGCTTTCTACAGGCAGTAAGCCTGGGCTATAGTAAGGCATCACTTTGTTTTCCCTATATTTGAGAGAATGGCCTTCATGGTGAGTTTTGCTAAAACCAAAAGTCTCTTATCTGGTAGTTTTTCATAAAGGCTGGCCATTTGGGGGAAAAATGATAGATTTTGTAGACATAATACATATCCAGAAAAGGGCACACCCCTTTTTCTGGTAGTGTAAAGGGCTGCTCAACCTGTTGATTTGTGTTTGGGTTTCGCTCGGGATGCAAGGCCTTGCACTCTGAAGGAGCCAGAGGGGCCCTGGAGTAACAAAGGTGTGAGAACGAAGAGACCATGGCTAACGCCCAGATATGAGAGCAGAAGTCTGTGGGCACAGCAGTCTCACTGAAATGCTCCACACACTCTGAGCCCGACACGCGGGGCCTTCCCCAGTCCCATGCTTTCTTCCCAGCACTTGCTGAAGAGAATTGTTATATACGTGTAGATTTTCCTTTCTGTCTCTGGCTCCCAGGGATTCCAAAGGTCTGTCAGCTCACCCTTGAACTTTGAAAATTCATTAAAAGTTAAGCTGTTCCTCTTCTTCTTATCCACATCTATAGTGATTTTCTTCCTTTCCCCACTGTTTTGCCAAGGGTGACAACAGCCATCAGTTTGTTCTCTCCTAGGATGGGCTCAACACTCTCTCAATTTTAGTTCATTAGATTTCGCCAAATGCCCAACTCTCTGCTGGGACTCATAAACACACTTTTGTAGGTTATCCAGCAAATGCTCATTACTAAGGTAGGAGCACTTTTTTTCTGCAACTTCTATATCCTAGGAGGAAGCATAAGTCTATGCCTAGTATTTTTTTTAACTTTATGTTTTTAATGTTATTTTTCAGCTACAGTTTACATTCAACGTTATGTTGTATTATTTTTAGGTGTACAGTATAGTGGTTAGACAACTATGCCTCAACGTATCTAGGGAAGCACAGTCTGATCTTGCTTTAACTATATGCTGCCTCTAAAAAAACTTTACTATTATCCAACCAAAGATATCATACATTCAGGTTATTTCTTCTTGAGACTATTTTTTTCCTTTATACTGGCAATTCTTTTTCATTTCCCAGAACCAGATCAATTTAATCCCCGCATCGAAGCCATATCTAATTCTCACAATCAAAAGTAGTTATTGCATTAAAATATTAATTAGTGTTTACCTTGGACCAAGTACTACTGTTAGAACACCTTGATGAGTAAAACGAATATTTCTATACTCATGAGTCTTATGTTGTAGTGGGGAAGAAAGGAAATAAGCATAAAATGACGTATGTAAAAAAGTTCATGAAAATAAAAGAAAGTGTAGAGCAGGTAAGAGATAGGACATGTTGAAGGGTTTGGGTAAGTAGGAATTTTTAATATGGGAAGCAGATTAGGCCTCATAGAGATGATGGCATTTAAGCAAAGACTTGAAAGAATTGAGGGGGCTGAACCAAGTGAACAGCTCTAAAAGAGAGGATTCAGCAGAAAAGCCCACTGGCACAAGGAACCCGAGGCAGGAGTCTATGTGCCATGTGTGAGCAACAGCAAAGATGTTGGTATGGAGCAAGTACAGGGAAAGGGCAGGGGATGGGGTCATAAAGCTATATGGAGAAAACAATTACATGTGGCTTTAACCCTGAGTAAACTTGGGAGCAATGAAAACTTTTGAGGAATAACATGGTCTACCTTACATTGTCAAAGGGTAAGATTATCTGTTCGCAAAGAATATTACCTTACTTTCCTTTTAATACTTAACACAATTAAATGGCCATGCTGAATCTTGCTTATCGCTGTGCCATGTTCTGAAGTTCTCAAGAAAATAAGAACCATGTTTTATTGGGCTTTGTATCCATAGGTGTAAGCTTGTACATACCCAGGATCATGCATGTGGCCAACACATTCAGATGTAGATTTAATTACAAAATATTACCTGTCCAGGATGTGTCAGGAACAAAGGGAGATGCTGTTGCATCTTAATTCAACTCAGGATAGAAGTCTGAGGTAATTTAATGCGTGTACTAATGACAGCACACATTCAATGTACATTGTTATTTCATTCACCTTTGAGTGACTTTAAACAATCATCTGTTGTTGCAAAGTGCTAACATGGACCAAAAATGTGTGTGTGTGTGTGTGTGTGTGTGTGTGTGTGTCTTTCCGCACATCACCTAAACCCCCGATATAATTGGAATGAAATCGAGAATGAGGACCAAAAAAAAAATTTAAGCTCTAATAAGACCAGTCATAACTGTGAAAATTTATGTATATTTCAATCTTTCTATTTTTTCACAAGAATCCTAAAAGTTGTGTGATATTTTATTTTAGTAATTAAAATGCTAATACTAATTAAAAATTAGCATTCGTACCCAAAGTTACCACTTTTATAGAATTTCAATCTCTTTTTGCCTCATCACTCCATTCAGCAGAAAGTCAATATGCATACATTATAAAGAATTTATGCAACTACATTCCAGAGATATATATCTTGACATATAGTCATAGAACTAAACACACATATGAAAAAAATATTATCACCAACTTTAGGTCAACTCCCTTTTATTTAAAAATAATGTTTTGTGTCAGTGGCAAAGGGTGAGATTTTGGCATATCCAGGGAACTGAAGGTAGATATAGTAGCTTATTTTCCTCAATCTGGAAATTCTGACTACTTCAGGAAGATCCCATATCAATTTCTCACTTTGGCTTAATGTGCCTCTTAGAATGCTTTGAACGATACATGGGGCTTTAAATTGCAACCTTGGTGCTTTTTACTTTCCCATAGTAGAAATAAGCCTTAACAATTTTTCTTTTTCCCTGACTCTGCCTGTTATCTGAGTGCTCTTCTTGTCCAAGGCTACTCTGTTCTCACCTAAAGAATAGTACCTATCACTTCCTCAAATGGCTCTGGCAAGGGGCAAATCCGAAAGATATATAAGAGTAATTCCAAACAACAGTGAAGGTACAGACAAGCAGATAAACAGATATATACATACATGCCTGCATACATGTACTGGGTAGGCTCTTTGTGTGTGTTTGCGTATTTGCATATAGTTGTTAAAAATGTGGAATTCCAGAATAAGATAAATTGAAATGAGAAGCCCAACTCTGTTCATTTTAGCATCATGAACATCAGCAAGTGACAAGCACCCTAAAACTCAGTCTTCACACACAGCAGTACAATGGAAATAATGATGCCATTTTTAGAAATTATGGTAAAGATATATAGATACAGTAAGAGAAGAGCAACAGTGGAAGCTAACAGTACTCACATAAAAGTAGTAGCTTTCTAACACTTAATGTCCAATGAGGACCTATGTGTTAATATCTAGTATGTTCATGGGCAACTTGCATCAATTTTAGTAAATTTAAGTACAAAGTAAGGGGCCAATATCAAAGCAGTTTTCATAATGAACCATTGTAATACAATCATTTATGCCAGCAGGGTGGAAAATTCCTTTGCTTTTATGAAATCTCTGCTATAAGCTGAAAATCTCATCAAGAGTGGCACTGTATTGCCATTTTAAAGGAACTTGCTGCTCAACCCTTCCTCTTGATTCTTTCCAATTTCCTGTGAGTTATACATCTGTCCATTGTGATGGGAAGCCATGCCAATAGGTGGGCAGAGGTGGGCCACGCATCGATCTTTGTGACATGCTGTTAGACATCTTCTTCTACTTAATCCCATCTGGTGAGTCTTGACCAGTTCAATTTTTCCACTGAAGATACTATGTTTAATAGAATTAGAACTCCTCTCCCTCACATCTTGTTTTATGATGAAGCAGTTTCAGACTCTTCCTAACTCTTCCTATTTTCGGTCATCTTAGCTAATTCTCAGTTCCTTTTTAATCCATACATGTAATGGAAAGCAAAATATCCCCACTAGCCTGGGTAAAATTTGTCAATAAGTCCTTCTTTTGGAAAGGTTAGAGTTCTAAATAAACTATTTTGCAGAATTGCTCAGAACCCTAGCAATCTGGAACTGTTACCTTTGTTGTTGTTTGCAGCAGAATTATGAATTTATATTTTAAAACATGATTCTAGTTCCATCAATAGGAAAAAGGTATATCTGTTCATTTTGAAATTTCATTTCTCCCCCAAATCAATATATGGTAGGGGATAAGTTATAGTGACCAGGGATCAACTCCTTCCAACAGAAAAACTCTGCAATGTTTTGTTTACATTGATGTTTTTGTTTACTAAAATGATGTTTTGGTCATAAAATTAAACATCCATTTATAAACAGATATCAACATTCCCATAACCACCAATTTTGTCATTATCCAGGACTTCAGAGTAGAAAGTTTATTAGGGAAATAGGAGAGTAAATTCTATCAAAAATATATGCCACCAAGAAATAAACACAGTATAACTCATAGCATTAATAGATACCTAACAAATACTAGAATTCTATTTCCTTCCCTCTTCTTCCCTCTCCTTTTTTCCCCCTATGTATTATGAGTGCACTGTACTTTTTAATGTCTACAATAAGCATCTGAGATAGCATTTGTTAGTGCATTATACACATGAAGAAAATAAGTCAGGAAAAAAACAACAAATAACTAAGCAATGCTATACACATAAAATATTTTGACTTTTGCCTGTTTCCTTCCCATATGGCCCCAGGGTAGTGAAAGCAATTGTGAGAATTTTGTTCACCATTTTCAGAGACCTTTCATTTTCTTTGCCTGAAAAAGCTCCTTTGCAAAAAAGCAATAAAACTCATATCAACTCTAAGATAATGACCTCAGCTAAATGACTTGTAATGACACAAAGGGAGATCAATGAACAAGCACAGTGATAATTTGCATATGTTTGCGTGGTGGTAGGGGGTCAGTGTAAGTGTGTGTATGTGTGTCTATGGGTTGGTAAGTGTGTACATTGCAAGCTTCATTGGCATTCCATTGAATAAATGGAAATCAACACTAGACGCCTTATCCGACAAATTCCCCTCAGCCTCTGCCATCATTCACACTGTACTGCTTAGATATCAGAAATTATGGTTCTCTCCAACCCTTGGGGCAGACCTTCCCCTCCATTCTACCCATGGGAAACTTACCCTAAATGCCTTGTTCTTTCTGAAGTTTTTCTTGAATTGTATATTCGGTTCCTCTGGCTGCTGCAACAAATAAACACAGATTTACTAGCTTAGGACAACATAAACTTATTATCTGAGAGATCTTAAAGTCAGAAGCCTCACGGGGCTACAATCAGGGTGTTAGTGGGGCTGCTTTCCTTCTGGAAGTCTTAAAGGAGAATTTGTTTCCTTGACTTTCGATTATTCTACACTCTGCCTGAAGCCCTTGGCCTGTGCCATTTGCTCCCTGCTCACTGCCAGCTGGGTAACATCTTCAGCTAGCTCTCTGGTTCTGACCTACTTAGAAAACCCACTGTAATTAGGCTAAATCCACCAGAATAATCATGGATTATTTTCCCATCTCAGTATCCTTGATTTAATCACGTCTGCAAAGTGCGAAGTCTCTTTTGACATGTAAGGTAATATATTCACAGGTACTGGGGATTAGGAGATAAATAAATATCTTTGTGGGGGTCTGTGTGCTATCTATCACTGATGGAAATCAATCTCTTCTCCCTCATATTTCCATGTGTTCATATTGCTTTTACATTTTATATTTAATATAGATTGATGTACTTTTTGTTATGTCATTTCATCACTTCCCTTAAAAGTTAGAATCCCAGAAGACGTTAACTCTTATCTCTTTTTCCCGACCTTTGGACATCTTTTGATTTCTGCAACAGTCAACATGGGTTTAGTTTATTAAATTAAACTTAAAAGTTTTGAGAGAGACTATATTAAACCATGAGTCAGGCAGAGCAATAGAGGCAACTGATAATGGGATTGCTTTGTTAAGCAATTTTGTTGTTGTTGTTGTTGTTGTTGTTGTTGTTACCAGATAGGACAAGATTGGCAATAGCATGAGCTCAAACTGTGGTCTTTCACCAATATTAAGTCTACAAAGTAAACGTGGGGGGTTGGAATCTCTTCTAGAAGGAGTGATTTTCTAGAATAGGATGCATTCAAATTTTGAAATGCAGGTACCTATCATGAGAAAAAAAATAGAAAGGAGTCATTTAAGTCCCTTATATTAAATCCTAGTTGCTTCTAGTTGCTTTCTAAGATCACTCCTGTGGTAAGAGGGGGGTAATTGTGCCTCTGTCTTATATAGAAGGATTTACGCTGTCTTTGGACTATGGTCCAAACCACTGACAGCAATAAACTTGTTTGATATCTATCATTAGAATGGAGGAGGGACCATTATGATAATAATATCTCTTTTTAATTATTGGAAGGGTGGACAGTTGTATTCACTCAGAGACTATGGTTAGGGGAGATGACACATAACACAATCAATGGTTTCTTCAAATTTAGAAAAAAAGAATAAAGTTGAGTTTTTCCATTAATTGTGATTATCACCATGCCTGCAACCTAGGAGCATTTCAAAGGCTTAGTGAAAGACCTTGGGTATAAATAAAATAAAACCAGAAAACAAGAAAAAATAAAGGAGTTGCTATAAGGTGAAATATATCCTGTTTTCAGAAAATAAAGACACAATATTATTAGGTTTAAACCCTTCTACTGTTTATTTATTTTAGCCTCTATATTTCAGAGCCTAAACCTCATGATCTCCCTAAGAAATATTCATTAATATCCTCAACTTTCAAATACAGATTTTAGGAAAAAGAGGTTAATAACATGGAAAACACAAAAACACAGATATGAATAAAATATTCATTTAAATGTCAACAAACACAACACTGGGAAAACTCATTTATTTTTAAATAAGTAAATTGTTGAATTAGCTATCACAAAATACCCAGGACATTGAAGACATATTGTAGGTTAAGTTTTCTGACTTTGCACTAACTTACGTGAGCACTGTTTGCTAAGACGGCATACTCAATTATAAATAACTTACTCATGACCAAACTGTATGAAACCAAACTATATGAAGTCTTCTGATTTTTCAATAAAAACTCGTGTTTTAAAGTTTTAAAATATATTAGATGTGATATAAATTTAGAACACTGAAAGTAAACTGTCTGACTAGTGCCTACAAAGTTGAAGGGATTAAGGAGAAAAAACCTTCATAGACACAGACAATAGTATGGTGATTACCAGAGGGAAAGGGAGGTGGGGAGAGGTAGATTAAAAGAGTATGGGGGGAATAAATGGTGATGGAAGGGGACTTGACTGGTAAACAGGCGCTACAATATACCAATGAAGAATTTTAGCATAGACTATGAATTTTATTATAGAATTGTACACCTGAACCCTATATAATTTTATTAACCAATGCCACTCCAATAAATTCCATTAAAAAATAACTTAAAATAATAATAAAATACATAAAAAAATAAAACCCATCTCTTTCCTAGTAAATGTATTTTTACTTATTGTATTATTTTTCCAATGACTACTGCAAGGTTGGAGCTCTATTGCCAAGGAGTAGAATTCCGGACAAAGAAAAACAGTGCTTGACAAGGACACAAGGATAGGTCCATATAAAAAGCTGTGATAGTGAAGTTTATGTGTCAGCTTGCCTGGACCATGATACCCAGATAGTTAAACACCCTGCGTGTTTCTGTGAGGTGTTCTTAGACGAGATTAACACTTAAAAAACAGATTGTCCTCTGATGTGGTGGGCCCTATCCAACCAGTTGAAAGACTTAACTGGACAAAGAACAGCCTCCCCTGAGCAAGCGAATTCTGCAAGCAGACCACCTTTGCGGTTGAACTGCAGCAGATTTTGGACTTACCAGCCTCCCAAATCATGTGAACCAACTCTTTTGAATAAGTCTCCAAAATACTGTATTGTTTCTATTTCTCTAAAGAATTCTGATAAATACCAAGGGAGAAAAGAAGGATTTATGTACCAGAAATAAATGAAATAGCAGAGAAAATATTGAGTCACAAATAAGACATAGTATCAAGAATGATATATGTCATGAGGATGAAAATTAACCTGCATGGGTGAGGTTAGTTTCCTTAAACTAACATCTCTTAGCTACTAAGGATGGTGCTACTTGCTTCAAAACTTAACCCCCACAGCTTCCCTAGGAGAGAGTTATAATCCTCAATTTTTAAGTAATGATAGTGAGGCCTGAAAAGTTAAGGAATCTACAGTCTTAAGCAAACAGAGCACACTTGGGAAATGAGTAAATTAGGACTCTAGTTTTGTTTTTCAATCTACCTAGCACCCCAAGCCTAACTTCATTAAATCCCACTCACCCACCCTAATGGTAACTAATGCTACTACTACTAGTTAACCAGAGAAATCCAGTTCATACGTCATGGACAAACCATTTCATGAAACTCAAAGTGCACAACTTATATGCTTCACAGTTGGGGGCCCCTAATACATTTGCATGTCATCACTAGTGTATGTGACATAATTCATGTAAAGTGTCATAAAAAGAAGTGGCGGATATAATATTCAGGCATAATTTATATGTACTTCTAAACCACTGCTCACATAACAAAGTCAGGTACTGAACATTCACATTCTGGGGGTATTTTATGCCTACAGCCATCATGCTGTGTTGTTGGAACGGAGAGAAACCCTCTCCAGCACCGTCTCCCTCTTGTGACTGTGGTTTATCACTTCGATGATTCTGTTGCTCGTTGTAACCCAATATGTATGTTAGTATACCTTAAGGAATAAGTTGTCATTCGATTTATTAGTTGGAGTGTCTTGCATTTTTCAATGGTAGGGAAAATTTTATATTGACATATCCGGAGTTTTTATTGAAGTTATATTAGTCCTATCTATCAGAGATATGCTAGAAAATCTATAACTTCCACCGGAATGTTGCCCATGTGAGCAATTCAGTTTATGAAGTGCAATCTTCTAAGGCAGGCTTAGGGCCTCGTGATTCATTTTTCAACCTGTGTGATGTTTAATGATTTTGTCAAAATAAAAACTAATACACAGTTCTATGTCCATCATCAAATTATGCCATTCAATTTACAGCTTATGCTATGAAAAAAGACACCCAGCTATGGAGGTTGGAGGAGCAGAAAATTGCTCCAGTCTATACAATTCTCCTTCCTCTTTTGACACAGATATTCATAATGGGGAAGAAGTTATTTGGTTTATTATTACACTGGGAGGTTTTTTACAACAGAGTAATGACATTGTTTCATTATGTCAAACATGTAGATATCTACCTAGAGTATACTGTTGAGCCAGAAACATGATTATTAAAAAAATGAAACCATATAAAGCAAGAGGAAAAAGGGCTGAAAGGACTTTATCACCTTGTTTAAACCAATCTTAAATCCCATTTTCTAAACTACTAAACAGTTATTCCCAAGCACGTTTATTTTCCTTAACTATCAGAGTCAGAGTATTAAGGAGAGTTCTTGCAATTTACACATGTGTGTTTGTGTGTGTCTGGTGTACGCGCATGTGTGCACAGGCATTTTAAAAGGCTGAACATAATTCACATTCTGTTTTCATCTGCTTTTTACATGATATTTTCTGAGGAATTAGCTATTGTTAAATAAGATAAAAAAGGTGACGCTTCAGTAATAAAAAGAGGAGAAAAATTATATGATCTTTTGTTTGGAGGATGGGATTTCTGCAAATAAAGTTAACGGTTATCTAGATAGCATGGTTCATGAAACAGCTCTTATGAAAAGTCAATTTCAGAACCAATGAAAAGCAACCTTATTTTTTATGTAGGGTTAATTTTCTGAGATTCCTTCATTTCCTCTTCACACAGTGAGGCATTTAGTAGTTGCCATGGTGTTTTTTTGTGTGTACCCCTCTGACACATACAGGGATTTAGACCTACTATGTAACCCCCCACAGGCATTAAACAAGGGTCACTTGAAAGGTATTGGAACCTAGGTGGAGAGGCCTCAGGACCATCCATACATGATGACATTTTTATTTCAATATTCTGAGGAAGCAAATAAAGCACAGAATGACTCAAAGACTAGCCTGCACAGCTAATTCATAGGGAGTTGAGATGCACGCTCAGGCTTGTCAGATTCACAGACCTACGTTCTTTACAGAATATCCCATGGCCCCTGGAAGTTGCAGAACGCCAGCTACAATGGAGAGAAATCACAGACACATGTCAGATTTAGCATTTATTGCTAGAATGTTCAGCACAAAGAAGTGACCCTCTTCTGCATGCAAGACCTTGTTATTAATCATTCTGCCTTTTTCTCGCACACAAACCAAAACTCAGAAAACATAGCTCACATGGGAATGGAATTCACATTTTCAATGATGGGTCTGTTCCTGGACTGTATCGAATATTCACCTCTAATGCCTTTCTAACCAAACCTTGTTATTACCTTTCAGAATTTATCTAAGAGAAAGCAGATAGTATTAAAAATAGAATCTCAGGATTTTGTCATCAATAGTGTGGCTTAAATGGAATGAAATGCTGGGGATTCTGGAATATAAAAGCTGCCACACAAATGAATTAATGGGTCAGAGGGTTTTGTAATTCATAACAAAAATGCTGAAAGGGAAAAAAAAAAAGAATCATCAGTTCAAGTGAAATGCTACAATGAAGGGCGTGAAGCAAATGGATGCCAATACAGGAAGGGGACAATACCAGAGGAACTGCTGTGACAGGGAGAGGCTACAGGACATAAGTTCCAGCAAAGCTTTTTTTCGGCATTAGACCCCCAATCCAAAGATCCTAGCTCAATGCATTTCAAAAATATACTGTCCTCAACATAGACCATTCTGCTGAAAGTGTGAGTAATACTCAAAATTATTTTACACAGTAGACAGATACTGAAACCATGTGTTATTGACCTGTGGAGAGAATGACTTCATTTCCCGTATTTCTCAGTATTCTCTCATTACATTAGTAAAGAAGTCTCGGTTTTATATTAACATATCCTTAGCACTTTATTAACACTTGTTAATTTCTCCTGCGTAGTGACATCAAATTTCCTTTTAAGAAACAATTATTTACATTAAAAAGGGAGTCAGTTTAAAGGAAGATAAGTAGAGACTTTATACAGATATGGGGAAAATCTTGATAGTGTGATATAACTATTTAACTTGAGAAATGGTGCGCATCTAGAGAAAAGGAAGGTGCAATGGTAAACTATTTGAGTCCATTAGCAAAATTCAGGGACAGGTCTATTTCTAGTCATCTCTGAGATCTGTGAGAGGGAATGATCCTGGAGAGACAAACAGAAGGGCCAGCAGAGGCAGGAACTAACAGGTTTGCATTTGCATTTACACAATCTGATCCTTTGCAGAAGAGCAAGCCCTGGATACAAAGACAAATGAGGCCTAAGTCCTGACCAGCTCTCTCCCCAGCATCCCAGTAGGGTTGTTCTTGTTTCTTTTTCTCTCACTGAAATTGTCTGGAGCAAGAAACTTTTGGGTAGTTCTATTAGCCAAGTTTCTCTCAGGCACCTACTGCCTTTCTGTACCACGCGGTCACCTGTAGGATCACCAATCACTCTTTCCTCAGTATTTTCTGAAGTCATTTCTTCCCGGAGTATGAAATGCTCTCCATAGGAAATGCTCTCCGTTCTTTCCATCGTTCCTTAGCTTTCCCTTCACCGTTCTGATTCGTCATTGTCGAAAGAATTTCAATTTGTCCATATTTTTAAAGCGCTACAGCCAGAACTGAATTCACTATTTTAGGTATAGCAATATTATTTTGGGCATCTGTAAACGGATACTATCCACTGAGCACCAACAAAGAAAAATCTCTCTACTTTTGTATTAGCCCAAGATCACGCTAACTTTGTGTGTTCTATCCATGACTCCGAATGCAACAATTGTGACTTGTTTCCTTAAAAGGGTAGACAGTGAACATGGTTTAAGCAATCATTTCTTTCAAGCTTACCTAATTAGAAAACTAACAAAAAGAGTACTCTCTTCTAGAAACACACAGCCTTTACCAGTGTTCTCAATATTCCTCAGGAAATAAAAAGATACCAAGGAAGGGGCATTTTAATAGTGAAATATTAGATTTATTTGTTATGTGGTTTTCTGTTTTTCATGAGAATTTTTAAAAGGAACTCATAGAGCCTAAGGGAGAGATTTCAAAGCTTTGGTTTCCAAATTATTTTTTTTAAACGTCCTAATTTTCTCTGTACGGTTCCTTCCTGCCCCAGCCTACCGTAATCACTCACACATATGGGGTAATGTCATTGTGTTACTGGAGGGATGGGGGACAGAGCACAACTTCGGCAGAGAAATCAATTGTTGATGAAGCATTGACCCTTTGTCAGGACATATTTCTCCCATATTGCCAGTGGCCGAAGACTGCAGATTAGTTCTTACGTTAAAACTCAAAAAAATACACAGCTCTAATTTTCTATCAAAGGAAGACAGCTCTCCATTCTTTCTAAGTCTGCCTATATTTATAAATGCCTATAACTGAGCGCTCATCCTAGAGATCAGTGTCTTCTTCCTAGAGTGGCTGATCAATTAGAAGCGTGAAAATAACAGAAGTCTCCATGCAGATAAGGTTAGGCGACATTCAAAGCCATTCCTCTTCAAAGAACTCCCACCCAGAGGAAGCCGGTCCTGCCAGGTTAATTTGCAAACACATCACCTGGGGGATCTTTTTCAAATGCAGGTGTTGATGCCCTGCTTGGGCGGGGAAACCTGAGCTTCTGCATTTCTAATAAACTTTTCTTTCTAACAACCCTGCCACTGGTCCACAGACAACACTTGACTGTAAAGGGGCTAACGGAAAACTGGAAAATTAGAAGTTTCCTATACTTGTTTCCCATTCTATTTTAATGTTAGACCATCTTTCATTTATGCATTAATACACATGGTGCATCTGCAATGTTCAGGCTCTACTTTAGTTGATGGACATTCAGCCCCAATTTCTTTCCAATGCCCTTTAGGTTTGGGTTTAAAAGGAAAGTCTCTGCCTTAAGACCTCATTGCAGTAGGGCAAGTACATCTAATACAGCTTTGTCCTTAAAGTTAAGTGCAAGGGACTTGAGAATTAGAAATACCTGATTTTGAAAGCTGGCTCTGTTGCTTAGCCTCCTTGTCCCCCTGGACAGATTAAACTCTGAGCCACAGTTTTCTCACCCATGATGATGTAAAGGAGGAATTAAAAGACATAATGTTTGTAAAGCATTAGTATAGTACCCGACATGAGCCATATTTTTAAAAATACGTCAATCCTTATAAGTCTCACTCCAGTTCTGGCATTTACTGAGCCATGGATAAACTGTGGGCAAGGCATACTTAGAGGTATGACGGTATGAAGGCATACTTAGAGGTATGAAGGACTGGGACAGAGGTGACTAACACATAATAGTATTGGCGAATTCTGAAAATAGGTCCTTGAGGTACTTGTTTTCCTATTCCAGAGATTTCCGTGAGCATCAACATTGATTTTTCTGCAATGACAAACATGTCTGTGTCTGAACTGGTGCCACTTTGATTAACAAGGCTACATTCCATATAAGCAGTGGAATGAGACATATAGGAAAGGGTCAAGGATACTAAGTCAACCATCGAGATTTCACAGAAGTATATGTACAGAAGTACAGCTCCACCAGCTCATTAACCTTATACTGCGACACCCTGTGAACACTGGCATTGTGAAAACTTCCATATTACTCCCTTCTGATAATCATCTTAAGTGAACTACTCTTCCCTGGTGTGACTTTTCCTGTTCTTTTTCTTGCGTCCAACATGAAATGTGTGAAAAAAAAGGACCCTGCAATTTTTTTGGACTCTTTTGGAAATGTTGTTCCCTCAGTTGGAAACATCGAAGAGGTCATTTTGCTTCCTGTCTCCACATGATATACCACCTCCATATTTTTTTATGTCTGTCTTTTTTCATGGTCTCTTTTGGACATGGTCCAAGTGCAGGGAGAGACACCACCTTCACAGTAAATTGAGGTCCAGGGAAGACATGCGAATTGATAAAATGAAGTGCAGTAAAGATGTAAATTGCTTCATATAACGCACTTGAATGCACTGTGTACGAATTGCCCCTCTTTTCTTCCTCAGGGTTTACAATCTACACTTTTAAAGCACCAGGAAGGAAAATGCCATCCTCATTATAAAACAGAAAGGGATAATCTGGAAAAGATGTCTGAAATGAAATTACATTAATGCATAAACAACTGTGTTTTATTTCTTTTACTGCCTGCACTTTAAAATTTTATTTCTGTACTCCAGGCAGATTCTCTCCGTGAGGTGAAAAAATACAGTAAAAGTGACCTAGAGGTTCACCAAGTCTCCATAATCACCACCTATGGGAACAAAATGTCAGAATCTGAAACAACTTTCCCCATCAGGAACTTAGTTTTGACCGGACGAACTCAAGCCTCCTTTTCCTATCTCTTCATCCCTCTAAATGATGGACATAAGCTCAAGTGTCAACTGATTTTTCAAACATCTTATGCTCATGAGCTTAATAGCGTAATGTTTTATTGACTTACTATATGGTAATAATTATAGTTTCTAGCAAATATAATGGAAAATATTTATAACACATTTTGCATTATGCTTTAGAACTGACACACCACCTTCAACTTTGTTTTCAATTTTATCATCTGGCCAATGGAAGTAAATGATGTGATCCCATTGTGCAGATAGGGGAAATGGAGTTGAATGGGGTTAAACAGCTATTATGTGAAGAAACTGAACTACAGTATCATAACTTGTCCAATGAGCTAATGGTTATCTTGTGCATTATCTCAACCATTCTTCAAAAAGTGTCATAAAGTAGGTGCTTGAAAATACTCATTCCACAGATGAGAAAATACTCCTTCTACGGATTAAACTACAATGACAACAACAAAGTCACTGGTTCATTCAACTAACAATATTTAAAGGAGATGTAAATTTAACTTGGTTTTATTCTAAACTTTAGGCTCTTTTCTGGAACATCATAGGGAGAGGTGATTATAATTCTTTTCAGTGTATTAAGGAAGAGGAAAAAACAAACAAATCATGAAGCAGTAGAACATAATGACTAAGAATGGCAATACTGAAATCAGATTTTCCTAATGAAAATGCCAATTCTACCAGCTGTCCTTGGAGCAGTTTAACCAATCTGTCTATTTTAACATTCTTGCCTATACAATGGAACTAAATATAGAAAGGCTCAGGGATGCTATAAATAGCCAACCAAATATTCCATGTAAGTAGCTGGCACAGTGTCTGGTGAATAGTACACAGTCAACACAAAATTTGCTGTGAGAGGTGCAATAAAAATTATTCTATTTTCCCTTTAGCATAGTCTAGAATCGAGTACTATTGAGGATTTAAGTCAACATCTTGATTCAATGCCCCTCCATTGAATGGCGACACACCAACCACATTGCATCCTTACAAGGAACAACTATATTGTTCCTGATAGTGTATTATCTCAAGGACTTGGAGAGGTTAGCATGACCAAGTGATGTTGGCTGAGAGAAAATTTTAGACTAAGTGGTAATGAAAGCTTGTATTTCAGGCATCATCATCTGTGTGAATCCATTGCCTACAGAGAGAGTCTAGCACTACAGGCACATGGTCATGTTTGTATAAATTTTACAAAGTAAGACAGTTTAACCTCAGTTAGTTAAGATCATGTTTCTTTCTTTCCAAACACCCTTTTATCTCACACCTTCTTTGGAGTTTAGGTGCCCTGAGGCACCTAAGGACATGTCCCTGAGGACATTTTTGGATCCAGCTAACTGGAAAGTTTCTGAGACTACATGGATTTAGAAGAATGCGTTGATGCGGTTGGGCTTCTCTGTGCGTGTGGTGGTTACTGCTAGCTGTCTCGGTGTAGGGACTTGCGGAGGTTAACCTACCTCCCACACCCATGGCATCACACTGATAGTATCGTGATGCAAGGACATGCTACGGCCTCCAGCACCAGAACTATGTGATAGAGGAGAAAAAATGAATTGAAATGTAAAGCTGCTGGTGGAATATTCTTTCAACAAACACACATGTAACTTTTAAAGAAAGGCATATAGCCCTGGCTGGTGTGGCTTAGTGGACTGTGCACCAGCCTGCAAACCAAAGGGTCACTGATTTTATTCCCAGGGCAGGGCACATGCCTGGGTTGTGTGTTAGGTCCCTGATAGGGGGTACACAAGAGGCAACCACACACTGATGTTTCTCTCCCTCTCTCCCTTCCTTCCCCCTCTCTAAAAAATAAATAAAATCTTTAAAAAATAATAAAAGAAAGGGATATAATTGTCATTGAAGTCTAGTCAAACCAGTTTTTATTCCATCAATATCAGGATTTCCCTTTTTATGACTGAATAACAGTCTATTGTGTATAGATAGATAGATGTAGATATATCTCATATTTTCTTTATTCATTCATCCATTGAAGACCCTTAGGTGTTTCTCTATTTTGCACAATGTAAATAATGCTATGATAAACATAGGATTTGTGTCTTCACAGTCCTAATGTAAGTTCCTTTGGATGTGTACCCAGAAGTGGGATTGCTGGATGGTATAATGGTTCTATTTTTAATTTTGTGAGGAATTACCATACTACTTTCCCTAATTACTATACTAATTTGCATTCCCACCAGCAGAGCATGAGTTCCCTTTACTCTATATCCTTTCCAACACTACTTATATTTTTTCTTTTGTCTTTTTGTTAATAGTCATTCAAACAGATATGCCGTGATAGCTCATTGTGGTTTTGACTTGCATTTTCCTGATGATTAGGGATGTTGAGCAGTTTTTCATGTATCTGCTATCCATCTGCATGTCTCCTTTTAAAAGTGTATATTTAAGTTTTTTGTTCATTTTTAATCAGGTTATTTGTATGTTTGGTATTAAGCTGTATGAGTTCCTTATATACAATAGTTGGATATTAACCCCCTATTGGATATATGGTTTGCAAATATTTTTTCCAATTCCATAGACTGTCTTTCATTTTGTTGATTGTCGTGGTTGTTTGGAGTTTGTTTGTTTGTTTGTTTTTTAGTTTGATGTAATTCTACTTGTCTATTTTTGCTTTTGTTGCCTGTGCTTTTGGTGTCATGTCCAAAATAATATTGTCAAGACCGATGTTAAGAAGATTTTCCTTATGTTTTCTTCTAGAAGTTTTATGTTTTCAGGTCTTATGTTTAATATTTTAATCCATTTTGAGTTGATTGTTGTGTATAATGTGAGATAGATCCCACTTCTTTTTTTGCATACAGATGTAGTTTTGCTAACACCATTTGTTGGAAACTATCTTTTTGCATTGTGTCTACTGGTATCCTGTTGAGAATCAGCTGACCATAAATGCACAGGTTTACTTCTGGGTTTTCTAATCTGTTCCAGTAATCTGTTTATCGGTTTTTATGTCAGTACCATACTTTTTTAATCATGGTAGTTTTATAATATAATTTGAAATAAGGAAGTGTGGTGTCTCCAGCTTGATCTTGATTATGGTTGCTCTGGCTATTTAGAGTCCTTTGTGGTTCCATACAAATTTTGGGGTTTTTTTTTCTATTTATGTAAAAAAATAAAGCTTATTGAAAAAAGAGAAATGTAACTTTTTATAAAAAACAACAGATATGTAGCTTTTTTCCTTAAACATTGTCTTGACCTCCAGTCACCATAGCTTAAATAAAAATGCTTCTTATTCAAGTTTCTGGTTCTTATTTTAAACCAAATTTTTCTCATTTCTGTTCTTATGCTAACACTCTAAGATTGGGCAATCAATAAGGTTCATAGTTGCTTAAACTTACTATGACATCTCACATAGGTTTCACATCTTTGTTCACAGTGCTCCTCATCTATTTGATGTCTTTCTCACTTGGCATACCTAAGAAAACAACAAGGATATACAGAAAGTCTAGCTCAGCATTCAATTGCTCTGGAAGTAGACTGGCTACCCATCAAATATATTATGTTCTTTTTCTATAGTACCAATAGATTCTTAGAGCTCACTGCTTTATTGCCTCTATTTGTTTACACCAGTCTTTTCTCCTATATCAAAATTTTCTTATGTGCATGAATCACAAAACTTTTGTGTTTATAGAGTTAACATTGTGTTTAATCCATAGTATGTACTCATTTAGTGCTAATTGATTTATACTCTGCCAATAGTATACTCTGCCATTTTTTAGCAGCCATATCCATCTGCCTAAAGGACCAGATAGCTTATTATAAAAAGTTTTTCATAACAAACTTTATATAAATGCACCAGACAATGCATATTTTTAACAACTGGACAGAGAAACAAATAAATGTCTCTGACTGTAGGCCATTTTGATGTTGGGATTTTTTTGCCAGCAATGTTCCCAATTAATGTTCAAGAAAAGCCATTTGTTTTGGGCAATCATGTCAATGATTTGTTTTGTTTTGTTAAATGATAACATTTGACTCCACAGAGATAGAAGCAGACAGACAGAAGACAACAGAATAAAAGCTGTTTTTTAAAAGCTGGTTTTGAATATGAAATATACATCAAGGGTAGTTTTTGAGGACTGTTTGTTTTCCTGTATAGTTATGCCTCTTAGGCAACCGTGAAAATAAACAGTATAAACAACCAAAACACTGCAGGGGAAGGGACATATCTAAGAATCTACCAAACATATCTTATTTAAATATTTTATTTTATATACAACACATATACTGTTATTAATATTTTATAAATATGAATATGAACACATGTGCATGTGTGTGCTTCCATGTGACAGACATGAGGTTAATTAGTTTGTATATAAAAGCTCAGTTATTTCTCATTACACTCTTGGGAGGTTGACCTTATTATTTCATGGCCATAAAAACTCAAGCTCAGAGAGAGCTGAAAAGATTTAAATTTTTATTTTCTTGATTTTAAAACCCATGTTATTGGTCTACTAAATGCTAACAACCACAGTAATAACATCAAAAACAGTCACAAAGCACAACAGCAATCAGTACTATAACTTAAAAAACTTCTTGTATTTATTGAACTCTCAGCATATGCTCATTCTTAGTGCTATGGATATATGATGCAATCAAATTCTCACCCTTACCCCATGAACTTGTATTCCCATTTGATAGAGGCCCAGACAAGACACGTACAGTGCCCAAGGGTTACACCGCCTTTATGTCATGGAACTCGGCTTGTAAGAACCCTAGCACCTAATATCTATGTTTCAGTATAATATGTATGTGTTATAGCATGTATGTAACATCTGCAAGCTTGCATATACCCAGATGAAGATATCAATTAACAATTAAATTTAAACATTTTACAGCCAACATGCTAAATAAATGCTATTGCTGTGACAAAATACCAGGACTGGACATCATTCCTGCAGAGCTTCGCTATTTCCTTCTAACAATCCTGCAATGTCTTGACTCCACAATGTTGTAACTCCAGTGCCACAGATCGTTAAACGTGATGGGTTCAACATATCTATTTCAGGTCTATTTGACACAAGGTTACATGGATTCCCATATCTGTTAAAATAAGACCTCTCTTAGCATGGTCTCAGCACATAGAGGGGTGTGGGTGAGTTGGGGGGTAGGGAGTACAAGCAGGGATGTCGTAGCTGGGTTTGAATCCACTTCACTGTAGTAGATACTTCATATGCATTATGGTTTTATTTCTTGAATACTCTGTCAAGGAATTAGAAATGAGTATTCCCATTTTAAAGATAAAGAACCCAATTCTTGGTAAGGTTAATTAACTTCCAAGATCAGTCAGCTATTGAGCTCTACAGATTAAAAAGAACGGAAATATATAACTCTAATATCTCTGCTTATAACTATCAGGCTATATTACTCATCTTTCTTCCTATGTGCCTGACATATGAGGGTCATTTGTTCATGTGAATGCACCAAGAATACTATTGGTCAAAATAGGGAGAATGTCAGGCAAGTCGGGAATGTCAGGAATGTCATTTATATTCACACCTCTTTTCCCAAGATGAGTGTTATTTGCATCTTAGATAAGAGAAAGCCACAAAGAGAATTTCCTAGTGTTGACTGTGCCATTAGAAAAAGACCAACTCATTTTGGGATTTTTAATGACATTCAATTTCTATTTCTATACTTGTGTTTGTTAAGATGTGACTGTAATTTTGAGGCTAAGGTGAATGATATCTCTCTTAAAAAGAAAACAGACCCAACCTGGCATTTGATACACTGAGGTGGACATAATCATTCCATTGAAGCTATATTGTTCTCTTCCTAATTATCATTCATCTCGTGATGGTAGGTTTTTGTGGGGGAAAAAAAGATAATTTCAAGTCATAGCTGAGGGATAACATTGGGAGAATAAGTTATTGAAATAATTCAAGCACTTTGGTATGAAACAAAAGGTATTATTTAGGAGAGTTTTGGGGTTTGTACGCAAACACTTTATCCTATGTTTCAAAGAGGCACTGGTCATAGTTCTTGCATGTTCACTTGTTTAATTTGTCCTGCCCAAAAGTGGTTTGAAAAACAATTCTCTCTTTCTCTCTCTGTGGCTGTATACACACTCACGTGTGTACAAATGCACGTGCATACACGTAACTTTTACTAAAATCTTAACTGTTCATCACATATTTTGCTTGTCTACCATAAAGAGGGATACACTAAAATAAAGGGAAGCCTTATCCAATCACACAGTGCTATTTATTTCTATAAGTATATGGCTCAAGGTTTCAGCCCCACATTTCTGTTTGATTTCTACTTCTGTTATTTTGGTTCTTATGTTAGCTTTTTGCTTGTTTGCTCATTTGTTTCCTTCCCATCAGCCATCTTCTCTCATCATTAAAAAATATTACAGAGTCTATCACTGCTACTGTTCTCTCTGATAAGCTCTAGGCTTGGAAATCAGAAAAGCCAACCTATCCTTTTAACCTACTGGAGAGATACTTATTGTATAATTCTCATGCGACAACATTCAGGAGACCTAATGTTCAACTGAAAGCAACTGAAGTAGTCCCTTCGCTTATAGAATGGAACTGTAGTCTGGGAGGCAGTTAACATGAAAGATTTACACAAAAGGAATAATAACTATGGTAAGTAGAAAGGATAATAATGGCACCAATGTACATGGTAGGGAAAATTGACCAGCTATGGAATTGTGTCTAAACAAATAGTTACTATTTAAGTGCAAATGCATGTATTTGGTCATACAAAATGATCATAATTTGGAAGGCCTATTTCCCAGTACCTGGTCCAGGAAAGTGAGAAGCAAAGAATACGTAACCTCTTTGGTACCATTCTCCTACTGCCTACTGCTTGGCCCAATGACAGGGCACAGTTCCTCCCCATGCTTCCATTTCTGTCCCCAGCCTTTATACCATTACTTGTTGACAACTTTTTATATTTTAAATTCTTTACTTGGTTAATAAGAGTTATTATATAGGTATATATAACAAAATATGTACGTTGCATATGTGCCTACTTTGGTTGTTGAGAGTTGAGTGGAAGTGGTGGTATAAGCCTAGACCTCAAGAGGTATTGCTGATGTAATCTTGTTTCCCTGTACTATTGCCATTGCTAGAATAAGAACACGTGCCAGCCAACCTAATGTTCCATGGGGCATGCAGACTATGTGGGGCATGCAGACTATGTGGAGCAGGTATGTGTCCACCCTGCAGGGCAGAACCAGGCTCAACTGTCCCCACAGTTTGAGACATAGCCACCCAACCATGTCCAGGCTGAATCAGCAAATGACCAGGCAACCTACAGACTCATGAGAAAGAATAAATAATTGGGGCAGTTGATTACCCAGGGAAGGGAACAAAATACCCCAAAATTCCTTCTGTCATATATCATAATTAGCAGATTGTTCCTCATTAAGTAACAAGGCACATTTGCCATGTCCTTTTCCAAATTAGTACTTTGAAATGTTGGCAATTTCCACTCAGGCACCAATTTCTGGCCTATCTTACAGGTTTATGTGCTGTAGACCTTGGTCTGCCCCAGAGTTGACTTCAGTTATGAAATAGAATCAATGTCTAATCAGAATGACTAAAGAATGAGCATTCTATCATCTCCCATTGTAGTACTTCTAGTCTTAGTCATCATACCCCTAACTTCAAACAAGTTATTTCTCAATGATTTTTCAAAGCCTCTAAGCACTCTTTTATAAGCACTTTGGTTCCCTGTAAAGGCAAAGGCTATCTTTCTTCCAAAAACATCCTTTTCTTTTTAAGCTAAAATATGCACGAATGCATTGCATGGTTCTAAATACACCCCCCACCCCATGATGGGAGCATTTCAGGATTATTTCCTTTGCCATCTGTTCCTCAGAAAATGATGGAGACTACAAAGTTCATGGTTGTACAGACATGTTGGCTGATGGCATCACTATTTCTTGCTCACATACAGCCCCCCAAAGCTCAAAATCACATTTGCCAGTAAATTCCAACTGCAAATGCCAGATGGAGAACTGAAATGTGATGGAGCAAGATGTTTAATTCCATTTCAAATGTTTAATAACTTCCATTTGTACATAAAAGATTAGAAAATTAGCGTAAGGTACAGAAGTCAGAAAATATGGGAACATTAGGATAGAATCAGTAGAATAAAATTTTATAAATGCCTGGAGTATCTGAAAGAAATATCAACAGCATTATAAAATGGAAATCCTAGGGAAGATTTTTAAGAATACCGATTGAATTTTATAGGTACTGAAACAGACTCAAGGTTAAAATGCTGCATAGCTCTATCCAGATCAGTTATATAGCAAACCTAGGGCTTGATCTGAAGTAGACATCACCTGACTTTCTTCTTAAACTCCACTAATGAGAGGTGAAAATAAAGAGAAAAAGGAGAAGGGATGGTATGGACTGGAGAAAAGAGAATACTGAAGAATAAAGTAGAAAGAGAATGCTGTCCATCAAAGGGGAAAAGGAAATAGATGAGCGGACTTCTCCCCGGAGAGCAGTGCGGTAACAGAAACATCGAACTTTATTTCCTCCAAAAGTTTCCACATTTATTTACATATATTTCCCCCTGACCTCTGGATGTCCCATTTTATTCTCCAAAAATTTTCTTAAAAAGTGATTCACTTAAGTCACCGTGGGTGGGGAAGGCTATAAGACATAAATTTCTTTTCCAGAGTCTTAATTCTAAAACAGGCTATCTAATCTTAAAATTCGTGGTTTTCTTTTTTCTGTGCCATACCAGCAACCGGGAACAGAAAAAGGGCAAAGGAGGGCCTGGTGGAAGTGACCTCATAGAACTGCATTAAAGCGTACACTTGCAGGTCAACAGAACAGAATTTGGTATTTTACTCCACCACGAATTTGCTGTTTGACCTTGAGCAACTCACTTCACCCCTCTGTGCCTCTGTTTCCCCATTTCTCAACCAAGGATTATTATAAGGACTAAACGTTGTATTCTAGTAAAGAAACTGGCATGTCTTAAATACTTTTTAGATGTATAGATGCTTAGATAGTTTAAAATGTTATGCAGGAGTAGAATGTAAACAGAAAACTTTGCTCAGAAACAGACAAAATCAACCAACTAACCAAACAAGCCAAAACAAAAAGAATTTTAGGCATTCTTTGCCATAGTACCACTAGCATTTCCTAACATCCCACCCATGGTGCTGAAGCTAGCATTAGTGGCAGTCATCTAAAGCTTTGGTGTCTCTATAACTCGGCAACCGTTCTATAAATTCCAAGGCTTGTTATGGCCCAGTGATGACACTTTGGTCCCTGTAGCTAGTGGAGGCTTTATTCCTGCCTGCATGGTGCCAGGCTACTGCAGTCAGAGAGAATAACACTTAAAACAAAATGGGCTGGTTGCAGTCAAGTTTGTCATACAATGAGATTTCTGTTTATGCAAAATGCAGCCGTGTTTAAGAAAATCTCAGTCATTTGCAGGTATGGTCAACTGCGATATCATTACTTGGTACTTATTAGAATATTTACATCTGCAAATTTGTAAGTTTTGAAACTCCTTAGTGACTAGAAGAGGACACATAACAAGGTATAAATACCTTATTTTTTAATGGTTCTTCTGCTTATTGTATTCCTTTATAATTTAAAACCTGAACAGGCTAATAACAAAGGATAATGTAGAGAAGGGAACAATACAATTTGAAGTTTGTATTCTACCTTAGTCTTTCAGCCTAATGAGTTAGCTAAAGATTCTTAAATTTCCATCTCTTCTGTGGCTGATATTTTAGGGGCTGGGGTACAGGGGATGATTACATATGCTAGTCACTAAGTGAAGCAATGCATATATAATAAACTGATGGCTTGACTTTGAAGGCAGTCTACTTAGTTTCCAAAACCAGCTTTGTCACGTTATTGATTGACTACTTGGTCTTACTCTAAGAAAAATGGGAAGCCATCTGAGAGTTTTAGCCTAGAGTGAGGTGAGACAGGTGTGACATGAACAGTATATAAAAAAAAAAAAAAGACAAAAGGAAGAAAACGCATTGCTTCCTGCATAACCCAAGGGTGTAATGACAGTAAGGGGCAAGTAATGGCAGGAGACTCATTTCCACTAGATGTATGGCTCATATCATTTCAGGGAGTGGAGACTCCCAATTGAGATCCTGCAGAGTTTAAGTATAGAGAGACCAATAAACCCCATAGAAATATAAAAATCTACTACTTCCCAGAGCACCACATCCAAAATTAGAAGGTGAAATGCCAGTAGGTTGATTCCCCTCTGTGAGTTAGTTTTGCATAGAGTATGAAAAGAAGCTTCCTATACATTGAAGAATAGAAATGCTGAGTCATAATTTATGAAAGTGCTATCACGTTTTTGTAAATTGAGTCATATTTTGGTAAAAATGCTGAGTCATGACTTATGAAAATGCTGTCATGTTTGTGTAA
Organism: Pteronotus mesoamericanus; assembly: GCF_021234165.1. Classification (NCBI taxonomy): domain Eukaryota; kingdom Metazoa; phylum Chordata; class Mammalia; order Chiroptera; family Mormoopidae; genus Pteronotus; species Pteronotus mesoamericanus. Next base: position 17,957,190 of record NW_026555189.1, read on the forward strand.
AATTGCTGTCATGGTTTTATGAAAATGCCGAGTCGTGTTTTCATAAGATGCCGAGTCATGTTTTGTAAAAACTCTGAGCCATGATTTGTTAAGATGCTAGATCATGATTTTATGAAAATGCTGGGTCATGATTTCATAAAACTGCCAAGTCATTATTAAAATATTGAATCATGATTATGCAATAATGCTGAGTCGTGATGGCATGAAAATGCTGAGTCATGAATACGGGAGAAGACCAATTCTGCCCTTGGTTCGCTGAAGAATCATCCGATACACTAAAAGGTTGTGGTTCCATTCCAAGTCAGCATATACCAAGGTTGCAGATCTGACCCCAGGATGTGACACATAGTGCAAAACAAACAATGTTTCTCTCATCAATGTTTCTCTCTTTCTCTCTAAAATCAATAAACATATTTTTAAAATGTTTTTTAAAAGACTAATGCTGCTGGGTTTCTGTCTTTCACAGCAAAGTTTTTAAAATCTGTGCATCTCAGAATTTATTATTAACATATTTCAGTCTTTTATTCATTATTCATTATACTTGTACATTCATGAACTTTTCATGTTTCTTACCTGAAATCCACTGTTTGCATATCGACTGACTACTTATTTGGATTTTGTGGGCATTACCATTGTCAACATCATAGATAATATGTATTAAGCACTTCCCATGTATCAGATGAAACTCAAAAATTTATAATAATTACCATGTTTAATATCATTACAACCTGAATTGATGGGTACAATTATCATACCTATTTTACAAATGAGGAAATTGAAGCTCAGAGCTGTATATACCTTTCACAAATTGTCACAGTTACCAAAGGACAGCCAGCGAATTAACCCTGGGTTTGCCTTATGCCCCTAATTCTAGTGAGGAATTGCACATTTAGAGCTGGTTGCAATTTTGCCTGTGGAAAAGGCTGATCATTCTATCCAACTGTGGCTTTCAACCTCCAAACATGCAATTTCCTCTTTAAATCATAATAAATATGCCAGTCATTAAGAACACATAACTTTCTCTCCCTGTCTCCAAGTGCATTTACTGCATTTTCCTCTAGGCAGGTGAGAACTGTGCATTTAAATCTTCCCCTGACAGGTGATTCATACAGCAGCACTGATTCCTTGCTCTACCTGTGCCCCTCACATTAAGTGCTGCAGTTAATGTTGCAAGCGAGGGAAGAAGAAGGAGAATACAGACTGGCACTGAATAAAGAGGGAAAAATCGGAGTGAGGAATAGTCTTTGCCAGTGATAGAAATTGCAAAGGCTAAATAGGAATTTAAACTCCCTTTTTACCTCCCAGTGAACAAATACACCACTTTTAACACTCTTCCTTAACATCTTAAATCTTAGCAGCTTGACATCATTAAGGGACCCCATGCAATAGTCCTTCAAAAGAAATTATGCTCTATCTAAGAAATAGTGACAAATACCAGATATAGTACTCTCAGTCTAGTCACAACACTGCCTTGAAAAGCAATAGCATTGCCTGCTTTGATTCAGACTGTGTTTCTCTGCATCACATTCTAGCAGACTGTTTATCTTTTCAATGGCAGCTCAGTATTAGATGGAGAGCTATAAAGAATTTATTCTATACTTCCTCCCCAAAATCTTTTCTGGTAAAAACATTAGTGCCTTGTTTTATTTAACTTCAGGACTCCTTCTCTGTCTTGTTGCTCATTCCTCTTGTGTGATGACTGTTTTATTTCCTCTACTCTGAGGAAAGGAAGAATTTCCAAGGTGACGATCATTGGGTACAAAGTCTTCCATAACTCATGTCCAAGATGGAAATGTCTTAATAAGCATCATCTAGATTCCTATAAAATTGTAATTCACCCATAGCAAGCACATAGTATCTTCTAGAAGAAATTATTTTTGTAACCATAGTCACTTCCCTTCATCTTCCTTCCTTTGGGCAGAAATTGATTCCTTTCCTAAAATGTTGGATCCTTTCTTTATAAGCTGTATCTGCAGCTAAGAGCTGTCAGGCATCGAAGTGCTGAGCAATGAGACATACAAAAGTCTGCTGAAGGTTTGAGTGAAGATTCTATTCCCTAATAAAGACATAGCTCCAGCAAGTATCCCACTGTCTTCCTTTGTGTCTTGGGAAGAGATGTGTATGGGTCTGCGACTATCTTGTCACCAGGCATTTACAAGACTGAGAATGAACAATCAACATGCAGAGAATATGAGATCAAGATAGAGAAACTGAAAACTTTAATGGCATTAGTGAGCCATTGCACCAATGCTACAATGGCCTCTCTCCAGATTTATTATATAAAATTATTTATTATATAAGCCATTTTCAGATTTTAAGGAATATTTTTATCTTCCAGCCAAAAGCATAGTCATTAAGGACCCTGTACGTTCCAGGTGTTGTAAATACATCAGGAAGATGACACCAATAACCTCTATCATTATGAAGTTTCAGGTATAGCTCTTTCTAAAAAAATCAAGTGGTCAGTAAGTCTTAATCACCATTAATCTTTGATCATGACCATTTGGCCTTCAAACATTAAATATATGGAAAAAAAGGAACAGTAATAAATTATCCTTTGGCCTTAACATAATCATAGTTTTAGAGATTAGAACGTTGAAAATCTTCTTTCCTGCTCCAACCCATGGTTTATTCCTGTTTTGTGCTTTAGTCGACTATCCCTTTAATTCGGCTATCCCTGTGCTCCCTCTAAAGAGAATACTGATAAGGGCATTGGGAGACCAGAGTTTCAATCCAATTCTGCCACTTGTTCACTGCAATTCCCTGGTCAATTTACTTTGTCTCTGCGATTCTGTCTATTCATATGTAAAAATTGATGAATTAGACTAGATCAGTCACTTATCAAATAGGAATGACAGTGGCAGAAATGGGGTATGGCGCCTGCATAAAATATAGGTTAATTCTCATAATTGTTATCTCTATTTTAGAGATTTAAAAAAAAAAACTGAGGCTCAGAAAAGGTCAACAGCATTTCCTAAATTAATCCAGCTTGTACATAATAAAATAACCTAATATATTATCATATATAAAAAATATTCTCATGTAATAAAGTATAGAATTCTCTCATTTAATAATCATAGTGTCATGCCACCATTCAAATAAAAATGAGTGTGAATATTTATAAACATAAACTTATACACAATACATAATTCATGTCTCTGCAATAAAGTCATTCTAATGCCATAAATTCTGAATAATGTATTCAAAAATGAGGGTAGCAAAAGGCTCCATTTCCCAGGCTGCTGAAAACTTACTACAGGAACAGATTTTTGCTCTGGTTAAATTATTACCTGCCCAAACATAAGAACAGAGCCAACCTGAGAATCAATGTCAGTTATAGCTTTCAGCTCTTTGGGTGTAACTTTTCTTTTTTTTTTTTTTTACCCGGAATACAGAATTCTTTTCATCTCTGTAGAAAGTTAATAGCAGCTCTTGGATCAAACACATCCATGTTATAGACTAAAGTGTTCAGAAAATGTAGCTACAAAAATAAAATAAAAAAAATCTCAAGAAAACCATATCTGAATATCTATATCACAAGTTGCTGGTTGAAAATAAATTACTGGAGGCACAAATGGGCAATATTAGCTCTTGTAGGATTTCTGTTCTTGCTTGTCTGATTCCACCATGCACACTGTCGCCTCACCTGGATCAGAGCCTGTTTGTCTGCTATTTACATTTTAATCAAAGGTCATAATTACAGAGCATCCTAGGGACCACGTACTATATTAAGTGGGTTTTTTAGGTTTTCTCCTTTTTCTTAACAAGTTTATAAAGTAGGTACTATTATTAAACAAAATTTTCAGTGAAAGGGACAGAGGCTTAGAGCAGCTAACAAGATGTGGGGCGGCCAAATTCTCCCATCTGAGAGTTCATGCTGCATACGGCTTCAGTGCAGTAGAACAAAGCCATTCTGCTGAACGGAAATGCACTGTTTTCTTTTTTCTTTCTTTCTCCACCATTGCAAACCCTTTGAGAAAGTGACTCCATTTCTTTATCTTTTTCTACCCATTTCATCTTTCACTGACCATGACAGAATCTTTTTTTTTTTATACCAGGTGAACAATAAACTACTTTAAAGTTAATAAATCATTCTAGATGGGAAAGGAAACTCCATCTGGAGACTTATCTGACCAGGTTTGCCATCATCCTCATTGATTATTACCATCACCCCTCCCAGAAAAATAACAGTTACAATGCTTCACAGCATATTCTTACACTTAGTAACACACAATTTAAAATAGGTAAGAGAGTAATTATATTTGGGACACCAGCTATTTTTTTTCTGTGTGTGTCTGAAGCATCTTAGTCCCAAGAATGACGTCTGTCCTTTAACTGCTTTTCATTAATAAGGTTTCTAAAACTCCTCATCTTTCTGAGGAGCTGTTGTTTTACTGCCAATCTGGAAGTCTGAGAAGATGAAACTCTAAGATATAACATTTACCACTTTAGGGATATGTTTAGGAAATCTTCTCATGAACACTCGAAATGCTTTGAGAACTAATTAAAGACAAATGATCGAAGCATCAGTCTCTCATATAAAGATGACATCAAAAATATTCTGAACTCAAGATAAAGAAAGTAGCTAAGTGTCCTCAAACAGATCATATTGACCTGGAGAAACGAATAGAAATGTGTAAGGACCAAGAAATCAGCAAGAGGGTAACCAATGGAAGTTCTTAATAGTTATGGGAATAATAAGAAATTCCTCAGACTTGATTAAAAATTGAAATTAGGGAAATTGGGGTTTTTAGTGAGGTATTTCTCTATTGCAAATTTCTCCATGCATATCCAATAATGCTAATCAGCTACAGATTTGAATTTAACTCTTTGTTATTCAGGTGACAAAAGAAGAATAGAGTGTACAGATAAGGTATTGTGGAATTGTGTACTGAAACCTGTATAATTTTGTTAACCAGTGTCATCTCAGTAAATTCAATAAAAAGGAAAAAGAGACTGGTTATGTGGGGAAGAAGTATTAATATTAATCCCTTCTTTTCTGATAGGCAATCAATTGCAAAACTAAAATTTATTAATTCCTAAGTCACCACACATTAATTTGATTATTAGTATGATTTTAATCAGTGTTGCCATTATTAGTACTCATGAGGTTAAGAACTTTCTATGCATTACTCATTTCATTTTGGAACAACTGAAAGAATTGTCATGAATATGTCCATTTGGCCCTTGGGGATATTGAGTTTAAAAGAGGTAAAATAATTCATCCAAGGTCACACTTAATTTATAGCCCTTTCTATCCACATCCTAGATTGTTGTCTCTTTTGCCACTGACTCTACATGACATTAATAATTTTGGTTAAGGGAAAATGATTGGATGTACTCAAGTCCTGAATCCGTTGTTCTCTGTTAGTTTGAAAGAAAAATATTACCTCTCAGAAACTCAACTTTTTTCACTTAAAAATGATAACACCGGACTTAACATGCCTGCAAATTTAATATTATAAGGCATACCACAATAATCCCCAATCAAGAAGTCCTGAATAGCGTAAATGATCATTAAATAATAGTTTATTACTCCTTGCATGTTTGGCACAGATGTCTAATTGCTCACCCATGCACCTGCACTGACATCAGGCGTATGTGTATTGAAAACGTGACCTGTGCCAAGCGCTGAGCATATGCTGATAACTGAAACGGACAATGTTGCTGCCTGGTTGGAAACTTTAATTTTGTTAAGATTCATATTACATATAGAAAATTCTAAGATGCTAAGCAGACTCAATGGCAAGAGTTAAAGAACTGGCTCCTGTTTTATAAACAGAATCAAACACCTTGAGGAAGAATAATATAAAACAGAACTTTTGGTCGATAAGCTTCAGGACTTCCTGCTCTTATCTTAGCCTGTCCACTTAGATTTTATTTCCATAACATCAAATAATTTTGTTGAAGGAGCCAATTTAATTCAAAAGTCTCCCATAGTGTTCATGTTGCTTTGCATTGGCACAACTAGTTATAATTTGATATTTGCATATACCTTCATGATAGCCTCCCGCCCCATCCCCAAATAAATAAAACAGTCTCAGACTTGCTCAGTGGGCTTTGCACTAAAAATTTAAAAATGCCCATTTTTACATTTCTCATTCCAAATATTATTCCATTTTCTCTGCTTTAAAGTCAATGCCATCGATGTTGACATTTGTCCTTTCCAAATTGACCATGAGATATATGTTTTCACCATGATCGCCCTGGCTATACTTTTATTTATTGGCGTCCAGATTCCACTTCACTGATTATAGATTGTTTGTCCCCTACCTGTTATTTAAAAGCACATATTTCTACATAGTGGATTTCCTAAGTGACAGTTGATTTCAATCAATTTTATTTAGCTCATTTTTAATTTCCTTCATGCCTAGCCTTTAAAAAAATCCAATACAATATTTCGTGCCATGTCACTTGAAAACCTGCAAACTGATTAAGCTGCTGTGACCACACAGCCATGTGCAAAATCTCCACTTTCCTTCAAGTGTATGATAGCCAGGGGACAGTCCTGGTTGGTAATTCTAAAAGGAACACAATACGATATAGTAAAAAGAAAAAAGAACAAGGACTCACAAAATCCAGAGACATCCTAAGCATATCATATCTCAACTTCAACGCTTCAATGATTCCCCTAGGGGCCACCCATGAAAGTCCCACCCCGTTAGCAATGCAGGTAAGGCCACCATGAGGTCTACTTCAGGGCCATCTTCTCTGGCTCTCAACCTTGACAAATTTCTTCCAGCCCTGGTTCAGGTCTTCATGTTCCCCTACCCTTGCTCTTTTTTATACTTGCTTCTACCTCTCTTTGGGAATCTCCTGCCCGGATAACCCATACTCACTCTTCAAGCTTTAGCTTTGACATCACTTCCATCTTAGTGACTTATCTCCACCACAGGATTTCCCAAACTTGTGTAAAAACAAATATTTCAAGAAAATTATAAACCTACAGATTTCCAGGTCTACTAAATGAGTATTTCAGGCATGGCCAAGATTTGTCTGAGTCGGGTAAGACGTGCTGAGATGGAAAGGGCCTGCATTAAGAAAGGGTTTTTAGACTCACAGATCCCCAGAAACAGGGGGCAGGAGCATGTCAAACGGGGTCAGGTAGGGAAGCACCAAGGTCATTTAGTGGGTAGAGGGAGTGAGGGGAACTTGTGTGCAAGAGTCTTCATTATGACTTTCATGAGAAGGAGGGGGAGAGGCAGGTTCATCAGGCCTAGGATTGCCTGGTTTGAGTAGGCTGAGTGAATGCTAAGGTACAGGAACTGCCCCTGGTTGTCTGGCACCTGGCCTAGTGGATCCAGGAGTAAGAGTGTCATAGAGGAGGTGGTTGGAAGTACCAGCTCTGGATTGGTTGTTTTGCATTTGAAAGGCATGCTCCCAGGCCAGCTGCCTGGCAGCAGGGAATTAGCTAACCTTGGGAGGGGCGGTCCCTCCCGTATCAGCAAGACTCCAAGGGGTCAGAGCATCCGAAAATAAGGGAAACAAGCATGATTAGGACAATTGGCTTCTTTAGGGAGGCACATTAAAAAATCAGGTGGAGTTCCAGTTCTAGTAAGGGTTGGTAAAGTAGCTTATATGGGAATAATCTTCCTCTAGGTAACAACAATGAACTTTACAGGAACAGAGAAAAGCTGGGTGAAATTTGACTCTTGAGAGAAGGTACATCACAGGACAAAAATCAACCTGAACTAACAAGGAAAATGGAGACAGGCTCATAGACAGAGAGCAGGATGACGGCCAGGGTGAAGGGGAGTTTAGGGGGTGGAGGGATTGAGCAAAAAGGAAAAAGGACTCACGGACATGGGCAACAGTGTGGTGATTGTAGTGGGGGGAGCAGGGACACGGGGACTAAATGGTGATGGAAAATATAGAATAGATTAAATTTAACAGAGAGTCTTTCCCCTAATGGTTCTCCTGGTTTGCATTTTGTGGGACAGCTTTAACTCAAGAAGATTTACAAGATTGTCAATTGTACTGAGTTTATAAATACCCATTGCTGGCACATAGCACACTGATTGACTTCAAGTGTTTACCTTTTATCCTGTGACTTTGGTAAATTCACTCATTAGTTCTAGAATTTTTTTTGTTGTTGTTAGATTCCTTGCGATTTTCTGTATAGACAATTATGTCATTTGCAAATAGGGACATGTTTATTGCTTCCTTTTCAGCCTGCATGTGTTTATTTTTTTTGCCTTATTGTAGTGGCTAGAGAGTAGAGTACTGTGTTGAAAACAGATGAGGGCAGACATACTTGCTTTGTTTCTCATCTCAGAGGAAATTTATTAGTCTTTCACTGTTAAGAATAATGTTAGTTGGAAGTTTTAACTAGGTTTTTTTTGTAAGTGCTCTTTATCAAGTTGAGGTAGCTCTCCTCTAATCCTTACTCCTAACTGCAGAATGTTGTGGAAAGTTTTTCTTTTTAAATCATAAGTGTGTATAAGATTTTGTTAATTGACATATTATTTTTTTCTTTAGGCTGTTGATATGGTGGATTATATTGATTGATTTTAGAATGTTGAACCAGCTGTGCATATCTGAAATAAATCCCACTTGGTCATGGTGTGTAATTGTTTTTATACACTGTTTTATACACAATTTGCTACTAATTTGCTGACAATTTTTATATCTATGTTCATGGAAGACATTGTTCTTATTGATTTATAGTTATTTTTTTCTGTTGTTCCTTATTTTTTAAATACTGCCTTTGGTTTTAGTACCAAGGAAATACTGATTTCATGAAATGACTTGAGACATGTTCTCTTCCTCAAATTTTTCTTCTTTCTCTTCATCACATGACTTGATTTCTCTTTTCACATATTTGCCTACACCACGACTATTAGGAATCAAAAGAAGAAACAAAGTCATAGATGAAAACTTAAAAGAGTTGGAACAATGTTTAATAACCAAATAGGGGCAGCCTTATTATCATACTCAGCATTTTACTAAAGTGATGCTGTTATAGAACCAGCCAGCACTGTTGCGGAGCAGCTGTGGAGTTCAATTGCCCGATGCCAAGAAGCATGACTCCCAATGCAAGAGTTTGATGAAAAAGGAAAGGGGTTGTTTATTTCAATGGCAGATTTCTGTCGTTCAGTCCCACTCTCTTTAAAATCACCCCAAAAACACATAGTCCCGCCTCCCTTTGCCAAACCAGGCCAGTTTCAGAGTATGCCATTCAGAGGGACCATCTTTCAGAAAAGTGGGTCTGCAGATCAGCATTCCTGGTCACAGCTCAGCTCCAAACATCCCTCACAAATCCAGGTGGCTGGGAAGGCCCCCAGCCGCACTGCCAGTTCTGGTGACTCACTGAACTTATGACTTTCAGATCTCCTCTCACTTCAGACCTTGTGGCTCTCTCGCCTCTCTTTCAGTCTGTCTAATTTTAAATACTCGCCCCAGAACTTCCTGTGTGACTTCATATCCAAGCCCTTCCCGTGGTGTGTTAGTGCCTGCCATTTTTGCCAGTTTGCCCATATCTTTCACCTTCTTTTGGCTGCCATCTTTAGTCAGGGCAAAAGTTCCCAGGGACGCATAGACATCTGGGTGGGCTTCTGCCCCCTACCCCCACTATGTCACAAGCCACTGAACATTTTCACGGTCACGTACACAATTTGTCCTGGGCAGCAGCCCTCTTCCCTTTAGGAAGACATGGATATTAACTTGCTTTTGTTATGCAATGTATCTTTAACTCTTCCCTTTCTCTAGTCAAGGATTGCAGGGTGTACACTCTGCACCTCATTAAGAAACCTCAAATGCGAGCAACTGTGCAAGTCTGACTTTTTTACTTAAGACATAACAATGCACATCTTGCCCCTCACTGCCCCCAAAATATGTAGTGTGTGCTGCTCAGGTAACTTGCCCAAATGTTGTCTTGAGAAAGCAAAAATTCCTGTTTCTTTAGGGTTCCCTGTAAATTACCTCATCTTCTTCTAGCAATTTCTGCATCCAGATGCCTCGCTGTTGCAGACAGTTTTCTAGCTAATGCACCTGGACCAGGGTGATCAGGCAGTTGTATCTGAGTCAGTTACCTGGCTAAATAGATAATGCACTGTGTGGGCTGCCTGGGTCTTTTGAATATCAATTTTTTTCTGACTCAAATTTTCTAGCAATTTATTCATGTCTTGCCCTTGTTGGTAGCATTTCAGTGGTAGTCCCCTCACATGAATACAGTCTATTCAAGGTGAGGGGGCGAAAGCTTCACATTCTGATTTACTTGTAGAGACGAGTCAGAATCTCAAGGGTGTTTGTGTTTGTAATTCACTTTGTAAGGTAGCAATAATATACGCATCTCTGTTTTAATTTTCCTTTTCTGCATCACAAACATTCATTACAATTATGGTGCTTAAATAGGTTTTTATGAGCTGTCAAGGACTTCAGCTGTTAGCTAAATTATTCTAATATGCCAGAAAACCACACCCCTATTTGGGAAGCATTAAACAAATTGAAAAGGAGTCTTTACTGGAAATCAAAACTCAAGTAGTTATTAGCCCATGTGCACCACCCAGTCAGAGGTGTATTTTGTTTCAACAGTGGCCACAAGAGTGGGCAGAAGTCACCCTGATTTATTGTATGATAGAAATTTCTGATTACTCTCCTGTCTCTGCATGATACCAGTCTTCCTAGAAAGGCCATTTGAATCTGGGAAATAGAGGGCAAATATAAATATGAGTGGAAGTTTAAACTCTTGCTATGAGTATGAAGTCATAAATTATGCAGCCTGAAAATTTATTATGTTGTTTTTGTCACCAATCTCCTGAGCTGTGTTACAATAAATAAATAAATAAATAAATAAATAAATAAATAAATAAATCTGGGAAAATGAGATTTAAAACACTGAAAATTCTTCTACAAGAGAATTGGGTTTATTGTAGCATTTCCTAAGGAGATTGCCTCAATGCGAAATACACTTCTTCCACAGTGACTTTTAGATGAGTATAGCAGAAAAATGTTAGTATTTTTATTTTGGTTAGCTTATAACTTGTTTGACTTTCAAAAGATTTATTCTTTCCCCTCTTATCAGAAATTATTATGATAGTTTAAGGGAAACAATCTATTACAGGAAAAGCAAGTGTTACTTTCAAATATACAAAGATTTAAGTTCTACTGGATGTCTTTTCAAGCTATTCAGCAGATATGGTAACATGAGGTGTGTTTTAAATAATCTAGTTTACATTTAAACACATTTTAAATGTATACGTTGATTTTTTTGTTCGCTCATTAATTCACAAAGCTGCACTGGAATGACTTGGCAGACAATTTCAGTTCACAGCCATTTGCTCTAGAGTAAGTGACTTTAGCTCTCAGAATTTCAGTCTCTCCGCTGAAACCTGGGAAAGATGACTCCTGAATTCTCAAGCTTACAGTTTTGTGAGGACCAATTTTGGCTGTGAGTTTCAACTTGCATTTTAACTTTAGAGGCTCTGCCCAAGAATGCGGGTGATGAGAAAAAAGAGGAAGGTAAAATTGTCAGGCCGATAGAACTTTTGCAGGTTTCATTTGCCTTCTCCTAGTTATGATTGCCATGTTAGGCTCTTAGTTTATAGCTAGAATATTAGAAATCTGTTATGCTCAAAGAACACAAGGATTGTTTTAAATAAAAAATTTTCGGTAGTGTTGTAACACAGCTTTATCTTCCTGTTGTACCGTATAGAACCAGACTCATCCCTTACACAAGGAAAATCCCAATCACGGTTTTGCTAATGTCAAAGGAAGCAAAAGTATCTTTAATTCACAATATCTACATTTGGAGTGAGAGTATGAAGTTAAGTTTTCCTTGGGCATCATTTAGACACAATACTTTAAGATTTTTTTTTTTTCTTATTCAAGGTGAAAAAATACCAAATGAGTGGGGGCTTCTGGCTCAGAAGCTAAAAACGTGTCTGGGTGGGACTCTCAGGGCTAGTCAAGCAGAATCTGTCTTAAGAGGGAGATTAAATGGAAGAGCCCAATGGATGGTATGCAAAACTTACTTGTTAACCACACCCTAGACTTGTCCTTCTCGAACTTCATATTCATACAAATCATCTAGCTATTATGTTTAATATCTAGCATTGCCTTTGATTCCTTCTTCAGGAGGAATCCCTTAAGAGTTTTCATCTTTCTGCTCCCACGAGCCATTCATTCTCATATGTTGCCTACTTTTTTAACGTTAGTGGTTTTAAAATATTCATCATAGTTATGAAGTAATATTCTCTGTCTGCTAATTATAAAATCTGTATCATATCTGAGTCTAGTTCTGAAGCTTGTTTTGTCTCTTGAGAATGTGTTTTTATACTGACCTGTTACTGTCCCTTGTAATTTTTTATTGAAAGCTGAACATAGTGATTTGAACAATAGAAACTTCAGGAAATAGGCTTTGGTTGGGTATTTATGTTAACGTAGCTAGGCGTTAGTCTGTGTTTAATGTTGGCTGTAGCTGAGTGTACATGAGGGTTCAAAGTCCTCTACTGTTGTGGTCTACTTTACTGTCTTTGGGTTTCCCTAAGAACTTGGTCCTCAGATATAGTTCACACCCCGCAGGTCTTTTAGCAACAATTCGCTACTCTTCAGCTGGAGCCAGCTGGTAGGCTGATAATGTAAGGGGGAGGGGAACATTCTATAATCTTATGATTGAATCTCAGTTTGTAGGGTCCTGCGTTTCTGGGCTGTCATCTCCACAAGTGTTACCTTAGCCTTCCTCCCACTTAGGAGAGACAGGAAGGTGAAGGGGGATGGAACGGGAGAAATATCTTTACCCCAAAGTAAACTGAGATTCTGGGGAATTCTTTGACCCCAGATTGGGCTGCTGTTACAAAGCATGCCCTGGGCATATTTCACAAGTGTTACTTTTCATCTCTTCTTGCCAGAGCTGCAGAGGACTTCCCTTAAGGTTATACCAAGAAACTGGGTGGATTTCCTGAAGGCAAACTACCAACCCAGTTGGAAGTTTCTCACATTCATGTTAGTTTTCTCTGAACCCAGGAGGGCTTCCCAGGCTTTTTATTTTTCCTGGTGCTCTTGCTACAAAGTGATAGTTTTAGCCTCCCTGCATGGACGCACTAGGTCTGTTGCACTAGGTCTGGGTGTGGACTGAGCAAAGGGGCAAGAGAAAACAGCCTGTGGGCTCGCTGTCAGCAGCACACCGCAGGCTGCAACACCACTGCCAAAACAGGGGTCTCGTTTTGTAACCGAGGCTTGAGTTGGGTAGGGCCAGGAGAATCCAACAGGCTCCACTGAACAGGGGTCCCCCTTCTCAGATTTAGGACTATCTTCCCTCTGAGAGAAATACTATCTGTCTGCATCCATTTGCGGTTTGGGCTGCCATGGAGTCTAAGAAAATAAAAGAGGAGAAAAACTGCTAACTCATTGTCTTATGAGGCATCATTAGAGTATTGATTCTCCTATCTGGTCCATCCGCTCTTGTTGCATCTTCAGAATCCTCTACAGTGTCTGCATGTTCCAAGAGTTGCAATCGGAGAGGAGGTGAGGGTGAAGGTCCCTCTTCCAACCTGATTTGTTTCAGCCTCTTTTGAAATGGTGACTATTTTTTCCACTCATGAATGTCCTGTTGTTTCACTTGATTAGGACTTAGAGAATCTCAGAATCATTTGATATTATCTATATTTTGCCAGTTGGACTCAACATTGCTGAGGAAAAACCAAAAGATGCCCCTTTCTTCCCCCCATAAACACATTATTTAGGGGTAAACAAGAGATTGTATCTTCCCCATATTTTATGTCACACTGAATTGGTATCTGAAGTACATTTGGATTTTTTTTTAATCTCAAATATCTTCAATAATGCCCCCCATAACTTTCCAGGTAAAAATCATAATATTCTTCATATTATGAGGCCTCTCCTAATCTCCCTACCTCTGACTGAAGCAAATTCTTACTGTTGATAAAAGGAGGAAGTTTGGGATTTTCATCTTCATCAGAGTGAACTTCTGTAACATAAACTTCTTATTATGGAGAATATTGATAACTTCCTATAAAAGAACTATGATATAGACAAAATACATAGAAAGAGACTGATGCTTGTAATAGCAACAAAGACATTCTCTCCTTTTGAAACAAGCATGAAAAAAGAGAATTCAATTCTGCTACAGAAATAAAAAATAATAATAACTGCAATCAAAATTTGAGTACCTACTCTGCTAAAAACTAAAAATGTTCTGCAAGGATGCCATCTCTTCTCTCTTCTCCAAACTGAAGCTTTGAATGATTAAGTCATGTGTTCATCCTACAGAGAGTTAGTATCAGAGAACTAAGTCAAATATATCTCCTCTGGAGTGCATCCTAAGTTTGTATGCTTTCTATTTTTCTATACCGTTGCTATTTTAAGAATATCGCGCGCGCGCGCGCGCGCACACACACACACACACGAATTAATTATCTGGCCATTTGCCAAAAGTTACTTAGGCAAGATGTATTCTAATTATGTGTTCATTTGTTTAAATATTTCTGTTGCTGCTGCTGTCATTATTGTTGTTGAAATTGTTAACAACTAGACTGAGGAAGCCTCCTTGGTGTCGCCCCCTCTAGGACTCCAAGGAACCACCTCGCCTCCCTGCGTCCCCCAGCAAGTGAGCTGTCCACAGCTCTGTTCGGGAGTGGGCCTACAATCTGTATTTTTGAAAGGCAATTAAAAATAAAGTTCCCAGGTGACATGGTGGTTCATCAGTTTGGAAACTTCCAATTTAGAGGTTATTAATATGAAATCTATGGATAGAATTGAGGTTAACTCTGACTTTTAGATAGAAAATAAAATATACTATCTTTCAACTGAACGCTTGCATTTCCTATAAGTAGGAATTTAGACAGAAAATATCATCAAGGCCCTGACACTAGTAAAAACCACTGATATTTTTATATCTATGTTCTTCCTATTAAATTGCAGATGTGTAGATAGCTATAAATATCATTGTCATCATTATTTTGAAATTACGACTGCTATCACAACTAGGCCAAGTTATGTAATACTTCAGTTAAAAATAATGCATACGGCTGTGGTCTGTGTGGCTCAGTTGGTTATGAGAATCCCCCATAACCCAAGGTTGAGGGCTTGATTCCTAGTCAGGGCACATAACTATGTTTCAGGCTTGATCCCTAGTCCAGGCGCACACAATCCCTGGTCCAGGTATGGAGGCAACCAATTGATGTTTCTCTCTCATGTTGATGCTTCTCTGTCTCCCTCCCTCTCTAAAAGCAAAGAAAAAATGTCCTTGGGTAAGGATAAAAGAAAAAAATAATGCATATGATTACATTACTAATTTGCATTTTAAATTATTTTGATTGGTGTATTTGACATAATCGGTTTCTTTTGTAATCCTATGTATTTTATTTTTGTATTTATTAAGGATTCTGGAAAGAGGTCCTTAGGGTTTATCACACTGCTCATGAGGCCGAGGACATAAAATGTGTACGATTTCCTGTTGTAAAGGTTATTCTCCTGAGTGAATGAAGTGGCAATTTCACAGAGTGGGACAGAAATGGCAACATGCCCATGCTGTCATTTCTAGTATTTTTTTTACAGTAAATACTTCACATTTGCATCTTATTTTTATGCTCTTCCACCAAACCTCAAATTTTCTGTAGCTACTCATTATAAGTGTATTGGATGGATTCTGCAGCTACTCATTGTAAGTGTATTGAATGAATATTACATGGTAGATATTTTATATTCGTATTCGATTTTTAAAAAAGATACAGAGGAAAAAGGTAAGAGATAAAAATAACTGAAGAGGAAGATAAGAAAATTAATGGAGAAGAAAAAGGTGGGGGAAAAATAATTGAAACCAAGAAAGAGATAGATGTCTTCCAGTCCCCTCTTTCTCAACTCAGTAGTTTCAAGCTTCGTATTCACCTTCTTCCCACAATCACTAGGAAAAATCATCACCCAGCACCTCCTTTGTTTCAGAGCTCATACATGTAGTAAGTTATATTAATTCATATTTGAAATACATGCAAAAATTCCGTGATTTAAAACCAGCTCTCTTTTCCCTATGAATAGTGATTCTTTTAAATAACAAAGTCAGTTTGGAATGGTCAATAAATAAGTTCATATTTGTTTACCATTTATGGATTGTATTTATGCAATGGATTTGTTCTAATTTCTTTGCACAGTTGTTTTAAAGTGTGAAATCTGGAGGAGCAAGATGGTGGAGGAGTGAATGGAAGTCACACTGACATCCTCCCACGACCAACCTGGAATTACAGCTAAATTGTGGAGAAATCACCTGGAATAAAACAACTGAACAATAGCAAGAGAGAGGCCTTATAACCTCAGACAGATAGAAGAATCGGCTTTAGCACAAGCTGACTGGTAATGAGTATGGTGGAGACTTGAGAAGGCAGGCTGGGTGCCCACAGGCAGCAGTGCCAGTGGGATATTTAAATGGCCAAGTGGATCCCCCTGAGAAGAGTGGGGTCTAAACCATAAGCAGGTACCCCCAGCCTACAGCATGAGAGCCCAAAAAGTACACAGATAATAGCCAGCTGCATAAAAGAGGCAGGGTTGCTCTCTGCCAGAGATGGGCCACTGGAGATGCAAAGAGCTGTTTGAAGAGCCAATGAATAAATTTTTATTTGCAGCCACTTACCCTGGACTCCAGCAAAGTAGGGGGGTGGTGCAGAGTAGGCTAGAGATGCCTGAGGAGAGACAGGTGACAGAGGCTTTGAGGAGAGAACAGAGGAGTAGCTGCAAGGAGCCTGATGCTGACTCATCCCCCATATGGCAGCAGCCATCTTGCTCAGGCAGACCACTCCTCTGAGCAGGAGGAGCGTGAGAGGACACAATAGCCCTGTCCCTCATGAGGGACTCTGCCCTGCCTGTGATGCCTAAGCCTGACTGCTGAGTGCAGAGTGACTAGATTAACAACTGAATGAGACAGCCACAGCCAGTAGACTCCTGGAAGTCTCTAACAGACTGTGTAAGGTCAGACAGGGTCAACATATGACATCATCAGAGGCAGAGCCAGAAAGGGAAAAACAGTGGTAAATACTAGAGGCTACTGAGATGAAATCCACTGTGGTCTTTTCCATGATTGGCGATATTTTCTTTACTACATAGCTTTTTAACATCCATTTCAGGTCCATCAGCTGTGTTCCCATTAAGTCATTAGATTTTATACTAATAGTTTATTTCTCTCATTTTATAATAGTATTAATCTCTTTACAGCCTAATTAATACCAGTTCATTTGCTGTTGATAGCAGGATTGCAGGAGGAAGTTATTTTTGCAGATGTGGATTTTTCCCTGGGCTTTGTGATTTTGTTCTGGTAGCACCTGCACTAAAACACACAAGATGTGGTGGGCAGAGTGACCCTTGGTGAACTAGATGAAGAGTAGGACCCACCAAAGAACAACCAAACAACAATCAAAACCCAATTACCTCTAGGGAGTCAACATAAATGGCATAAAAGGCTTCCAAAGAGCAGTAAATTCAGGAGATCAAGGAGACTGCACCACTGAATCTCACAGATAGCTTGCCATAGAAGTTCATACCACAAAGTTAGGAAGCTGAGACAGATCAATTTAAGAAGCAGAAGCAAAAAAGAAGAGTCTCACAAATAATGGGAAGAAACACCCCTCAATCACAGGGAAAAGAGATATCCCCAGAAAGAAAACTAAATGAAATAGAAGCAAGTAAACTATCAGATACTGAGTTCAAAATAATGGTTATAAGGAAGGTAAATGAACTCAGTGAACTCAGAGGGAATTACAAAAAACTACAGGGAAACTACGAGGAACTTACTGCAAACTATATCAGCATGAAAAAGGACATAGAAACTATCAATAAGAGACAAGAGGAAATCAAGAATACAACTTCTGAATTGAAGAACACAGTAGAAAGAATCAAAAGCAGGGCTAGATTAAGCAGAGGAGCAAATCAGCAAGCTGGAGGACAAGGTAGAAAAAAGCTCCCAGAAAGAGCAAGAAAATGAAAAAAGACTATAAAAGAATGCAGAGGTGTTTAGGGAAATGCAAGGCAACCTGAAACATAATAATATCTGTATAATAGGGATACCAGAAGGAGAAGAATAGGAGCAAGGGATAGGGAACTTGTTTGAAAAAGTAATGATGGAAAACTTCCCTAATTGGAGGAGAGAAAAAGTCACACAAGTCCAGGAAGCACAGAGGGTCCCATTCAAGAGGAACCCAATGAGGCCCACTCCAAGAAACATCATCATTAAAATGGCAATTATCAAAGACAAACAGAGAATCCTAAAGGAAACAAGGGAGAAAGAGGTAGTAACATGCAAGGGAGCCCCAATATGGCTAGCAGCTGACTTCTCAACAGAAACACTACAATCCAGAAGGGAATGGCAAGAAATATTCCAAATAATGAAAAGCAAAGGCCTGCAACCAAGACTGCTCTACCCAGTAAGGCTCTCAATTAAAATGGAAAGTAAAATAAGGAGTTTCCCAGACAAAAGAAGGCTAAAAGAATACACCTCCACCAAACCAGCATTGCAAGATATGCAAAAGGGACTGCTTTAAGAAGATGAAGAAAAAGAGTGAGAAATAGAGGAGCACAGGTACAAAGGGAAAAAAATGAATAAATACCTATCAATAATAACTTTAAAAGTAAATGGATTAAATGCTCCAATCAAAAGACATAGGGGAGCTGAATGGATTAGAAAACATGACCTCCACATATGCTGCCTACAAGAGACCCACCTCAGAACAAAGGACCTACACAGACTGAAAGTAAAGAGATGGAAAAAACATTCCAAGCAAATGGACAGGAAGAAAAAGCTGGAGTAGTGATACTTACATCAGACAAAACAGATTTCAAAACAAAGGCCACAAAAAGAGACACAGAAAGACACTTCATAATACTCAAAGGAAGAATCCATCAGAAGACATAAACATTGTAAATCTATATGTACCCAACATAAGAGCACCCAAACATATAAGGAAAATCTTGGAGGACTTCAAGAAAGATATAGACAGCAACACACTGATAGTAAAGGATTTTAACACCCCACTGTCAACAATGGATAGATCTTCCAAACAAAATATCAATAAGGATATTGTGGAACTTAACAATGCATTAGATCAATGCACTTAACTGATTATATATATAAACTTTCATCCCAGAGAAGCAAAATTCACATTCTTTTCAAATGCACATGGAACATTTTCAAAAATAGACCACATGATAGGACACAAAATAAGCCTCAACAAATTAAAAAAAAATGAAATCATATCAAGTATTTTATCGGACCACAAGGGCTTAAAATTAGAAATCAACTTCAAGGAAAAAGCTCAAAAGCATTCAAAGTCATGGACACTGAATATCATGCTATTAAACAATAAATGGGTCAATAATGAGATCAACAAAGAATGAAAAAGTTTCTGGAAACAAATGAGAATTAACACACAACAGTCCAAAACCTATGGAACACAAAGAAGGCAGTCCTGAGAGGGAAGTTCATAGCAATACAGGCCAACCTAAAAAAGATAGAAACATTTCAAATAAATAACCTAACCCTGCAGCTTCAAGAACTAGTGAAGCAACAACAAACAAAGCCCAGAGTGAGTAGAAGGAAAAAAATAATCAAGATCAGAGCAGAATTGCATGACATAGAGACTGAAAGAACAATTCAAAGGATCAATAAATCCAGGAACTGGTTCTTTGAAAAGATAAACAAAATTGACAAGTCTTTAAGCAGACTCAAGAAAAAAAAGGGAGAAGACCCAAATAAATAATATCAGAAATGAAAGAGGAGATATTACAACTGATACCACAGAAATGCAAAGGACTGTAAGAAATTACTATGAACAATTATATGCCAAGAAATTTGAAAACCTGGGTGAAATAGACAAATTTCTAGAAAAATATAACCTTCCAGCACTGAATGAAGAAGCTGAAAGCCTGAATAGACCAATAAGAACTGGTGAACTTGAAGCAGTAATCAAAAAACTCCCAGCACACAAAAGCTCTGGAACAGATGGTTTCACAGGAGAATTTTAAAAAACATTTAAGGAAGAGCTAACCTCTGTCCTTTTCAGACTATTCCAAAAAAATCCAAGAAGAGGGAAGACTCCCAAACTCTTTTGATGAGGCCAGCATCATTCTGATCCCCAAAACAGAAAAAGACACAACGAAGAAAGAAAACTACAGGCCAGTATTGCTGATGAACATAGACACTAAAACCCTGAACAAAATATTGGCAAACCGTATCAAGCAATACATTAAAAAGATCATCCACAGCAATCAAGTGGGATTCATCCCAGGGATGCAAGGATGGTTCAATATTTCACGAATCAATAAATGTAATACATCACATAAACAAAAGGAAAGACCAAAATCACATGATCATATCAATAGATGCGGAAAAAGTATTTGAGAAGGTACAGCATCCATTTATAATAAAAACACTCAGCAAAGTGGGAGTAAAGGGGGCATACTTCAATATAATAAAGACCATATATGAAAAACCTACAGCCAATATCATATTCAACAGGCAAAAACTAAAAACTTTCCCACTAAGCCTAGAAACAAGACAAGGTTGTCTGCTTTCACCACTTCTATTCAACATAGTATTGGAAGTCCAGCCACAGTGGTCAGACAAGAAAAAGCAATAAAAGGCATCCAAATTGGAAAGGAGGAAGTAAAACTGTCATTGTTTGCAGATGGCATGAAAGTGTACATAGAAAACCCTATTGGCTCCACCAAAAAACTACTCGACCTAAAAAGTGAATTTGGCAAAACAGTGGGATACACAGTCAATATTCAGAAATTGAAGGCATTTCTGTACATCAACAATGAAATATCAGAATCAGAAATCAGGAAAAAAGTCCCTTTGTTATAGCAACAAGAAAAATAAAGTACCTAGGAGTGAACCTAACCAAGGAGGTAAAAGACCTGTACTCAGAAAACTATACAACACTGAAGAAAGAAATTAAGGAAAACACAAATAAATGGAAACATATACTGTGTTCATGGATTAGAAGAATTAACATCATCAAAATGTCCATAATACCCAAAGCAATTTATAGATTCACTGCAATCCCTATTAAAATATCAATGATGTATTTCACAGACATAGAACAAACATTTAAAAAATTTATATGGAACCATAAACAACCTCAAATAGCTGCAGCAATTTTGAGAAAGAACAAAGTAGGAGGGATCACGATACCAGACATCAAACCACAATACAAGGCCACTGTAATCAAAACAGTCTGATACGGGCATAAAAACAGACACATAAGTCAATGAAACAGAATAGAGAGCCCAGAAATAAACCCATGTCTCTATGGTCAATTAATATTTGACAAAGGGGGCAGGAGCATAAAATGGAGTAAAAATAGCCTCTTCAACAAATGGTGTTGGGAGATCTGGACAGCTACATGCAAAAAAATGAAATTAGACCACCAACACAACAATAAACTCAAGATGGGTAAAAGACTTAAACATAAGTTGCAACACCATAAAAGTTTTAGAGTAGAACATAGGCAGGAAACTCTCAGATATTCCACACAGCAATATTTTTATCGATATGTCCCCTAGAGAGAGGGACATAAAGGAAAGAATAAACAAATGGAGCTTCATCAAAATAAGCGGCTTCCTCATGGCTAAAGAAAATGTCAGCAAAATGAAACCAACCATATGGGAAAATATATTTGCCAATGATACTTCGGACAAGGGTCTGACCTCCAAAATATACAAAGCTCACACGACTCCACTCCAGGAAGACAAACAATTCAATTAAAAAATGGGCAAAGGACCTGAATAGATACTTCCCTAAGGAGGACATACACAGGGCCCAGAGACATATGAAAGGATGCTCAGCATCACTAGCCATCAGAGAGATGCAAATTAAAACCACAATGAGATACCTCTTCACTCTGGTCAGAATGGCCATCATAAACAAATCAACAAACAAGTGCTGGCGAGGTTGTGGAGAAAAGGGAACCCTAATACACTGTTGATGGGAATGCAGACTGGTACAGCTACCGTGGAAAACAGTTTGGAATTTCCCCAAAAAGCTAAAAATGAAACTATATTTTGACCCAGTGATTCCACTGCTGGGATTATACACTATGAATCCTGAAACACCAATTCAAAAGAACCTATGCGCCCCAATGTTTATAACAGCACAATTTATAATAGCCAAGTGCTGGAAGCAACCTAAGTGCCCATCAGTAAATGAGTGGATTAAAAAACTAGGAGACATTTATACAATGGAATACTATGCAGGAGAAAGAAAGAAAGAACTACTACCCTTCGTGACAGCATGGATGGAACTGGAGAACATTATGCTAAGTGAAATAAGCCAGGGGGTGAAAGACAAATACTATATGATCTCACCTATAAGCGGAACCTAATCAACAAAAACAAAGAAGCAAGAAAAATATAAACAGCAACAGTGAAAAAAAAAACAAACCAACAGTAATGAGAAAGGAGGAGGGAGGTGAGTAAAGGGGAAAAAATGGGGAAGGGTCATCAAGGAACATGTATGAAGGACCCATAGACAAAGACAAAGTGGGGAAGGATTGAGGGAGCGAGGTGGGGGTGGATAGGGCAAGGGAAAGTGGGGGCAGGAAAATGGAGACAAATGTATTTGAAAAATTACAAAATTAAAAAAGAGTTTGAAATCCTAAGTATTCACCTTTTTGAACCCCTAAAGAATTTAACAGATCAATTTAATATCATACTATTCTAATTTTCATGCATAAAACAAATAATTTTCAGCTTCCTGTGACAGATTTTATTTATCCTGCTCCCTTATTAAACAAAAAGAAGTCACTCACTATAATGTCTAAAGCCTTCAAGAAGATTTTTTCCATGTGAAATTATAATGGAATAAGATTACTGCTGCCTAAAGTAGCTTCATTTCCATTTATGAGAAATAATAAATCAATCATTAAAATGGAAACTATGCATGAATAAAATCAAGAGACAAGAACTGTGACAACATTTTAAGTAAACTTTGTATCAATCCTCAAAATCCCAACACTTATTGTTTATGCAGTTGGTGTTTTTATACAACCTTGTATTGAGCCTCCCTAATTATACCATAGTTGAATTACAATTAATATGTAAATAGAAACATAAAACCAGGTTTATTCCGAGTAACGGTCTGAACCAGCAAACATCCTTCACAATCCTGCCTTTGGAAAGTCCCCTGGGTCGCTCAGACACTCTAGTTTTCTTTCCTTCAGCTTTAGCAATCTGGTTGGCAGAGCTAATTCAGAGCAGGATATGCTGCTCCTGGAACCTGTTTACAAATCTTTAACATCTGGAAAAGATGTAGCTTCACCGGTGGTCTTCCTGTGCCCCTGACTCGAGGACATTAGCGCATCTATCATTACCTCAGGTGGCATTACGTTTTGATTCTATTACTTTTATAGACATGCTATATTTTGTTGTCTCTCTGCCTTTATTTCCCAAAATGACAATGCTGAATTGTTTTAGACAGCCTATAAAAACATGCTCTGGACTAAAATTCCAAGGCTTAAATCACAGCCTATGGATACCTGAGTCCCATGATGAACACAGAAGTTCAAGGGGTGTTTTAAGTATCATACCCTCTTAAACTCTGTTCCTTCTGATTTTTCTCTCCTTTTAGGAACATTTAAGGCTGAAAAAGTAACCTCCTGCTTTCTTTGTTTATTCGTTTGTTTTCAGCATCATGCCAATATACCAGATATTCGGAATCACCTAAAAATTAGTTTTATTTTGAGGTAATTGAGACAAATTCTTAATAAAATGAGGACTGTTAGAATTCAGTAAGAAAATATCACTGCTGGAATGATGCCGCTCTGTCCCTGGCTGCCCAGTAAATGCACATCTTTTTGGCAACACG
The DNA here is from genome assembly GCF_021234165.1 of Pteronotus mesoamericanus. Classification (NCBI taxonomy): domain Eukaryota; kingdom Metazoa; phylum Chordata; class Mammalia; order Chiroptera; family Mormoopidae; genus Pteronotus; species Pteronotus mesoamericanus. The sequence goes on from NW_026555189.1 coordinate 17,980,993, forward strand.
TCCTGATGCCCTGACCACTGGTTCTGGCCCATTTCCCTACACCGCACCCATTACACTGCCGTGTGTCCTGCCTACGGCACTTGGACCAGGGATGGACGTGGGACTGCAGCGTGGTCAGTTAGAAGCTTTTCCAATATTAGTTACCAACATTACTTACAAGGTGTCATAGTATTCTTTTTTATCTTGTTATAAGGGAAATGTGCATGTTTGTTTACAATGTACGGGATGAATTGAATGTACAAATGACTTAAAGCAAATTTGTCACCACTGTTATCAAACGTGCCTTTTAAGGACAATAGATCTACCCTAAGCATCTATGTAAAGAGAGAAAACTCCTATTAACTGGGGCCAAAACGTAAAGTAGTGTCATGTGGTGGGTTAGTAAGAAAAGTCACAGGATTTGCAAGAGTTGGGAATGACATTTGGAAATTGAGATTTCATGCACATAACTCAAAAGCTACTATTTAGTGGGCAATTCTCAGTTAATCTATTTAATCATTATAAATAGGAATATGTGTTGAAATATCTTAGTTTGGATCCAGAGTTTTTCAAAATAACCATTAAACATTTTTGATATTTTTTAAGTACCTAATTCACAGTATAAACTATAAGCAATTCATTAGGCATACCAATTAATTCAATGAAATTATGTTTTTATTCTTATATCTGCATTTATTATTCTGCTTTTTTGCAACTACCTGTCAACTTCTACTTTTTTAATTATTTATTTATTTTTAGAGGGAGGGAAGAGAGGGAGAAAAAGAGGGAGAGAAACATTAATATGTTATTGATTCTTGCATGCCCCCCACCGGGGACCCACTCAAAGCCCAGGCATGTGCCCTGACTGGGAATTGAACCAGTGACCCTCTGGTTCATAGGCCAGCACTCAACTTCAACTTCAACTTCTACTCAACTCAGCACTGCTGAGCTATACTAGCCAAGGCTCAACTTCTACTTTTTAAGAAAATATTTTAAAATTGGAGCAAAGTAATTATAAAGAGGAAAAACACTTATTGTTAGATTTACTCATAGAGGAAGGACATATGAGTATAAGTAAGAAACAGTTACCCCATAATTAAGAAAAATAGACAGCTTCACTAAGCAATTATTCTCTGGAGTCAGTTATCCACTTGGAGTGACCAGATTAAGCAGACTCACTGATCTTTGCCAAATAATCATACAGATTTAAGATCAATGGCATGCCTTAAAAGGAGAAAATTCAGAAAACTCAAACTGTAGAAAAACACTTTTTTTTAAGTTACAGTGCAACTAATATGAAAAGAGGTGTTTTTTTTTTCCTCTTAAAAAATAGAGAGCAGATAAAAACTTTTAAGTTTGGAACCAGAATAAATGACATTTTTACATGTGTTTAATAAAATTCAAAGAACTAGCACACTAAAGAAATTTGACTAAAATATTTAGACACAAACAAAATAAAAAGTATTGCTAAACAGTCTTATGCTTTTAGACAAATTCCTGAATATTATTTATGAACAAGGCCTACAGTAAATAATCTCTCTGTAATTATTTGCATGGCTGGGTGATAAAAGCAACGTCTCTTCCACAATTGTACTTCAAATCCCAGGCAATTATTGTGCCTTGCTATAGAAATATAATATGCAATATATTACCCTAGAAAAACTCATCCTATAATAAGTAAGAAATTTATATGATGTTAGAAATATAAACTCCTCATAGATCTCACTGAACTATATGACTGAGATTTTATCTACAGAACCAGCAAACTCTTGCAATGTCTCTTTGATATTACATGTACAATAAAGGGTGATGGATGTATAATATCTCTGATTTGGCCTATGAATTAAAAGGGGAGAAAAAGTCCCTTGAATATAGAGTGGAAGGAAGAAGAAAACAGGTTTTAAGAACAATTATTTAATAATTTGCTTCATCTTTCTAAATGGCAGAACTGCATGTTGCTCCCACAGAAATGAACAAATCCTTATGTATCTACAGTAGAGTTTCTTTCAGTTCTGTATCTCTAGTTTTGACAACAGATTGGGCCATGTTTACCAAGGCGCATAAATCCTGAGCCTCTGAGGCTCAAAATGAAATCGAATTAACCTTATTATAAGAAAAGGAAGTTCATAGCTGTCTATCTGTGTAATGAGCATCCCCTTCTTCATTATTCTAGAACTTAAGCAAAAAGGAAAACCGAGGCCTACCACACGCCTTCAGCCCTCACTGTTCCCCAAAGTCCAGAAAGACAGGCAGATGAGCTCTAGTACCAGCCAAGGCACCCATGAAGCTTAAGCTGTGTCATAATACCTTTCTTGCTATGAAAATAATTATATATGTTTGCCAGGCTTGAGGAGACTGTACCAGTCTTTAATCATTGTATTTCTGGGAGTTTCGGAACATATAAAATATGTTCAATTTATATATGTTAAAAAGGACATGGTTAAATTTTCTCAAGTTAAAAAGAAAAAATTAACTGTTATATGTATAACTAATATATATGGTATATATACATACATGTACACACACATAATTTACTCTATTTCTTCATTCATTTCTGAATTTTCCACCATTCATTATTAACTGCAATACTTGACTATTGTAAGTCAAGCAAAAACACCAAGTCGTCATTTTCCATGACAATCTGGTTCACCCAGCATCTGACTGTGCCTCTAGGGATGGCATATTTTCTTCTTTTTAATGATATTTATATAAGTCAAACAGGAACATCAAACCAATTCACTTTTCTTTAGTATTCAGGGCTAAGTAAAATGTGCCTCAAATTCCTTTTTAATGCCTTCATTTTTATGCAGTCATCTCTATGTGATTTAGTTATCTTTTCAGAACAATATTCTAAGGACAATATTTTTTAAAGTTCAAGTACACCAAAGAGAAACACATGCCTGAATTCTTAACTTAAAGATTTGTGACACATTTAATTTATGAAAACACTATAGGTGGAATTAAAATGCCCCAGGCCCCTAAAGAATCACTACTGTTTTCAGCACAGGGTGTTACTTTAATAATGACTAATTACATTAATAGTACTCATGTCATTCAACCATGAAATTATAACTCTCTTTCCTTCCCTTAGCCTCTTTGACCAGAATGGTTGAATAGCCTGATAATTTTACAAACCCTATGAGCAACATTCAGAATTTATGGTATCTTAATTAATTCGATAGATAAAATATAATTCCAGTCAATGACATTTTGTATCAGCACTTCATACTCTTCCATGTGTTTAAATAATTGATTTTTTTTTTGAAAGAATGCAATCTAGTATTGATAATCTGTATCGGTGTTGATGATCTATATAGTCCTGAAGAAACTATGTATTTTGCTACTGAAGTATTTCAAAGCTCCTTTTAATTACTTCAGTATTTTTCCTGGCATAGGTTTTTGATAGGTAAAAATCCCCACACCCTCTTCTTTTCGAAGCTTTCACCCTTGAGAACTTTATCTAGTAATATTTCTTCTACTGTTATGGAGATGACTTCCATCTCCAGGCCTCTGCTAGATATTTCTAGATGCTAGGTATTTCTAATTGGGTAAGCCATCACAAGACCAAAGTCAAAATATCTTCCAAAAATTTTTTTCCCCCACAAATCATGTCTTGCTCCTGGCTTCCTAAGACTAATCACCCAAGGAGGAAATCTTGGTGTAGTCATTGATGTTTTTCTCTTTCTCTGTTCTCTACCTTTATCATTCAATCTGTGGTATGATAAACATATTCAGTCACTTGCCAAATTCTCTTGATTTCTTTCTCATTTATTAAAATCCCTGCATTTGCCTTCCTTTTTCTCTCGCCGGCCAAATGTCATACTGTCTTCCCAAGACCCTGCCTCTCCTCTTCATGTTACAGAGGTGCTAGAAGCATTTTCCTGATGCAAAGAACAAATCATGCACAACCCGTAGAGAGAGCTGTTGGTGAGGGACAGACTCGTATAGGTGTAAGGCAGAAACTCAGTCTTTCACAATTTAATACAAATCAATTGCCCTAAGCATATCTGTCATAGTAGCCCTGCAAAACCATGAGGGACCCCCCCCCAACACACACACCCAGTGTATATGAAAGGGTTTATTACATACATAATGGAGATATCTAGGAAGAACAGGGGAGTCCTCTCAATCTGGTCCAAAATGGCCTGAGAGAGCATGGGAAGGAGATTGATTCTGGGTTCCTACTGCAGTGAGGGGGGTGGGGCTGGCAGGAGAGTTCGACCTGGAAGCAGGGCCTTTGGCTTAAACCTCCTGCTGGCGTCAATCAAGTCAGATAAAGCTCTGCTGATTTGATTGGCTGGGTATGCCTTTGTTTTATCTTTTATTATAATATTTTTAATCCTCACCCAAGGATATGTTTATTGATTTGAGAGAGAGAGAGAGATCAACGTGAAAGAGACACATTGATCTGTTGCCTCCTATACAGTGTTGGGGGTCGAACCTGCAACCCAAGTATGTGCTGTGACTAGTAATCGAACCTTCCAACTTTTGGTGAAAAGAACGACTCTCCAACCAATGGAGCCATCTGGCTGGGGAGGGTATGTCTTTGTTTTGGATAAAGTCGGGAATATTTCAAAAATGGTTTCTTTTCCCTTGGGAATACTTTAAAATGGTTACTTTCCCCTTGGTTACTTTTACTTTCACCCTGGCCAAACGTGAGAAGCCTTTTCTCTGGTCTTTGTCAAAAGATCCTGGTTGGGCTTCTGGAAGCGAAGCCCATGAATATGCGTGGCCTCCCTTAGGCTGGCTGCCGGCGTGTCGAACTTCCGAGCCAGTCCACAGGCAACTTCTAGCAATTAGGTTTAAGTGTTCCTGCCAGTAACTGACTCCAGCAGCTTCTGTTCTGGTAAACTCCTCTTCTCTGAATTCGCCAGTTTCTCCAGGTTTGGGGTGGTGATTTATTGTGCGACCTCAATTCTCTGATGGATGCAAGAAAGGTCATTACTTTTCAGTTTTTTGCACTTTTTTTTTGTTTTAGCGAAGGTGGGACTAACGACTTCCAAGATCTTTATGTGTTGGAGCAGAAGTTGGAATTCTGGATACTTACTTTTAAGTTACCCTTGTGACTTACCTAGACCCATTCATTAATTCATTATTATATTAATCTACAGTCAATAAATCAAGAAAGCAAACAAGCAAAAATGTATAAGTTGTTAATACGGGGCAACGAGCTTTTCCAGGGGTAGGACCACAGAAATGAAAGATAAACAACAAATTTAAATGGAGAACATTTATCTCCCTGGTAGACTCGCTGCTTGGAAGCAGGAACCCTGATACATCCACAGGATGGGTGCCTTTCTGGTAACTTGGAAGCAAATGACATGGACCTGACTCAGTTCTAAGTAATGAGAAATATCTTCTTGGAATAAGAATATCTAACAGGAGTTCGAGGATTCCTGGAGTTAGTTAGTTGAGCCAACAAGGGACAGAATGAGTGACAGGCACCAAGTTCAAGAGACAAGGCAAAAGTGGTGGGAAAGATAGGGAGGATAATGTAGCCTAACCTTTATCCTCAACACGTTCACCAGAAATCACTGTTCCCTAAATATCTAAACAAATGTTTATTATACATCTGGAAGGAAATAAAAATACATCTGCACATCCATTCAAATAAGAATGACCTTTCTGTTCAAAATTCCCTCAATAATAATTAAAAGCATGTATCCTACAACCAATGATGTAATTCATACTAAACCTCCAAAAAACAAATAGTTCCACATTCATTAAGAAGAGATTATCAACAATAAGATACTCATGGCTTTACATCCTGATCAATCACATCCAAAATGTTTTTTTTAAAAAAAAGGCAACCAACAAACGAGGGAAATAGTACATCTCAAAAAAACATCATCATCTCTTACTTCATAACTTCAGGTTTGCTCTCAGAGTGTGTATTACAACACTGTGGAGTTTTACAATGCAAATCAGCAGCAACTCTACAAGGTCCTTCCTGTGTAAATGTCTTCAGATGCATAATCAAGCACAGAGAATCAAAAATATGCCCTGTTTGTTACACAGAGCAGGGAAGAAGTGTTTGCTCAGATAGATTCTGGGCACCATCTGGGAGGCAAGTGCCTGGTTTTGCAACAGATTGCATAATTTTCCTGTAGAAACTGGAGAAAAGCCCTAACTGTTTTAATAGAGAGTTGATTTTACATGCCTTTAATCTTCATTTCGGTTTGTCTTAAAGGTAATCCATATGGTTGGATGGTGGAAGTAGTCATTAGCTTAACACAGTATTCAGGCTTTCATCCTTCTGTGGGAGACATGCAATATTTCACCTTATAGAGAGTTAGTTTTCATTGCACATGGCAATTAATCTTTGTACCAGCCAAGCATCTACTGCATATGTATGCTATTTGATTGATTATATTAGAAATTTAATGTTACAGTTCATACATTAGTAATAGTTCAATATCACACGTACCAAGGACTCCACTATCAATAATCGGAGGGGGTCAAGAGCGGCACACATTAACACCTGGAGCAAGAAGGATGACCTTGGCAGGGAGGAAATGCTTCATCCGCAATGGGGAAATCCTAGAGCAAAGTTTATCTTATTAGAAGCTCTGTGTGGAACTTGTGGCTCGAGGACACATGGACTCCTAACAGGCAATTCCCAAATAGAAGAGACAGTTGGAATATGCGCTTATGTTCTTACCTCTACACACCTTTCTTGGCAGATGCTAGAAAGAAAAGTGCTTTGGCATTGTGTGGTAATAGATACAATTAAAAAATTGAAACAGATTAGCAGAGTTGGATATTAAAATGGAAAATGTTGCTCATAATTGCATTCTAGTGATAGTTTCTGAGGTGGAAGAAGAGTAGAACAGCTTTGTTACACTGAGCTAAATTTTTAGGCATGTGACTTGTATACCTGGTAGAAAAAGTAACCTATGTGATTCTATATTTACAAAGAGAGAGAGAGTTGAGGAAAAAATTTTTTCCATTATTTATCACACATTAAGCCAGATGTTAGCCATGAAATTTCAAGTATGTTGCCAAACATAATCTCCCTAATTTTCAAGCTGAGAATGTTAGACTTTCATTGCACATTGGAAGAAACTTGAGATTGAAGTATGTATGAACATTCCTAAGCTCATAAAATATGAAGTTGGAAGTTACAAGATTTCAGAAATAAAAATCCACAATCCAGACTTATTTTCCTATAGCCCACCTCTGTATTCCACCTTGGTTTTCCTAGGAAAGCAAGTATCGCTCCCCCCACAAACTATGCCATCAGGTGGCCCCAAGGATAAGCAGAAGGTACACAGGGTAGCTTAATTAAAGGCTTCAGCACAGTAACCATGAAATGAAGCATAAAAGATATAAAATAGAGGATTGTGGTTGAGAAATGAAAGCAAGACAAAAGTGAGGTCATTATAGTAACAGAATTTTTTGTAATGCAGCATTTTAAAAATAAAGTATATTGTAGATTGTAATAATGGTCCCAATTCTCAAACACTTCCTGTGTTTATACCCTTTGCCTTATAATTTTGTAATGTCCTCTCTCTCTGACCCCAAGTTCAGCCAGGTGGTTTGCTTTGGGCCATCTGAGTCTTAGCAAGCACCGTGCAAAGGGAAAGGTGAAAAGATTGGCTATTGGGTCTGTTCACTCTTTCCTTCTCTATCGCCATGAGAAAGAAATGCCCAGGAGGAAGATAGCAGACACCGGATCAAAGGTGAGTCACTCCACTCATTCCAGTGAAGGCCATTTTACTCAGCTAACAGCTCGCCAACCCCCAGACACCTGAGCAAACCAAACCAAGGAGAGCAGCCTAGCTGACCACCGCTAATATCTAGGCAACAATACTTACTACACCCTTGAAGTTTTAGATTATTTGTCATATCACGTTATTATGACAATAGATGTTTGATAGATTAAAATGATAAATGTCAACACTTATTAACCTTGTAATTATCATAGTCTCCTTTGTTTTTGGTAGTTCTTTTATCTCTCTTTGTTTATCTCGAGAAATTTTTGCTTTCTGAAGATGTATGATGTGGCACTTGATACAGAGATAGCAGTAGCTGTTACAGCACCATTGTGAATTGTGGCCTTTAACAAATTCAGCCTAAGCTTATCACTGGGGCCAGGGTGATGCTTATTTTGATTGGCTTAAGCTCATCAGGACCCACAGCTAGAAATGAGGATGTACAGAATTGCTTGACTAGAAAATATATATAGTACCACTAAAAAAAAAAGGAAAATGAATACAAAAGAGATGTTAATAAATGGGTAGTAACATCTAGCAGAGAACTGAATAAAAGAATAATAGATAAATGATTAAACAAACAAATGTATAGTTTATTTTATTTTTAAATTTTTTTGTATTTTTTCCATTACCATTTATTCCCCTTATCCCTTCTCCCCAACAACAATCATCACACCATTGTCCACGTCCATGAGTCCTTTTTCCTTTTTGCTCAATCCCTCCTCCCTCTAACTCTACCCTCACCCCACTAGCTGTCATCTGTTTTCCATTTACGAGTCTGTCTCTGTTTCACTTGTTAGTGCACTTTGTTCATTAGATTCCACAATGAGTGAAATCATATGGTATTTGTCTTTCTCTGACTGGCATATTTCACTTAACATAATGCTCTCCAAGTTTACCCATGCTGTTACAAAGGGTAAAATTTTCTCCTTTTTTATGGCCGAGTAGTATTCCATTGTGTAAATGTCCCATAGTTGTTTTATCTGCTCATCTACTGAAGGACATTTGGACTATTTCCAAATCTTGGCTATTGTAAATAATGCTGCAATGAACATAGGGGTGAGTATATTCTTTTGAATTAGTGTTTCCGGTTTCTTTGGATAAACTCCCAGAAGTGGGGTTGCTGGGTAATGATGCTGTTCCAATTTTAATTTTTCAAGGTATCTCCATACTGCTTTCCACAGTGGCTGCACCAGTCTGCGTTCCCAGCAACAGTGCATGAGAGTTCCCCTTTCTCCACACCCTCACCAGCACTTGTTTGTTGACTTATTAAAGGTAGCCATTCTGACAGGTGTGAGATGATATCTCATTGTAGTTTAATTTGCATTTCTTCGATGATTAGTGACATTGAGCATCTTTTCGTATGTCTATTGGCCATCTGTATGTCCTCTTTAGAGAAGTGTCTATCCAGGTCCTTTGTCTATTTTTTAATTAGATTATTTGCTCTATTGGTGTTGAGTTTTATAAGTCCTTAATAAACTTTGGATATTAACCCCTTACCAGATGAGTCAGTGAATATGTTCGGCTTACAAAATATTAGTTTTGTCTTTTAAGAACAATTTGAGTATGATCTGCTAAATATTGGCCAGAATTACTGAAGAATAATCAGTTAAACAAGTTTTTACTTTGATGTTTTAAACAGTCATCATATACAGTGATAAGGTATGCAGTTTATTGAATATATTTTATGTAAACTTTATGCTTTTTAAAGTGTAGACATTAGAGCTTAGAGCCTAGAAAACAGTGTTTCCTCTGCCAGAAAGGAGATGTGCATTAATTTGGATATTTAATGTAGAAGTCAGTCTACTGAGGAAAGCTTTTGCAGTCTATTTAAACGTGTTTTAATTTGAATCCCAAGTCATTCTTTGTGTCTATAATGTGGAACTGCTTAATAATCTGTAGCAATAAAGCAAAGATTTGGGGGCAGATTGGTTTCTGAAGAACCTCTTGAATGCATACACGGACTACCCAATGGTTACAAACACAGTTCATCCAAGTAAATGAAAGGGAATGATGGACACAAATCACTTAGCATGTATCATTCAAATTATCAGTCTAACAGCAAACTTTCAATCAGTGTTGAGCTAAAATAGTAAAATCTAATTGTTCACAGTCAAACCTTATTAATCAATTCTGTGCCCAATTATTAAATAATTCGCCAGACCTGTTAATAGTCAAACAAAGGGATCTATCAAAATATAATATCAGACTGACATAATTAAATGGATTTCTGCTTGATGATAAATCTCTGTTTAATATTAACTGCATAGCATGAAGATGAGTTAAATCTGGGATTGATGTGAGAGCTGTAGTTAGACTCTCTCAATTACTCTATATGGGGAGCTGCTGCGCACAGTGGGAGAGCGAGGAAAGAGAAGCACATTCTTCACGTTCAAAATGCGACCTTCTTCACATCCGCAAGAGCACTGCCCCAAGCTGCTTGGGATGGGGAAACCAAGAAACCCCTGGAGGTTAAATTAAAAGGTAGCTACATGGCCTGATTACCAATAAACAGTCTAAACTCGATGGGATTAAGCTGATGGAAGCCATTAGCAGAACCCAGGAAGGGCCCAAGGTTTAGAGTCTGAATGATGAACAGGACAATAAAGCTCCGTAAAGTACACCGATGCTACCATCTCCTAGGATGGTCGGGGGTGGGAAGACAAATAAACCCAGCCCACAACATCTACTAAATGCGAAAAGATTTACTCACATGCTTTTCCATAGCAGGCGTGGAGAACTTAAATGGCCTGAGATTCCTAGCAAGACTTCAAAATATAAATTAAAAAATGTGTGTTAGCTTATGTTTCTTGTACACTGTACACACTACAGGTCAGACTCTTCAATTGTTTTCCATGTGTTAATTTGTTGGTATCTTACAACCAGTTTACGAATTGAAAAATAAGATGGTCACATTTTACAGGTGAAAATCCACAGAGAGTTTATGTAACACGTCCAGTGACAATTCACAGTTAGTAAACTGAGCAGCTGGGATCGCATTCCAGGCAGGTTAGCATCAGAGCCCATACTCTGAACATAGAAGTTTATCCTTCTGCCACACAGTTCAACAAATTGCACTTCGCAATTTTTAAACTCCCTTGTGTCACTTGGGAAGCCAGGACTGGCTTACAGTTGCCAAGTCCTTCACCCTACATGAGCTTTTACACTGATTTCACAACACCCCAGTGGGGGAAGGAGGACAGTAAGAACAAAATAGCTTAAGTGGGTTTTCCAAGGCAATATAGCTAGTTTCTCTCTCTCTGTCTCTCTCTGTCTCTGTCTGTGTGTGTGTGTGTGTGTGTGTTTTGATGGTTTCTTTATTTACATATGACTTTGTTCCAGGCATATTTATAGTTTTCACATAGGCAGGACTTGGTATCACAAGACCAGGCCGCAGTCCAGAACTCATGTGAAGTGTCCAGAGCAGGGTAGGTTCTACTTCTGCTCAGACATTGAAAATGTCTGCCTTCTCTGCCCAAGATGTTGGAGGACTGGTTGTAAACTGTAAACCAGCACATCATTTTCACTTCTCTTCTTTAGGAACTTCAGGCTCTATCTGTGTACATTCAAAGGGCACATTAGGATAATCTTTAAGACATGTTAGAGCCTAACATCTTAAGTGTTTATAAATGCACTTCTTAATCTGCAAGTGGAAACTCGGTGATAAATATTCAGTAAGTACTGAAAAGACAAAATAAGTGAAGATGCTCTTTTAATAGATGTTCAAATGCATTTGGTATAACACAAAGCTTAACAGAGAAAATGTGTGTCAACATCACCCCAAAGCTACAACGCTGGCAAGTTGGCTTTTTTTCCTAATAGACATCATCCCCAACACCCTTTGCCTGATCATTCTTCTTAAATATATGTTTCCTAAGCCAATATCTAATATAAACTATGATATAGGTCTTTTGTCTAGAAATGGAACAAACAAAAATGCTGTTTTTAGGAGACATTGGAAATATATCTTAAAGGCAAAACAAGTAACAACAACATAAATCAATACAAGTAAAAGTATACACATTAAATTCAACCAGTTAGAAAACTCAGACTGTGTGTGTGTGTGTGTGTGTGCACATGCTTTCTGAAAGCTATTTAGAGTGAAATTTGTTAAAGAATATGGAATTTGGGATTAGACTCTTCAAGAGTTTATCAGTATAATGCCAAACATATTTCCAACTACTATTATTAGGGTCCCAACTAGAAAATATGTAATGTCATGTAAGCAAAGTCCACTAAAAATCTTAGTCATTTCATGATGCAAAAACAGGTACAGGTCGATATTTTAGCAAGCTGAAACTAAAGGATGCAGGATTAAGTTGCAATTTGATTTTAAAGGTCTGGAAAGGGCACTATGATCTATTATGGAAAGACACTAATCACTGAGGACCATAATGATTGCTGTTTGATAATTTTAATATGTAAGGGCACCTGATTAAAATGTAAGGGGCATCTTGAGTATTTCTCAAGTTAACTTAACATTTATTGAGTAGTTCTTGGTGCCAGGCTCTGGGCTGGTTGCTTTGCAGATGATATCCTACTTAATCCTCAGGACAACTTTAGAAGATAGGTTTCATTAGCTAGGAAAAGGTTTAGATTTTAGTGAAAAGAACATAAGATTTGAAATCAGATGGCTTTGGATTCAACATTCCCATTCCTGATTTTCTGTTGAGTAGGTAGAAGGGTCATGCAAATTGGACAGATGCTTTCTTGTTTTATATTTTTGAGGTTGTGAGTGTCTTTTTCAAAATATATATTCTATTATTCCACATATTCTACTGTCTTCACATTTAACAAAGAGATACTAAAACTGTTGGAACAGCTGTAGATAAAATATAGGGGGAAAATAGGAAAGATATTTAGAATTGAATTTAAAACCCATTTTTAAAAGAGTGTTTTTTTTTTTTAATTAAAATCTGTGGCATTTTGCAGCCTTTATTTGAAACCTTGACTGCAAAGGATCACGTTGAAATTGTTCTATTATGAAGGGCAACTATCCCTCAGGGAAGGTTATAATGTCGTGAGATAACAACCAACCCAAAATTTTAGAGACAAAACACAACAAAGCTTCATTTCCTTTTCACAAAGAGTCAGTTGTGGGGTGGAAGATTCTCCAGGGCAACTCTTCTCTAAGTGATGGTCCGGCATGGCACCTTCAAACTGACTCGTCCCCATGTTGAGAAGAGCAGTGGGGAGCGACAGGTAGAGGGGTGGGGCACCAGTGATCACAGGCTTCCCCCTGGAAGTCAGAAATATCACATTCACATTTCACTGAGCAAAGAGAGGACCGTGCCTACCTTCAGAGCGGCAGGGAAATACATGCTTTCTGTCTAGGAAAAGTCTGTGAGGAGTGAGAAACGAGTATCATTGAGCTGTTGTAGGTTAGACATGTCCATCGTTTCTTATACATTTGTCATTTTTCTAAGAAACTATTGTCAGAGCTATACTTTCCATAAAAGCTTCTTTTATTTTTTTATTATTATTCAATTACAGTTGTCCCACTTCTCCCCCTTCTGTCCTTTCACTTATGTGTAGAGCAAGTTATCCAGAACTAAAATGCAAAAATTTGAAGAAAAATGTACACAGGTTGCCCTCTAGTTCATTAAATTAAGAAATAACAAAAAGTCTGTCTGTCACTGCCTACATTCCCAAGCCATGAATATCCTACGCCCATGAAAGGCTTCCTGAAAGTTATAAGGTGAACTAGGCAACAGACTGCGGATAACGGACCGGCAAAGCTCACTGAGATTGCACCAGCCTGTATGTAGAATTTCCTGCCGGGGATAAATGTGACATTGAAATCACAACACTCTTTCTCCCATGTATTTCTGTCAGTATACTTTCAACAAGGAAATGGAATGATTTAAAAGTACTTTAAAATGCACCATATTTGATATAACATTATAATATAGAAGATCCTCCAATAAAATATTAAGTGAAACAGGTTGCTTAATTATCATCATGAATGTCAAAAGTATGCAGTGTGGTAGTTAATGCGATTCGGTGAGTGATGAGTTGGTAACATCATATTCCCTTGGAGAAAATAAACAGGACACTGGGAAATTTTTGAAAAAGCTCATCGTTTCCAATAACATCACATTCAAGTATAAAACAGAGCAATAGATATGAATCTAAATGTAGATACATATTTTGTCTCTAATATAAATCTCTCTTGGAAAATAAATTGAAAAGTCAAGAAGATATTACTTGATGAAATAATGTAGAAATTCAGAAATATAAAATGGAAAGCCATTTTTTCTTACATTGCTTAAAAGAGCATAAATGCTTGATCATGGAGAAAACCATAATTAATAATCAGCACATATATTTAAACTTTTTCTTTACCTTAAAAATAATCATGATAATACAACCTCATCAGGGCATTATGAAGGTTAAAAGGAATAATTATTTTACAGGTATCACAATCCCTATTGTGCATTATATTTCAGTACACATCGTAAATTCAATCCTGGATAAGTCTCAAAATACAAATCCTAAGAATTCTGACTTAGAAATTGTCTAAATATGTATTTTTAGAAGTTTAAAAGGTGATTCAATATAGGATTTCTGAAGTATGTTAGACCTTGAAAAATTTTTGAAATTATATGCCTATATGATAAATTCCCCAAAATCTGTATATGGGGGGGGGCAGGGGGTGTATGTGTGTGCACATATATAAGTTCAAACACTTCACCAAAGCACATCCATGGATCTTTAGCAATCCCTGCCCCTCAGGCCAAAGACTGCTGTGTTATTTTATGAAATAATTTTTCCTTTCTTCTCCAATATAGATTGTGACAAACTATACAATCAACTCTAAGTATTCTCCCTATAAGAGTCATAAAAAAAAACAAATGCAGAATGTTGATATGGAATAAATCAGTATTCTGTTTAGTGGAGTGGATATGTGAATATTTCAGTGTGCCACCTATTTATCCTAGTACTTTGAAATGCATTAAATATAGTACAGGTACTATCAATTAAAGTGTCTGAAAATTAATTACAACAAGGAGCAAAATCATTCAACTAATCACAGCCAGATCTAAATAAATTAGTTCTTAATCATAGCTTTGAAAGAAGCAAAAAAAGAAAGCAATGTCAAGATGTCAAATTGCCTTGCCCTGGGCGAAGACATAATAAAACATACAATAAGTCAAGAGTTTAACTCCAATCTGTTGATTAGATCCTCATAAAATTTTTATAATAATCATAATATGTCCCCTAATCTAGGCTTTCAATATAAGTGCTCATCGTTAGACAAATGGACATATTTGCCAAAGCCGCTGTGCAAACTGCTAACCAGTAGTCAAGTGATAATGGTGAAATATATGCTCTCCAGCCTCTCAAACACATTTGATCCCCAGCCTGAGCTGGGGTTGGAGGTTCCTTTTCCACAGCGTCATATATGGGGACGCTTCTCCTCTGCATTCTGTCTTTACAGAGAGAGGTGGGAAAAAGCTATTCTGTTATTATTTCACACATAAGGAACCGAGACACGCCAGAAATTCCGTTCTCTAGTTTCCACAAAAGTAAGCTTATTGCTGCCTTTTAGGAGAAAGAATACAAGTTTGAAGTGAACTAGCCCTGTGTCGAATCCTGGCCTTTCCACTCACTAGTTGTATAACTAAGCTGTAGCAATAACTAAGCTCTCTGAATTCAGTTTTCTCAGTGAGTGAGTCAAAAAAGTGGAATCCCATAGGGCTGATGAGAACATTAAATAAGATGATCTTCATGGCACCTCAGTAAATATCCAATGTTATTAGTATTAATGTGTTAATATTGATGGCATCTGAACATCTATTTACTGAAACATTTATGCTTATGGTTTTAATTGTTTTAAACATCCAGACTCTGCACTTAAGCTCTTGCTTATTGTAGAACAGAGTTTGTGAAACATTTGTATTTGAATAAGGAATACAGTCCTTTGGCTTACAGCGCTGACATACCACTATTTTTATCTAATATGAAGATCTCAGAAAATACAACTAAATCAGTCTCATACACACAGACAACAGTATGGTGGTTACCAGAGGGAAAGGCGGGGGGGTGGGGTGAAGAGGGTAAAGGGGATCAAGTGCGTGGTGATGGAAGGAGGCTAGACTTGCGGTGGTGAGCACACCATGCAATATACAGACGCTGTATTATAGACTTGTACATCTAAAACTTATATAATGTATTTACCAATGTCACCCCCATAAATTCAATTTAAAAAAGAGGGAATATCATAATTAAAAGGGTGCGAGATTGGGGACTGTGTGGGTTCATGCATTAAAACAATTGCTGTAAGACTCGGCTCATAATCCCAGCACATACCTATTCATCCGTGCATTCTAACCAACACGTGAACAGTTTCTATAGCATCCCGTTTCCATACCAGAGCCTTTCCATAAAGAACCGATCTGAAGTACACATTTGATCATAGTTCTTCCCGTTTACAATCCTTCCTTTTTCTTTTCAATAAAGTCCAAACATCTTAATAGCACTTAGAAAATCCTTCATAATCAGGCCCAAGCTCGTTTCTATAGCCTCCATTCACACTCTTCTATCTCTGGTAGTCTGTGCTACATTCTGCATGAGCAGGGACCTCATTTCTTATAACTTGGTCACTCTCCCCTTAAGGCCACCCATTGCCTTCTGGCTTGTATTTGTTCTTCAAATTATGTGCTGCTCCTCCTTCCCTGAATTACACACCTTGGTTAGGTATGCAGATAGAACATCTTCCATATAACCTCTCAGAAGTAGGTGTGGCTCTTCTATCTAGTACTGGCATTATTCATATATTTAATTTTCCCCATTTGACCATGAGAGCAGGAACTGTTTTACCAATGACTATATACCCAGTATCTAAAACAGTGCCTGGGTGCAAAATAAATGCTTGAAAATACACCAATTGCATTGCAAATTTATGGTTATTGTCTGTATTTCTCTCTGTATTTTGAGCTTTTTAATAACAACATGTTTAAAGATTAATGTGAAAGATTTGTATTGAATAGAGTCCTGTGGCAATTTCTATGAAAGCAGGAACCCTGTCTGACTTTGTCTTTGCTTTTATGTCACTCTATACCCAATATAAAACCTGGCATAGAGTAAGTACTAGATCAACACATATATTGAACAATAAATAAATTAAAGGTCTTTAGACATGTAGGACCCAGAGAGTAATGAAAATACCAGGTGGCCCTCTACTAATACTTATTAGGTAGTTCATAGATATTTACTCAAGACAAGAATGAATGAAGAAATACTAATGACAACCTATTTAATCTTCTCATAACTGCTTCAACTCTGAATGATCTAAATTACTATCTCATGATCATTTCGGACTATTAGAGATGCAGGAATATTTAATTCCTCCCCCATTAATTAGTCTTGTGTTTCTTCTTTTTAAAGAAAAAGTAAAACAGATGGTCTTCACTAACTACAGAGTAAAAAAGAGGCACACATTTTTGAGATTGTGTGTGTGTGTGTGTGTGTGTGTGTGTAGCATTGTTCCACTCGGATATCCAGGCTAATCTGAAAATACCCCAAAGGGTTGCTTGGCATTTGCTAAGGAATTATACTCAAAGTAAATTGTAAAATGATTCATTTTTGTAATCTCAAGAAATGAACTGTAATGATGTTCCCTTATATTTGTGCATTAATCTTTATCATTGTTAGTTAATTGTGTACATTTTTGGCTCCTGAACAAGAAACATTTTAGGAAGACAAATTGCTTCTCTTTTTGGAAAATATTATATATAGATCTTTTCTTTAAAAAAAATTGCTAGTTTTTATTGAGTGCATGGGATTATAGAAAATTGTTACTTAGGGATAAAATGGGATCTATGTCTGAACTGGAGGTTGATGAAGAAATAGAAGTGAAGGAGTGGGTCTCAGGTCTCTTTCTGTAATTATTGAATGATGATAGATAGGTAGGTAGGTAGGTAGATAACAAATTAATTATCAATAATCCAATACTGCAACAATGTGGGAAGATGGTTTTTGGCTCAAAATACTGGTAACTCTAAGAATAAGTCTAAGTTGAGACATATCTGAATCAAGAGGTAAAACTATTCCATTGAGACTCAACTAAGCAGCACCCTCTTGCACTAACTTTATTATCAGTAAGGCTCACTCCACCTAATTTGCTCCTAAGCCTAACAAGTTACAACTTTATACCCCCAAAAAGTACAGTCATCTCTTCCTCTCTTCCCTGGCATCTGAATCCAAATCTCAGTGAAGATGCTTTATGTTTTGCTGTTATTCCAACAGGCAAGCAAGATGGCATAATGTTACGAGACAGTCTAGGTAGTTGTGATGAGAGGGAAGAGGTAACATGGTTGATAATCTCAATGCAGAAAACTCTTAAAAAATATTAGTGATTTTACAAAAATGAATGATTTGCATTAGATTAACTAAAATAATAGATTATTTAACACACTAAAATGTTAGTGAGTGGGACACCAGACTCATACCACTCATCCAGCTTCAAAGAAGGCAAGTATGTTTCATCTATTTTATATATTGTGTGTCTACAGGAGACTTTTATCATAGAAATGAAGCATTTCTTTTATAATGCTTGGGAAACTTCTAACATAGTTTAAGATTCACAACAAGTTTGAGGATTACATTTCTGAGAGGTGGGGACTGTGTCAACAGCGTTCAAGAAAGCAAGCTCATAGAAAAGTTACAAGATGATCTTCCTAGAATGGAATTATTTCACTTGGGTAATCATTACTAATAAGTGAATAAAAGTGACAAGATAGTAAAAAAAGAGCAGAGATTAAATAGCACTCGCATTGAATAACCTTTTCAAATTATGATTAATTGCCCAAGAGCAAAAAATACCCATGCATTTGCAATCCTTTGTTTGCTTAATCTTGCCTTGGGGGAATCCTGAATACAGTAGTAAACAAGTTTCTCAGAAATGAGAAGTTGAGTTTTTATTGTTTCCAGAAACTGCATGCTCTTGGAAGACTTTGGCTGATCATGAATTACTGTTGGATGGCTGCAGATTAGAGGGAAGAAGACCATCAAATCTATGACCTCCCCCATTAACTCCCATCTTCATTTGGGAGCATGATTTTATTGGGTTTCACCTTTGATAGATGTCCTGCTAGTGCCCAAAGAGTCAGTGATTCATCTCAATATGCCATAGATGATGATAATGTTGATAATAGAGATTTTTCAAGCACGTACTAGAAAATAATAACTGGCAATGTGTTAAGCATCCATCAACCCAAATACATATTCTTTTTATCTTTTTTAAATTAGAAAGCTTAGGGCAGATAGGTTAAGCACCTTGACTAAACTCAAATGGCTAATGAAATTCATTTAATGCCAAAGTTGATATCTTTTCCCTTCACAATACAGGATTTTCTCCTCAATTATTTTTTTCCTTCCTTTTTTTTTAATGTCCAGAATTATTGCTACATATAACAGAAAACTAGAGTAATAGAGTTTCCATCTTTTTTAGTCTTGCTCATTTCCTTCCTCTTAACTGATTTTCTCGCGCTATCGAAAAGGACTCTTAGATATAGGACTAGGGTAATTTCAAATATTTCTCTCCAACAATTCAGAGACATTTCTTGCTAAAAAACAGTCTAGACAAACATTTCTGAGTTCTTCAACCAGGAACTTACCTTCCCCTTCAGAAAGGATTATGTAATGATCATGGAGAATTGGATGACCCTCTGCTAATTCTTTTTACTATGAATAGCATCAGGAATACCCATTATAGGAAACAACAAGGGCTATTCTTTTGTTTTGGGGACTCTTTGGGGGGATGGTAGGGTGGAATTGATAAATGAAACAAAAAATTCTCTCTCATGCCAATGACAATACCATCCTTTTTATACTATAAATTTTCATCCAGGAAAGCACTTCATTAGACTTTGTCATTATAAGTGATGGGGGAACTCAAGAGTCAGAAATTTTAGTTTAAGCTAATAGTTAATAAGCCTAGTAGTTAATGCATGTAAAAAGCTATTGTTTCAGGAACTGAAGGTATCATGCACCCTAACTCCAGGAGACCACAAGCGATTGATCTTTGTGCTCCAGAAGAGACATTAAGGTGGTATCTGAGCCATTATATTACTGGGAGAAACAGTCCACCACCCAGGACACAGGACACAGATAAAGAAAATCACTGGTCAGCGGATGAAAGGATGTTAGGGAAATTGCCGGACTGCCGTTCTTATCTGATAAACCTCTTTGCTGAATACCAAATCCTTTACCTACACTTTTCCCCCCTTATAAAAAAAAACTGGCTTGAAAGAAAATGGAAGACAGTCTGTTAGGAGACATACCCACTGTCTTCTCAGATCTCCAGCCAGCTGAATAAAGCGCCCGTAAAGATTTGATCCCTGTCTCTGCCTATTGAGTCTGGTAGTAACAGGCAGCACGAACCCCGACTGACTTTTCTGGTTTCATAAGGACATTTGAAATTAATACAAATCTGTTTTAAAGGCAGTTAATAAAATACAGAGCTGCTTCCTGTACTTTAAATATAACTTTAGAGAAAGTACTTTTCAAAGGTAATTTTTCTGAATATGGAAAGGCATTTTCTACATTTGAGCTAGAAGGTGCCTCAGGGACTGAAGAGCTGAGACTCCTTTGTCTTAAGCTAGAAGAATTGGACAGTGACATCAGAACTGAAGCATTGTCCATGATAGGACTCATGGACATCGGTTTTGATGACAGGAACACTTGGTATTGAATTCTAAATGGATGCTGAGTGTCAGAATGTCTCCCCTATCTCCATCACTTACAGACAACTATCACAAGCTCAATTTGCTTAATAGGAACATTTCATGTGCCATCCCACTAAAAGGCAGGTGTCTTCCAATGAGCAGTGGCCAATATTGCTTTTGAGAAATATAAAAACTTGTCTGCCTTCGTTGAACCAATTATTCAGCCAACTATACATTGGGGAAATTAATTCTTGAAGCAAAAGATTTCATTACATTCATAACCACAAATATTGTTCTTCGATATAAACTGCCTGGCTCACTTGACTCAGTGACCTTTTATTTCGATATATCTAATAGATTTATAATATGTTCTGGGAAGAAGCCCTTTTTTTTTTCCTTTCATAAATTGCTCTTTCAGCTTCTTGAATATCAGATGAATGTTAAGTCCTTCCAGAGATATCTGAGAAGGGAAGAGCTTGACGTATTTTGTAAGTTAGGCTTCCAGCTTGCTTCATAAATGTGGAATATCACAGACTCTGAATTTTGGAAGAGGGCATAGTAGTAATTCAGTCTAACCTGAATGTGTCTTTCTTTCCTACTGGATAGTGACACAAGAACAAAAATGATGTTCAATTAACCCTTATTTTTCCAGTTCCTGGTAAAGAATCTTATAATGTAGTAGGTCATAATTATAAAATAACCCAGAGTCTTCCAAAAAGTGGTGCATTTACCACCAAAAGCGGAAGACTCTTTTATGTGGTATTTGGACAAGGGTCTGTGCCTCCTATATTTTAATATATCTTTAATATTTATTACTTTTTCACTTAAGAAATAAGCATACAATCATAAATTTAAAATAAACACCATATTTAAAGAAAATTTAATAAATAAACAAAAGTATAGATGATGTCAGTGATGGTAATAATTGTGAAGGGTAGAACCAGAAGAATGATAGAAATCTGTTCTACCCAGCACTTGGTTCTCTCCATTCCATCCCTATGCACTGCCAATTGCCTAGGTCTTTATTATTATAATATTATTATAGTTTATTCATTTTTTTCTCAACTAGAACTGTATGATTATTATTACTATGGAGTTGAGTTCTGTCATCTGCTACAATTTTTTATTATTTTCATACTTTCATCTCTTTATCCTCTGCTTTTTTCTTAGCTTCATATGGTTATGATCTAAAAAGTTGCTTTGAAGGATAATTTTTCAAAGATTTAAATCTATTGTTTGTAAAAGACTCTTGCAAATGTGTTGGGGCCAGAAAGAAGGAGTGTTGTATTTGAAATAGAGCCAGGAGTAGAATTCTAGAAAGTATTAATTTTCTTGATCCTTTTCACATTAGAGTAGCAAGTACATTTTATGTATTTATTTGTCTGTCTGTTTATTCATCGTTTATCTTCTGAGACATATTTAAAGAGGTTCTCACATCATTATCTTCCACCATACACAAGGTCTGTCCATGGTACTTTGAGACAAATAATAAGGGATTATTAGAAATGCAGTTTTCTTCTTGTTAAAATTGGACTTGCAGGCTGTGAAACCTGATCCCATCATTGTTTCTGACATTCATTTTCATTTTCATTTTCGAATATTATTACACAAGCGCTCATTCTGCTGTCAGATTTTTGAGCAGAGAAGAATATGAATGCATTAAACCTTTCACTGAGCAGGAATTAGGCAGTTGGTGCCTGTCTGAAATCAGTACCAGGAGAACTTGTGATTGTGTTTTTCCAGAGCAAATGATTTAACAGAGCTGTGATATTTTCCTTCTATTATTTTTTAAATGAATGGGACCAATGGATATAAGCATAGGTATACCCACACCCACCTTGGCCACCATAAAACATCTAAACATCCTCAGGCCTCAAGGCATTTGAAGAGAGATAGAGGTCCTCTTGGGGATGCTGAATGCTGGCTGATCACTGGACTCTTACGATGTTTAGGTATTTGAAACAACGTGTGAACTCGGCACACATTTTTCCTTTGGTGTCCCCATAATGCAATGCTGTCCACGTTCACATCCATGTATTACTAACAAATGACCAGGAAACGATTGCTGAGGTTGGTTAAGCCAGAGATGAAATGTCTCTGAAGATTTGTGAAAAGACCTTATTCTTGGAAATTATTTGCCTCCACTTTTTAACTTCTTAGTTGGGGATATTATGAGTGACTAATTCAAATGAGTATGTCTAGTTACTTACTCCTAAATTCCTATCTTGGTTTACCCACAGGCTACTGACTGTAGATAAGAAATTGGATTATTCACAAAACAATTCAATGATTAACAGCATTAAATTCTCATTGGCTTCCTGTAATATAATTTCAAACTATTGGGAGATATTTCACATTAAACCCAAGGACTCAGTAATTTGCGTTTAGGTAAATGACCTTGGCTAAAAGGAGAATGATAAGATTTGGGGACAAGATGAAGCTGTTCGATATCCTAATTGTGGCAGTAGTTACCCAACTGTGTATATTTGTCAAAATTTATACAACTATATACAGAAATGTTGGATTTTCCTGTATACAAATTACATCTTAATAAATTACTAAGGAGACAAAATGACCACTTTGGTTTCAAAATATCATAACAAACATTTTTATGTCATATTTCGATTTCTCTTTGCATTTTTCTTTAGCTGATCATATTAAAATTTCATCTCCACAAGTAACCTCAACAAGAATGTTTACAATGAACACCATTTTGCAAAATCAGTGGTCATTTTTCAATTCTCCTCTTATGTGACATCTCCTCATCATTTAAGTGATATAAAAAAACAGCAGCAACAACCAAGTTTCTTCACTTTATTTCCAGGATACTACATTTTTCCCCTCAATATTCCTTCTACCTTACTCACTACTCCTTTCTAAGAACTCCCCTTTTTCATGCCAGTCTCATGACTTGGAGGCTTGGAAACCATAAACACATACGCCCTCCATCTCTCTCCCCCCCTTTCTCCTCCCTCTCTCCCTTCCTCTTCCCCTTCCTGCTATAGTGAGATACATGATAGATGATAGGTAGATGGATAGATAAATGATATATAGATATAGATAGATTGATGAGAGAGAGAGAGAGAGAGAGAGAGACAGATAGACAGACAGACAGATAGATGATAGATATAACATAGATAACTTCATGTTCTCTGAACTTCCTGGATCTGTGTTTTGATGCCTGGCATTAATTTTGGGGAAATTCTGTCATCATTATTTCAAATAATTGTTTCATTTTCTCATTCATTTTTTTAATGTTTTTCCCCCCAATACATGTATGTTACACCTTTTGTAGTTGTCCTATAGCCCTTGGATATTCTGTTTATTCTGTTCTTTTTTTTTTTTAATCTTTTTTAACGTTTGATTTTCAGCTATGGAGGTTTCAGAGGAAATATCCTCAAGCTCAGAGATTCCTTTCTCAGCTGTGGCCTGTGAATGGGCCACAAGCCCATGAATGGCAGTCCTCATTTCTGTCATAGGGCTTTGATCTCTAGCAATACTCCTTGATTCTCCCTTGGAATTCCCAACTCTGCTTCATTGCCCATCAGTTATTGCATGCCCACTTTATGCATTAGAGCCCTTCACTGTGGTCGCTTCAGATTCCTGTTTCAATGCTTCCAACCTCCCTGCCATATCTGAGTCTGATTCTGATGCTCCCTCTAAAGACTCTTCAGGCTTATTTTAATTTTTTATTTTACTTTTTACTATACCTTTTAATTACTTCCTGAGATCTGGACGTGATGAACTGGGTAAAACAAAGAGCTGTCAACAGGGCTTCAGAAATGTCATGGGAAGTTGTTGGGGGAGAAGCAGCATTCTATAGTCTTATGATTAGCTTTCAGTCTACTGGTGAGCCTTCTATTTCTTAAAGAAAGATATCTTCCTTTCCCTGCCCCCAGTAGGAATAAATGGGTCAATTAGTATTCCGTTTTGTGACCATTTTCTCTTTGCTAATCACTTGGCAGTTTTTTTCTTCCCTACAAGAATATTCCAGCATTTACTTTAAGTCCTGCATAGCTCCTTGTCTCCAGAGACTCACCTTCTTCTCATTTCCAAATTAACATCTGTGTGAATATCTGCTTCACTGAAAATCCAGCACCGTTGTGTTCTGCTGAGTACTGCTTATTACCCACTACCTCCCGCCCAGATACTCTAAAAAGATACGCACCATGGCTGTGGCTCAAGCAGGAGATGACGTGTGTCCCCACGCTGAGGAGTCCCTAATCATACTCACAAACATCCCTTTTCTCCCCTTTACGTAGTGTACCATTTTAAAAGGCCTCAAAAGGTTCCTTTGCCACAATATTTCTTCATTAATAAGATGGCAGCATAATGGAAAACTACAAAGTGGAGGGCTGCCTAGGGGGAAATAGAACCACAAATGTGACTTCTCACATTCACCACACAGAATTCAAAGCGAAGCTCGAGGGTGCAAAATGCTTGCATCACTTTCCTCTTAAAGAACATATAGCTGTTAATTAACTGCGGGCCATTTCCTCCTCTAGTAGTTTACTCTGAAGTCCTGCATTTCTTGGTATAGTGGAAAGTACCTTGTCCTAGCAAGCCGGAAACCTGATATCATCTCTGGTTCTGCAACATTTCTGTCTCATTGTTCAGAATCCACTAAGCTGACTTTCATATTCAACTTTTATTCTCCTTTCCATGATCTGTATTTTATTTTTATATTCTATGATCTTTATTTTTAATTTCTAGCTCAATATTATTTAATAAATGTCTTCTTATTTTAAACCCACTCAAATCCTTTGTGGGTCAAATATGGAAAACATTATTAAATGGAAGTGGCTGCTGTCCTTACATTTATTGGAGGATTTAACATGGTGCAGGAACTAGATAATTTCTATGATAATTTATATACATTACAGTGCAAAATTTTACATTCATCACTCTAGGAAGTAGAGCTCTTCTAGCCATTTTAAAGATGAGACAACAGAGAAAAAACAATGACTTTTCCAGGTTGACAGCTCAAGCGACTCATTAAAACCAGGTCTAAGTACAGAGTTCATGTGCTTTTAATTGTGCTGAAGCTAAGGAAGTACTTAAATCTTGTCTAAATCCTTAATCTCTCTGCTCCTTGGGCATGTGGATTAGAAGCTTTATAACTCCACTCTTCTCTAATTCTTTAATTATAAATGTATGTGCCCTTGGTCTGATGTTGCATTCCACTGATTCATAGAGTTCTACTGTGATACCTGGCATCAGTAATGCCAAAAAATTATGGCTTTTTTTCCCATTTTTGCCATGTGATGGGATTGAATGAACGATGCCAGGAGTGACTAATGGTTAGTAAATCAACTTCCCTGTGTATATTCACCCACTGGTCCAATTTCTTTCCTCTCCCACACTATTCATGGCCCATCGGTCAAGTACCATGTCCGTTCTCCTACCTCCATTCCACCGCCATTGCCTTTCCAGGCCCGAGCCTATAGCTGCAGGCTCCTGTCCAGTTTCCCTACCTGTAGCCTCTTTCCTCCCCATGCCTACTGCTGCATCTCTTCTAACACAGTGCCCTTGGTCTCTGTCATTTCAGTTACTTCTGGTCCTAGTAATTCAGTGGCCCTTTACTATACTCAGAGGAAGAGAAACAAACGTCTGCTCCATTTCCTGACACATGGCCGATTCTGCAGCCTCATCGCCTGTGACTTCTTCCTACCTACCTCACCCTACCACAGTCTCATTGCTTTTGTCATTTTGCTGTGTTTCTCTTCACAGTGCCTGGAATTCTCTCACCTCTTTTCTTCATCAACTCCTACTGCAGCTCCAAAATGCAAATCAAGCATCAGTTTTCCTTGAAGCCTTCCTTATTCTTCTCACACCTCCCAGTTCCAACCACATGAGGTGTTACAATGTGTTACTTCTATGACGATTTTATTTTTAATAACACATCAATCATATAGTGTACTGATACAATGGTCTTTTTCTACGCAAACACTGTGAGCAACATGAAGATAAATGTGCCAGTTTTATTACTGCTTTTCAAACTTACACAGCATTTCTTATGTGCCAGGCAGTGTTTTGAAACATTTTACAAATATTAACTTGGTGACTTATGAAGTACTATTATCATCCATGTTATACAAATTGAGACAAAAATAAATTAGGTAACTTGCCCCAGATCCCTCAGCTACTACAATCCTAGACAGTCTGGCTCCAGACCCTGTTCTTTTAATACAACTCTATGCCACATAACTGTATTCTCAATACCTTACTTTGTGCTTAGCAAAAAAGTAGGTCTTCAATGAGCATTTCTGTTTTTTAAGTATATTTTATTGATTATGCTTTGACAGTTGTCCCAATTTTTCCTCCTTTGCTTCCCTCTGCCCATTTCTCCCTTCTCTCCAGCAATCCCTCCCTTAGTTCATGACCATGAGCTAGCTGTGCGTATAAGTTCTTTGGCTTCTCCATTTCCTATGCTATTCTTAACCTCCCCCCGTTTATTTTGTACCTATCAATTACATTTCTTAATCCCTGTACCTTTTCCCCCATTTTCTCTCTCCCCCATGCAGTTGATAACCCTCAAAAAGATCTCCATATTTATGAGTCTATTCCTATTCTGGTTGTTTGATTAATCTGCTTTTGCTTTCGTTTTTCAGATTCAGTTGTTGATAGTTCTGAGTTTGTTGTCATTTTAATGTTTATAATTTTGATCTTCTTCTTTTTCTTAAATAAGCCCCTTTAACATTTCATGTTATAATGAATTGGTAATGATAAATTCCTTTAGCTTTACCTTGTCTGGGAAGCACTTTATCTACTCTTCCAAGGTAAATGATAGTTTTGCTGGATAGAGTAATCTTGGTTGTAGGTCCTTGCTTTTCACCACTTTGAATACTTTTTGCCAGTCACTTCTAGCCTACAAAGTTTCTTTTCAAAAATTAGCTTATAGTTTTATTGGAACTCCTTTTTAGGCAACTCTCTGCTTTTCACTTGCTGCTTTTAAAATTCTCTCTTTATCTTTAACCGTTGGCATTTTAACTATGATGTGTCTAGGTGTGGTCGTCTTTGGGTCCAACTTGTATTCCTATTTAGTCAAAAATGTAACATTAAATGTTTAACTGAACAATGCAAATGTTAGGATCAAACAATGAAAACCATCCTTCAATTTAGCATGGCTTTCTTTGGACTACACTTCACATCCTTGAAATAACTCTATGTCATTCAAAAAGAAAAGAAGAGAAGAGGGAAATGGCAACATTATCTCTAAATATAATAAAAACAGCTCAACCTTGGAGAGATATAAACCAAGGAATAAAACATTGAATGTCAGCCAATCTATTTCAAATGCTTTAGGGCGTTAAAATAGCAAAGAGATCCTGCCATTCTTCTTTTTAGTTTTCAGTTTTTGAAAAGCATTTGCAGATACTGGCCATTGCAACTGTGTCCCTTTGCTTGTTCTCTGCAGGGATCCCACATGCGGGGCGAGAGGCCCAGAAGAAGAAACTGCTCGGGACTCAATCAGCATGAGTGCTCACGGTCAGGACAACGGACTGGGACACCTGCGAACGCCACACTCATTGGCATTCACACCCGCACAGCATCCCTGATCTCCTGTGATGGGAAGGGTTTGAGATTTCACCCAGAACAAATGAAACAGAGTAGAGGTAAAAATGAAAAGCTACAAAATACAGAATACTTCTTTCCTTTTTTTTTTTTAAGTTATCATCCTGTGATATCTAGGAAGAGAAAAGTTTAATTTAAGATGAAGAAATAGGCATGTTTGTCTTTTTTCTTTCCTGTTTAAAAAAACTGAATTAAAATAGCACATTTAATATTTGTTATGTGTTCCAGGTTGGAAATTTTCAACCTGAGTAGTTTTGATAAGTGCTATGATAAATTATAGCAGATTTGTATTAATAACAATAGCCATAATTTATCTGAAAGTCGCTATAGAGTAATTTAATTCTAAGAACCACTGTGTATGGCAGTTGCCATTCATGTACCTTTATTATATATCAGGAAATGGAGGCTCCCTGAACTAAATATGCTAGTACAACCAGGATATAACTGCCGTTTTGTATGATTTTAACCCACATATTAAATGATGGCCTCTCTCTTTGAACAGTTTCCTTGAGGTATGTATGTGTGATGTGTGTTAGTGTTAGTGTGAGTGTGGGTGTTTGTTGAAGAAAAATGGGTACATATAGAAACCCCACTGTGGTCACTCAAGGAATCACATTCCTAAGGGAGGAAGGGAGAAGAAAATCTCCAGAAATCTGTTTGGAGCCAAGACGGTCTTTGGTATCTTTAGGCGGATAGTCACCTCGGAGTAAGAAGAAAGGGAACACATGAATGTAAATGATATGCCATCTGCCACAGACCATGCAGACTTATACCTACCGCTGTAGCAGAAATAGTGGTGGTGGTGGTAGTAGTAATGGTGTAGCAGCCTTAGTATTTCTAAAAAGATTTCTCATGCTAGTGACCATAGGAATCACTCGACATTTGTTATCTCATTTTTTCTGGAAGCAATCAAAAGACAAGGCACCATTACCGTCTTTGATTTACAGAGAAGGAATTGGCAGCATGGCATCTTGACAAAGTGTGGTAGATAGCCCCAGCGATTTCTGCCTCTCTCTTCAAACGTGCGAGCGCACTCTGAATATGGTGGGTCAGTCGCTCGGTGATTAGGCTCTGTTATGCGGCATGACTGAATTCAAGGAAGAGAGGTTACTGGATGGGCAGGGCCTAATGGTGCGAACCCTTGGAAAGAGCAAGGCTCTTCCTGAAGAAAGTACTTGGCGAGGGAGAAGGGTATGAAGGAACTTGTGTTTCTGGTTTGGAAGATGAATGCGGTGACGTGGAACGGAATTCAGACAGGGCCTAGGTGCTGAAAGCAGCCTCTAGTCAACATCCAGTAAGGAGGTGGGACCTCAGTGCCCCAGCAGCAAGAGACCGAGTTCTGCCATAGTCACCTGGGGTTGGAAGGCTTACCTTGACCTCCAGATGAGAGTCTGTCTGAGAACTTGGTCTCAGGTTTGCTGAAACCCTGGCCTGACATTATATTCATACTGTGCCCAGACTTCAAACAGAAGTATAAGATAATAAATGGGTTTTATTTTAGGCCACTAAGTTTATGTTTGATTTTTTAATGCAACATTGAAAAATGTGCAGTAAGGCCTCACTCAACATCATTGACAGGTTCTCAGAAACTGCAACTTTAAATGAAACAACATATAATGAAATCAATTTTATAATAGGATATTAATATAAACAAGATTTAAGTTTTGGGGGCTTATTGCTGGTCACAGGCACCTCTTCAAATTTCTCAATAAAGACTCCAAACACTGCTAACATTAAACATTGAAGTAAATGCGAGCTGTACATACATTTCAGGAAGATAAATAAAAATAAGTCAGATGATTATTTCCCAACCCACTTATTCCTGCTCTGGTGATGGATGGCCAGAGCCTCTCCCAGAAGCGCAGGGCACAAGGTGGGGCTCCATCCTGGGTAGGGCACCGTCCATTGCCACACACACACACACACACACACTCACTCAGACTAGGGCAATTGAGACCCAGCAGTGAACCTAGTGTGCCCAGCTTTGGGGTGTGGGAGCAAACCAGAGAACCTGGAGGAAATCCACGCAGACAAGAGGCAGAACATACCAACTCCACGCAGATAGTGACCCCGCCAGGAATCGATTTTTGTTTTCTCATCAATGCTATAATGAAATGACTTTTAATAAAACAACATTATGTGAAGACATGCTGTCTATGAAAGGTCACATCGTAATTAAATTAAAGAGAGTACAAATCTTAAAATGACTGTAGAATTTTTTAACCATCTGAAATGAACATGTGCATAAAAAGGAGCCTAAAAGAACTGATTCAGTAAAACTTCTGTAAGACATTTCAAATGTAAAGAGGCACAGCTTTGGTCTTGTGATACCATGTAAAATGTTCAGATAAAGTAAGACATAGTGAGGTAAGTGAGGAAGAAACTAGGAAAATTCCTTGGCAAGTGGAATGAGGAAACTGAGACAAATTGTTCAACAAATGGAAGAACAGCTGAGCAATTAACAGCCAGCTAATTTATCACAAGACCCTATCCTCCTAATTGAAGATGCCTAAGAGCAGATGGTTTAAATCACCTTAGTCAGGGATGTAGTTAACATACAACAGTTAGATCCAGACTCATCCAAGATGGAGGAAAAATGGATCAGAAAGGGCCCCAGGCCCCATTCTGCACTTATTTTAATTTATCAGCATACTAAACAACACATCTGGAAATCTAATGAATATTTTGTTGAGATTCTCGCTGGGACCTCCCCTAAAATTCCCACGTACAGATAATAGCTAAAACCCCCCAGGATAAGGAATGCCAGCTCATGCTCTTCTTTAAACATGCCCACACTTCCCTTTCCTCAGGCGTGTACATTGCTCCTTCTACCCTAAACTCTAAGGATCCTGACGAGACTTGCAACTAGGGAAGCAGAGGGCGATGGCAGCTCGTCCTGGGCTAACTGCCTGATCTCCAAGGACTCTTCTTTAGCCTCACTGTTCTAAGCTTTAATAAACTCACTTTCACTTTTACCTGGACTTGTGTCTTGAAACTTTTCATGCATGAGTTAAAAATCTGGAATGCCCCTCACACATGAGAGGTCTGAAACCATGCTCGGGTAAGGGCTGGTCCCTTGGTGCATAAGAGGTCTGGTAACAGGAGGGTCAGAATAAAAGAGAAGCTGTGGGCAACTAACTGCTCCAGAAATGGTCTCATGGGTGGGTGTTTTTGGCTTAAGCAGTTTAGGCAGACAAGTTGATATGCCTTTGAAACACTGGCCACCACCACAGGGAACAACTCTCATGCCCAGAAGCAAAGAATGGCTTTAGGGGGTGCAGGTGCCTCAGCAGCAACCATGCCTTGAGCACTATCCTCTTGGAAACAGCCAACTGCTTTCTCATGGGGGACAGCAGTTATACGATGGGCTTCCCATTTCTGAAATAATCCAGATGGTCCCCTGATGCAAGCCTTCAGACATGCTTCTCCCTCTGACGGAGATGCTTTGCTCTCGGTGCTCTGGCCATTTTCATTGTTCTCTTCCACATACCAACTTAACAGCCTCCTTCTCAAAAACATTTCTTTGATCACCTTATTCAATCTTGTTTCTTTGCTTTTTCTCAAGCACCCAATTTTGGCCCTTCACAGAACTTATCTCAACTTACAATTTTTTACTTGTTTACTTCTTTATGTTGCTTCCAAGGGCTAATATTGCTATAGATAAAATAATAACCAACACATTTGTGAACTACTCAGGGGGCAATAAAGATCCCATCTTAAGTCTCACAAAGAATCTGGAGAGTTGAGGACAATGATATCCCCATGCTAGAGATGCTGAAGGAAGAATGAGTGAGGTGAGAGACCACACAGTGTAATAGCATGAATGGTATTGCACCAGGATGAAGACTCAAGTAGTCTGAATTCCTGTTACTCAGCAGCATTGCCTTCACACAAAATAATGAACTGTGACCACCTAGCAAGTAGCACACATAGCAGGTAGCACAGTGACCCACAGAAGCCATTCAACAAGGATTTGTGGACAGTATAAATAAATGAATGCATAGCAACAGGGGCAAAGCTGGGTTGCCCTGACTTAACTTTTCAGGTAGGATTAAATTAAAGGCAATAATTAAATATAATAAGAGATTTCAAGAAGATAGAAAGAAGAGGAGGATATGATCATGGTGGCCACCCTAATCTGACTGTGAATTATTGGGTTGGCCAAAAGGTTTGTGTGGCTTCTTTCCATAAAATAAAAGACACATTTTTCATTTTCACCAATAACTTTATTGATTTGTATATTTTGAGAATGTTGGCTATCTCCCACATGGTATGATATTGATTGTTCTCAAATAATGTCTTGATTTGAGCACCATCAACTTCAACCGGTCTACCTAACCTTGGAGATTTGTCCAGCAAGAAATATCCAGCACGAAACTTTGCAAACCACTTTTAACACATTTGATCAGTTACAGTACCTTCTCCATAGACTGCACAAATCTTCTTTTGTGTTTCAATTGAGTTCTTTTATTTTTCTTGAAATAATAAAGCATAATATGTGGAAAATGTCACATATTTTTAATCTTCAATATTAAAATGGCCACACAAAAATTCACCAATTTTGATTTTTTTTAAATGCATGCTGATATGACAGCTGTCACAATGTAATCTAATGAAATTGCTTCAAATGAAGTTAAAGACAACCAAGCACTACTAGAGCCATCTTATGGGGAAAAAAAAATGAACATTTCGGGCAATCCAATAAAATTACCTGAAGTTGCAGCTGTACTCCAGACCTTCAGAATCATTGTTTCATGGGGTTGGGGGAGTGGGGAATATGGACATCACATTTTTTTGAAAACTCACCAGGTGACTTGGATGACGTGCCATCTTCAGTTTAGTATATGAGTATCATGAAGTATTTCTGAGAACTCCTGAAAGTAGAGCAAAAACCCCAGTGCTTAATTAATTAGGGTCTACACCATACACACACACACACACACACACACACACACACACACACACACACACTTTCTCACTAAAACTATCATTTTTTCTAGCTATGCATCATCAGTCCAGAGAAGTAGCAGGATAGAGAAGTTGTATTAATTCAGCTTTATTTATTTTTTGGAGGGGCCTTACACTTATAAACATCCCCTAAATACATGAAATTATATGAAGAGAACATACCTTTAGATATATGCACTCTCTCAGTGAGATACTATAGTACCACCATTTTACACTTGAAGAGATTGAGATACAGAGACAGATTATGCAATTTGCCCACCGCCAGAGAGCTGGTCAGTAGCAAAGTTAAGATTAGATTTTGGGTACTTGATGCTTAAGTCAAGTTTTTGTCTTACTAATGCAAAGCTACCCGTCTTTATAAAACATTGTGTCACAGTTCTTGAGGGGTGAAGACATTTTGCTGGGCAGACAAAGCACACACAGGCATACATACACACAGGGACAGATTAGGAAGACATATTTGGGGAACGGTAATGCATTCAATATGTTTAGACTGTAGAATGCAAAGTTGTAAGTGAATGGTGAGAAACAAGAATGATGAATCAGGAAAGAGAGAGCTTTGGAATGCTCAGTTACAGACCATGAAGCTCATCTTCATGTAGACAGCTAACAAAGTGTCTTCAGTGTCCAGCCAGGGCTGGCATCGGCTGCCTATAACTACATGCTTAACTCTCATACTAGCCTAGATTGTCATGGCAATTTAATCCAAGAGAAGAATTGCGAGTTCTTATGTGGAAGCAGGGCTTTTTTCTAGTATGTATATCAAAGAGTTGGTCATTTTATTTATTTTCCTGGATGGTTAAAATAGCTGCAAGGTTAAACTTTTGGTACAGAAGAAAATATAAATTCAGCCAAATGGAATTCCATTTCAGAAGGAAAGTGTGTGAGCCTACAGATCTTTTTATGCTTAAAATTTAACTTCAATTTACCAAGAGCGATTTTTATCTAATAAAGTAGAATCATCTCTACTCCTGCATTGCCAAGAAAAACATATTGTACTGAGCCATTTCAGTGTATACTCTGCTCGAATCTTCTCTCAGTGCCGTAATTATAACAATAGAAGTATTACTCTATATTTTCCCCTAGATGCTGTTCAACATAAATCTAATTTTCACATAAATATATTTTAAAATCCCTCCCTAGAACCCATCTGGATGATGAAATTATGGAAGGATACACAAATGCGTCACATATGTACAATTCTGTCTGAGCATTCCTATTACTAAACCTGAAATCAAATGACCCTTTAGAATAACCAATGCTTATCCACATATACTTTCTTGTTATTATCCTCTATGTTTAATAGGAAAAAAAGCAAAATAAACCATAATACCTAACTCACGCTAAAAATTTAATTATGTAGCATGAAACAATATAAATGAAGTAGAACAATATTGCGATGTGGGGTACTTTGATATCTTAGAGTGCATACTTTTCTTTTTAAAATTAATCTTGAATGTCATTTAATTGAGACATCATAATAAAATACCCCCCAAAGAGCAAAGAAACAGAAGAGTGTTCCTCCAGAAAGAGAGTATGAGACTGCAAGAGGAAGAGGTTGAAATTGACCAAAAATTTGCATATAACATAGCAAGAAAGCATTTGCCTCCAGTGTCAGAGTCATTATTTTGTTGAAGTGTATTTACTTGCTTTTCTCTCCGACCACCGCCCCCTGCCCCCCACCCCGGTAGTGAAGTTTATTCAGATTTCAGACAGAATGAAAAGGCTGTGGAGAGTTAACACAGCGCAGAGGGGCCTGGTGGAGGAAATGCTCCTCTCCGTCTGGAACATCAGGGCACCAGCTAGCAGTTAATAAGCACTTAGGCATGGTCCTGATGACAATGTGCTCAGAGACATCATTTGCTCATAGTCCCATGACAGAGATGTGTTTCACTTCCAAACATCTAGATTTATACAAGCAATACATATTAATTTGAGAATAAATAAACATAGTGACAAAAATCACTGCTCTCTGTGCTATCCACTTACAATAATACTGTATCATATTTATTTTTCAAAACTGGGATCATATTGTATATTCCACTTTCTAGCCTTTCCCCCTTATTTATCTTTGTACACATGTGTGCATACACACATATATGTATCTATAAGTTGCGGTATAATTGACATAGCACTAGTTTCAGGTGTATAATATAATGAACTGATATTTGTATATACGGGCTTAGGGCAAAATAGGTTTACAGTTGTTTGTATGAAAAGTAATAAAATAATTAAAAATAGTAATACAAGAATAAACTGTTTCTTTACATACTCACAGCTGTAAGCCTACTTGTCCCCACCTTGTACTGCAGCATGATTACCACAATGTTGAGTTAACATCCATGACCATATAGAGTTACAAAATTTTTTTTCTCCTGATAAGAACTTTTAAGATCTACTCTCTTAGCAACTTTCAAATATGCAATACAGTATTTACTTGATTTATAATTGTTATTTATGCCTACTATTAGGAGTGACATCTGGTGGAATAAGTACCCTTTCCAAGGTTGTCTATTACTTCAAACGCTTATTGAGACTCTAATGATTGACACTAAAGTGCTGGGTTCTAGCAATGGAGGCTAAAAACAGAAGTTCTCTCTTCACAGACATGTAATACAACAGTAGAAATTCATGTGCAACAAATGCACTGCAATGAGACATTAAATTATAGAAGTATGATAGAGAAGAGGCAGTGAGTCATTTGGTCTGGGATTCCTTCTAGCTCAAATTTAACAAATCCACGGGAAAGATTCTCATTGGTCCCTGTTTAAGCAGCTGTATACCTTGAACAATGACAATGGCATGAGCTTGGGCCATGTCTCCCTCCCTGGATTATATTAAAAGGCAGCAGCTTCTATTCTTATCATAACTATAGATAGGAAAGAGTAGCTCTCAAAATGGCAAGGGTGTTGTTTCCAGAAAAGCTAGGATGCGTTCATGGCCAAAGAAATTTTATATGCAGTGTTACATCTCTAGAAAAGGATCTTACAGGATGCAGTTAAATTTTATGTACGGAAAAGTGAAAATCCATTAAAATGCTCTGTTTATAGCCTCCCATTTTTACTGGACCATATGTGGCTATTCTAAAGCAAAAGAGGCTAAATTTGTCTTGTAAGGAGTGGTGATGTATTTAAGATAGTTGTAATACATTGCATCCATACTCTTCTTCCCAGATCCAGTAGCTCATGGAAAATTAAAAAAAAAAAAAAAAAAAAAAAAAGATTTCTATATCATGTTCATATTTCCCCATTTTTTGGTTTTCAACTGAGAAAGAATTTCAGAACAGATCTTACTTTTCATTCGACTCCTTGTGAGGGAAAGACATTGAAGGATTTCTAGAAATGGGAAATTTTCCAGAATTTGTTTGCCTCCATGATCATTCGGCTACATAAACATGATAGGGAAGGAGGTCAAAAGGCAGATCTGAGTTTAAGGACAAAAGTAGAGGTCACACTCTAAACAACATGGATCCTTATTGTCTCTCAAATAAACTGCTCCACATTCTCCTTCATCCCCCACTGCCACCATTATTTGGGTATATTTTTCTTACCATCATACTCTTTCAACAGATAACATACATTTGTTGACAAACTTCTATGTTCTTAGCACACTTCTAGGTGATGATAACAGATGAAGAAGATATAAAGTTACTTAATATTGGGGGTGGGAGAGGGATGACATCTTTGTGTGGATTTAACATTAGAAAAGAAGTAAGAGCTACAAAGAATAGTAATAATGCAAAGCAAGCAGCTAAGGGACTATGACTAAAGGTGGGAAGTGGACATCATAGAGATCGTTCCAAGGAACGGTTTTCTGAAGAACTTTGGAGCAGGAACCTGAAGTGAAGTAGGGAACCCACCTCGGAAAATTAAGTGAAAGAAAATACGTGATAGAATAACTGAGTGAGGACTACAGATTCAATATGCTTGGCATGTTAAAGAAAAGGTAAGCAGGTCAGTACAGCTGGAGTGCAATAAAGAAGACAGAGGCAGGTATGAGAGAAAGAAATATGCCACATCTAATTTAATCGTACAATATATGATCGCAGTGCTGGCTGGCGATTGGTGTGTTAAGTGTGCTGGAGAGGAAATAGTAAAAGGCATGCCTCCCTGGTTTTCAGAAACTTGCGGTATATTTGGGAAGATAGAAGTTAAACATATATGAAACAAGGGCAAACAATTTTAGAGACAATGATGATGTTCAGTGCAAACGCTAAGTACTGCTCGGAAAGATTAATCAATGAGGCCAGGGGACCAGGGAGCCTCATTGCAAAAGTGGAACCTGAGACGCATGGAATTTAAAAATCAGGAGGAAAATCATTTGTGCTGGAGAACATCTTGGAAGGATAATGCATAAAATATTCTTCAGTGAAAAACAGGGTTCAGTATAAGATAGACCTGTTATGGTCAGACCTGTCATTTATTCAGCTAAATGCAGGGGGATCATAAGTCCTTGTTAGGCAGGGCTCATTTGTTTCATCATAATTATGAATAGGACTGCCTTCCACTCTCAGAAGTGTTCTGGTTTGGATGATAAATTATGTATTCACCCTAGCAAAACATGTTATCTTGTAAATATAGACTGGAATCCACGCATGCAAATACACGAACTTTCACCAACTGAGCACAGGTTCTATACATAGAAGCTGAGGATAAATACAAGACAACTTTAATCAACAGTTCACTCAAATATTAGTGATAAAATTTGCAAGCTTTTATCAGTGAGTCCTGTACCATAAGAAATATCCAAATAAAAATTTCCAAAACACCCTTTACCTCTTAAGTTGGTATTTTGCATTATGGTTAGATTGTGCCAGTAATTAATGACATAAACATAGAAATATTAAGTGGCAACAAATACTTTGATGTATAGGAGATTTCATCCTCCAAGTAGGCACTTTGGAATGTAAATTTCTTGCAAAATTTCCTTTGGAAGAGCGCACAGTGGTGACCTGTATATGCTTGGTGAAACATAAAAGTAGATACGCTCTTTTGCTTTTATTGTTGTGAAAGGTTAGCAAAGGAAAAAAAAAAAAAAAGCTTATGAATAAATGAATGTATCTGACAACCAAGTTAATGAGCTCTCGGATTCTATTTTGATCAATGAGTCATGTAGGAACCTTTGTTTAGACCTTGTCTAATCAATGAACTATTTTGTAAAACAAGAAACAGAGATTTGAGGGCATTGGGTTAATTTTTAAATTTAACCCATCAGGTAAAGAAAAATCTGCATAGATTTTAGGGTTGTCAGTAGAAGCTCTGTAGAAGAGTGTGTAGTGATTACAGAATGTATTCAGCCTTACAAAACTTCAGCATGTTCTGTTTCTATTCACCTGAAGTTTGTATGTTACCTCTGTCCCATTGACATGAAACCTCTCATACTTTCGCTTGCCAAAAGTGAGCAAGCCTGAAAGAACCTTAGGTGGCAGTGAACAAGCTCAGACTAAGACTAACTTTGATTATCTGGGTCTCAGTCTTCTCAGCTGTGCAATCAGGACACCTGGTCATTGTTCTCAAATGCTCTTGTCAGTTCTATATTTTTAATAAAGACCCAAGACCCCATTAAAAAATATAGCAATATTTTACAGAACACTGTACCTCTAAATGAAATTTAACCCAATTCAAAATTTTGTAATTAAGAAGAGCCCCATATTCATGTACCAGTAACCTCATGTGTGCAACTGTAGTAGACCTAACTTTTAACCGTTAGAAAGAAGTATTTCTTCAACATGTGACGTGGCCCTCATTATGTGTGAGATAAAAACTATTTAGGAATTCATGTTTTTTTCAGAGTTGAATATGATTGCAGATATTGTCATGGACCACATGAAATATTACCTGTCTGTCAGGATTAACTAAATTGCTTAACTCTGAAACAAAATTCAATTTATCGATTCATTCATTCATTTAGGTGTCTGTCCACCTATCAATCTACTCAGTCACCCAACTATCCAATTAACTATGCCTCATGTGAAATAAAAGGCATCATGTTGCATACAGTATGTGGCATTTGGAAACACATAAAGGACATTGAGATTTAGTAAGACCTACAATGCACCAGAATCTTTACTTGATAAAGAGGATATAGGAATAACGAGCAGATTATTAAAAATTAGTCACTCTGTCCCAGGAGCTTTTATAATGCTTATATTTCATCCTTTAGGCCTGAAAAGAAAAAAAAAAAACATGCTAGGTCCCAGAACATGGGACATTCAACTATGTGGTATGCTCTTCTCCCTTCCACTTCACCACAATGTTTCACAAAGAGAAATTTCAACACCACATGATACAGGCACCGACAGACAGACTTGTGATATATCCCGAAGGCTTACCATTCTAAAAGATGACAGATAAATGCATACTAGGGGAGAAGAGTCCTCAGAACAGGGTAGAAAAAGGAAAGGATTAACTTGATCCAAAAGTCATTTCAACAAGTTACAGTGATAGACGTGCAACTGGTGGTGCAATTTATTCTCTATTGTGGGGATTTAGGGATGTTGGTCTGGGCTTAACAAACTTGTTCTGTTAGGTTATGCAATGATATCTCATGGCCTCTAAGTCACTCCAAGCTTTCCTCAGAAATTGAGTTTCTCTTAGCTTATGTCCAAACCCCTTTTCTAAAATGCTGTGAAGTTACATATTTTGTAGAGAAAAAGAAAAATAAATGGGCATTTCAGAAAATGAAATTTTGACACATGCTAGCTGTGACACTAAACTTCTAGGGACCCGGCATCCTTTCTTATAAATGGAAGGTGCAGCATAGAATCGGGAACGGCAAACTAGTGTCCCACTTGTTAAATATCAACCCTTAATGCGTTTTATTGGTTATAACTGTACAAAATTCAACTCAAAGGCTCTTAGCTTTGGTTGCATCCTCTAGTTTAGCACAAGCTCCATCACCACTAGTGTCTAACATCCATTCTCTTTTCCCATTGAACCACCCATGCTGCCACGACATCCCTTCTGTTTTCCATAATATCGCATGTTATCTGGTCTCTATTACTTAACTTCATCTCTGAGCAAACCCCTGCCTGCACTCCAACCACATGGCTGCAGCTCCACTTGGCTCTTTATTGTTTCATGACTTTATCAAACATGCTTCTGTCTTGGAGTCTTTGCACAGAATTCTGATTCTGTTTCTAATCCTCTTCCTCCACATACCTGCGAGGCAGGAGAGTAAGAAGCTAGGAAAATTCCGTGGCAAGTGGAATGGGGAAACTGAGACAGATGGCCAACTCGAACTGGCCCCATCCAGCACTCTGACTCACCGGCCTCCTCCTCCTCCCTTGCAGGACCGCGCCTTTAAGCCTTCAGCCCTCAGGACAATGAGGTTCTGATCATTATCAGTTAATCTTAAGAACAAAGCCTTGGGTCTGTTGACCACGGAAACAGAGTTTTGGTCAAACTAGAGATAACATCTAGGACTCAGTTGTGTTTCACCTCCAGGCCCAGAAAAGAAGAAAAACGAGATGAAGCCACACTACAGCTGACATCAGGACCTGTGGCAATGACTAATGATCCCCTGTCTTAGCACCAACCTATGAGTAGAAACCAGGACCCTGAACGTGAAACAAGGTACAGATCATGTTCCCCCACAGCTCACTATTGGGGTAAAGGGGGAAGCGGATGACACAGTTTACGATACTTTGCATTACGGTGGCAAGCAGACAGCCACATCTTTCCGGAAGGAAAGCTGTACTACCACCTCGGGGCAAAAGGTGTGACAGGACTTTCAGGATGACACAGCTGGGGGGTTTGTATGTATCAAACCATCAGGTGGCACACCTCAAAGTTACACAATGTTCTATGTTAAATGTATCTCAAGAAAGCTGGAAAAAAATGTAAGCCTCCTCACTCCAGATCTTCCTCACTCTCCTCCTTTTTTTTTTTTTTAATTTTTCTATGAACTGTTTTATCAAAATATCTACTCCTGACATGAAATTCCTCCTAAATTTTTTACTAGTTCTTGCCTTTACTTAAATGCTAGACATTTTCTTCTTATGTTTTAAATTATGCAGTCAGCTCTGCCTAATCACAGGGATGTGTTTCATAATGGTACTCAGATCAAAAGAACTTGATTCAAGTTCTAGCTCAATGTTTTACACATTTGGTTCCATGCCAACTCTAAGCCTCGATTTTCTATCTCAGAAAACTAAAAAGCAACAATCATATACTGTCATATGGTATTTTGAGCATCAACTATACACAGACATGGTACCCTACAAAATAATTTATTTTATTAAGTGCTTGGTTATTACACATATAAAAAAGTCAACAGAGATTTATTCATGTTTTCAGAATTCTCAGTTTTTTAAAAAGCTCCTGACCTAGCTAGCCTAAGTTTATTCTATTAAGTTATTCCTATCAATCTATGAATAGATTATTACCTCAGGACCTGGAGCACTATTAGATCTCTAGAAACATAAAGCAAGGACATCAGAAATTTTCTTTCAAGTTTAAATTAAACATTTGAAACTAGTAGTATATCAAGGCAACAAAAGAAGAGGAGACAAACATTTCTGCCACAGTGATTTTACTTTAAAATGGCCTGCACTCTTGTGATTGTTTTCAGGTAAAGACAAAGTCAGGTAGAGGGCACAGCATTTGAAGAGACCACCAGGGATGCTTCCAAGTTTGGAAAGTTAATAATCAGAAGCTTAAAAATGCATCCGAACAAACTCTCACATGGCCTTCGAAACAATCGCAGACAAGGCTGGAGTTTCAAATTCACAAGACAACAGCAAGGTTTTTGTTACGACCAGCCTTCTCATTGTCTTCCTGTGGTTGCCATTGCTGTGTTAGCATTATTATTGTTGTGGTTATTGTATTTATCATTATATTAAAAATCACTGGGGAAAAAAGGTCCTGAAAGAAAGAGATGGTCTGTGAGAACTCTAAGAGCGGACAATCCTCACAAACGGATCCCCCACCTCAAGCTAGACATTTCTAGAATACTTAAATGAATTCTTTATTCAAGGGCATCTAGCTAGAAATTCTGTGAAATGTTTTTTGGGGGAGGGATCTTTAGATAAGTGTTTCTCGATAAAATCCTAACTGGAGAATATGATGCTCAATTTTGATTATGTAGAGAATCTCTTCCCCACACAGCCCTTCCAGTTAATTACTGAGGACTTGTACCATTGGGTAAGTCTTTGAAAAATCTCTATATTATTTTTACAAAGCCCCATGCATTAGAAAGTAATTCCTATATTAAATGTAGATCAGGTACCACATAAATTCATTCAACTCTTCATTTATTTTACACACATTGAGCACTCAGCTAGATGCTTGGAGTATTAAAAAAAAGAAGAGGAGGCATATACTCTGTCTTCAAGGAGCTCACAATTTACTGGGGACAAAACATGAATAAATATGTACTAGAGACAGAATGTGATTAAGAAGCTAATAAAATGGATTATTTTAGCTGAGTTAGGGTTGAAAATTTGGGTAACATGAATTGCCACCTTGAGTATAAAGATAGAACAACATGTTTTACAAGTCAGATTTAAATAAACCTATTAAAACTCAAAGATTTTCACCTCTAGTATCTTATATAATAAAATAATAATACACGCTTAGGAGAAATTTTACCAACAGAAAGAGAGAGAGAAGACCTAATAGAGTAACTATCAAAAACTGGTACCTGGGGAAAGAAACAGAGGACCTGGAAGAGGTGGAGGATCAAGATGTCTCCTGTAAGGCAAAGTGATGAGTTGAACTATTCAGGGAATTCTTACTAATTCATAGGCAGTCTTGTCTTCTTGCTTTCCCTCCTAACTTAGAAATCACAGAAACCATCACTAAGGCAAAAAGAGTGAAATGGGAAAAGAGGACATACTGAAGAAGAAAATGACAAAAATGGATGAACTTGTACATCTTTAACCCCATATGTTAAAAGTGATTTAGGGTCTAATAAATACGGCGGCATCATAAACACGTTCCCAGGAGAACAGAACGCATGCATTGCCACAAAGTCTACACTTCACCCTCGTCAATTCTCCCCCAACGCCATCAGCCCACCAACATTCCATTCATTTAACTTGGGTGTAGAAAAGCTGATAAAACCCAAAAAGAGCTTGTATGAGCTGCTCAAAATAAAAATTCAAAAAACCCCATTTTTATATATAATGTGTGTCACAGTTCTCTGTTTTATCAAAATATATGGAATGTCTACAAAGAGTTGCTACATAATAATTAATGCGAAAATAAACTATATGATGAATCTACACCCAAACTTAAATGAAAACATGGAAAGAGCAAAAGAGGAATGTGCCATGTAAGTAAGAGTGAAAGAGCATAATCTAAAACAGAACCTTACTCACAATTCC
This sequence comes from Pteronotus mesoamericanus, assembly GCF_021234165.1. Lineage (NCBI taxonomy): Eukaryota > Metazoa > Chordata > Mammalia > Chiroptera > Mormoopidae > Pteronotus > Pteronotus mesoamericanus. Next base: position 18,024,228 of record NW_026555189.1, read on the forward strand.
TTAAAATAGCTTTATAGTATAGAATAACTTAAGAGCCTGAATTCAGTAAAGTGTTGCAATGACCAAATAAAACAAAAAGGAGAGGCGCAGCTTGAACGGAACACACTAAAGAACAAATGTTTTCATTATGCAACTAATAAATTTTAAAATATGCAAACAACAGAATATAGAGTCTAAACCTAAATTACTGACACTGGAATAATCGTGAATGCAGATGAAAATAACAGTAAAACAATTAGGGATAAGTTAATAGATTTGGAAGATGTCATGATTCAACATAAGGTAATTGGAATTTCTGAAGTGAAATATCTACATACAGCGTGGAGTGTTTCTCTAATCATATAATGCAAGATGCTGAAAAGAAAGACAAATTGAATGTACAGATGAAAAGAACACAGTGTTTTTTACTTGATGATAGGCATTCTGACAGGTGTTAGGAGATGGCTCATTGTGGTTTTAATTTGCATTTCTGTCATTATTAGTGATATGGAGCATCCTTTCACATGCCTATTGGCTAATATCAAAAACTTAAAACAAAACTGCCTTATGACCCAGCAATTTCTCTTCTGGGAATATAGCCAAAGAAACCCAAAACCCTGATATGAAAGAACATATGCGCCACTGCATTCATTGCAGCATTATTTACATTCGCCAAGATTTGGAAGCAGCAGAAGTACCCATCAGGCAGCGAGAGGGTAAAAAAGCTGTGGTACATTTACACAACGGAATACTGCTTGGCTGTACAGAAGAAAATCACCCTTTGCAACAACATGGATGGACCTGGAGAACATCATGTTAAGTGAAATAAGTAAGTCAGAACAAGACAATGGAATAATTTTTTTAAATTTATTTGTTATTGAGGTAACAGTGGTTTAAAACATTATTTAAGTTTTAGGGTGTGTAGCCTTATAAATCAACACCTGTATGTACCACATCACATTCACCGCAAAAGTGAGCCCCTCCATCCCTTTCTTCCTCTTTCCACTGCCACCACCATTCCCCTCTGGTAACCACTCGCTTGTGGGCTGCCTTTGTAGGTTGTTTCTTGTTTTGTTTCGTTTGATATTCCACATACAAGTGAAATCATATGGCATTTTCTTTTCCCGTCTCCCTTATTTCACTTAGCACAATACTCTTAAGGTCCCTCCACGTCACAAATGGCAGGATTTCACTGTTTTTATGGCTTTGCACTGTCACATTGTATGTGTGTGTATACATGTCACGTCTTCTGTACCCATTCATCTGTTAATAGACACTTAGGTTGTTTCCATGTCTTGGCTATTGTAAATAATGCTACAGTAAATATAGGCCTGCGTATATTTTTTCAAATTAGTGTTTTAGTATTCTTTGGATAAATATCCAGAAATGGGATAGCTGGATTATATGGTAGTTCTACCCTTAATTTTTAGAAGAATCTCCATACTGTTTTCCATAGTGGCTGCATTAATTTACCTTCCCACCAGCAACATACCAGGGTTCCTTTTTTTCTGTATCCTCTCCAACACTTGATGTGTTTTATCTTTTTGATGATAGTCATTCTAACACGTGTGAGATGATATCTCATTGTGGTTTGGAGTTGCATTCCCTAATAGTAACGTTGAACGTATTTTCATGTGCCTGTTGGCCATATGCACATTAATAATTTTTAGTAGAGATAGTTTTAATATGATTTTATTTTTATAAAGCTAATTATATTTCCACTCTCCTATTTCTCTCCTCCATACTATATTTCTTTCTTCCTATTTTTTCCTCTTTCCTCTCTTCTTTCCACTTTAACATCTGCAGGAAAGACGTTTGGAATTATAAGCATCTGACATTTGATGGTAGGATTTGGTATCGTTTAAATTCTCTTTTTGGCAGTTTGCTTGAATTTTTCTCTTATAACTTTTTCATTTTATAAAAATAAGTAGAAATAATTTTTCCCTTAAAAGCAACATTTTCAACAACAAAAACACACGAAGCGTATATGCAAATATATTAACAGTTGTTAATTCTTGTCAGTGGGAATACAGCTGTAGTTTTTTTTTCTGTGATGTGTTTCCATTTAAATATAGAAGATTTGGCATAAAGCAATTGAAGTATTTTAAGTTTACGATGAGCTCTTTATCCAAATAAATTATTAAGAGGCTTTATATTAGGTACAGAATGATTTAAAATTACATTCTGTTTTGTGGAATTGCCTACATGGAAACGTGGGCAACCTACTTAAAGCTCTTACAAGTTCATTTTCTTAATCTACAACACAGAGGTTATCATACAGCCCTGATGCTTTTGTTACAGGGACAAATAACATAAAAATAATTAACCCAATGCCTGGCATAGAGAAAACCCACAGTAAATGACATTCCTTTCCTTTATGTTTCATGTTTCTTTTACAGTAAATTTAGGGTACCTAAATTGCATAATTATGGCTCATTTAAATATTGCATGTGCATAATTACTGTGCAGCCACTGTACAAAAAGTTACATGATATAGTTAAAATAATTCATTGAACTCAAGGCCTAGCAATAAAATTGATTACATTTCCTCCCCAAAATTCCACAATTTGCAGCCAGAAGTTATATGACTTTATTAAAGTAGAAAGCATGACACTGGGCATTTAACAAGAGGATATGCACAGCACTTTCAGGATCAAGAATTAATATCTCCTATCATACCTTCTCTCTCTGTTCCTCCAGCCCCATGACAAAGCCCTATCCATATATATCATTAGTAAACACCTGAAGGGGAAATGGAGAGACACTAACCTACAGCAGGACGTGTCAAAATAAACAAACTAAGAAATGCTTTCCTTGATAACTCATGGAACATGAGAGAAGGCTCTCTACTATAAAGCAAATAGTGAACTACCGCGGGTCCAATTTCTATGTGCACAAGCCTGTGAGATTACAAAGATATACAGAGGAAGCAAGCCCATATGGATAGGATTGCCAGACTTAGCAAACAGAGTTCGAGGTCACTCAATTAAATTTGAATTCCTGATAAACAACACATGATATTTTGTATCAGCCTGTCCCAAACATTGCATATATTTTATCGAGCTCTCCTATTCATATAGGGTATGATTAACTTCAAGGATGAGTGGAAGGAACTGGGCTGCCGGTGAAGTGAGAGGAAGGAGAGGCTGGACAGACAGGGATGCAGTGATCGAAGAGAGATATGAAGTACATCATGTTTCCAGAACCTCCATCAGTTGTGGACTTGAAACGTTGTGTAGGGCGGGGTGGACAAAGAAAATCATGGAAAGTGTTTGGAACTAGGATTTAGTCATTCCAAGGAGTTTGGGACTTCCTTGCCAAGAAATGGAATGTGGATCCCCTTTGGTGTTGAGCAGGCCAGGAATGTGGCTTGTGCCACTCTTCAGGAAATAACCAACTTTCAGCATCTCCCGCAGCTAATGGTGCGATGGCTTGCAAGGATGGAAAGGAATCTGTCAAAGCCAAAGAGAACTTGGCATTTGTTCAGCATGTATCATTTATTACTTTAACCTTATTTATTCCCAAAAGTTTTTGGATCATATACAATACTACTTTGTTTTTGTGCCCAGTGACGTTGGTGTAAAATTAAGCAAAATACCTCTCTCTTTTAATTAAAGAAATCAATAACGTGAAAGAATTGTGCAAAGCTTTTACTTCTTAGATTATAAAGTAAAAACTTTCTTTGGCTCTTTATTATAATATATGGTACCCAAGCTCAGAGTATAGAACCTTTCCACACAGACCTGGATGCAAATCCTTACCCCCTTACTAGTTGTTTGACCTTGATAAAGACTTTAAAATTCTCAAGTTTTTGTTTCTTGATGGGATAAAATTAAGCTTCACTTAAAAGGTCATTTTGAAAAATTAACGACATAAAACATGGAGAGTTGTTAGCAAGAGTATTTGGCACAGAGCAAAGAATGTTAATTATTGCTTTGGTGCTGTGGGAAAAAACTTGGTAGCAAAGGGTGAAGGGGGTCAAGGGTCAAGTGTATCGTGACAGAAGAAGGTTTGACTTTGGGTGGTAAGTATACAACGCCATACACAGATGATGTATTCCAGAAGTGTACACTTGAAGCTTATAATTTTATTAGACAATGTCACCCCAATAAATTTGATAAAATAATTTTAAAAACCTTGGATTTTGAAATCAACTCATTATCATAGTTCTTCAAGTTGACAGGTTGCTGTCAATGTATTTAAACTTTCTGAGATTCAGTCTCTCATTTCTCAAAGGCATTATTATTTCCAAATATCACTAGCTTCTTGTGAAGATTAAGCTTATTATATAGATAAAATCCTTGCTATCCTGAAATATACCTAATAGGTTCTTTATAATATTATGTAATAACTCATTTACTCACTTAACAAATATTTATTTAGTGCCTACTATCTATAAGGTAAGGTGAACAAAAACATACACACTGTTTGAACTCATATCACAATGGGATTCAGACATTCATTAGTGTAATTACTTGATTTATGTTATTTACAAACAGAGATAATTACTTTGAAAGAAAGAAGCCTAGCTTAGGATGGGAAGACCAGGCCAGACTGCTCTTAGGAGTATACATCCCTTTCTCTCTTTGAACCAGGTTTCTCATCCAGAAATCAAGTGACTGTAACATCAAAGATATTTTAAAATGTCAGTGGCAGAATTGGGAATACAGCTCAAATTTCCTGATTCCCAGCCTTCAGCTCTTTCATAATCCAGCAAGGTGGTTTCCAGGCTTCTGTTCCTATCTGTGAAATGAGGAAGGTTGGGGGGAAGAAGGTGATCTCTATAGCAACCTAGAGTCTATAAATCTTTGAACTTATCATTGTTACAGGGTGAAATTTGTAGGGAAACCCTACGAGGGGAGTTTACTTATTTTATCCCAGAGTATCTTTGGTCTCAACACATATGTCGCCATATGGGACACATTTAGAACATTCATTAGGAAAAGAATAATTAGTTTCCCGTCATAGAGGAAAGAGAATAGACCCAGAGGATAAATACTTTAAAACCGAAGTAAAAGACTTTTAAAATAAATCTGCCAAAGACAAATTGAGGGGAAATAAACTGGAGCTCATTTGAAGAAAATCAAATAAAATGAACAATTAATTCACCTGTAAAGCTGTATAGACACTTGTGTATTAGGGGAAGAGATTGCATTTAATCTCAGAAGGGTGGGGAGGGAGGCTGCAATCAGGCATATTAATGGAAGTGCCCAAGCAGGATTTCTTCTTTATTACAACAAGGAAAAGTATTGCAGATTCAAGAACTTAGACCCCTGCAAATGGTGATTCATTCTCAATTCTGATCACTTTAATTTTATCCTTAAGCACCAGATGCACATTAAGAGCTACAGGGGCCCTGAATATTTGGCTAGAGTTTTATGAGACGGCAGGATAATGAGGGAAAACTGAGGAATAGGAATGCTGAAGAAAAGGCATCGGAAGGAGAAAAGGGAGAGGCGTTGAAGTATCAGACCACTAGGAGATAGATTATCCTCCATTAATTCAGCAAGTTCCAGAAGCTCTATCTTCTCAGGAGATCCAGCTTCTGCATACTTTTCAACACTACAAAACCTCCAATACAAGCCACCTTCATCTCTGGTCTAGAAAAATGTCACAGCCTGTAGTTTATTTGCTTTCACTCCCCCTACCCAACAAAGTATATTTTCCACACAGAAACTTAAAGCAAAAATAAGTGGAGGGAAGGGGAGTCTGGATGAGAGGAGGTAAAGGGATTAGCATAAGCCATAGACTCAGACTATGGTGTGGGGATGGCCGGAGGGAAGGGAAAGCTATTGAGCAGGAGGTGGGGGGATGGGGATATCTGTAATAATGTAAACAATAAAAATAAAGTAAAAAAATTAATATCAGGTTCCCTATTTAAACCTCTTCAGTATTCCATAATACTTAGAAAAAAAAAAATCCCGTCTTTTCCATGGTATAAAACCTCCAGTAAGAGCCTGTCACTTCTCTCATCTCTCTCCTTCTCTCTCTGGTCACCCTGACCCACATTCCCTTAGCTTTCACAGGTTAAATCTGTCTGTAGTGATACCTTGGGGGTGGGGCGTGTTACATTTTCCCTTTTCCTGGAATACATCTTTGCTCAGATCTCCACCAAACATCAACTTTTAAGTCAGTCCTATCAAAATACTCAGCCTAACCTCCTCCTCTTTCTCTTCCACTCTTCCATTTTGTTTTTTTTTCCACAGCAGGTGTCACAACACGGAATTACTCTTTTATCTTTCTCTCTGCCCTGCTACAATGGAAACCCCAGGAAGGCTGAGGCTGGTCTTCCTGACTCACAGCAAAATCCCTGGTACCTAGAACACCGCAGAAGACAGCTTAGGAAATAGATATATTTGAACAATGACTAAATTATTTCCATCATCAATTTGACAAACACTTATAGAGAATTTAGTACATGCCATAGCCTATAGCAGGTCTGGGCTACACCGATATGAACAAAGAGATTTCCTCTCACAGGGCTTTTAGTCTAGTCTCACAATCTTATTATTATACCAATTTTTAAAAAGTTAAACCGTGGTGAGGACAGGAAAGAAAAGGGCAAAGAGCTAGGATGGAAAGAAATCTTCCTTGAGGAGCGGATGCTTGAGAGAAACCCACTGAATAAATGAGAATTAGTGGATAAAGTAATTAGAAGTGAGGTAGAGCACCCTGGACAGAAAAGAAAAGAAAAACCAACGGTGTGACAGAGAGCAGGGAGTGCGTGAGGACCTGCGAGGAGGCAAGAGCAGACAGAACAGAGAACCAGGAGGAAGGACATGGGGTCTGAAGAGTGGTCTAGGTAACCAAGTCAGTGCAAGAAAGGGCCCGAAGCTTAGTGGCTTATAACAACAATAGCATTTCTTTTGATGATGAATCTACTATTTGGTCAGGACTCAGAAAGGACGTCCTGTCTCGGTTCCATGTGGCTGGAGGGCAGGGAGGGGTAGGTATGCTTTGAGCCATGATCCAACAGCTGGAGGCTGGAAGCATCACACACAACATCCAACAGACTTGGCTGGCTCTCAGGTGAGAGCTGAGCTGGGGTTGTCAGCTGCAGCACATGCTTGTGGCTTCTCCACACACTGCTTAGCTACCTCCTAGCAAGATGACTGCATTTCTAAAGAGTAAGTGCTTAAGAGAACAAAGTGGAAGCGCCAGGCATTGGAATGATCCAGTATTGCTTGGATGTTACTCTATTGATTGATCAGTCAGTTACAAAGGTGGTCCAGTTTCAAAGAAAGGATGCATGCATTGCATGACTCCAATGAGAGTATAAACATCACATTATGAGAATGTCCTATGGGATGAGGCATGTTGTGACTATCATCTTTGGAAAGATATAATCCACCACAATGAAGTTGCATGCAGAGGTAGAGTTGAACTGAACTGAACATGGAAGTCAACTTTAACTTTTGTCTTTATCCGTAAAGGAATGGGGTGTCAGTCAGGTCGGTGCTTGAAATGACTATTTTGGGTGCTGGGTAAAAATAGAAAGAAGTGAGCAGTTTTGTGAGATATTTATTCAGAAGATAAAAAGAAGTTGCTTGGTGTCTGGCCTTGGTGTCAGACTGATTATGAGGACAGAGGAGAGAAAGGAATGTAAGTAAATTCCTTATCTACCTTCTCATCACAAAATCTAGGCATAATCAGCCCACATTTTATAGAAAGACCTTGAACTACTCAATCATTTTAGTGTAAAGACATTCATCCCCTCATTCATTCATCTGCCCGATCATTTATTCAACAATGTTTAAAAGAACACCAAGCACAGCAATGTATATACCAGGAACTGGAGATTATAATTTCAGGGCAAGTGACCCCAAAAAATTTACAGTCAAGTGGCTGGGGGACCTTCTCCTCTGCTTCTTGGGACATCCAGTGCAGACTCTACCAAAGCACACAAACCATGACTCCCACATATGGGAGGCGCATGTCCCAGAGACCGTGGCTAGGGAAAGTGGCGCAGGTGTGAAATGGCCTGCTAGTTCCAGGGCATAATTCAACCCGCCTCAAACACTGGGAGGAGAGCAGAGTAATGCATCAAAGTGTCTGTCTCAGGGCTCGACGCTCAGTTCTATATGATCTTTCTAATTCCCCATCAAGGCAAATGAAACAAAAGCTAGATCACCGGCAATGCTTTCCTTTCTTTAAGGAAGAGGGGCATTTGATTTGTCGACCTTCGCTCCAGGGCCAAAGCCTAACACCTGAGCTATTTCCCTACTAATGTCGCCTTTGAAGCCTCTCCACTTGCTGGGGGAAATGCTGCTCCTGAGGGCTCTGGGAAGCCTCTCATTGGGCATTCTCATCGGCGTCACTGACCATGGATGGATGGAGGTCCTGAGACTGGGAATCGTGGGCCACCATTCTCCCCCTCCTCATGGTGTCAAGGATCAGATCTGACTATCGGTAGAGTTTTTTTCCATAATGGTGGCCTGACAGGCTTGTATGGGTATATCTAAGTAAAAATGTCCATCATACTGCTGATGAACACACAGTAATAGATCAAGTAATGTGTGGTAACACAATTGATATTTGAAGTTTATCAAAATGGGTTAGAATTCTGACTGCTTTTAATATAGGGCTATTTCTGAACTTGAAATTGATGATACATAAAAATGAGGCTAGGAATTATGACAAAATTTTTGTAAGGATTAGAATTAATACAATTAAAATACTTAACACAGTGCCATTCTAGGCTAAGATTTTTTCATTGATAGTTAATATTTATATTCTTATAACAGTAACAGGAATTTCAATTACCTTGAACAGGTAAGATCGTGAATGTGTATGCATGTATAGATAGCTAAATTGATAGACACATAGAATACAGTTCAAGAAGTTAGATTAAGAGGACATGAACCAAATATAATTGAAAAATAAATTTTTAAAACAGGATATTGTCCCTTAATAGGAGGCAATATTGCAAGAAAAAATTCCCCATCCATTAGTGAAGATATAGATTACAGGACATAAACTCTGATTGTTCGTTTTTCTTGTAATTTCTCTTTGATCACTCTCTGCAGCCAAAACAAGTCTTCTCTGAGCAGTAAGAAGCCAGTTACAAGGGATAAATACCATGCTAGCTGAGTTTGTTAGGAAGTAGAGATATATAATATAGACAACTTCAACAAGGAAATGGCTAAATTCTTATCGCACAAGAAATGTTCAAATAGTTTGAATCTCTTGCATCAAAAAATATGAGTGTCTTTTAAAAAATAAAATAAGCTGTTCATTGACACCATGGTCAAAATGATAAAGCTTTTATGCCAGAATGTCTTTGCTGATACAGACAGGAAAAGGAGTTTCATGTAACTGTGGTTAAAACTGCTAGAGAGGTTTACGACTCCTTTAAACACACAGGAGAAGTTGTTATTCTACAGTTGTTTCTAGGATGACAGCTACTTAAAATAAGGTGACTCACTCTTAGAATGTACCAAGTAATTACCTGGATCTCCCTGCTATAGTGAGGTGTTAATTATACAACCTAATTAGCGACCTGTTTGAAGAAGATCTAATCATATGGGTTTTCATTTATGGGCATTTCTGTTCTCCATGGGCCCTGTGGACAGAACCTAGCAACTGTGATTATTACCATTATATTATTTTTATTGCTTTTCCCATTCAAAGGAAGACCACAGAAATCAACAGTGTAGTTCATTTGCTTTAGCAAATGGAAAATGCAAGATAATATTATTTCCTTATGAGTTAGAAACTACAGAAGAATATAACTGCAGGTTCTAAAAGTTTAGTGTGGCATCTAAATAGCAATCCCTGTTTCGCACATCTCAACTATTTCCTGGGAAAACATGTAGCATATTAAATTGATAATACAGTAAAAAGTTAAGGCAGAAAGTATAAAATTCTTTCAAACCAGATCCCTGTAAACTTTGTCTAACATCTCTACAGTTCACCTTGGAATTTGAGTGAATGGCCAACACTTTTTTTCCCGGCTTGCCCCCAGAGGAAAATACTCTAGTTTGTAGAAAAATAAGATATTGTAGACCTCTCTCACTCACTGTTTTTCCCTGAGTCAGAAACTCCAATTTTTTACTAGTCAGAATGTTTTCTAAGTGTCTCCTTTTGATGAAGTTATTAGTTTTGATATGACTTATAGTATTTCAACCAGAACTGGCTCTATCATTACCTCCTTTTCTCTAGATCAAAATATGAACTGCTGATTGCCAAAAATAATAGGGCATAAAATAGGAAGTGATGGATGATAGTTCACCATATCAGGAAGTAGAAAATCATCAAATAAATTGTAGACACAGATAGCTCTGGGGGAAATTAAGAAAGGGTTTTTACTTTTCATATATTTTTGGTTGAACATTTTACAGAACCAGGAAATAAGTTCAGGATAAAACACTTCAATGTGTAAACCTATCATAATTAATTAATTGATAAACTGATAAAAAAATTCAAAAACCTTTGTTCATAATCCAACAGCCTCTCTATAGATCTGAAAGAAGGAGAATTTAAAAAATAATCAAGTTGACAATAACCAGAGTCTTAACATTGTTCACTCCAAATGCAAAGGTTGAAAAGGGGAAATTTAGTATTCATTTGGGAAAAAATACCACAGCTAAAGAAGAAGAAGCTACCTAAAGGGAAGCAGGAAAGAAAGAAGGCAAGTGCATTTGGTTAAATTGGCTGGCATGTGGGCAACTGGAGCTAGGTGTCACTAGGGCCTTTTGAAGAATAACAAAGTAGCTCTCTCATAGTTAACAACTGGAGGGTAGAACCTTATCTTTTGGCTCTTCTTTCCATTTGGGGGGATGTTATCATAGACAGTGTTAGCTGCCTCACAGTTCTAGTTCTGAGTTGTAACATGGCAGTGGCATTTAAGAAGCCAGAAGACAGGAAGCAAGACTCGCAAGTGAGGAAAAAGCCGTCAGAGCAAAGTGAAATGGGGCCACATAGAACTTGATCTTCTGCTGGAATCAGAGATGAGGGCAACAGAGGCATCTGATGGAATTAGGATCAAGGTTGATCCACACATCTGTAGACACAACTGAGTCAGTTCAGTAACTCTTCAGTCCCTGCAGAGCATGTGAATGGGGGGAAATGTGCTCCCTCTGAACTTGACAAACAGTATAGCATATCATCATGAAGACTCAGATAGCCATATCATTCAGCCAGAATTATAAATAAAATGAAGAAAATTTAGGGATATGTTTGACATTGCCCCAAGAATCCCAGAATGCCTCACTGTCTATGAAACATATTTTTTCTCCTCAGCACTTTGTGGTGGTTGGGGGCAACGAAGGAGGACTGTAAGGGAACTGAAAATGCAAAGGAAGAACTTATATATGTAAACAGCCACTAAAAGGAGTTGACATGACATCAGATTGGAGTGATAGCATAAAATGTAAATGAAGCAACTCTCCCAAGAAGTAAGCAAAAATGTGAAAGGAATGTAAAGGAAGGAACGGGGGAGGCCAGTATCCTATACAATCCCCACTGTTCTATAGCAACTCTGGACCATGTAGCCCACATTCAAGTACAGCCACAGGAGGAAAGCAGCCTGCATCTCTTAAGACACCATTTGGAAAAGAAATACCAAGAGGAATTGTCTGAATCACACTGTACAAACAACAACAAGATTCATTTATTATCTTAAGAAACTGAGGTTTCCTCTATCTCCCCTTCCCTCTTTCTTTTGTGCATTCTTCCTATTGTTCCTTTCTATCTATTGATTACTGCTGAATAGCCTACCCTATTCTGATTAATACAGAAATAGAAAACTAATAGCTGTTCTCTACCAATCCACTAATACCTTTGTTAGCTCAATTTTCATTCTCGAACATTGTATTTGTTACAGAACACTTATTACAGTGAAGAAAATGCAATTACATATGTATATATCAGAATTTTCCACCTGATTTCTGAAGATCTATGTTAATCATGACGGTAGATAGAAATGGGTGCTCAACAACCCAATTTCAATTGTAATAAGCATGTTCAGATGATATACTTTCCCATCCCCCACATACGCTATTTAAATGAATGTCCTTACAAAGTGTTAAAATGACTGGAAAGTAATTCTGGGATATTATTTACTTCAGAATAAATGAAAATCAAAGCTAAACAGCAGGAGATAGGAGGGAAACCATCATTTCATGTCAATAAAAGATACCATGGTAGAGTTAAAAGCCATAAATCATTATGTAACAAAATATGACTCAACATAAATGAAGTAAAAGCTCTTTGAAAATGGAACGTGCCTTAAAACAACTTTGTTGGCTTTGGCCAGATCAAGTAACTCGAAATGAAGCTGTAGAAGTTTTGAGTAATTTAGTTAAAAGGGCTACAATACATGAATAAAATGTAACCAAATGTTAATGAACATGTAAGTGCATAACTAATACCAAGGACTGCTCTCTTAAAAAATGTAATTGCTATAAGCTGCATTTCAGATGCTGCATCTCATGCACTTAAGCAGTCTTTAAACATGAGAATGAACAGGGTAAGAACACTTTTTGAGGGACTTCAACTAATTGTTATTTTAGCCTTTTAAAGTTTTCCTTTTCTCAGTGGACACAGTCCAAATCCTTCCTAGGATTTTAAAGTCCCTGCAGGCAGCTTGGCCTGATGAGCATTTTTCCAACTACCTGGCCAGGGCGGAAGGCCTTCCATAAGGAAGAGCGGTGCACATTAGGCTAAACTAGAAGAGATGGGAAAAATAAGGTCGGGCTGGATGCCATTCAGAAAGAGTAGAGGGATATGGCATCATCTTAAACCACGATAAGTAAATGTGAATTTCAGGGCCATAGGAATTCAGTTTTGTGTCTGTTGCTAGCAATGTGCCTTAGCAACACCTGTCTGTTTTATAGAATTTTCTCATTGAACCCCTTCTCCTTAGGAAAGTCAGTCCATAACCATCTGTACTCAAACAGGAAATGAACTTCAGAAATTGTCCTCGAACACAGCGAGGGAGCAAAGTGAAGCAGAGCCTGGCCAGCCAACTGTCTTCAGGAGGCTTGAGACAGATAGGTGGCCCCCAGAAGAAACACAAACAAGCAGCTAATTTGTTTGTGAGGCCAAGATTGTGATCAGCCTCCCAGTGAGGAAATAGGAGTGCTGAGATCTCTCTTATCCCAGCTTCAGTAGTGTTGGGGGATTGAGCTACATGGGACAAAGAGAGGAAAAGAACAGGGGTCGGAGCCCCTGAGATAAGAGGAGTAGCACAAAATGCAATCAGGGTCACTGCCATATGTATCTAAATTAGACATGGCGCTACTGTGAATACTAACTTTGGTAGTTCATTGGCCTTGTTCTCCATGAGCTCTCCAAGGGAAAGGATAGAGAGAGAGATTGGGAATGAGAATATGATGACACCAAGATGAATTCCCTTCATTTAATGGTTAGTTTTTTCCTCTTTCATTAAGCTTTAAGACACACATCTCTTAGCTGAATACGCAACAGAAAGACAAATATATGCTGGTTTATTCACTGTCTGCAAAAATAATCATAACCTACTGGAATTTTTTAAAGCAATGACTGCATGCAGTAATTAAAACAGGCATAGAATTGTCCCAAATAAGATGCTTGTCTATCTCTAATTGTTAGTAAATGCTAAAAGCATATTGTTGACAGACTAGAGAATTTTCTAAGTGCCAAGCATGATGGAAATGTGTATAAACTAAACAAACAAGATCTTTATGGATTTTCAAGGCTATGAAATGGCAGGTATTTAACAAACAATAATCACCATTTTAACAATAAGTTTGGTTCAGTTTGAATCTTATTAGTTGGCTAAAATTATTTGTTCATGGTGCTTGGTGCTGGACCGATAGAAACAGAAATGAGTATGGCGTAGTATGGCGTATTTGCATCCAGAGGAGACTTGATGCAAAGTAGTGAACTTCGCACACTGTGTAAACTCTGTGAGGGTAGGGATCTATGTGCATCAAAGTTATGTAAGTAGAGAAATGGTTCAGGAGAGCAAAATTTTGCTGTCTTTGATTACGAGGACAGTTTCAAAGAAGGGGGAACATATAAGAGCAGTTTTTAAGACAACAAAAGAAGTTTCCAGGCTAGACAAAGATAGGGCAGACTGAGGGGCTGGGGATATCAAGGCATCTGTGGATACCCAGAAAATGTAATTTTCATCGTAATTCTCATCACTTCTGCCACTAATCCAAGTCATTGTAACTGATACTTTACTAACCTCATGTCCCAATTTTTTAGTTTATTTAAATAAATGTTAGTTCCCCTTGAGAATATCCTTGTATTAACTCCTGAAGCTTTTTGAATGTGTTTGTAAAGCAACACAGTGGTAGTATTATTTTCTAGCTTCCACGGGCTAAAATAAGTCTTCTCAAATCTCTTACGAGTGTATTTCCTTTTTCATATTTAATCATTATTTTTACCCTCTAGTACACTAGGGATCTATTTGTGTAATGTGCCCCATTTTCTCAATGAGAGGAACAGGTCATTAAAATCAAGGCATGTCTCAGATGTCTTTGTACCCAATGCATGTTATAGGGACTATCTCACTTAGGCACACAAAACAACCAAGCAAACAAACGAAAAAAAACCCTAACTTTAGAATTGAGATACTTCTTAAGAGGACTTCTATATTAATCAGAGTCTTTTGGGAGTGAGGGTCAGAAACCAAGCCCATATAGCTCACATAAACATGAATTGATTGACTCATGAAACTTCCAAGTCAGACAAAGCTGGCTTAGGTATGGCTGGAGCCAGAGGTGCTGGCAGTTTTAATAAGATCTCCACAGTTTTCTCCACTTGTCCTCTTTGCTTCCCCCTCTCTGTTGGCTTCTCTCTGGAGAGAGACGTTCTCCTGGAAGCAGGGATGGTGGCTGCTGACAACTCCAAGTCAAGTATCTTCACATCTTTCAACTCAGCATAGAACTTATGTCTATCAAATATCGAGCGGTCTCTCATCCATGCTTCTTTGGTCACATGTCCTATTTGTACCAGTTGCTGAGCTAGGAAGATGAGCTAGTCAGTTGGGCAGGGGTGAGGCAGAACACTGAACCAATAACTTCACCAGCAGGACCACATAGCTGCAGAAGGACCGATTCTCCAAAGAAGAGACACTGATAGACAGATCACATGTGTCCATCTCTGCCAACTCACCTTGTTTTCTGATACGTGAACATCTGGTAAGTAAATGCCCAAGTCTTTGTTTTAAAACATTCAAGGTCCAAGAAGACATTGTATGGAGAATGTACCTAGATATCTTGCTGTGGTTGTCGTTACTTGACTAATTCTTCTCTCTGGGACATTTTCCTGGGGCACTTGTTAGCAGCTTAACAAAACTGAATGTTTTAAGACTAGTTCACTTCATCTCCTTCAGTTTTAAAATGAAATGAAGCCACAGCTTTTTTCAACCATCACTTTTCACACCTTAAGTCCTTAACCCTACCAGCTGATAATTAATTTCACAGCTACAGCACAGCTATATCTGCTTCCGATGAAAGAATCTGAATATGTCTAACATGAAGCTGACAGGGGGCAAGGCAATAGTAATCATTATTTCACAGGTGTTTGTATTTTTCTACTTTCTTGAGCCTTGTGAATGTATTTACATGACAATTTGAAAATTATGTTTGTGCTGCAATGGCTCTTAGACTGTGAAATACAGGAGGGGCCTGGGGACTTGCGGAGCTGGTAATGGGAAGGCCGACGGAGCTGACACTCTGACACGGGTTCCTTCTCAGGAGAGACAAACAGTGCAGAGGAATTGAAAGGAAGCTGTCACTAGGAGCCGGGGTGGCAGGGGGGCGGGGGGGAAGGAAACCTGCAGAGTACACAAAAAGAAACTGAAAAAATAAAGGAGTTAATTAACAAAAAGGCGACATCCAAACCCTTGCAAACACAAATGGGCAGAACTACATCAAGGAGTGGGAAGATTAAATAAGCAGGAAAACTTGGAGATCACATTCTAATATTGCCAACTGTAAGACAATCTTAGCAGCAATGAGAATGGTCAAGGAAAAAAATCATTAGCCAACGTTAGGCTCCACACCCATGGCTGTAAATATGTGTTGGTTATGACAAACTTTTCTTCAATGTTTCAGTAAAACCCAAGCTTCTCCAGGTCTTGTCTCTTGTATTAGAATTGTGCCTAGCATAAGCCTTAAAAAAAATAGAGATATTAGAGACTTTGAGCCCCCTGGGTCTTAGCCTACTCCTATTTTGCTGAAGTTTCTCTTCTGTGTGACATCATTTGTTGAGCAACATCTTAGTGTGGTGCTCGACAGGCGTCTTCTCATGACGTCCTCAGGATACACAGGGAAGGTTGACACGCTTGTCTCCCTCCTCAGGAGAGAACCAGTGGCTCCTGGAGGTTGATCAGCATGTACTGTGCCCTGCGGGTTGCACGTAAAGGGAAAGAGACAAAAGAGAAGGGAAGTTTCCTTTTATTCTGATGACTAAAAATGTCCAATCAGTGATGCCTTGCTTTGGGAGGTAATAAAACTTCCCTCACTAAAGATGTGTTGGATCACAAAGCCATGTCAGTGATACTTCTGAGGAAATTCCCGAGTTTGTCAGGCTATTGCAATAGCTGATCTCTGAGGCTCTATCAATGGAAAGGTTTTCGATTCCAAAATTATACCCAGTACTTAATTCCTAAACTTTTACTTTCCATTTGTAAGATGGGCTAATACTTAATTTAACACACACACACACACACATACACATGCACACTTGTTTCTTCTAACTTTCCCTTGAAATCAAGGAGCGGTTTGACTCAACAACTCAAAAACTAACAATGTCTCTCCTTCTAGGCAGAGGTTCAGCAGAGCAGAATCATTGAAAGTATTAATAATTATATGAAACTGTGAACATATTTCAAGAATGTTGGCATTTGATTTACCTCTCCAATGTTTGCAACCTTTAGTAAATGCCTTTCTTTTGGTCTTTGCTGTAATTGTCCTGATCAACTGCTCTACTGTGTGGCAGGCACATTTTTGAGTGCATTTTCTATATTAATTAGTTATACTTCACAACCCTATAATGTCAACCCCATTATTATCTGCAATTTACATGAGAAAACAGAGGTGTGCAGTTTTTTAATATCTTTCCCCAGCTATATAGCTGGTAATCAGTGAGGCTGGTTTCTACAAATGAAGATTCCATATTTGTAACCTCTACACCTATTTCCAGATGTAGAGGTTACAAATATGGAATCTTCATTTATACAAACCAGCCTCACTGATTACCAGCTTATATAGCTGCTATGTAGCAGGTGTCAGAATCACCCAGTGGGCTGTTTTAAACCATGGAGAGCAGAGTCTCTGATTCAATAGGTCCAGGAGGTGGGGGGAAGTCAGGAATTTGCTTTTCTAACAAGTCCCAGGTGCTATCGCTGCCCCTGGTCCAGGGATCACACTTGCAGATCCACTGTGCTATTGCATATGCCTCCTTTACTTAGTTTCTCCCGTACTCCCTTGAATGGTAAGAGAGAGGCACTGGTTAGAGAAGAGGCTGAAACTAGAGATAAGGAGATCTGTGACCACAGGGAAGGTGGCGACATACTGTGCACTGCTCTCCTGTAGCACCGCATGCAGAGAAATGCGATGGACAGGCTGGGCGATCCTCCGGAATCTCGTATCGCAAGATGGGACTGGAGTGAGACCATAACCTAGCGCTGTGCATAAGGAGTAGTTTCTACAAAAGCATTTTCATTGAAAAGAAGCTGAGTCCATAGAGGGAGCAAAGAGTCTAAAGGAAGAAATTCAGGTTTTAGGGCAAGAGCTACAGTTTAAAATATGTGATAAATCCACATGTTCACAAATATGTCCACTCAAAGCCTAATAGAAACAGTGGAAGTGATGCAAAGGGGAGAGGTAATTGACCGCCAGCGTTATAATGTGTGGGTGTGATTCTTGATCCCTAGAAAGGTCTGTGAGCTGGGCTCATCTTCCGTGTCAACGTACTTAATGTAAGGTCCCAATACATGAGTCAGCGTACTGGAGGGGGAAACACCAGAAAAAAATCTATCGGAAAGTTATTTTTAATACAACTCAACCTGGAAATAGTTAAAAGTAATAAATTTCAAACCTGGCTACTGAAATTGATCACATGTAAGACACAGGTACACTGCTTTCCCTCATCCCTACATTTGCACTGCTGAGCATATCCGTTCCCACCTCTCCTAGATCACGTCACTCTTACATGGCCAGCTTGTCAAGGCACGGCAGGATCAGAGTGACGGCTGGCACAGACGCACATACGGAGTCATGTGGATTAGGGATATCTTCTTTCCAAAGAACCATACATTTGACAAAATTTAAACAGATCACTGCTTCATGAAAAGAATTAGAAGCAAGTTAGTAAAAATAAAGTGAACCAAACTATTTTCTTAAGTCCCATTATAGATGGCAGTTAAATAGGATATTCCTAAAATACATAATTAACTGAAAATTGATTTGACTCAAGTGTAAAGGATTTAAGACGGAGACAAATTTTGACTGGCTTTATCGCATAGTATATTATAATAATGAAAAAGGCACCAAACAAATATTCATTAATGGTTATACCCTCCCATGTGCTAGGGTTTTCAAGGCACCTTTTGCTTCATTTTTATGACAGCCTTTCGATGATGGTGGTGTTGTTGTTGTTGTCGTTGTTGTTGTTGTTGTTGATGTTGTTATTGAGGGCACTGAAGTTTAAGAATACCAATGGCAGAGAAGTCAAATCCAAGGTCAAAAATTCAAAACAAAGGTCCAAATTCAAAGGATTTGATCTTCACTATTTGTCTGCCTAACTTTTAAGATGTCTTCTAGATTTGGAGGTAAAAAGTCTATAAATATCTGGAAACTTCTTGGTAAAGAACTGTCATTCTGTCTACAATATCAATTATAATCATCTTTCTTCAGAACACCACATATTTGTTAGTGATTCATTGAAGCTGAACAAATGTAATAATCTATATATGGCCTAGCCTCTTCTCTCCCCATCTATCATGTGTGTGTATATATGCACACATACACACACATATAAGTGTATGTATGTAAATGTATATATGAAAGACATCAGAGGTCAACTCTACATGCAATTGATTGAATATGTGGTATATTTGTTAATGTAATAATAGAAAGATCTAAATAAAATGAAGTGTTTCCTAACAGCAAAGATTATATTTGCAAAGAAAGCTTGGAATTTTCTTTTTTAAAGATTTTTTTTAAATGATAAAGTTATTTACTGAGGTTGTTTTTACTGAGCATCTACTCTATTCCTAACATTGATATAAGTCACAAACAAAAAAAAATTCAAAGACCATTCTTTTTAGTGGGGGAGAAAACAATCACAAATTATAGGGAGAAAAATCATGTAATAAATATAGTCAGAGGATGCTTACAAGTAGAGAAGTGTCCCCTAAACCAGAGGATGACCAGGGAAGCGTCTCAGAGGATATGATACTCCCATAAGATTTTGCAGGAAAGGAGGAGTTAGACCAAGAAGGTAAGGAAGGAAAAAAATCGCTTCAGATAGAGGGGAAAGCGTTCAAACATTGAGCATGATAGAATTTGGCTGATTTTCATGTTTTGCAAGAAGCTGTGGACCATGGAACATTAGCTGCTTCCACATGAATTTATAATCCACAGTCAAGTTACTGTAGGTAAAGTTGACTGTCTTTTAAGTTAACTAAGCTTTCAATGAAAATGAATTTGATACCTTTCATGTGCAAATGCAAAGCAAATATGCTCTTGAGATATAGTATCCAATATTTCCAAGTCTTATGTGGTCATGGCAATTTTTTTTCTTCTTGAGCAGCCCCTCCATTGAGTGACTACAGAGGCCACCAACGGGAGAGCCTGCACACATCCCTGCAATGTGCATTGTCCCCTGAAACCAAGTTGTTTTGAGGTCCCAGAAGTCCTGGGCTGGGAGTCAGAATGCCCGGGTGTTAGTCTGCCAGTAAACAGCTAATACCAAATGTGACTTTTTAGACTTCCTTTCTCTGAGATCTCTCTCATCATTAAAAATCGGGCCATTTCTAAGGTCTTTTCTAAATGAGTGCCACACAAGGAAAGCCTCCACTTCACCACCCAGTCACTTCTAGGCATTTGGCCATCTTCCAGGTCAGAAAGTCCTCCTTACCTCAAAGTCGACAATGTTTACATCAGTAACAAATTTGCTGTTATATTTAAGGTATACTTTTAAATAGGCCTTTTTGAAGGGTATCACTCTGATTTATCACTTTTTCACACATTAACCAATTTTAAATAAAATGTGTAACAAATTTGGGCGGTTTTTGGCTTTGAAGTCAAACTATGAAGCCAGGTACAATATTACTATCTGCTGTTCTCAAGTATAATTTTAAATGAGATGTCATGTTGAAGTACTGTTATGCCTCTGAGAAGAGGAGCCAATTTTAATCATGCCATAGAATAAGAAGTCATTCACGGAGAGAAGAATGCAGTCTTAGTCCAATACTTTAGACACTTTTTATTTCTGATGCATTCCTTGCAGAACACACAGGGGAAATAATCGAGCTCCTGCATCCCTTGCATGCCTATCTATAAATCATCATAATTAATATGACTAACAGAATACACAATTTCAAACCAAACAAGAATGGTGATTGAGTGGCCAGTGTACCTTTTCATTTAAAGCAAGGTTTTCCAGCTTAGTACTACTGACGTCTTAAACCAGATAATGCTTTTTTTAAAAAATTATTTTAGAGCGAGGATTGGGAGACTATATTTGCCTCTCCCACTTGCCAGTAACACATCCCCAGTTGTAAGAACCAAAAAGGTCTCCAGGCATTAAACAATGACCCCAAGGGAACAAATTTGCCCCAGGCAAGAACCAATGATTCAAAATATACTCATTATATCTAGATTATATAATCTCTCCCTCTCCCCTCCCTCAAGTTTGGTAAACTTCCATGGTGTTTTAAGACAGATTCTTGTAAATATTTTTCCTATGTTTTATTAAAGCCTTCCATCTGAGCACACATTTCCAGAATACAATCATGAAACGTGCATGATTGAGAGGAAAGAGTTTATTAATTACCTCTTTCTCCTCAAACACACTGAGTGAAGAAGTTAACAGAATGTTTCTTTCTTTTTCCAGGTTTCCTTCCAACCCCAGATGGCTGACTTTCAGTGATGAGGGATTCACCACCTGATGAGGAGACTTTGTACAGTGTTTGAAAGCTCTAGGCATCAGAGCTCTCTCCCATGTTGGGTTGAAGCGCGTCCACACATTACTTTAAATTAGGACCTCTGAAGAGAGGCCATAAGCTCCTACTTCCACATTTTAAATATGTTCTCCCTGTGTTCTCTTCCCCACTGTGCCTGTCACAATAGTCTAAACCTTTACTAAGAAACAAACAGAACAAAACAAAAACATGCCCCTTGATTAGGCCAATGCTTTCTAAACAGTTCCATTGACTATATTCTTTCAACCTCCCAATTTATTGTCCACCCACATGTCCAATTCATCTTTTTTAATGATATCATTTTCACCCCCTGCTAAAAACTTCATAAAGCTCTTTCTCATTATTCAGAGAGAAGCTCACACTCTCAATCAGAATAATCATTGATCTGAGACAGATTTGTATGAGTCCAGTGGGGTCCCAGTGAACTGTTTTTCAACTGGCCCATTATATAAAGCCAGTTCCCTTTCTTCTCATTGCCCTCTTGCTTAACACCTGTACCCTTCTCTCTGTCTTTGTCATTCTGAGCTTGAGCATTCTACAATGACACTCCTATTCGGATGCTCATCTATTATAAAATGGCACTAACTAGAAATCTAAACCCATCTACTTCATAAATGTCCTCTATACTATGGGCTATAACATCTATTCTGATTTCTCATTTTTCTCCAGGGTCCACATAAACATGATGCCTTCATTTTGCTCATGTGCAATTCTTGTCTCTCACATTTTCTCTTCCTTCCCCTCCTCCTTTCTTTCCCCTGCACAGAACCAGTTACAGAATGATTGCAGAATCCCCGCTGCCTGATTTGAAATCGCCATTTCATTCAAATGCCTGGACATGGTGGAAGTCACAGAGAGGAACTGCATTTGCTTTTCTTGGAGACCAGAAGTGGAAAATTATCACTGGAAAACAGTTGTTATTTTTAAGGACCTTTCAAGAAAGTGTTACAATGAATTTTAGCTGTTCACTCAGGTGTACAAACTTATATAGCTGTTGCTTTATCAACATAAACATATGTTGGGAAATGGGTTGTTTTGTTTATTTATATGCACATTTATTTGTTTGGGGGCTTTGGAAAAATGACATTATACTGTTCAACTATTGACTTGCCACATGACCTTGTGTAAGTGGAGTTTAAATTCTTCATTTGTTTGGAGTGAAAAACATGATGGTAAGATTACTGAAACCACATTAAGCTGGGCAGCTCTACTGCTTATTGATCTAACAAAGTAATTGTTTAGCAAGCAGTAGAGACCTTCTACCCATCTTCCCTCATCTTCCTTGGTTTATTCAAGCATCTGTCCCTTACCTATATGGCTTAGGGTCATGACCCAGTCTCAGCTCAGCAGTTAACAGTGACTATTAAAATAATGACAGTGCTCTGGTTCTCTCTGTGGATCCTTTAATGGTCATGTGACCCTGTAAGCATCTGTCGAAGGACTTCCGGATAAGATTGAGATACTCCTGACATAAAATCCTAGAAAAAAGAATCGTCCCTTTTGCCCCAGAATATCTCATATCTAGATTGGAAACTTGGATCATCTTTGGCTTTCTTGGGAGAGTGAGGGGAAGTGGCATAAGAAATTCATACATGTTGATGGTAGAAAAGAGCAAAGGAATAAAGTTGACACAGCTGATTTGCTGAATCAACCTCATGAAACCTGTCTCTGGCTGTTGCTGCCAACTCTCCTAACTGCCCTTCCCCACTGTATCCACTCTCCTTTCTTCCTTTTAGTAATAACATTTACTTCGGTTTTATCAGGCCAACCACTTTCACAGATAGGATTGACCTTGAGAATGAATCCTGGAAAACAATATGAGCAGACCAGACTTGTGTCCAACTCTCAAACTATCTCTTTAAAAGGAAATCCCTTGTTTGGTTCTTCTTCCTGTTCCCCTGACCAATCAGCTAGAACATATATGTGGGCCCAATGAGCCATAAATATTACATAGGATGCTGCAGTAGTGAGACGGAAAGAGTTTTTGGTGGGAGGACTCTATAGAGCAAAGCCACACACCTGCTCTGATTGGTCTACCTACATATGGTCCATCTATGTCTTGCAAGATTGATCGCTGACCTTGTTTAACCATTGTATTTTGGGGTCTCATTTTTATAACAGCTTAACTTATACCCAACTAATATACCATGTTTCGATAAGACTCTTTCCTTTGTGAGGTAATATATTCTTTTTCTTTAAGTCAATTTGCATAGTGAACTTCTGTTTCTAGCTGACAAAGTCTTTTTAATTGGTACAACCAAAGTTCCCATCTGTGGCCTGTCTGTGAACAAATGCAAACTACAGCCTTTACAAGACAACTATTGAAAATTAATGTCTAGAGGGCATTTCAAGGTGGGTTTAATCCAAATATGCTCAGGAATTGAAATTTTTTTTTTTAAATGCATTGAGTTCACATTTTGAGATTTTTCTAACTGCTTGTACGCCTTCATGAATAATGGAAATAAGAGTGAGTGTAAATGTAGTAGAAAATCTAAAAAGAATTTAGAAAAACTTGAACAGCTCTTCAAAGGGGTAAGTACTGTGGGAAAGTCATTATGATTCAGAATTCAAGATCCAGGGAGATTATAGGAGTCCTTTGAATCACTGTTGAGACAGCCCAATGAGACACATGAAATAACGAAATTAAACTGTCAGATAAGGGCTAAATGGCTCTTTCAAGTGATGGAGGTGACTAGCTATGTGCTGTGACTTGGTCGGATGGGGAGACAATCTCAGCGACTCCATTTCGTCACCTGAAAAGTAAGATGGCCCCTGATAACGCGCTCTGGCTGGGACCATCCAGGGCGGCCTGGCCCACTCTGGGCTGCCCCTTCGGCAAACTGAACAGCTTCAGGGCTGGCTGCTCTGCAGCGCAGGCAGCTTGCTGTTTGTGAGAAGAGAGTCCTTGGAAATGGTCAGTCTGTCCAAGAGGCCTATAGTGAGACAGTTGACAGACGTATCACACCCATACAGGGACACAAACAATGAACTATATTTAGAATATAAATATCATCATGTGCTGGTACAGTTAATTATCACTATAGATTTTTTTGTATGGAAGGAAGGAAGGAAGAAAGGAAGGAAGGAAAGAAGGAAGGAAGGAAGGATCCTAATTAATGGCTGAACCAATGTGGAGAAACTGTGAGAAACAGAAAAAATTATGTTGTAGTAAGAAAACACCCACTACTCCCCTACTCAACACAACATAAATCTGGTCTAAATGTCCAGAGTCTAATTTGCTTAATTTGATGAGTCATAAAATTCCAGAAAGGGGAAAATTTCAGCTGGTTTGTGTTGTTAGTTTTCTACATTGTTTACCTAAATCTTTTGGGAAATAGTGCATAAAGCATTCTAAATTGGAAATATGAATAAAACTATGCATTATCATATATCAACTTGTTTGAGATTTTGAATATTAAAAATGGTAAACATCAGAGTGCTGAACATGTTCCAGAAACATATCTAAGTTTTTCAATGTATTATCTAATGTGATAAGCCCTACTGTTATTATCGTTATTTAGCACATGATTTCTAAACAGTTTGAGGAGGCTGCCCTGGCATAAATAATGATCTAGAAGTCAAACCCTGATGAACTATCTTCAAAGCATTAACTCTTAACTTGAACCTAGCAGGTAATGCAATGTTATGCACTCATTAATAAATATCAGCAATAAACTAATTGAGATAACATTACTAAATGAGCATTTACTCATGCTAACTAAAGAGAAAGAAAAATACGTCACTTGGTGATTAATAGCTTCATAATAAAAGTTTATAGATTAAAGTGGAAAAACCCTCCAAAATGACAACAGTGTGCTAAAATATCATGACTTTTTCTTTCTATTTACAGCTCTAATTTCATATAACATTCATATACTAATTTTGATATTCTAAAAAATATATAAACTTCAAAAATTATAAATTATTGGCCAGTAAGAATTATAAGTCATCTCATGGAAGAAAACTTACTGTAGTAGAAAAGAGATAATGCCAAAATTAAGACAAAATGAAAATAAAATAAAACATCATTATTTTGTTTTGCTCTTGTAAAGAACCTCTGAGAATCAATCAGTGTTCAGACCTTTGAATCTATAGAAATGGTGGTCGGAAATGAAAGAAGGAGCAGAGTCGACAGGAACTGCAGGGTCATCAGTGAGGTCGTCCCAATTCTCCCTCCCCAAATGACCTAAATATTAACACAAAAATGGAACCACCTTACAAGACTCATAGATCTGAAAAGACAGTGAGAAAGCAGGAGCAAAGAGATTCCAGGTAAGCGGAGGGAAACACAAGGAGGAATGAAGAAAGTAAGTTACAAACATGTTAGTAAATGTAAGCAAACATAAAACAGTAATAACAATCTGGAAACAGCTGACTAATCAAAGAGGAAGAAGAAGAAATTAAAACAATAATCGTGGAAACGATGTTAAAGTTTTCCACCCCTGTGTTGTTAGCCGGGGAAACGTTCATTCCCCATTTCTGGCACGTTCAGCTGAGGGTTCATGCCACACCCTGTGCCTTTGTTATACTATCCCCTCAGGCTAGTGATCTTTCCTCCCTTCCAATCTCCCATAATTAATAACTCAAGGATTTATTGAGATGACATATCCTTCCAAATTGCCCAAAAGGCTCTCTTTCTCACTTTCAATCTCCTATGCATTAAACTTAGTTTTAATACAGATTGGTCTTAAATTGTTTGCAGGGACTATTTTGGATTCATGTTGGTATGTCTCAAAATGCTTAGTATCTCTCATGGGAGTGAATACACCAAGGTACAAATGGTTGGATGTGCATCTACAAGTAAATCCTTGGTCCAGATGTATTTCAATAGCAGAAGCATGTATCACAGATGCCTACTAGGGATTATACTCTTACCTCATCAGGTAAATTCATGCAAGTAAAGATTCCACGTTTAAATGTGTGCTTAAATCTTTTATAAACCTATGTACTGCACAAAAAATAAAAAGTAGCCATCAATAATGTTACACTGAAACAGGTTTTTATATATGGGTTCTAAGAGCAAAGAGATTTTATGGCTTCCAAAATGCAAACCAGGAAGTATATAGAAAAGATCAAACTTGCATCCTCACTAAACTTTCTGAAATCCAAAACAATAAATTTTATTTTTGGATTCATTTTCACATGAGTGCATAGGCTAGCTTTTATTTAATTCAATGTCCTTGTTTATTCCCAATGGAAATGTAGAAAATGTCCATTTTTGTCAGTGTAATGTCTTAGCCTTTTAACTTTTGAATAGAGGCTAAAGAGAATAAACACTAAAACCTCAAAACCATAATAAATAGTTCTAACTACAAGTCAAATGAAATTATTCTACATATTGAATCCCATCTAATGAGGTCATATGGAATAATATACCTGGTTCTTTCAGTCTAATCCTTAAAAAAAATTGTTAATTAGAAAAATACAATAAAAATTAACCAAAGTGAAAGAATGATTTAAGGATCTCCTGCAGGCTTCATTCAAGAACGATTTTCTGAAAAGTCCTGAAATCTTTGGAATAGGGAATAACAAAAGAAGGAAGCCTACCAAAGGTAAAAATTATTATGTAGGTATTTGGCAAAAGTGAAGATGAATAACCACTACCAAGTCAGTGGAATATAATGCACCTAAGGCTTAAAAAGGACAGGTCATGAAATAATTTTTTTTTTAATTTCATTGGAAGTACTTCCTGCATCTGCCACATTTAAAATTCTGTCACCAGCATGTTCAGAAGATTCAAATACTAATTAGGTTATTACTTAGCTCAAAAATATATGAGCCCATGTATATATAACATAGTATACTCAGCACTGCAAGATAATGATTCAAGATAATTCTCTTAGGAACAGTTCCCTTTTAAATTAAACCTCCAAATACTTACAATAAGTATTTCATTTGTAAATTGCTACTTCTAAGACATGCCCTATTAAAATAAGTCTTGAACCTCTTCCAAATTGCTCAGCCTATGCTGAGACATCAGGAAAACCTAATCTGTTGAGTCATAGAGGGGTTTTTAATTAATCAGTGTTGAAGATAAAGCAGTATTTTATTCTTAATTTTACTCCCATTTTCTGACTGTCATATATGCCTATAATATTGAAGATTGCCTGAGGAGCAGGGAAATAACTGCTATCAAATATCTCCCTGATCAACATTACCAAATTTACAAAACAACATACATAATAAAAATACATTAACAATGATGTAATTATCTTGTAATGGTAATTATTATCACCATTATTATGGTGAAATCAGATTATTACTTACTGAATTCTAATTATTTCTATCATCTTATTATACTTTGTACAAATTCCTTTTTAATTCTTTTGGCATGAATTTTGTGATGCCTTATTCGTGGGTAAAAAATGAAAAAATTATTTCTAGTAAGACAATTTTTGAAATTTCTTCATTCAACACACATAATGACAACTAAGATTACTGGTCAATGTGTGGGCTCCAAAGGCATGAATTTGAAATGTCTCCAAGGATTGAAAAACTAAAACAATTTCCCTAATAATTGGATATTAATAGATCTTCCTCTAAACCAAAATATCACAATAATCTCGATATATGCTTATAACATATAAACCATGAAATGCTTAAAGGAAACATATATAGTTTGACATTTTCAGAGTGAAATGGTTACATGTTGATCTAATGGTTCAGAAATGCTAGGTTTTGCAAATTAATTTTCATTTTCAAATTTCAGATATTAGTTCCTCCCCAGAGCTGCTCATGATGTTGCCCATGACATTGGTAACTGGGTAACAGCTAAATCCTCACTATGGCATTAGCTCTTTCTAGAAATTTCCTAGGAACAACAGTGCTCAAGTCAAATCTTAAGCCCAACTTTCCTGTTTCTTTAAGAATGAATCTACACAATGCTAACAAGAGCAAAATAATCATAGTCACTACAACTATCATTCATTGCCCATTAATGATATGTCCAATAATGTCATAAACTCTACACAAATATTTTTCAATTGAATTAGTTTTTCTTCTTTCCATTACTTTTTCTTTCTTCCTTTTCCCCTTTCTTCCTTCATTCAATAGCCATAGATCTAAGACTAAGAATATAGTAACAAGCAAGAATCACTGCTCTCATGAAACTTACATTCCTTTGTGAAGAGTAGGAGAGGGAGGGCAGAAGAAAAGAGAGAAATCAATAAACACACCAATAAAGTAATACATAAATCAATACATAAATTTAATTAGTGTATAATGGCTATTTAGTCAACACAACTTGGAAATTAACTAGCAAGCACCTATTCGCAAAGGTATGTATGAAGATGGGTGGTTCTTTAGATAGGACTGCCAACAAAGGTGTTTCCAAAGACATCTTATTTGAGGTGCATCATATATCTGGCAAAGGATCAAGCTATCTAAAGAAAGAAATATCCAGGAAGAAAAATCAGCAAATGAGAACCTTTGAGATGAGAATAAACCTGACTTGTTAAGGGGAAAGCAACCCAGTGGGGCAAGATCAATGTGTTGGGAGTAATAGGAGCCATACTGTATAGAATTCTGAAGACCCTAGGTCAGAGTTAACATTTTACTGCCAAATGGCCAAATATATCTAGAGTCTTTTAAATCAAAGGAACTAAGGTTATGTTTGCATTAACTTTAATATTTATTGTAATAATATTCCTAATAATCTCTTAAAATGTAGGCATAAATATTGTATCATTTAGTCTTCAAAACAGGCCTGGGAATAATCTCTAATCTGTACATGGAGTTTGAAAGACTAGCCTAAGATTAAGAAACTGCTGAAATTTAACCTAGGACAAAAACCTAGATTTTTGGACTGCTTACATTCTTTTCACTACACAAAGCTGATCTTTTATTTTGCATTTCAGATAAAAATTTTTTAAAAAATGAAAATATGTGTTTGGAATTGATTTAAGCTCAGAGGACTGAAAAATAACATTTTTTCAGTTTTACAAATATGGATATGCTTATAACATTGATTCAAAACCAGATGATCAATGTCTTGAAAACTTTTACCTCCAGACTGCACATCCAATACAAATTATGGACACAAGTTATTACTGGAATAAAATACTGTACATCTTTCTCTTTTTTTGTGCACATTTTGTAATTCAGAAAAGATGCCAGATTGCTTGGAACTTTGAGTACTGATGTTTTAATGAGTACATAGACTGTTTTCTCTAGTGGAGCATATCCCATTATATTTAGCATTCCGTCATTTTCTAAAGGGACAGTCTGCAGCTTCTAAATGATCCCACTTTCCTTTGCTGTCTATTCCCCCACCCTCATTTGCAGATGCCAGTTTGATGACTTGTTTGTTTTCTAAGAAGCACTGACGATTTCACTGGAATACATATTCATGGAAGAGAAGTGAAGGGTTGACCTTATTTAATAGCTCCCCTGGCTTTTCTCAGATCTCCCTAGCTCTTCCTTTATATATATCTTTATTCCTTGGGTTTTAAAAGTTCAAATTCCTTAGGACTCAGCCTTCACCTCTTTTTGTTTCATTTATTTATTTAATCAATCTGTCATTAATTAATCATATAATTAAATATTTATTGTCTATCATGTGCCAGTGAATGTGGCAAAAATCCCCATTTTCCTGGAATTTTATAATTTATTATGGTGAAATAAGGACAAAAAAGTAAATGATATAGACATAAAGAGGTCATTGCTATGAGGTAAAAAAAAAAAATACATAAACCATAAAATGCCTAAAGGAGACAAATATATTTTGGAATTTTCAATGTCAAGGGTAATAATTCAGAAATCTTAGATTTTAAAATTAATTTTCTTCTCCAAATTGCAGGTATTAGAGGATAAGATGAAAAGGGACAGGGGAGGAATCATGTGGATAAGGCGATTACAAAGGGCATTTGTGAAAAGAGAGCATCTTCCCAGAGACCTGAATGAACGGGAAGCAAGACATAGTAAGGCGTTGAGAAATAATATCCCAAATAGATGTAACAGAAAGAAGACATTTTTAGGACACAGATGAATTGAGCATGTTCTAGCAAGGACAAGAAGACCAGTGTTTCTGGAGAAGAATAAGCAGAGAGCAGGGTTGCAGGTGAGGTCAGGAAGACAGGGACGGCAATAGGATAATGCAGGTGAACAGGCACTGGGGCCAGCTCTGGGTTTACCCTATCCTGCCACCCCACTAGGGGTTTTGAGTAGGAGATTAACATGATCTGACTTTCAGTTTTACAAAGATCGCTCTGACTTCCAGGTGGAGAATATACTACAAACACACAAGAGCAGAGGGAGGGATACCTGCTGGAAAAGTTATTTCAGTAATCCGGGAGAGAATTTTTTTGTTTGTACCAGGGTGTTTATTCTGAATATTTGAGGATATTTGGTCTGTTTGAGATCGATTTTCAAATCAGAGCATAGATGACTTGATTTTGGAGTGGATGAAATATCCATGAAAGGGTGACGGAGGATGACATGCGTGTTTTTGGCCAAAGAAATGGTGATGTTATTTATTGAGGTGGGACAAGCCTCCCAAGAAGTAGGATTCTAGCTTATGGAGGTAGGAACAGTCTTTTGTGCAGAGATCAAGGTATTTTTCACTCTTTTTGGATGGGTATAATCCAGATGTGTATTTGATATTCACATGGAAATATGCGACAGGCAATGGATACACGAAACTGGTGCTCAGAGGAGAGGACTCTTTCCTCTCGAATTCTACTTGCCTCCCTATGAAGACTTCCTCAGCCTCGCTTCCTCTGGAATGAAACCAAGGCCAGAAACTTGGGCCCTTATATTCAGACAATCAAAGAGCCTGGTTTTGCATTTAAAAAATGTTAGGGGCCAATGAAACATTCATGACAGCCTCCTAAACTGAAAGAGACTGGGGAGGGTACTGTTTCTGAGTTTTGAGTTCCCCCAGGTTGTAACCGGGGAGACCCATGAAGGCTGATCAGAGGACTCCTTTCTGGAAGATGCTTGTTCTTATTGTCTTTTCTCATTTCCTCAGAAACCACAGACTAACTTACAAAGAAATTTATCAGAATTCAAACTGAAACTTCTACATCTCAGTCATCCAAGCATTTATAAGAATGCTTCTATGTCCTCAAGCATTTCTTATTTAAAATATCATAGGTCAGGATAAGAAATACAATAAAACTAACTAAACTGGTGATTTTCTTTCTCCTTCTTATTTAATTGTGCTTGTTTTGTAGGAACAGCAATGTACTTGGGTTTGGAGGGTCTTTCAAGTATATTTACTGCTGCCCAGTTAAAGCCATTGAAGCCCAAAAATGAAGAGAAGAATGGGATGAGTTGGAAGGTGTGGGTGAGCTAAGTGGGAGCAGACTCTTGGTCACCGCAAGTGCGACCTAAAAAAGCAGCTATTGTAGATCAAAAGCACTTCCAGAGTCTGATGTGTTTTGAAAGCTTCCTGCAAAGCAGTTTAATACAATCCCTTGGTAGTATAATTACAGAAGAATCTACTGCACAATAAAATAAACCTATAAACCTTAATTCATTTCCATACAAATATCCTTACTAATGAAATCAAGAAAGAAGAATAAGAACTATGCACAATGGCAGACTATGCTCAAAAAAAGGTTTTAGTTCCACGCAAGTTCTCCATAGGTCTCTAAAATATTATGCTATTTATGCAATTACAATCAGCTACTATTCTTAGGGGTTAAAGGCCCCAGCAAAATAAATGGAGATGCTGCTTCAGTAAAGATGGCTCAATCAATCTGAAATGTTTCTTCTTGTTCAGGAGGATGGCATACTCTAATCTGTATAGCAGACAATGGAGTTTCATTAAAAATCCTGATTTTACAACTCATTATGTGATTGTCACATGAATGAATCCTGTCCTGATCTTGATGCTGTGAGCTTTGTATTTCTCCTGGGTAGCAGACACCGTATCTTACCAGAAAAGGGAGGCATCACCAGACTTTCATGTCAGTTCTTAGAGGGGTGATTGGGAATATTGTAAAGAATATAAATTTTCTGGTCAAAATGATAGTTCTTTCAGAAAATAATAGCATTTAAAAAGCAGGACCAACAGGGGTAGATGGACACATAGAAGAATAAGAAGAAAACCCAATACAAATCACGAGGACCTCGGTCTTCATTTCTTTGTGTAGCATTACAAATGCCACTTAAATGTCATCACACCCTTTCTCAAAGGGGTGAGATTTCCCATGTCCAGCTCCAACCAGGGCCCAAACCCGCGTAGGCTAGCTTGGTCAAGGAAAAAATATTTCAGTTCATGCAGAGGCTGATAGTCAATAAAAATATCCATCTATGTTATCCATCATTAAATGGCTCCCCACAAAATGTCTCTGGGTCCCTGGATAGTTATGTCTTTGGCAGCTACCCCATTCCTACTCAGAAGGCTAGATTAACTGGAGAGAGAAAATATGCAAGAGGCCCGCTAGACATAAATGCAGACACTTGCAGAGGGCAGCCGAGGTTGTACACAGCCGGGAAAATAGCATTAAATAACAGCCTGAATATTGAGGCAGGAGTTAAAAAGGAAGAGAAAATAACATTTCATACATAGAAATGAACAGACAGGATGGAATGTAATATAAAAATAAATTCAAGCAAAGCACTCAGACCCAGTGCTCTATTTGCCTGTTTATACCACCCAGAATAAGACAGCAAGAGCCGCCGATGATGATTATGTACAGCATGCCCACAATTGGGAAAAATTTCTACACAGAAGACAAACCCTGTTATGAAAGTGGCTCTCACAATATTTACAAAGTGGCCAAACCAGGCAGGGATTTACTCAGGAGACACCTGTTTCCTACCTGAAGCCAAGGATGTTCCTGGCAACAGCCAAGGTTACCGATGTGTCCTTTTCTTCCCAGTGGGGTTTTTGACCTGAGGTTCTTGATGGTGTAACTTCTCCCTTGGGTTGTAAGCGATCTTGGCAGCAAGGACTCCTCTACCTGTGGAATACGTTGGAAGTCAGCAATAGGCTTTCATTTCTCAAGAGCATTTACTATCACTTTCAGAAAAAAAGCTTTCGTAGTGGACACAGGCACCTATTATATGTACAATGTGAGGGACACCGTTTAGATGCAGTGCCCAGTATGGTGCAGCTCTGCTGGGCATTTTGGAAGATCCTGTGGTCAAACTCATGCACTTATTGTACAAGCAACATGGAACATGTAAGCTTGGAAAGACTGAAATGTTGGTTTAGACCCTGGAGGTTCAGGTGAAGACAGAAGTGAGGGATGGATGCCCTAAGCCCAGAAACTAAGGGAAAGAAATAACTCTCCATCTCTGCCACAGGTGGATCTCTGTATTCATTTTAATAACCTCCCTTTATCTTTAATAACTGCTGGGGGACCTGAGGGAATAACTACTTTTCTATTCAATGTTCATGATACTAAGGATATTCTCTCCCATCTTGCTTATTTACATGGAACTGTATTTCCCCTTTAAAAATTATTCAGGCATTAGCTTTCCACCTCCTCCATTTCCTTATGGGAAACTAATCATGCATTTAGCACGGTTTCTGTTTACAATGGGTATCTTTCAGATGCTTATCTTGTATGTTGGTGACTTCACCAAACTGAGTTGCCCCTTAGTCTGGCTTCTATCTTACTTTTGCCTGCTCAGCACTTAGCATTGTTCTTGGAAGCCAGAGGATGCTCAGAAACTTCCATAAAACGTATTTTGAGTTGGACCACATGATGCGCACCCTGATCACTTCAAATTCCATTTCTGTATTCACAAGGTTGCAAAGACCAAATTGCATTGTCGATCAATAAACAGGGCACATTCATTGACTTTGTATCCAATGATCTTTACCATTCACAGTTGGAGAAGATGCTACAATCTGTGATTCTATCTTTTCCCTAATTCATGCTGCCTGGGTGACTCTCCCACATGCTGAACCTTCACCTTAGTCTTCTCTCTATGACTTCCCCCTGGAAAAGTCTCCGCAAAAAAGCGTCCTTAGGAGGCCAAAAAAATAAAATATCACATTACATTCACCAGGAGTTCTTACTACTGTGGCATGGCAGACCTATTCTCTTTCCTTCGTGAAAGTCCATCTTCCTTTAAGGATACTTTCACAAATGTCAATTCAGCTATTAAGTTTTTATGTTAGAAACATGCCATACTAAATGCATATGACAACAGTTACAATAATAATACTAGTGATACACATTTAAGCTCCTGGAATTATTCAGTTCAAATGCAAAATCAAAACAACAAAAACAACAACAAAAGTCAGTTGCAGGGTGAGTTGGTGAGAAGTAAATTTTCAAATTATCTAGGCCCAGAAGCTCAAGATTTCCCTAGGAGCAAGTTTTGCTATTGAGTTTTTCTATCATGTAAATTGAGCATCTATAGAGACATTAGGTGGCTAGACTGCTAAACATAATCCCTCATTCAAAGTGTAAAGTCACATGCCACCTGATATCATTGACAGAACTTCTATGCTCAGAGAGTTTAAGGCCCTTTTGTGACCATCCTCAAAATAAGGAGGCAGGCTTACTATCATTGAGTATTTTCTAATATTAACACTTATGGTCCTAAACGATGATGATAATGTACTTAATTAAGAGAGTGAACAGTGTACAGAAATAGGAAACACCCTAAAAATTTTGCTGTAACAGTGCCAGCTGAATACCTCTTCTCTGTATCATCAGTTAAACACATCATTTTAATTTTGACACGGAAGTCTGTTCTTTCCTTTAAAGACAAATCTTCATTTTTAAAGGATGGGTAACATTATAAATAATGACCAATGACCTTAGAAGCCTGCCATTATACACACTTAAACATTAGCCTGTGCCCTGTGTGGTGTGGCTCAGTGGACTGAGTGCCAGCCTGTAAACCGAAAGGTTGCTGGTTCGATTCCCAGCCAGGACATATGCCTGGGTTGTGGGCCAGGTCCCCAGCTGGGGGTGTGCGAGAGGCAACCCATTGATGTTTCCTTCCTTCTCTTTCTCCCTCCCTTCCCCTCTCTCTAAAAATAAATAAATAAAATTTTTTTAAAAAGAGGTTCCACATCCCCTTTCAACAAAAGGAAAAAAAAAATAAAAAACCAGACTTAGCCTGTGCTTGGAACTCCTTCACATAAGCTGTATTCATGGATCCTGCACAAGAAGGTAATAATAGGCAGCCTAGAAAATAAGGTGTCCGGACAGCTCTGTCGTGCTACGCGCAGAGCCCTTGGGAAGGGAGCACATGGCGCTCCTGCAAAGGACATCAATTGCACTTTCCAGCTCTACCTCCCCAACCCTCTGCCGTCAAGGTAGGTGGATATCAAATTGAATAAATCACCTTTCACTATTTTTTTGTATTCACCTAGCATTTTATGTGTGCTGTCTGATAGCTTTCTCATATTCCTGCAGTCCAGAGTTAGGGTGGGCTCCAGGCACATCAGCAGGTTGTTCTGCTTCTCTGAGAGCATCCCTCAATAGGCCGAATATGGTTTGAACATAATCATGAAATATGTATAAGCCTTAGAATAGAAGTATTTTATAGGATGAAGAAGAGAAAGAGGACTATTCATCTAAGTCAGATTGAGACAGTGCTAAATATAGGAATTAGTAACTAATGCTTTTTTGGCTTTAGAAAGTAGGTAATACTAACCTTTTACTATTGATTGAGCAACAATGCTATTTATTCTAAATAGAAGAATGATTAGAATTGATAAATATATAAAGCATTTCTCTAGAATGTATCTAAAGAAGATTAAACATAGTTTCACTATAAACACATGATTGCATACACAGTCCCTCACACATTTAAAAGATATTGAGAACTGTTTACATACCTGACACAGTGATAACCTTTAGACACTTCAGTAAGAATAATGCAATACTTTTCCCCAAGGAATATCCTTAATTGCTATTGTTCATTGAAGACACATTGTATGTGTGTGTGTGTGTGTGTGTGTGAGTGTGCTCTCCTACATATGTTTGCACACGTTTCCCAGGGGTGCATTACTGTATGCAATGACATAGCAGAAGGTTTTGCAGTCAAGTGATCAGTTTGATCCCAGAACTCTATCCTTAAGGGCTAAATGTCCTTTGCTTAGGTAATCAACTTTACAACCTAATAGAACAAGTGGAATATAAGAATGGTTAACCAGCTCTGGCTTGTGTGGCTCAGTGGACTTAGTGCTGGCCCATGAACCAAAGGGTCACCAGATTGATTCCCAGTCAGGACACATGGCTGGGTTGCAGGCCAGTTCCCCAGTAGAGGGTGCATGAGAGGCAATCGCACACTAATGTTTCTCTCTCTTTCTCCCTCCCTTCCCCTCTCTAAAATATAAATAAAATCTTAAAAAAAAACAAAAAAGAATGGCTAACCAGTGTTGTTCTGCTTGTGAATGTTCCTTTAGGTAACTTGTACTACTTCACAGTTTATACTTACGATTGGAACAAACTATCTTTAAACATCACCAACATGTATGCACTTTCCTTTTTATCATCTTTTCACCTCGAACCTTTCTGTGCAATCTTTAAAAAGAAACCTCTCATAGTTCAGCACTAATGTGTTGTCTATTCACAACTTTAAGTGTTTCCTCTGACAGAAACGAAATCCTTGTTATTGACTAACCTGGGTCACCAAAAACAGTTCCTCCTGCCATATCAAAGTATTCTTGATCCATCTAGGGAGCTTGGTAACAACTGCCTAAAAATCAGGGAGCATACACATGATTTCAGTGAAAACACCAGATGCCCATTCCTCACTACATCATCAGCATCATGCGGAATATCCAGGAAACTAACTTGAACACTGAAAGAACTAAAACTCATAGTGCTCAGCAGTCTACAATATTTTTAAAGACGTCACTAAGGCCTTTGCCCAAGAGTAGAGAACTTTTGATGAGGGCAACCTAAGACCTGTTTAAAATCAATAAGGTTTGCTACTTTACTCTTTGAATATGAAGTTTGTAAATGTAGAACAATCACTACAAGTTACATCAATTACGCATGAATATAAGTAGGTGAGGCACTGACTCTACCCACCCCCAGTCCCTGAAACAACTCACTTGAGCATGAAAGTCAATTTACATTTTTTTTCAATTCAAGAAATGGAATTTTCATTTTGTGTCATATTCATAAAAAAACTCATATATAACTCAGCAGGGTACTCACATGTGCTTAGAAACAATATTAGGTATGGGAATTACCTTTTGTACCATAAAGACAAAATTACTCACTGAGAAATAAGATTTTAAAGGATCTTCAGGAAGCAAAGAAGGGGAAAAAAAAAGACACAGAATTTCTTCGGAGACTGCAACTGCTGTATTGTTCAAGTGCAGACTCCTGTATCAATTTTACATCTCTACGTAGATTCTCTTGTCTCTCAAGAGCTTGAAAGACTCTTAGATTTTAAGGAAGATGTGTTGCAGAGGGAGCGTTGGGGCTAGGAATATGAGTTCAAATCCTGCAAACTGTTTCTCAGGAGCAAAGGTATGGAAAATTTGGTATAAACGATTATGGATACAGGTGCAGTTAAAGTAAAGTACATTAACTTAATATGGTACCATCAGCCTTTGCTATGTCATTATTATATCTTCAAAAGTATAATTCTAATGATTGCATAATATTTTATACAGTAGATGCACCATAATCTACTTAATTCCCAGTTGAAGACATTCCCATTTTCTCCTCTATTTTGTACCGTTGTAAAACATGTTACAATAAACTCCTTTGCATTTCATCATTTCCCCTTTCCTCACACCTTTTATATATTCAGAATATTCTTCTTTGTCTATATTCACATAAATATTTAGTAGGTCAAAGTTTGTAAATACAGTACAGTATGGGGTAAAAGTAGACTTACAGTTATGAATATACCAAATAGAGTTTTTCTTGTATTATTATTTATTAAATCTTGTATTATTTTTCACACAAACTGTAAGCCTTCTTTTGCCCCACCTTGTATTTTTAAGCACTTGCTAGTATTGCCAAGTAGATTACCAAGTAGATTATTAAAATGTAGCTTTATAAAAAGAGTGACTATTTCTCTGTATCTTTGCAAGTATTGGCTGTCATTTTTAAAGCTTTAAGTTAAACTAAATTGTCAACAACATGGCTGGTACTTATTATGGGTGGTGATAAATACTGTGGAAATGGCCTTAAAGCCTGGACTTCTCAGTGATTCGTTCATCCCTACGGACATGGTCAGAGTAGAAAAAAAATCTTGAAAGAACGTCAAGAAAACTTTTAGGACTTTCTTTTCCTTTGCCATATTGATGTATCACTGATGAATTATAATATATTTAAATGAACATTGTGCTTATGTGTTGTAAAATAACTCCCACAATCCTTTTTTATTATAGCCGAAGATTGAGGCACACAATGAGGCCAAATGTCTACAGGATCATTTGAACACTGGTGGCCGCCTTTGCCTTTTAGCCATTTTTTCTAATCCAAAGAAGTATTTCCATAAAGACTGTTAGAAACTGAATACAATGCAAGAAGCATCTCTGAGTTTGTCAGGGATCGATTAAATATGTGCATACTTAATTTAAAAAATCTGAAAATCGGTTATCTGTAAAATTGTCATGTGCTTATGCAGCATTGTATTTCATATAGTCCCTAAAGGTTTATCATATGTAGCCATGAAGTGTTGACTCCAGACAATAAAATATTGGCTTAAAAATCAATATTACATGCATTCCCAAAGTCAGCATAATTTGGTGGAATAAACACAAGCTTTGGCATTTTATACAAGTCTGAATTCAAAATATGGTTCTGCTACATACTAGCTTTCTAATTTTAACATAATACTTTAACCTTTCTGAAACTATGTGTGAAAACTTCCAGGACATGGTAGGTGCATAATAAAAGAAGATAAAGCATGAAGAGTGGGCTAGATAATCCACCAACACATCTGATAGTTATCGGGTGACTATTATACTCCAGATCAAAGAACTCTACCATTGAGTCAGTATAGCTGTAATTACGGGATTACATCCAACACAGTGGTCATGATATATCTCTGAACCTACATGTCACAAATGGAAGAAATGCAAATGCTAACAGCACTAGAGTTAATATGTAATTGGAGGCTACTAAAAAATAAGCAATATAATTAGCAGCTCTTCCAAATAGAGTTTCATAGCTGCCCTGCCACATATTTCTGGGGACTACTTCAGCTACTAACAATGAGATCATTGAAGCATTCTTTGGACAAACTGGCAGGTGAGTCTGACAATATAATTACACTGGAAAAGTAAGGTCTCAATTCTCAAGGAAGGTAATTCAGAGAGTTTCATGCTGGGAGAGGAGAAACTGGTTCAGCTAAAGTGGGCAATGGGGAAATGAATGTATATGGTGAAGATGTCATTCATTCATATAACCTGTCATTTCCAAAATCTAGGGGCCAGCTGGGATTGACTGGGCACAAAAATCTCTTGAGCTGTAGTATGAGTTTGATATGTGTTTCACACAAACTTCTTCTTTTTCAAGAAGAAATAGAATGATGAGTAGCAAGACATTATTTTCATGTAGGATGGAGATTTAAAAAAAAACAAACAAGGAAATATTTAATAGAAGATGAAGTAGTCATTGTCACCTAGCCTAAATGCACTACCTAAAATTAAAAAGTACAATAAAGAGAACTTGAAAATGAACTACAGTATCGAAGTGTGCTCTTCTGATGACTCCAGGCAGAGGTTAGAGGATTTTCATTCATTCACTCATTCATTCATTCACCTTCCCTGAAGGGATACTATGTGTGTGGTGTTAATAATTCAGAGACAATGTCTGACCCTCAAGGAATCTCGTCTGCTGTGGATGACCAACAAGGGAAAAGAAGCCTTATACAGTGAAATTAATGCTGTAATTGACAGTTTTACTGTCAATGGAACTACTTTGGTAACCCTCACTGAACTTCCATTTTATGTTCAACTAAAAAAGATTTTAATCCACATTTACTGATCCCCTGCTGCATGTAAAAAAGAAAAAGAGAGAGAGAACCTGCTGTGGATAGAAACCACCCCCACACTCGGGAATGCTGCCTGTACAGAAGTAATCAATTAATTATTAAAACATTTTTTATACTATATCACACAGACATGTGCAAACCATGTATTCAAGGAAGAGAATTCCTTCTACTTTCCTTCATTGGACATTGTGTGTCATCATGTCGTAATTCTGGTCTCTTTCTGCTGAACTTGGCTCAATTGGCCAATGGTGTTGTTCAAATGTGGTGTCCAGAACTGAACGTGATGTTTCACAGGAGACTCTGATATTCCCACATGCACAGGAGATGCAGTAGCGTAGAAACAAGGACGGCAGGTTGAAAGCAACCGGCATAAGTTGATCCAGACTAAGTTGTTGTGGGGTTTTTTTTTAACCTTTTGGATATGTGGTCTGAAAGTAAGGAGTGGGAAATAATTTTCCTCCAAGACTCAAATGGCTGTAGGGAACATTTTTTAAAATGCAATTAATTTTATGCGCAAGCAAGGTTCTTACTGTCTTTTGCTCTCTTATAGGAATTAAACTCACAATATGAAAAGTTCACCTGTCTATTTCCTCCTGTTCTTAAAACCTCACCAAACCACAGAGGCTCGGTAGGACGCATCCTGTCGGTGCTGCCCCACTAACCTCTCCTCACCTGCCTGATACTCTGCTGCTCCCTGCTCTTGCGTCGCTCAGATGCCATCCTCGTTGGCCCTGTTTCTAAGAACTACCCTCAAATC
The DNA here is from genome assembly GCF_021234165.1 of Pteronotus mesoamericanus. NCBI lineage: Eukaryota > Metazoa > Chordata > Mammalia > Chiroptera > Mormoopidae > Pteronotus > Pteronotus mesoamericanus. Next base: position 18,064,994 of record NW_026555189.1, read on the forward strand.
TCTAGCCTAGAAAGTGTGGCTGATATCCCGAGGCTTTTGCAAGGATTGCTTCTCAGTTTAAATAAAACATTATTGTATTTCTGTCCACAGATACTCCTCGGCCTATGCAGATAATGCTACCCAGATACTTTGCTCAACCAGGAAAAAAAAAAAAAAGAATCCTGCAACTTTCTTTGCTGCCTCAGGTGAGACTTCATTTCACTGGTTGCTCTCTTTGGTTTGACAGGAATCAACTCACTTCCACAGTGCACATTGTTATGTGGTCCCTCATGTTCCCTTGTCTTTGCTATGATCAGTTGGATGAGAAAAAACCACAGGTCTCCAAAACTAGTTAGAGGGGGAAAATTCCACTTTTATGAGCTCTTGCTAGAGCTAATATGGTATTTCTTGGCTATGTTAGTATACCTTGCCTTCCTGCAGAGGAGGGAAATGCTGGAGGCATAGCCAAGGGCTGGCATCCAAGTGGTCATTGGAACAGTAAGGTCAATGAGATTGCATCAGACTTTGGGCACAAATGTCTCCCAATCAAACAGTGGCAGGAAAAGCTAATATCATCTTTGGCTGAACTTTTAATTGTGCCATGTGCAGAAGAAAGACGAGAGTCCTACCCTACTTCTAAGCAATCAGTATGCTCCTGGAGCCACTTATCATATGCACTGGGAGAATCACAGAGCAACATTGGTTCACTGATGTCACGTCCACCGTTGAGATATGAAGATACTAAGAAGTGACTTCACACAATACTGTATAAAGACGAATTGAAGGAACTGAAAATCAGCCTGGAGAAGATAAGTCTCAGAGAAGGTGCAGTGATCATCTTCAAATACTGGAGTTTGAGATTTGCAAAATTAATTAATTAATCAATTAATTAATTAAGGACCTAACTGGTATCCTCAGTGGAAGACTGAAGAATCAAATTCTTTCTCCAAATTTAAAAAAAAAAAAGTTTTCTCACACGTAGGAATCAGTAACTCAATAGAGCCTGAATTCCTAGCCATTGAAGGTATTGACATGCGCATATTGTAGAAATTCAAAAGTCAGATGGTCGTGGGGGTCACAAGACGGCCTTGGTGTACCTGTATTTTTAAACAATCTTATGTCATAATGACCTACACCCCAAGGGCAATATTACTGCCATCAACACTCCAACTGGCAAACTTCTGGAAGTGGACTGCCAGGCTAGGATTTGCGCACAAGTAGTTTATTCGATAAGTGCAGGGCATGTTGACAGGAAGTGGGGCAGTGACGTAGAGAGGGGAGGTAGCCCAGAAAAGCATACTTTATTAAGGCATCTAACTGTGGCCAGCTGGAGCCTAATCTCGGAAGGGGACGTCTAGATAACAGTGTAAAACTCAGGCTTCAGACGTCCCACGTGAACAAAAGAACTCAAGGGTGGGTGCACTGGCAGCTCTAGGCCGCTGGTGGGGGGTGGCCCCCGTGTGGCATCACTCCCCTGGGCCTCTGGGCTACCGTTGACAGGGGCAAGGCAACTCCCGTGGTTACTAAAAGAAGTGCCAGTGCCCTGCAGGCAGGTTCTAGCTGTGGGCATAAACACAGCGCAGCCTGAGGGGTCTGGATGAGGCACCGGTAGGTCTTCTATACCCGCTATTCTACGGCTCGTCTGTGTAAGTCTCAGGTTCTAACTTCTTGAATCCCAAACAGGGGTGGATATTAACCCAAGTCTCCTAGAACCATGGTTTTCTTTACTGTGGTCACCCTGTACTCTGGTTTTATCAAGGCACACCCAGAGTTTTATGACGAAACAGGTACCAGGCATTTGTACATGGAGGAATGATTCTCAAGGCAGGGAGCCAAATAAGTGTTGCCTTAAACAATATCTTGTCACCAGTACTATACTTTAAAAATAATTCAATATTTGCCACCCTTTTCTAAAACAATGTTAGAGATAAAAGGAAAAATATCTAAAAACTTTGTGATCCCAAATACCAAAGAAAGTAAGAAGATTTTGGTGTCTTTTTCTTCTCCTTTTCTCTCTCTCTCACTCTCATGCATACAAACACACCACACAAGCATATACATTAATTAAACTTACATGAAAAGAAGGTGATTGGAAATGAGTTCAACTAATAATCAAGTCCAGTTACACATAAGAAATCAACATATATCTAAGCCCCAGAAAGACATGCAAACTACAAGCAGTCGACTTCTGAGATCAGAATATGACCATAGAGTTTTGTTCAGAATTTTGATTCAATGAAAACAGACAGTTAATTTCCCATTTAAAAAAAAAAGACTACTTTTGAATGCCTGGTAAACATGTTAATATGTAGTGATTGCCAAGATCATCCTTAGGAGAAAAAACCCAAGTGAAGAATAGCATGTCTATTCTCCCAGTTGTATGAGAAAACATAAATATGCACTTACATACTTATAACTAATTTCACCTGGAGATTGTATTTCTAGAAATACCTGAGAATTTTTTCTTCTACTTTTTGTTTTGAAACTTAGATAAAAGTTGCAAAACAGTACATATGAGTTTTTCTGAAATAATTTCAGACTGAATATTCCCAAACCCTTGAATAATTAAAATTATTTTCTTTCAACAGAGATATTTTCCTACACAGCATGACAGAACCATAAAAATTAGGACACTAACTTTACTATCTTGTTACCATTTCATCTTAAGACACTTCAAGCTTCACCAATATCCTTTGAAAGTTTTGCCAGTTTTTCCCTACAAATATTATTCTTAGCAAAATTTTCAATCCAGAGTTGAAATTGCATTTAGTTGCTATATTTTCATTTGCCTCCTTTGATCCAGGACAGTTCCTCAATCTTTTCTTGACTGTTACAATCACAACTCTTAAAGACGATAGACCAGTAACATTGTGAGCTTCCCCTCAGTTTCGGTTGATCTAAAGTTTCCTCTTTATAAGAATTAGTTGATGCCACTCTAGCTGGTGTGGCTCAGTGGATTGAGCACCCACCTGCAAACCAAAGGGTCGCCGGTTTGATTCCCAGAGTAGGGCACATGCCTGGGCTGCAGGCCAGGCCCCCAGCAGGGGGCATGTGAGATGCAACCACACATTGATGTTTCTCTCCCTCTTTTCTTCCCTCCCTTCCCTCTCTATTTTATTTATTATTCTATTATTTATTACTTAAATAAATAAAATAAAATAAAATTAGGTGACCTCTCTTGGGCAATATCATAGTAGTAGTGCTGTGTTTCCATTGCCTCCTCTCAGTGCCACTGAATCTCAACACAGTATTCCATTACTGGCAATGTTAATTTTGTTTAAGTCAGTATTTTCCAACTTTTCACTGTAAAGTTATTTTCCCATTCTAAATAATAAGTATTGGGGGTATCATGAGATTATGCAAAGTCCATTCCTCATAAAACTCTCAATTTACTTATTTATATACTTATTTTACCACAATCTTGTGAATTCTTTGTATTCCATGGGTCTTAATACATTATTTGTACTACTTAATGGAATGCTAAAATTCATTCAGATTTGGCATCTGTGTTATTTTCATAAGCCCTCATCATCCTTACTTTCTGGCATACTGTCTGCCTCATTGTTTCCTGCTTCAGCCTTGAATATAGCCATTTTCCCAAGGAGCTCTAACTCCATTTAGTAGAAAGTTATACTTAGAACACTTGATCTCTGCCCTAGACAGGCTCTTTCCTACTGGGTGTTATAGCACATGGGACTTCTCAATGGGTAGGGTTGGAAATACATTTATTTATATACATAGACACATACACACAAATTTCACATCTGTATTGACACCGAATCTCTATCTTTATCTATCGATTGAAAACTGTAAGTTCATAGCAATATCTCATTTTCCAGTTCGATTCCAGAGCTTCTCACGTGTTTTCCCTTTCTGCATTTGAAACAGCCTTATCTGACAGGGGGAAACCAGGCTGCCATTATATATAACGTATTACTTATTGATCCGTGCTCTACAAGTAGCTAGTCTCTCCTTGGGTCTCCCCATCACCCACATGTATGGTGGAGACCCTGCTCATCTCGGCCCCACACTATGAGCACGTCCTACTACTTGCCCTCTTGGACTCTCCCATCCACATCAAGTAGCTTCCTTACCCCTTGCTTCATTTTGCTATGGCTCTGATCAATGCACTGAAGCATTGGGATATCTGCCTTGCTTGGCCTCACCTAATGATTTTAGATAATCATTCAAGAAAGAACAAGAAAGAAAAAAGGAGGAGGATGAGCTAAGAGACTCTTAATTGCAGTCACCTCTAGAGAGGCGAATTGAGTACTCAAAGATGAGAGGGTGCTTTTATTTATTTTAGTGTATACTCTTTCTTACTATTTGCTCTATTTAACATAAAGGATACCCTATATTATTTGTCCAATTTAAAAGATATGTGAAAAGACTTTGATGGGTGAATAAATATAATCTAAACATTTTAACTGATAAACAGGAATCATTTTGTCCTGAATACATAATTACAGAATAATGCTCTTCCATTCTTGCTTTTAAGGAATTATGAATGTTGCAGTTCATTTAAAAAAAGAAAAGAAAAGAAAAGAAAAACCTGCAAACGGTGCCTCTAAGAACTTAGTAATGAAAGAGCATGGCTTCTAAATCAGTCACATTTGACATTGATGCAAAGCCTGCAGGAAGTTATAAAAGGCTGCGCAAATGCGAGGTATTGTTTCTATTCAATAAAGATTCCTAAAACATTTAGCTCATGTGGGTCTCACCATAATGGAGAAATGTCCACTACCTACTTTGCACAATTCTCAACTTTCCAAGTCAGTTGGGCCCCAGAATCCAAGCACAGTTCCTCAGGAATGACACCCTGCGTAGCTCTTCTGAGTCAAAGTGGTCTAACCCTGCATTATTTTAACCTTAGAAAGCTACTCAGAACCTCTTTACGTTATATGACTCTTCTGTAAGAAATGAAAACTTCTCCATAAATAAGAAACTGCCAACACCAAAAAATAAAGTGCTTAAGAGGTATCTGCCATGAAAGAAAAAAAATTTATAAATATTCATATTTTATAGAGCAATCAAGATGTTGATGTTAATATTAGAGCAATAACTTTAATTGTATTTCAGCAAACGGATGCCAATTAAGAAACAAATTATCTCATAGAAGCATATCTCGCACACAGTTTTGCCCTGAAGGTAAGCCGAAGGCTATGCCAGCTTCCTGAATTTTAATGCACAAGTGAACATCTCCAAAATTATTAAAATTAAAAATAAGCATTTAAAGGGCTTTAAAATATGCCCAAAAAATCAATGACAGCTGCCTGCTTGCTGGTAAAGGCGGGGTATTTTTTCCCACAGATGGGAAAAAAAAAATCAGTTCTAAGAGAAAGTAAAGGAGGGCCATTTAGGCTGTTCCTTTAGTGATGGATTTGCGACACCCGTGTCGTTTCTGATAAAGCACTCAGAATTGTAAATTACCATGCAAACCTCATTTGAACTTTCTAAACTCCTTAAAACTCCACCATCTCAAAAATAAGAAGCTTTTACTTCAGATTTCTCAGTGCTGAACTGGAAAAGTTCTGCAGTGAAAATGCAACAGGGTAAGAGATAGGCATCAAAAGATGACTGTTCAAAGGAATCCTGGATAGGCTAGGAAATAGCTGATTTTTCACAGTCCCCAGAAACCCTTATGCATCTAATTCTGCTGGAATATCTCCCAGAAGTGAAGGCTCAGAGGAGAGAGCAGGCTCTGTCCTCTGAACGTACCCTATAGAATCACCTATGTCAGGGAGCCCTTGAGCATCCCTGGAACAAGTCCTCGGTTTGAGCTTTCTCCTTATTGCCATGGTGAGCTGTTCACATTCTTGAGGCAATATGGATCACATTGCAATATTAGTGTTTGGCTCTAACGGCCTCCCTTCATAAGCATCTCACAGGAATGCCTTATGTTCATAAGCTTTTCTGTGTGTTTAGAGAGACTAAGTAGAGTATATTTCAAATGTTAGCTGGGATCTCCCTGGTTCCTTGGCTTTTATGAAGGTTACCTGGAATACCCATGTTCGTGATGTGGAAAAGTCTAAGGCCACCCCTCCATATAGAGAAGTGGCCTAGGAACTTCTCTTTTCATGGACCCTTTTTTTTCTGAGTTAATACCTCTGAACATGTTACATAGATCCTGATTAATTCACTGGTTCCACACACATTATTCTGTGAACAGAGCTGAACTTCCGGTGGTAACATTGTGTTTGGATATTCAAAATGAATTCAAATCTCATCATAGACATTCCTGTCTCAAAATAACCTTGCCAAAATCCCAGTCAAGTGTTGTACTTACATACTCCCCAGTCCCTCTCCTCTTCTCTTTTCTTTTTGGCTGAACCCTTTACCCCCAGCACCCACACTTGAGAGCAACACGTTTATTTCCATATCTCTTTCATACTTTTAATCTTCAAATTTTTCTAATAAGCTTACCCTGCCTATAAACCCTGAACACGGTTATCAGCTATTTTATTTTTACCAGACAAAGACTGTTACCTATCAGCTGGCGAGAGGAAAAAATAAAAACATGGTTAATCTCATCTCACCTATCAAGGGAGTTAGGATACATATATAAAGGCTAGTCTACAATAAGGTGGTGGTGAGAATTTAATGCATTAGAGGAATAAATTGCTGAAATAACATATTGAATGCATAGCTGGATAAATTCTAGGCTCTGTTTGCCCAGCTCAAATTTACATAATTGTGCAATCATTGCTTATACTGTGGAAACACTAATCTGCATTGGAAATTAGAAGTCACAGACTTGTCCATAGCCTGGAGTTCATCCATCTCCAAGTTACGGCTTCCACATGCAAAGAAATGGAGAGGATACGGCTGAAACCATTAGGCAAGGACTATGCTGGAAATGGTGGCAGAGCAGTGAGCGTTGCTAAGGCTAAAATTATACAATAAAAACAAAGGCTGAAAATTTCTTCCATATGCATTTCCCTTCCTTCTCGGGCGATGTAATGTTTATTTCTAGGTACGAGTGTGAAGAACTTTGGTTTTTTTGTTAATTAATTAATCTAGAGAGAAAGACTTCTCCAGAATTTTGCTTTCAAAAAAAAATAAATAAAAGCATTTTAGAGATTGTTGAGCAATCTTTGCAAAATTCTGAGTTTTACCTTCTATCTTAAGTAATGGATCAACCAAGAGTATCTTTGGCACATCTGAGATAATTTGGAAGCTCAAGTCCAGGCTATGGCTAGCTTCCATCTTGATGGATTTTCAGTTCAGTTTCCACAATGAGATCGATATGGGCTCCCAGTCAGTTTTTAAGACACTTTCTTTGCAGGAGGACCAGCACCTAAATGCATTGTTGCTACTAACTCATCAAAGAGGTCTTTTGGATTGCTTCAGAGGGCAGTCCGACCTCCCATGGGATGAAATTCATGAAGGGCCAGTTCTAAGCCTGTCTGCCATGACTGCACACATACTGACCAGGACAGCAGGTCCATGAACTGCTCAGCATATTGTAAAGAAAGATCTGATGAGATGTAACCTCGTGTCTCCACTGATATTTTTCTTTAACTGTATGTAGCCTGCCTACAGCTCCTCTGGATTTTATGTCCTTCAACGTGTACTAAGATAGTCACTAGGTTATGGACTGTGCCAACGACAAAACATTTGGAAGCTTTAAAATTAGACCTACAATTCCAAGTCTGAGCTGTTTTCCTGAGGATAGCCAACTGTGAACTAGCCCCTCACACAGGCTTCCTCTGAGGCATAAAATTGAATGCACTGAGATGCTTGGTACTTATATTTAGTTAATTGTGGGTGCAATCAGCCAATTGAGGATACAATTAGACACTGCAATTAGCTGCTGTGGTCCAAATTATTAGAGAGAGGCAAAAACAGTAGGCCCAGTCAAAGCCTCTTTAAAGATGCAGGTCTGTGGATGAGATCACTGATGAAAGTCTTTCACATGCCTATATCCCCAAAGCCAAAGAGAAAATGGGAAAATAGAATAAGATAAAACTTACTGGTAGAACAAGAATAGTAACAGTATTATTTCACATGCATATGTATATTTTTATATAGTTTACAAATCTGCTATCAAAGCCATTTTGTCATAGGCTTATTTTACCTAAGAGATGTCCACTTAAACAATCTATTAAAAATTACAGCATGAAATGTTGAAACATAGATAGAAACAAGTCTCTCCCACTAGCATACACCACATACCAGAGGTCAAATGTTCTCTCTTCTACTACAGTTCCACAATTTTATGAGGCAGAAAGAACTAACTTTCACCAGTCACCTCCTATGATCCAGGGCCTGCTGAGGACAGTTGAGAGGTGATATTTCATGTAAGCCTCATAACAATTCCATTTGAGTGACGTGGCTCCTCTTTTTACAGACGAAGACACTGAGTCTCAGTCAAGGCCACGATTTGACAAAGCTCAACACCACCGGTAACAGGTAAGTTGAAATCTATCTGACCTCAAAGGCTCTATCCTCAAAACTATGATCTTCTGAACATGTGGTTTAATTTCTGTAAGATTTGAATAAGGTCAAATCTAACACTGGAAAACATAGTTTGAATTGAGGTCTAAACTCAAGGAAAATGTCAAGCACCTAAGAAATGTTGGTCTAAGACACATTTAGAAAAGGATCCCTTTACTTGGTGAGAGATCACATAGATAATGAACAATACTTTAATAACCATGATTCTATATTAGACATGATTGAAATTCATATATATTTATTGTTGTTATGGTTCCTGAAATAGTGGTGGGCCACTTTGGTGATTTTCCAGGGAGTTCTAAAGAATTTTAATTTTGAATTATGTCTTTGTTTCAGCATTTAATTATATTCAGTTTTAGAAAACCACCAAAATAGTTAAAAGAAGGGAAAAGATAAATGGTCATATGGAATTGAATGCCTTTTAATTACAGGAATACATTCACTTTGTAATATCAGTGTAACAATTCCTTAATGAAATTGAATTATTTCTTTTAAAATTGACTTAATTAATGATTCAATTTATATTAGATTGTTTTTTATAATTCAATTTTAACTGTAATAATAAAGTTTAGTTTCTTAAAAAAGAGAATTTTAAAACCATTAAAATCTAAACTTCTTTGAAATGAAAGTTTAAATGGGAAAAAAAGATGGGTTTAGTTAAGACACTCAGAGTTTTACTACTCTATTTTAGTTAAGGAAAAATGTAATAATTTTATATTATAATTAATTTCAGGGTTTTAAAAATCCAATTATTTTCTGAATAAGCTACTAAATGCAATTCCTTATGTAAGAAATGAACTGAATAGCTTAGAAAAGAATGGCTCCATAGTATTTAATGGGGTTTTTGTTAGTTAATGAATCCCAACATTTGCAACCTGCCAAGCTCTCAGAACTGTTCACATTAAAGCCACCTTCCACTCTGCCTAAACCCAAGCCCAGGCCACAAATCTGAGCCCCTGTGTTTAAGACCGTGCTCATAATAATAGTTCACTAAGTAGTTATGGAGGTTAAAGGGGCTCATTCAGTTCCTCACTGATTCTCCCTAAGAAGCATGTACTACTTATCAGCCGGCAGCAATCTCCCAAAAACTCCCAAGGCTTGAAAGACACCCGAAAGTCTCTAAATAAGAAGAAAAATAGTAGCAAAAGGCCTATATATTTTTAAGTACCTTCACCTTTGGGAAAGGCCTGCATTTACAGATAGAAGGTGTATGTTAGTATGTCACAAGTATGTGGAAATCAGAATAACTGTATCGTATCCATTCATTTATCATTCATCATTAACGATCCCTGTATTAGTTTCCAACTGCTGCTGTAACAAATTACCACAGAGTGAGAGGCTTAACCCAACACAAATTTATTCTCTCAGAGTTCTGGAGTTCCGATGTCTAAAATGAGTGGGCAAGGCTCCTTCCTTAAGGGAGCTTTAAGGAAAAATCGATCTCCTTAATCTTTTCCAGCTTCAAGATGCTGCCCCCACACCTCCACCCTGTGCTTCCAAAGGCCCATCTCCTCCTCTGACTCTGACCCTCCCGTCTCTTTCTTATGAGGACCCTTAAGACTTTATTGGGCCCTCCCCCACGATACAAGGTAATTGCCTCATCTCAAGATCCTTCCTTTATTCACATCTGCAAAGTCCACATTGAGAAGTTTCAGGAATTAGGGAGTGGACATCTTTGGGGGGCAATCAGCCTTTCACAATTTTATAGAGACTCCATTTCAGATTGTCAGCTGTTTCCATATGTGGAAAAGAGAAGAGGATAGGAAACAATGTTTTCCACGTCTTCTTTTTAACTGCTTCACCAATCCTGACATACCTCAGCCTGTATGTATTTTGCTTGTACACACACACACACAGGGACACACAAACATACGCACACATTTACGCACATATATTCACATAAAGTTCCCAATTCCACCCTAGAAAAGTGACAGTCCTTTTAAAGACTTGAGCTTTATCCTGATCTATAAGGCAGCATATTTGGAGGAAAAAAGAGACATCGATAGCCTTAACATTTTATATACATCAAAGACCACCCCTCCCTCACAGACACACACACCTTCCAAATGGTAAAAGATCCAGGGAGGAAAAAAAAAAGGAGAGAGAAAAAGGTGGAAGTAAAATTCCACTCTGCCATACCTTGTTATCTGAGCTCCCCAGAACAAATTCAATTCTCTGTTAGTTTACAGGATTAAAGTTTCGAAGCCCTGATTTAATTTATTTTATGTATCACCTGCTCCTTTTCCTTTCCCCTGCTAATCCCATGTCTTTTGAAAGGAGCAAGGAAAGCAAGAGCCAACTTGTTTATTCTGTCTCTTACCTTGCTAACCAGAAAAATACTGTCTCCAGGGGCATTTAGTGGAGATGATTCTCTTGGCCTTGAAAAAGAGTTTCATTCATAGTAAAATATAGCCACTCCACAGATGTGTTTTCTCTCTGGATCCCTCTCCCCTGTGCATTAAAGTTCCCTTTCTCCCCTCACCAAATCTGGAGCAACAGAGGGACCAATAGACAGCTTTACAGGCCAAAATCTAAACCCTGCTTCTAAAAAGGTAGATTACAAAATGTGGTCTATTTCAAATCAGGGTTGCAACCACCTCACTTCTGCAACTGAAATTTAAAGTCAGCCCACAGAAGGCTGCTGTGACTTTATTGCCCAGCTTACTTTGAATATTAGCAAAGAAGAAGAAGAAGAAGAAATAAAAGCTGACAGGACAGTGCCTGCTTTCTTCTCTCAAAGTCACCAATCAGATGAATTATTTTCTCCCCCAAGGGAATAGTTAGTGGTAATTTGTAAGAAGCTGGAATTATTTTCAGTGTCATGGGAAATTAAATGGATACATCCTCCTTTTGGAAACAATACAGATTGGGGGGAAAGCATTTTCCCTCTTAAAATGAGGGAATTTTTTTCTTTCCAAAGGGGATGAGATGAGGGCTAACGACTCTCAACTAGACCTATTAGCAAGAACGTCTCTTAAAGCCAACTATAACAAAACAATTTTAAAATGCTGTATTGCCCAGTAGGAAAAAATAGTGAACTAAGGTAACAGAAGGGGGCAAAGTAGAGTTGGAAAATATTTGGAAGATTAACTTGTTGGGCAGAGAGGTGGGCATGATGTAGAGTAGTCAAAAGAACTAAAGAAAAAGAGTCTTGAATTGACTTATAGATCCTAAAAGGGCTGTAAATTCTTTCAGGAGAGATACTAAGGATTATCCCATCTATGTATCTGACTCCTGGCAGAGTACCTGACACATAGTAGGCACTTTATATCTGTCAGTTATGTCAAAAGCAAGTTCAGAGAGCTTTCCTTGATATGAATATATTATTGCGTGAGAAAGAAGCTGTTCGCAAACACGGGAATTTAAACCTAAACCTGGCATGGAGTTCACAGCGCTGCTTATGAAATGAACATGAGGAGGCCGTCTGCCCTTTACGACGACTGGTTTTGACGGTCAGGGTTTCCAGAACGGGGCAGAGGGTTGGTGAAAAGTGACCATCTTGTACCATTTGAGGAAGACGACTTAGGTTTGTTTATGATTATCAGAAGCACTGACGAGAAACAGCCTGAGTGAAGTTTCAGTTATATGCATGAAATACGCTAGATTTAGTTTTGCATGGCTTCGGTGGCTTTGACTGTTCCGGGGATTTTCAAGTCTGATCTTCCCTTTATTTTATTGTAACAGTAAGTTAACCGGCCTTAAATATTGCCTTCACTTGCTGAGGCCTCAGTTTCCTGTTTTATATATAGTATATAAATTCCCCAAAGCCCTATCATCTCTAAGCACTTTTTTAATTTTAAGTGAATCTTCCTTTTTTCTCTCCCTGACCAGAATGTGAGGAATTATTTTGCTTTCTTCTGGATAGTAGTCTAACACAATATTTTTAAATGGCTTTAACTTTGTTAGCAAGCTCCCAACAAGCCCTGTCACATATGGCTTAGCTGCCCAAATTCACTGAGTTCCAGGAGAGAAAATGCTTCTGAAGAAAATCCCAGGCCGGGTTTCAGGTATTCCTAATCCTGTCTACCCAAGAAGCCATAGTTAGATAATTTCAAAAGCACGCGCCTTTAGGTTTCAAGCTGTTAATATTTGCACACCAGACAACCACCCCTAATACCACTGCTGGTTTATTGACAGAAACTCTTCGCTTCCCACAGCTTGTAATTGAATCCCCCCACTGCTTAATTGGAAATAGAATGGCTCCACCACCAGATCTGAAACATCTTCTGACGCTGGTAGGAACATCAGCACTGCCTTTTAAAAATAAAAATTCTACCATTAACTGTGTTAAGTGAAGATTGGTGTTGTGTTGAATATCAGGAAATGAGGACACCCCAGGCCTGTCTGAAGACAGGGCAATTAGCCTGCCTTTGGTTCTACAGTGTGTGCAGACAAGGCCTCCCTCCTCACCCGAAGCATCAGGTGTGAAGCTGGATTAGCGTGTATCTTGCAAAAGTCCTAGTTTGTTCATCTCCTGATCCCTTTGAAATATGCTTCCTCTTCCATTTACTCATATCCTTTGACCAGAAACTGCATTCAGAATCTTAGTCAACAAGTAATTGTTGAGCCCTTATTACAAGCCAGGCCCCTAGGCATGGGAGACAAAGAGTGTAAGCAAAAGAATAAAAAGAAAAAAAATGAGAGGATGGATTATATGTTGTTTATATGATATAAATGTACATATACATCTGTTTCAACTATATTAAACTCCATCAGGAAAATAAATTAATCATTGATTAATAAGTAAAAACCTTAATGATTATAAAACGGGATGAGTAAAATAAATTATGGTTACCTACGGTCAAGAACTCCACAGACAATAAAATAATTTCAAAGTATACCTAACACCATGGGAGTATGTAAGCAGGGGACTATAGTACAACTTAGACGTTTTATTTTAAATATATGTTAATGCATCACAGGAAGATTATGGAAATCATATATCGGTGTGTTCACAGAGTTTATATCTAAAAGCATTGAGATTTTTATATAAATTCTCCTCTACTAATTTGTTTTAAATCATTGTTTCTATGTATTTGTGAGAAAATATTTTTAGGATAGTTTGTGAATATTACGTGCTAAAACGTGGCTGCGCGCTGCAGGGGTCCACTGGCCCTCCCCGCGCACGCACCTCCCAGTCCTTCGCTACGGGTGGTCGCACAGGGTGACCGGTTACGAGCCTGGGCTCTGGAGTCAGTCCACATGGTTTACTATTCTGTCTCAGGCACTTACTAATTGTATAAACAAGGAGAAACTATTTACCACGCATAACCTACCTACTGGTGAAAAAACATTATCTCCATTATACACATATAGAAAGTAGTTGTGGCATTTATTATTTTAAAAGAGCTTAGTGGATTGCCCAGCCTTTTAATAATAAGGGATAGCCTGGACTGAGCATTGACCCTTCCCTGGTTCTCTCCTCTGCACGCACTATGTCCTTCCTCACGTCATAGTCCGCTCCCCCGCCTGGTCTCCTCGCTAGGACACCTGGGTGGGTGCCTCTCCTGTCCTGTCGTCATGTTGATGCCAAGTCCCAGATGTTCTATACTAAGACTCTCACGTACAAAGTCTGCAAATGTGATGAGCTGGAGGCGGCCATTTACTCGGTACCAGCTTCTTGCCATCAGAAGCCCGTGCATCCCAGCGTCTGCGTGGCGGTCGGACCCTGCTCATCTGTTTGCGCACGCGCAGCTCCCAGCTCCAGGGCCCTTCCCTCTTGGAGGCTCACCTGCAGAATCCTGCCTGCCCCCCCCACGCCCCCCGCTTCTTCCCATTGCTGCGCCTTCTGCTTGAGGGACCCCTCTCCCTAGTGGCTCAGTGGCTCCTTCTGTTCTCCCAGGCGCCGGATCTAATGTTGCCTCCTTGGGGATGCCTTCTGTGACCACACTATTCAAAATTGAGGTGGGGGGTGGGGGTGTGCCTCATTCCCGTGTTTTACTTTCATTACAGCTCTAATTGCTCATTTAAATGATAGTATTTATTTTGGGAGGCAGGCACTAGACAGGTTCAATCAATGCTAGTAAATTAATTAACCAATTAATTAGGGTTGACATCCCACGTGCTTCAGAAGAGTTACCACAAAATCCAAAAGAGATAACGCATCGCGCCCCTAGGAATTTGTTCAAATGCTATGCAGTCACACAGGGAAAGGAGAGCTTTTGTGCGAGACTCTGCTCTGCTGCAGCCTTGAGTGAGCGGTGCAGTCCGTGCTCCAGAGGAGCGGCTGCCCTTTCCAGGACAGCCTGCCCCGCATCCTCAGGTTCTGCGCGGAGCGGCTGCTGCGCTCAGCATACAGCAGCGCGGTGGCCGGTGGCTCGGGACGCTCTGGAGAGAAGCCAGTGGTCTGCTGTGGGGCACGCGTGCTCACCTGCAAGAGCTCACCCGGATGGGGTGGCGCCGGCGGCTGGAGGGCCATCGCGTTAGGCCCGATTGCCTGGGAATGAGATCTGGCCCGCCTTCCCTGAGACGAGGTATGGAGCTGAGATGTAAAGGGTGGGGAAGAGTTAACTAGACATCCACGCAGCAAGAGTGGCAGGAGACTCCAGCCTTCCAGGGAAGGGACAGCATGCGCACCTGCCCTGGGCAGAAGGACAGGGATGTGTAAGCAGCAGACTGCTGATAGGACTGAGGAAGAGGGCCCCTGCCTTGGGCCCTAGGAGGGTGACCAGCTTGCCCCAGTTTGGGTGTGGTTTTTAATCCTTGAGGTTCCTAAATATGGGGGACTCCCTAGTCCCGGACTAACCAGGGCCTTCGCTCATCCTTCCTAAGTCTAGAGAATTGCCTGGTCCTGCTTCAGCTGTCCTTCTCTCAACAGAATAAGAGGTGGCCAGGGCAAGAGGACACACCACCTGGAGGCATCCCTTCTAGACCTTGCTGCAGGTACGTGGGCCCCAGGACTCCTTTCCCTAAGGGCCCCAGGTGTGCTTTGACATCTGCCGTCTGCCTCTTGCCCGAGCCTGTCTCTCAGAAGACAAGTTATGTCACCAGCATACACATCACTTAGTCTGAGGCACAGAAAAGTACGGCTATTTGTGGGTGTTAGGAACAGTGCTTGGAAATGCAGGCTGGAATTTTACACACATCCACATGAGCTCCATGTGGTACAGAAAAGCCAGAGTTGGGAGGGTCTGACACCTGGGGACTGGCTGTCCCCACCCCACCGTGGGGCAGCACAGATTTCCAAGGAGTATGAAATTTCCAAATTCCCACCTAGCCTTCCAGATCGTTGTCAAGGGATAGCTTGCATCTGCTGCAGCACGCGTGTGCATTTAATTGTCTGGTAGCCTGCTGTATGCCTTTTACACCTTTAGACATCTGTAATATAGCCCTCCATGGGTACTATTGTCCTGGGCTCCACAATGTTGGGGGCGGGGGCGGCGGGGGGTGCATGTGTGTGTCTAAAGGATAAAAGAACATAGATCAAGATGAACCAAAGAATCATAAAAGCAGTAATAATAATACACAATCATTTTCCAATGCTCTAGTAACTCCCGACTGTGCCTCCCAGACCTGCCTTCGTGAATGAAGGGCTCGCGGTCACAGCTGCTTGGAGTGCCCTGGCTGGGAAGTGCTTCCTGCTAAAGAGCCGCCTCACCCACAAGACAGAACCTCGCCTCCGTTCGCTACAATTCAGAATGGTCCTCGTGCTCTGAGCTCCCTTTGGGGATGGCAGGGACCCGCTCCCGACTGCTCTATAGCCCGGCTTCTCCGGCTGCCTGGGCCCAGGACCCGGCGTCTGTCCCCGGGTGTGGGTCCCAACATCAATGCCCAGTAGTCCTCCTTCAAGCCCGTCGGTCTCAGAGTCGGCTTTCCTGTAAACCTACTAGTCACAGTGCTTATTGCTACTGTTTTCTTCAGGCCCTGTCTGACCATTTTCCATAAACTATTTCACTGACTCTCACAATCCTCTGATGAAGTAGGTGCCCTTATTCACTCTCATTCCAGAAATGATGAAACTGAAGAAAGTGACTGAAGATTGGACAGTTAAAATGGCAGCAGGAACTCCCCAGCAATGGAAGGCACCCTTTATAATTTGAAATTGTATTTTCATTCACCACTTATTCCTCTCTCGTTTTTATGGCAATGAATTCAGGGGAATTAATCTGGGTCCATTCAAGACTGCAGTTTGACTACAGGGTCTAATCAGTGTTTTCGGTCTATAACAGCTCATATGGCTGTCATTTCTATAACACATACAACGGGACAGGGGGCAGGACAGAATGTAGATGGTCTCTAGAAAAAAGAAAACCATGAGGAGGCATGGTGTTTAAAAGGTAGGAAAACGGATTTCTTGGGTCAGATCCTGGTTAAGTTCTATGATACAAGAGTCCTTGACACCCACAGCTGCCCCGCCAGCATCACACTGGCAAGGAGAGCTCACAACTCTGATGAAACAAAGAGCAACGAGCTCTCCCAGGCGGCAGACATGCTCTCTCTCAGGCTGACATTGTTCCTAAATGAACTCCCCGTTTGTGTTTAGCTTCCTAATCATCTCTTTAGCCAGGAACTCACAAGCTTTCTTCTTTTTGTGTGTAGAGAAGGAGTGGGAAAAGAGGAGGTTGGTAATTTATGAAGGTTTCCAATGGGATGGGGTATGTAACATGTGTTTTTATGAACTAGTAGCAGTGAGTGAAGTTTGTTTGTTTGCTTGTTTGTTTTGCTAGCAACTCCTTGTGTCAAGCATGACCTCTTTATTCTCACCTCTTGGTCCCAGCTTGAGGTAGTTCCTCTATCTGGAAGCATCTTGAATCTCATGCTGATAATGCCAACTTTTCCTAAAAAGCGGTGAGTTTAAGCTAATTCCTGCAGGCTATCTTCCTGAGCAGCTCTTTTCCTATTCGTTGAACCCTCCCTGCCTTGTAGAGCCGGGTGGTATTGCTGCCACTACACAAGGCCTTGGAAGACAAGGGCTAAATCCACTTTTGCCTACTTTACTCTCAAATTATTAAGCTTTTCTGAGCTTCAATCTCCTCATTGATAAAATGGTAGTATATTATCCTATCCTAAAGGGAGGCTGTAATTGTTTTAGTTATTTTTGTAAACTCCTGGTTCTGGTAGATCCTTGTAAAATTTTAACTCTTTTCCTTCTGCACATAATTCAAACATCTTATTTATGGAATTGCATGAGGACTGGCTGGGAAGAAGGATCCATCTTTCACAATCCAATCTCTACTCCTATATCAGTGGGGGAATGTAGCCAAACTGATTCTGTTTTGCCAAAAACCCGTTTCACATCCCTGTTTCTTTGCAGACAAAAGAGTAGCCTGAGGGATACTGCCTGGTTAATAATAGCATTTTTCTGGGAGGGAGTTAATAAAGGCATAGCCTAATGCTCTTTTAGATAAGGAAGTACAAGTTTTGACTGCCTTAAGAACCTGGCAATGAGGGGGGCAGGGTGGAGAGGCTAAAAATGAAGTATACAGGTTCATCCAACTAGGTCTTTCTCTTCCAAGAAAGATGGCTGGGCAGGCTGCTCCAACCACCTGGCTCCCTCCTGACGTCTGGAAAAATCTTCACAGGTTCAAGATGTGCTCCTGAATATCTGTTAGAGTCCAACACTTTGTCTTAAACCTACTGGCCTTGCAGAGCTGGCTCACCCCAATTTGATGCAGTTGTGAGTGCACAGAAAAACAATAGCTTCAGACGCCAGGGAAAACGATGCACTATTCAACACAGTCCTCTGTCATCTGCCGGCTTTGTGATTGGAAATGAGGTGGGGAGCAGTTTTCCAAATAGTGTATATTACTGAGCAGATGTATAAGAATCAAAGGGAAAATGGTTGCCAGGGAGACAGGACACTCATGCCAACTCTGTCGCAGACTAATCATAAAATGTCTCCAGGGGGCATTGTATAGCCACAAGCACAGACAGGAACACAGCCAAGCCAGAGATCCAGATGTTGCCCTTGGAACCGGGCACTCCATTTCAGGGACTGGCATCCACCTTCTGCCAAACAGAACGTGTGTGGCACATCTGCTCACTACAGAAAGTTAACACGCACGAAAAGCAGGGGAAAAGTTGCCATAAAATAATGATTTGGCACCATGCAAGGCAAGGACGTTAAATATTAGATACCTCTTCCGTTAACCCTAAGCACAGTGCTTCATTGCTGTTTCCTAACTCACAACCCACCCATAACCCATCTCTCAGCAATTTCCATTCTGTCCATCCGAGAGCAATCTTGTTTCCAAATGATACCTGAATAATTTACAGTCGACCTAAGTGCATAAGACAGTGAAGGAGAAAGAAAGTTGGAATGAACAAGTTTCTCCAATCGATCGAACAAAATACTGCTTTTACTTTACAGCTCTTAAAGACATAATATACATTTGTATTCGAGACTCAGCTGTTAAATTATTATCTCAAAAAAAAAGAGTGAGTGACAAGGTAAGTGTTTATGTTCACTTTCATCTATTTTCACTCGGACTGAAGAGAGCTTTGAATAATAAGTTACAGTATTTTAAGGTCTCAAGAAATTTTTTTATGACTAGAAAAAAGTTCAATGAGGTGTAATCGAAGTGTGTGCTTTATCTGATTCTGTATGTGTGCCAACCATTTTCACAGTTTACAAGACTTCTTCACTTACTTTGTATGCTATTCTTAACATATATTTAGCAGTTGGCTAGAACAGATAGTACTATTAGTCTTTTTTTTTTTTTTTTGAGGACACTGAGGCTCAGATAGGTTTAAATATTTCAAAGTCAAAACAATAATAAATGAGACTATAACATGTGTATTGCTAATTGGGAATTCTTTATTCTCTGCATTAAGGAGACTAGCCTTAGATTCTGAGAAACAATGATCAAAATGTCTTCCTTACCCACATGTGAATGGAAAGATTTTAGTTGGTTGGGTTAAATTAGAACCTTCCTACTTATATTAATTCCTGTTGCTACGTAACAAATTATCACCAATTTAGTAGCTTAAAACAACACCCATTATTATCATGCAATTTCTGTGGGTCACGAGTCTGGGCCCACAGCACCGCTGAGCTGGGTTCCCTGCTTAGAATCTAACGAGGCAGATGTCACGTGTTGGCCATGCCGCATTCTGGAGGTTTTGAATGTAAACTCCCAAGTTCAATCTGACTTGGTGGAATCCAGTTCTTCCAAGGTGTAAGTAGAGCTGCAGGACTCCATTTCCTTGCTGTCAACAGAGGGCCACCATCCTGTCCTGCAGGCTGACAGTCCTCCTCACATGCCCCCTACAGGTTCAAAGCAGCAATAGCATGTCAAATCCCTCATGCTTCAAAAGCCTACCTTCTCTTCCTGCCTCCCTAGTCTGCCTCTTAAAGGTCTTGTCTGATTAGATCAGGCTCAACCGAAGAGCATTGATATCTTATGATCAGCTGGCTGGGAGCTTTCATTACAACCGCAAACTCCCTGGATTGGTGTTTGATTGAATAGCCCGTGGCCAAGAATCTTGGCTAGAGAGGGGTATCTTTCCAGTTCTGCCTAACACACTACTCAAAATGTGGTCCTCGGAGCAGCAGCGGCAGCTGCAGCTGGAAGCTTGCTAAAAATGCAGAATGTTAGGCCTCACCCCCGGTCTGTGGAAGCAGAAATGTATCAAATCACCGGATTTATATGCATATTAATAAGAAGCACTTGCTCAGATTGTAGTTATTGGGATTTTTTTCTTTTCTTTTTTTTTTTTTTCTTTTTGTAGCAGACACTGAGTTGGCAGAAGCCAAAGAAGAGCATTCCATTCTTTATTCCATCTTGTGAGTGTTTCTTCGCTCCCTTTCTGACATGGAAAAAAAAAGGGGTCAGAAAAGGCCAAAGGCAGCTACCTGGATCATGACCCGGAAGTGTAAGCAGAGCTGTGTCCTG
The DNA here is from genome assembly GCF_021234165.1 of Pteronotus mesoamericanus. Classification (NCBI taxonomy): domain Eukaryota; kingdom Metazoa; phylum Chordata; class Mammalia; order Chiroptera; family Mormoopidae; genus Pteronotus; species Pteronotus mesoamericanus. The sequence continues at coordinate 18,085,264 of NW_026555189.1, forward strand.
CTGAGCTGGGCTGAAGGAAAGGCACTTTTTTAATAGAGAGTTTGCAATAGAGCTTTTGATGGTTTGTTACTTCTAAGCCTTTAGCATCTTTAGTGGTACTTCTTTGCTGCTGAGAGAGGACAATCTTCAGAATATTGTGGAATCTTTAATGTTTGTTTATGGTGCATTGTTGAAAAGTTTGAAACTTTAAATGAAAATAGATCCCTCTGCAGAGCAGGGATAATAGTTAGAAGATAAAAATCAATTTTGTTTTAGATGGAGGAAATTATACACCATCCGATGGTTACGATATGCTGCATTATTTAGAATGCATCTCACAGGGGCCAGATTTCCAACAGCGGGTATTGATTTCACGTCCACTTAGCTATAGAGAGAGATGGGACCATAAAGCAATCCAGGTACTGTTGGTCAAGAGTTTTAAACATAGGCTCAGCTTCCAATACTAACCAACCCAGTCAGGAGTGTGGAGAGACAACTGATGACACCACCACTTGGTGCCAGCATGCTCGTGATGTGACACCTCCTCAATCCTGGGTATAATGTGGGGTAATGCCAACTAGGTGTAATGAAAGAATGGTGAGGTCAAAGTTCTACTTGGTCTTTTGTAGCCAATGACAACAGAAACAGTTGCTGAGACAAAAGGGAGAGTTGAGGTCATGAAGTATTTAAATTCAGAATGTGACTCTGTGTATCTGGAGTGGAGGGGTAGAGGGAGGCATTGAATGCAGGAAGAAGCCACTGATGCTTTTAACAGTTTAGATCCAGAAATATCTAGAAGATATTTTAAAGAAGGCATGACTCATTACGTATGCAACGAAAGACTCTATACTGCATTATATTAAAACTGAACCATTATTCCTGTAATATAGTAGGTGTGCTGGAATTTTTTTCATGCTTTATATGAAGCATAATGGGAATTTCTTATTTCTGATTTTCTCCCTAATGATAATGTGTCCAAAACTAAAATAGGTATGCCACTCTAATAATACTTATATCAATGAGCTAATATTATTACATGTAACAAGCATGTATTGAGTGCCATCTCTTTGCCAGATGGATGTGAGGCGCTATGAATAAGAAAATAAGTCAGTCATTATTACAGGAATCTCGCTGCCTGGTGATGTAGAGGGGCATGCAGACAACTACAAGATAATCCGGTGTAAATACCGAGAGGTATGTAGAAATCACTACGTGGCTACAGGAGGGGGAACGACCGGATGGGAGAGGCGAGGTGGCGGAAGTGAGACAGGCTTCGCATAGAAGAGGACACTTTTTTGTGTCTTAAAGGATAACAATAGCTCATTCAACAGAGTAGGAAAGGGCCTCTAACAAAGTGAAATGAGAAGAATGAATTTGGGTCTTGGTACGCATGAGCTGTAGCAGCTCTGTAGATTAGTAAGTAAATGGAGACAAATCAGGAAAAAAGTAACAGAAAAAAAGTAAAATAAACTATTAGATTATAGTGTCTGGAAAAATACTTTATACATTCTAATGCTACGTAAATAGCCTGTCTGTTGTCTCAGGACCCTGCCCCCATTCTGCTGGGATGTGGCAAGCGGTACCGTCCACATTTTGCAGCTGAAGAGGTGATGGTCCATGGAGGTGCAATGGTTTTAGAGCAAGTCCATGTCAGGGACTCCAAGTCTGCTATGTCTGCTGTGTCAAATGACCTTCCACAAAATGCAATTCTTCATTCCATCTTCCTGGCTATTGCTTTCTGGTTATGTCCTAAAGTTTCAAACCTGGATGTGTAGATTAATAAATGTAGAGTACAGAGCATAGTATTTGCTCCTAGAAATCAATGAATTGATGTAAGGTCCCTTTTCTTCTAAGGAGTTACATTGCCACCCCCCCGCCCTAAACTCTCCTCTTGTTAAGCTGTGACACTATCAAGACCTCCACTATTCTCCTTGGCCAGCCCCCTCCCAGCTAGATCTCTAACGCAACCATCCTAGAAATGTCCTCACCAGTCCTTTGTTCTAAAATCTAAAATGGTTTATTAATAATTGTGACTAATGTTTATGGGAATGTAGTGTGTAGCAATCTCCTGGCTGTTTTGCATATATTATTTTGTTTAGTATTAAAAACAACCTCTGTGAGGCAGGCAACCTTAGCATCCTTCTCTTTAGGCAATGGAGGAAAAAGCCAGAGAGTGGCAAGATCAAGTTCATTTACACAATAAAAAGAGGCCATGTCCTGATTCACAGAAGTCTGTTTGCACTATGCCATAAACTCATACTACCTCCTGCAGCACGCCAACTGCCAAAATGATGAAAATAAGAAGCACTTTATTGACTATGCAGAGTAGATATGACACAGATGTGGAGATATAAACTTTGTCTTTCTTGGTTTTGATTTGAGCCAGGGAAGATAGAATTACATCCACTGAAAATGAAACATGTTGTATTTTGGGAAAGCTGTAGAACATTTCCTGAATAAAATAATTTCTTTCTTTTATTTTTTTAAGGGTTTTTTTTCTTTCTTTATATCCTTTTTTTTTTTTTTTTTTTTAATTTGGAAGCTGAGAATCAATTGTATGGCTGGAGTCGTTTTAGGGAACAAGCATTATCTTCCCCATCAGCAGCAGCAAATATGATCATTAGGCATAAACTGTCCTTACATTCCTTGTCATTCCCTAGGGCTGTCGGATTTCAACTTGCTTAGTCAGTTACAAAATGGAATGTGTGAAGTTTGCCCAAGTTTAGCTCTGGAGTTTACATCGGAGAGCCGTGATTATACAATATTTAGACTGAAGCTAAAATCGACATTTTCTTAAAATATGTCAAGATTAGATTAAACTGCTTCCCAAAATAAACAAAGACTAAGCAAATCCCAATCAGCTTTAAAGTCTGAAAACAGACCTTTGACGTTGTAGGCAAAACTTATTATACATGCCGCAGCTCAAATATCCAACTCAGAGCCACAGCAAATGCTGCCCAGTGATAAAATTTGATGCCCGAATCTATCAGCCTGCAGCCCTAAATGTTCATAGCTGGCAGATACTCAGCAATATGGACCTGGGAGTTGTTTAAAGTAAATGCAAGGAGGTGATTTCTTGCTACAGTGATGATCAGGTCCTGCTTTGCCATTTCTTATTTCTCCCAATTTTGATTCTATATGTAAATCTAAAATTCCATCCATTGTAATTTTTCTTCCATAACAGTATGATGTGGTATAGTGATTCTCAAAAGCTTGTCGCTCCAATGCAGATTCCTGGTCCCACCCTCAGAGATCCTGTAGTTCTGGAGACGCAGCCCAGGCAGGGACGTCCCATCAATGACACTTCCTAAGTCTGTGCAAGGGCACTGGAGCCAGGAGTCTGCATCCACGGGCGGCTCTGCCACACCTGGTCTACACACTACATTTTGACAAACGTATATGGAGAAAATCACAATGGCTTTGCAATCAAAAAATGACTCGGGTTTGAGTCTCAGGTTCTGCCTGTCAAGCGCTCCGGGACTCTGAGAGGAAAGTCTCTTAACCCCTGGAAGTCTCAATTTGTTCATTTGTTAAAAAGAAATCAAAATATTTACTTGGAAGGACTGTTTTGAACATGAAAGTTAATGTATATATTGTGCTTGCATACAGTAAGTACTCAAAAAGGTTTATTAAAATATTATTACTAAGGTTTAAAAAATAAAAAGTGAGGATGGTGATGAAAATAGCCAGGTTCTGCGGTGCACAGTAACACACCCTCTTACCTAGGACTAACAACGCACCTCCCCGTCTCTACTATCTCCCCACCCCCTATACCCATACGCATACGTTAAAAAAAAAGTTGTAAACTATGTTCTGATTTCTAACAGGCCAGGCACCCCTCATTCTTTTGGGAATAAGGAAACCAAATTCAAATTCCACAAACACCCACATAATATTTTTAAAATTGCGAACTCATTAATCGAGAAGTGATAACTTGCTTATGGACACTGGATCCCTTTTAGAATTCTACACCCACCTCTACCTGGTCTACTCTCACACTTTCTACACCCAATAAAGGGGTATATAACTTAGGTTGTGAATCTTCAAGCTATGCTATACCTTAAGAAAAAATGTTTTAAATGCAGATTTTGAAAAAAATAAATTCAGGACAATTTTTCCACTTTATGATTTTTAAAGTAGTAGTTATCTATCATTAACTATCATGACTAATTGCTTTAATTAAGATGACATTTTAATACAATAAATATTAAGAGCTGTCTATAATCCAGAATCAATGCTAGTGGCCTGTATGTACCAGATGGACTAGCAAGCACGGTGGCCCATGTTTTCTCTGAGAGATCAGACGAGAAGAGGATACGGCATTAAGCATATTTTAACATATACACACAATTAAATATATTAGCCACTGTTATGGAAAATTAAATCAGGATTTCAGGAACATGTATAACAGGAAGAACACATGCACTTTGGGCACATCAGAAAATAGGACCCTTTATAAAGGAGTGTGAGGTACACCCTAAAAATTTTGTTGCCTGAGAGCAGATCAAGTAGTGACCACTGAGAGTCTCTTCTTGGTCATGAGTCCATGATAAAAAGTATGCCATGCAAATATTTCTGGTTTTGTTTTAATCTCCACAGCAGGCTTATAATCTCAACTGTATCAACAAGGTGAGAGAGAGGAAAAAATAGTGTTTGTTTCTTTGATTTAGACACTCTAAGTTTATATAGTCCCTTCCTAAACAAAAGCAAACTAACAAATAAAATAATCAATTTTCATGCTTAATGAGAAGATTATATCTGAGGTGTTATCCAGGCACATATGTACAGTAACAGCGGCCTAAAGCACTCACCAAGTTCAACTGCAGTTCATCTAGTAACTTCAATGACATACCCTAATGGAGGAAAAATCAGAGCTTTTAAAAAAAAAAAAAAAAAAGTACTTTATGGTAGTCCTCCCCTATCTGCTGGGGATACATTCCAAGACCCCCAGCAGAAACCTGAAACCACAAATAGTACTGAACCCTAAATACACTCTGTTTTTTCCTATACATGCACACCTATGGTAAAGTTTAATTTATAAATTAGGCACAGTAATAGGTTAACAACAATGACTAATAATATAATATAACACATTGTAACCATATACTACAATGAAAGTTATGTGAATATGGTGTCCTGCCCCTTCGAAATATCTTATCGCATTATACTCCCCCTTCTTCTTGGGATGATGTGTGATGACAAAATGCGACACTTACCTGTCCCCCTATCTGAGTCACCATCCCTCACTTGCAGCAAATGGCTTGGTGTCACTCCTTTCAGGGGAGCCCTGGCTGAGGTCTTCCAATGGGCTCAGTGGTTCAGGCGCAACACGCTGGCGTCAATCAGGACATGTTTGCTGTTCGTGTCTTCCACCCTCCAATGTAAGGCCTTTCCGTCTTCACTAAGCCCTTAGTACTCACTGTGGCCATAACTTTCGCTACTTGAGGTGCAACAGCAAAACTAGCATGAATTTCTTTTTCCTCCTTCCTAATTTCACGAACAGAAGATTCGCTCTTACTGCAGATCTTAGCAACCACAGCATACGATTAATGGCTTCTCTTTGGCGTATTCCAATTGCCAGCATCACTTCCCTCACACATTGGGGCCATTAGTAAGGAAAACAAGGTATCACAGCCGCTTCAACACCAGGGCTGTGATACCGCGGCAGCCGATCTGATAACCAAGACAGCTTCTCAGTGACGGACGGGCACAGAGCACCGCATGGCAGAGGCGCTGGACAAAGGGACGGGTCCCAACCTGGGCAGGGCGGAGCCTGACATCGACGGATTTCATCTCGCTGCTCAGAACAGCATGCAATTTGAAACTTAAGAACTGTTTATTTCTGGAATGTTCTATTTAATATTTTTGTACCACAGTTGACTTGCGGGTAGGTGACTCTGCAAGAAACTACGCCACAGAGAAGGGCGGATGACGGCACCGTCCCCATCCCAGCAAACGGCAGAAAGGTGGGTGCACGTACCCTGCAACCTATCAACGAGGGACATTGTAGCGGTCATCCCACCAGCTGACAGCACCCAGAGCACCTGGCAGGGTGCTGGCCAGAGGAAAGCTGCCTCTTGGTGGGAGTGAGCCTCTGTCCCCTCTCTCAGGTCCCTAGCACGCAGGTTTAAAGCTCTGGGGGAGTTTTCCCCACCTGCCGTGGATTGGCGGTGATAGGCTCATACGAAAGCAGAGACGCCTGACTCAATTTCCAGAGCCCTTCCTGGCTAGGACCCTGGGGCTAGGTCTAGCAGGTGATCGAAAGGGACCTGTTACACAACATCCGGGGACAGTCCTCGCTTGCTCAATGAGCACCTTTCGGAGAGCGCCCTCCCCTCCAAAGAGACACCCTCCTACTCCTCCCGGCCTTGTGGAGTCTGGCTTCCGCTGGCCTCTTCCCGCAAGCTCCAGTCACTGCCGGGGTCAGGCCATGCACCACGGATTCATAATTGCAGTAATTCTGCAGAAGGGTTACATGCTCTGCTATGTGCCTTCAAAACTGTCATTGCACAACAGAAAAATGAATGGTAACCTTCTTGTTCATAACGTAAGATTTTAATTCTCCTTTACTTAGAAAGGTACTGTCTAGAAAATTTTACAAAATAAAACAGACAAGTTGAGAGGGTGAAATCATGGAAAATAAGAAAAATATTTTCGTGCACCTTTAATCTCATTTTATTCTGCTTTTTGAACAAAAGACTCTACATTTTTAAAATTTTTTGCTAGGACCTGCAAGTTATGCAGCCAGCCCTGTTCCGACACGAAATGACTTCCTCAGGGTCAGGACCTTTGCTTCCTCATCTTGCTGTTCTTCCTCTAACACGACATATGGCATTTACCAGGTATTCAAATGCTTTTAGAGATAATGTGTATTAATGTAATTTGATAGATATGTGTGTGTGCATGCATGTGACTACATAACACCTGGATAACTACATATCTGTTTATACATTTATATAGTATAAATTAGTATAAAAAATATTATGAACATATAATGATACATGCAGTAGAATATATAGATACAAAATATTTAGAAAACTGATTTTCTAACATTTTGGTGCTTTCGTTATTACCATTCTGTATTAAGAGACTACTGCTTCAGTCCCTCTGAATTAAAAAGGTAATTAATCCAAGTGTTAATTTGTCAGTACTATATTTTTAAGAACTACAAAAAGTAAATATTAGGTTAGCAGATGCATTGCATTATAAGCTTTCAGAATGTGCCAAGAGTCAGCACCTCTCTATGAGAAATGAGTCCGAAAAATACCAGACAGAACTTATTTATGAAAATCTTGAACTGACTTTTCATCATTGTTTGTTATTTGATTCACTGTGAAAGCTAAGATGAATATGAATACTCTTACAATTTTTGATTTGTCTACTTTCCAAGTGCTTATCATTTTTTTAACACCTGTGGCTAAGTGTAGACAAAATAGAATTTGCTATAAGCAGATGTCTTTTAATATGAATTTTTCCAGAACATTAAGTGCTAAGTAGTTTATTTTCTGCAAGCAACACTTTCATTTATTTAAAAAGTAGGGACTGTGTTTAATGGTGACTGTGTATAGACATACCAACAAGGAGTCACCTACACACAGAGACACACAAACTCATACACAATAACACACATACATATAGGCACACAGGGGCACAGAGGCATACATATATCTGGACAGGCACACAAATACACATGCATTAACAAACACACATATATAGACATGTATACACACATGACACAAACACATACAGGCACAGGTCTGTATATAGAGGCACAAGCTTACGCATATAGATACATATATATCTGTGTACACATGCATAGCTCATATACACAAACATACATATGGGGGGACTCCCCCCCAAAAAAGGAACTACAAGGGTGGATCCCTTGCAGTACAGGACTTCCCTAAGTGAGTGTTCTAGGAAACCATCTGTATCAATATACCAGCTGCCATTGTTGTGAGAGGCTGTGTCCAGCTTCAGTGAATTTTTTTTTTAAGACTTTCAACACATTTGCCCATTTCATGATGGATGATTTACGAGAGCACCTGCCCACACCGCATTGCGTGTTCAGCAGCTTTTGACCAAAAACAGCATGGACCCTGTGCCCCACCCTCCCTGTTTAAGCGATCTTGCCCCAATTGACTTTTTTTGTTTCCCCAGATGAAAAAAATCCTCCAAGGGAAACGTTTTGCCAATGTGGAAGAGATGAAACGAATAACGGCAGAAGCACTAAAGGGCATCAAAATTGATGAGTTCAAAACTGTTTTCAGCAGTGGAAAAAATGTCTCGAGAGATGTATTGCATCAAATGGAGAGTACTTTGAAGGTGACTGATGTTTGAACAGGTAAGAATAAATATACAATTTTGTATAAGTAAGTCCCAGGTTTTTTGGGCCCCACCCTCATGTGGCAATACACAGGAACATATACACATTCTTTCAGGTACGATATATACAGACACCAACTCATGCATGCAGACACACACATACACACACACACACACACACACACACACGCTCTTGAAACTCTTCTGCCATTTGCCTCTGTAGTGGAACAGAATTGTTTGGAGGGAAAGGATTGACATGAGACAGGGCACTTCAACAAAAGGGAAGAATACAAAAGAAAACAAAGGAAGGAAAAATTACAAAATAATTACCTATGCAAAAAAAGAAAAGCTACTACTCTTCCTCTCTGATAATTAAGTAATTTTAGTTAAGTATTTAAATAAGCATTTCCTGTGAATCTATGTGTCAGGTCCTGTGTAAATGCCATAGTTCATGCAACATGTGCTAACATGGATGTGCATATCAGCCTTTGCTTCATTCTCTTAATACATTGTAAACTTATTGTAGAATTGTGGAAGTACCATGATGTATCATTCAAGTTCAGAGCGGGTACTAGTAACTTTAAAGAAGACACAATATGTCCCATAAGCACTTGTTTCATAACCATACTCTATGTGGGGTGTTTTGTTTTTGTTGTTTTTTTTCTTTTGCAAATATAAAGACAAACACATACCTTGAGAAACTACAAAAAACTTCATCTGACTGTCCTCTTTCCGGGGCCCCTCCTCTTTGCCATTTGAATTGTTTAGTGACCTTGTTTGGATGGGTGTCTGTATGTGTGTGTGCGTGTTTTTTTATTTTATTTTGTTTTACATAAGCAATATTCAAGAAAATGTTAATACATTTTTGTAGATGATGTCAAAGTTACAGTGTAATATTAATTAAGAATGTGCAGATCATGAACAGTCCTCTAATGGAGAAAATAGATTAAAAAGCTCTTGGTTCTTCCCTCTCCCCCTGTTTTGCAGAGCATGGGAGCTGAGTTCAAAAAGATAGAATGGCAGGGGGTCACAGAGAAGGCCATTAATCTGAGCATATGGGTTATGGTTTCTGCTACTCAGCAATATAAACTCAGTTCAAGTCTCTAACCACCAAAATATGCGCGCACGTGCACACACACACACACAGACACACACACACAAATTCCTCACTCAAAATGTGGGGGACAATAATTAAATCCTTACTGAGCTGCTATAAAACTATATAGATCTGGAAGTATATATGGGAACAAATAGGATTATTAATCTGAGATGTCTACCAGCAATGCCTGGAAGTTGAAGCTCTGAACAAAGTTTATTAAAAACTTTAATTAATAAAATAAATAACATTTTCCCTACTAAGCCCCAGAGGTTAAAAATTCTTCTAGGATATTCTTTGGTTATCCATCCTTAATTTTAAGGTAAAAAATCTAGGAATAAAAGTACTTATTTTTTCACTTTTTTCCCTTACAGAAAGCTTTGCCAAACTGTATTTATACATCACACTAATACACACCACCCTGTTCTTAAGTATCAATAAGATTCTCATTCAACCAGTATTAAGTAAGTACTAGCAATGTGTCAGACATTTCCTTTACCTTTGGTGGTCGTCCTGAGCATTAAGAGAAAAGATATCCCCACTGCCATGCTGAGCACACAAGCAGAATGTCTGAAGTGCAAATAAATTGTATTTGTGATATCTCCCTCCTGCCTATCCCTCGCCTTTCAGCATAATGTACCCCTAATCCTGCCTCCTACCCCAAATCTCTCTCTCTCTCTCTCTCTCTCTCTCACACACACACACACACATTCTCATACGCTGCTTCCACCTGCCCCTCTGACTTACTCGTGGAGTCTCTGAGAGAACGTGGGAAAATTCTAAGAGGCTGTGTGCTTGTCTTCAGTTCTCTGACGCCTGAAAATCTCCTGCTTCCTAATTCACCATACCTCACCAGAAATGCCTGGAATGCTTTCAGTCCTGTGAAAGTTCTCACTGACAAACATAGGCAAGTTTTGGTTCTCTAGCTTACAATGATATCCTCCCTTGTTGTAATTCTGTCTGTTTTACAAACTGCTATCCTTTCTTTCTTTCTTCCTTTTTAGAGAGGGGAAGAGAGAGAGAGAGAAAGGGAGAAAACATCAGTGTGTGGTTGCCTCTCATGCACCCCTCACTGGGGACCGGGCCCGCAACCCAGGCACATGCCCTAGACTGGGAATTGAACCAGCAACCCTTTGGTTCGCAAGCTGTCACTCAATCCACTGAGCCATGCCAGCCTGGGCACAAACTATTATTCTTATAAGAATCATTGGTAACCATCGTGGTCCTCCCTGGTCCACATAAGCTTCTTGAAATCAAGGGCATGTCATAGTAGGTACTTAGAATGCATTATATGTGAACCAATGGCAGGCATGTGCAGAGTCACATGAGCACAATGCAAGCCTGCACCATTTTACTGTATTTTGTTGTTGCTTTAAAATAACCATATCAGAGTGACCTTGATATCACATTTCTTACATTGGCTTCTCCCTTTTCAACTGTTGTTTTCTCTCCACTAAAAGGGACCTGCCATAGGAGAAGAAAGAGTCCCTGGTCTCATAATAATTTTCCACATGCCGGAGGAGCTTGTGATGAGGTCCTAGATCACAGGTACTGTTGCTAACCTTCACTGACTCTATTGTGAACATCCACAGGGACTGTCCAGAGAATTAGAGCAACTCAAAACACAACTCTGTTCACTTAGTTCCACCCTACATGTTGAAGGGTGATTAGCAGTAGTAATTGTCATGTTTTTGCTTTCCTTCCTAAATAATAATTGCATACTTATGTTGGTAAATAAATAAATAAAGTTATTAAAGGGTAAAATGGCATCTCTTATTTGCCCACTCAAAAATCCTGAACTATGGCTTGAAATGTGATCCATTTTTTTGCTTAATATGGTATTAATATTGTATAGATTAATTGGGAGACATGAATTGTGGTCATTGATAAGCTCACAATTATTTCCCTTCCATTGTTAATATTTTGAAAACTATCACATTCAGGTAAATCACATTGCACCTGCCAGGGTAGACTTGCGACCGAAGATGGTCAATAACCCATGCCCTACCACCAGAAACTCGTTCAGACTATTGGCATGCGACTTGGGCCAGCCAATAATGTCCCATTCTCCCTGGGTTGAAAAGGATACTCTGTCATGGGGCAAAATGCTCCTCTATGCTTTTGCTTTGGAGAGACACTGGAGGTCAAAGCAGGAAAAGAGGGAGAGGAGAAAAAAGAGAATGGCAAAGTTGTTGTTTGTGATACGCCTCATGGACCTCCCTTGCTTTTGCCTAGGTAGTGTTAAAATAAACAGCAAGATCTCCCTTTACAGTCACAGAAGCAAGGGACTTCTGTGACTATAAAGGGACTGGAAGCAGATTCCATCCAGCACTTTATTATTCAAAGTGTGGTCTGTGGACCTGGACCACTGACATCACTTGGGAGGTCTCACTAGACAGCAGAATCTCAGGCTCTGTTTCAAACCTGCATAACCAGAATCTGCATTTAAAAGGAAATCCCAGGTGTTTTATATGCACATGAAAGACTGAGAGGCTCTGGTAGAGCTGCACAGTTTCCCTAGGTCTGTGTACAATTCACACTGGCCTTTTATCCAACCACAGGACCTTGCAAAATTGTTTTCTCTGACTTGAAAACTCTATTTCTCTTCAACTAGTCACCTTACCTTTAAACTTCAGCTCTCCAGTCAAGTGTCAAGTGTCATTTTTGTCAGAGGCATCTTTCTGTATAAGGTTAAAGCCCTTTTTATATGCCCTCATATTATGGGTAACTTCCAAGTTAATTTGATGCATATCAAACTTCAGGAGTCATTAATAATGGATTTTCTTTCTTACCATTGCGTCCCTAGTACCTAGATTGGCACAGACTATATTCTCAACATTTACGTTTTGAATGAATAAATGCATGGATACACAACAGGAAAATTCTACAGATAAAGAAATTGAAGTCCAGAGAAGTTGGCTGATTAACCGTATGTCACCTAAAAAGTGGTACATCTCAATTTATAATCCGGGTTACTGCCCTGAAGTCTCACAATGGTATCTCTGAATTCTCCTTATTTCCCATACAATTTCTTCACCCAAACTGAGAAAATTAGAAGCAAAGCACATACTGGATGGGGAAAACCCCTACCTTGCTAATCCATGGAAATGAGAGGAACTTTTTCTAAAGCACCTCCTGACTTCAATCAGAGAGGCTGATGAATATCCTGCTCCTGAATGAGTGGCCAAAAGGATATCAGCATATCCATTATCAAGTGTTGACACTCTGATGTAGATGCCTTGTTCTTCAGAGGCAGAAAAAATAAAGTGTATAGGATGCCCATGAGACCGCATCACATGATCAGCTCTGCCAGCCTGGCAAGTAGGAAGCTGCCGCCAACAAGCGGGAACTGAGATGATCACCTGATAGGTACATTCATGGTAGACCTCTCAGATATAGAATGGCTTCAACTTACCAAAATAAACTGCATAGTATTTCTGTTTGGAGGTGCAATTCAGTCCTTATGATTGGAATTCTTTTATCAGCAGAACAATGTAGAGAAGGCTCATGAAAATTTAAAGCAATGGTCATTCTGGCACGCCTTGGCATGAGGTAGATGCAAAGGGACAGAGGTTATCTGTTTATTTATTCATTCATTTATTTACCTGCACTGCATCTGCACCACTCCTATACTGTTACACTTACCAACGGGGCATCAAAATTCACCACCTCCTATGAATTATTCCTAGGCATTCCTCTGCTTATTACAGACAATGTCCCCGACAGTTCCATCTTGCCCACCTTAGACCCTCATTTTCTAAAGTGTATATTGTTGTCCTAGCTTCTGAATTGCTATTTTGTATCACAATAATAGCCCTCTGTTTGTGTTTCTTTTGAACGTGGATATTGTGCCGCTAATACTATTTTCAAAAAACTTTCTTTAGGCATGACTAAATTTATTTTTTTATTTGTTTATTCAAATATTTGCTTTGTGCCTTCAAGATGCCACACATTGCTAGATGCAGAAAGACAAAAACACAACACCCTTGCTCCTGTGCATGTAATTAAATTGTATTTAATATGCATTATTGTGTAATGACAATATGATGAGGTGTTTCTATGGAGACATGGATTGCCTCTGGATATGTTAGATAAAGGCCTCAAGGGAACACTGCCTGAACATCCGTCTGCTTTCCTGGTTTTGTCTTACCTCTGTCCCCAGGACATTGTGCTTTAACTTTAAGGCAACTAATTAGGCCCACCGAAGTCCTCCTCTGTCGTCATTTGCTTGCCTCTACTCATCAATTTGCAGAAACAGAAAATTGCAAAGTTCCGCTCTGTTTGTAGCTCCCACCAGATATTAAGTATCTGATGGAAGTGCTTGGTCTCCATTTATCTTCATAACCCTAGTATCTAACACCGTGTCTCCCATTCAGTTCTACTCAGTAAATGTTGAACTCACTGGCTCATTTGATAAATGCAAAACAAGCTTTAAGTATCATTTTCTTCAAATGGGACTCAAAATAGGATTAACTTTGTCATTCCTCAGAAATGAAGCCATTTCTAATATGCCTTCAGTGAATGAGAAAAGGGAAAAAAAAAAACATTTTGCAAATTACAATAACTTGACAACTGCCTGCTAAACAATACCGCGTTAATTTTCAGTGTTCCACACATGGCTAAATACAGGATCCCTTAATCCCAGGTCCCATTTAATGCCAGCCTCATTGTCTCTGTCCCCTCACTGTATCACTTACAGAAATCACCAGTGGCTGCATCCTCTCTTTAAACCTTATTATTGCCAGAGAAGTCGTGGGCTAGGTTAATGCAGATATGCTTCCCAGAGGTATGTGAAAATGGATTTAAGTTCTTTATTTTGAGTGACTGACTTTGAGAAATCCCCTTCTTTATCAGTTACTACCAGAGCAACAGAACTTCTCAGGAGTGACAGCACACTAACCACATATTCTCGAGTTCTACAGGCATAACCACTTTTTAAAAAGATGGAGATTAATTCGGCCTTTCATGGGGAGGCATCATCAGAGGCCCCCCAGTGTTGGGGCCATTGAGAGAGACTGTCAGAGGTTTAATGTCTGGCTCCCCAAGACCTGTATTTGGGGAACTTCTCTGAGGAAATTCTCCAAGTTTCAGTCATGCCCCTGTGATTCTTTTGTTCTTAGCTTACTGTTTCCAACAAAGGGTTGCCTTCAAAGGAAAGGGAAGAGCAAGTCTTCCTTGAAGGGGCTCTTTGATTTCTGAGCAAAATGAAACTGTTATCTTATTTTGGAAAACCTAATAACCCGCTTAGGAAAATTAAAGATGTTTTTCAAATACGGATGATGAGCGGCACAAAATACAGTTTAATAGAGAGGAGGAATGCTAATTGCAACTGAGCTAGCATTTTGGTGAGTATTGTTTTTTGATGCCCATTCTCATCTAAATAAAGGAATGGGAACAATTCATATCTTTTGCTATACAAAGCTATTTTTATGCATTTGTTTATCTTGGCTCTTTGACAAAAGTCAGATATCAATAGGCATTTTAGAAATCACTGACAGAGTGTATCTAGGAACGATGATGGGGGCGGAGAAATTGAGGGCCCAAAAAGACACTCCGAGAGCACACTTCCCACTGAAGCTAAACTGTACCTCCAGTCCCTGAAAGTCTTTCCCTGGACACTAGTTAAGCTTCAGGACATGAGTAATTTCAAAAAGCATGACCTGACATGCAGGTGACAGCAGAGAAAACTAAGCTGTGGTCCTCATAAGGCCATCAAATGGGATGCCAAGAGTTTCTGATTCCTATTAAGGTTCATTGTTCATTGGGACTCAGAATAATAAGGAAGTGTCCAAGAAATGCTTTTTAGTATTCACTCAAGTTCAGAGCACTGTACAGAATGAAATAAGAAAGACTAAGATTAGTCAGGAGGAACCAAACTGTGCCTATTCCTGTGAGAGGAAAACACAAGCAATTTAAAGGGAAAGGGGGACACCATTATCGAGCGCACTCTCTCGTGTGCATGTAACAATGATAAGTGTAGCTTGGAACTTGTACTTGAAACATTTATAAGCATCTGTACTATAGATATATATGCACTGTGTACGTATGTGCATGTATATGTGCTCCACACATGGCTAAATGCACGATCCCTTAATCCCAGGTCCCATTTAATGCCAGCCTCATTGTCTCTGTCCCCTCACTGTGTCACTTACAGAAATCACCAGTGGCTGCATCCTCTCTTTAAGGTGCATATATATGTGTATATATTTGGAAAGTATGTCTAAATTAGATATATAATTTATACTTACATAAACATATAATATGCACACATAATTTGAAGGCGCTCCAAAATGACAGCAAATAGGGCCAAAGGTGTGCTTTTGCGAGTTTCTCTTTATGGTTCATGGCCTTATCCCAGGCTACCTCAACTTTCCAGCCTCAACTGTCTCTCCCCAGAATGAACCTTTGTATTTGATCCTTTGAGCCACATGGGACCATTAGAGCCATAAGGAACCATTTGAAGTCCCAGACTTCAAATGTGAAGTGTGTTTGGGCATCTTACTGTGGTTTCCTCTCTGAGGATATTCCTCCCTTTATCCATCTGGCAGGTTTCCATTCACCTGTGTGACTGAAATCATATGCCGCTCATTTTAGAGAACCATCACTTACTCATCAAGCCTGTGAAGAGCTGTATTCTCAGTTCTCCACTAGCTGCTCTCTCCTCTGCTCCACAAAAATCCATCCTATCTTTGAAATTATTTATGTATTTACTCAGAATCTTCACCTCTATAGACTAGGAGACACCGGAGGGCAGGCAACATATATCATTGACTTTTCCTCCCAAGTACCTAGTACTGCATTCCAGATGAAGATTCTAGATTCTTGGATGCACTCATATATTCCACAAATACTGCTGTATGAATGGGATACTATATACTGTATTTTCCTGTTTAGGATTCCTTTGGCCATTCTTTTGTGATAAGCTCCATTTCCTCAAAGTTGAGGTTACATCATACTCAGAAGCACGAACTTTTACCAAGAAATTATGTTGTAGTGATGATCTATGTGGGCCCATAAATCCTTTGCCCTCACAACCCCTCAAAGATGTTGTATGGCGTCATTCTTCATCTCTGACATATTGGACTGAATGCAGAAATAGAAAATAAAGAAATTATCTCCTCTAGAGATGATCACAGGCTTGCTTGTATTTGAAAATGCTCGCCGAACCTTTTCTTTTTTTTAAAATTGATTGTACAAATTTTCTACCTTAGTAATCTAGACTATACTGAATTTTCTTAGGAATTGCATAATCCAATATCCTCGGTAGATAGCAAATATTTCTGTCTTATGTTGAATAGGCAGAGTCTACTGTATGTCATACAAAAGCAGAAAGAACTATAGAACTCCTTTAATAAAGCCAAAAGGATGGACTGTAATAGTTTCCCAACCCCAATCTGTGTTTTCACTTTCCACAGCTTCAGTTGCACATGGTCAATCATGGTCAAAAAATATTAAATGGGAAATTCCAGAAATATATAATTTATAAGTTTTAAATTGTGTGTCATTCTGAGTAACATCATAAAATCTTACTCTGTTTCGCTCCATCCCAGTCAAGACATAAATCATCCCTTTGTCTAGTGTATCCACGCTGTATACACTACCTGCCAGTTAGTCAATTAGTAGCTATCTGGGTTATTAGATCAGTTATCAGAGAGAGGGAGAGACCACATTCACATAACTTTTATTACAGTATATTGCTATAATTGTTCTATTTATGATTATTATTAATTATTATTGTTAACCTTTTGCTGTGCCTAATTGATAAATTAAACTTTATCACAGGTGTGTATGTATAGGAAAAACCATAATATATATAAGCTGTGGTCCTACCCGCAGTTCCAGGCATCCACTGCGGATCTTTGAAAATACCATGCTCAGGTAAGGGAAGACTACTATATACTGGCTTTCATTTTTACTTTCTTCAGCTTTGTTTGTATCTTCTCCACATAATAACTGGATGAATCTCAATAACAGATGTAAAATAGCCAATAAGTTGTGTGGCCCATGGATGGATGTTCAATAAACATTGAATGTCTTGCCTCTGCCTTATTATAATTGTTTATTCGTTTGTCCTCTTATCATCTGACGTAGCTATTGTTCATCCTTCTATCCATTCACCTAACCAGTCCACAGTCCCACCACCTTCAACCCATGTACACATCGAGCGCCTTTTATACCATGAGTGACTTTGCTAAGCACTGAGCTATAGCAGTGAGACATGCTGCCTGCCTTTAAGAAGATCCCAGCCCAGTGGGGATGACCTCCACGTGATTCACACCTAAGAGTCAGCTTTCGTTATGTGAGCAAAATTAACAAAGTACTATTGAGGACAAAGGAGAATAGCTGTCAGGTATGAGAAGCATTTGACAAATTTAACCTACGCTTTATAGTCCATGAAACACGCTGAGCACTTTATTTCATTTAGTTCTGATAACAATAATCACTCCATAGAATTATGCTCATTTTAGAGATGAAGAGTCTGAAGCTTAAATAAGTCACATGGTCAAAGTCAAATGATGAGTCGTAAGTCTTAAACTTGGCCCCCAAAATTAGTTCTTATTACCACTATGCTGCTGTCCTTTACAGATGGGGGTCCTCGAGGCAGATGCTAAGAGCATGATGGTACCACATTAACAGACAGCAGAACTGTATTTCCCAGTTTCATAATTATGTTGTCCAGAAGACAAAGAACTTGGATAAATAATATTAATGACAGCCTCTTCTCGCTAAGAAAATAACTAAGTTCCTGAGAGCAGCGGTAAGATGACTGAACAGCAGATACAAAGAGGCAGACAAAGAGATGGTAGCCCCAGTGAAGCCACTAGACAGGGTTGACCCTTTTGCTAATAATGGGTATTCTATGACTGCACATGGACCATAGCCTAATTGCATTTTGTTGAAAGAAGCACATTCAGGTGAGAAGTGCCTTTTCTGTTGTTGATGATGTTTTGGGCATGAGCGATAACTTCCGTGGTGTGCAATGAGAAAGAACAATGTGTTCAACATTATTTCAGCTAGCATCTCTCTGGGCACTTTTCTCAAATGAAAGCGATTGATTTCTCTGTGTCTTATATTTTATATTAAAAGCTAGTCTTTGTTCTTCTTTCCATCCTTTCTTCTTTCTTTTATAAATTCTGTCCAACCATCATTAGGTGGGACTGAATAAGGTAGGCTGGGGAGGGTCAGAGCCCGAGGGATATGAGGGACACACACACGAGTCCAAGCACAGAAGGGGGAAGTGGGGAGGAGTGACCGAGGTGACCTGGCACAGGAAGTCACAGCCCCGCAGGTGCAGGAGGGATTTGTGCGGGCGTGGAGAGACCGGCCACAGAATCCCAGCACAGGACGCTGGGACTCAAGCAGGGTGGACCCTCACATACACCACTTTAATTAAAGTAATCAACATTGTTATCTTCAAAATGGGACAACTTGGAATTGTGTATTACTGGAAAGGAGGAAATGACAAGGACATAGCAATATTTCTGTGATTCCTACCCCAAACACTGTATAACATAAACCTGATCATTAGAAAATATCAAATAAACCCAAATTGACAGAGATTCTAGAAAACAACTGACCTATAATTTTCAAAAGCAAGGAGGTCATGAAAGCCAAGCGAAGAATGGGGAATTCTGCAGATAGAAAGAGGCTAAGTAGATCTGACAGCTAAGTGTAATGTGTGATCCTGGACTTGATCCTTTTGCCAGAAAGGCATTATTGGTACCATAAGCTAAACTTGAACTGAGTCTTGTACTTTTTTTAAAAAAAGCATCAATTTCAAATGTCTGATTTTAATATTTAAACTGTGGCAATACAAGAGGAAGCCTTGGTTGCAGATAACATACTCTTTAGTGGTGCATCATATCAATAATTTGCTCTCAAACAGTTCAACAAGAATAAGCCTTATTTTCCCCATTCATTTGAAATATCAATTTAATAATATATTGTTAGATATATATGTTTTTTTCTAGAATGCTCATTTTATTTCATTAGTCTACTTGATTATTTCTGTGCTGGTGTCATGTTGGTTTTAATTGCTGAGATTTTATAATGGATTTAAATGTTTTAATATTTTATAATGGGTTTTTATATTTAAAAAATAAATAAAATCAATCTGCATTTAAAAAGAAAGAAAGAATTCCTACCTTTTGCAACAACACAGATGGAACTGGAGAATATTATGCTAAGTGAAATAAGCCAGTCGGTGAAAGACAAATACCATATGATCTCACCTATAAGTGGAATGAATCTATTCAACACAATAAACTAACAGAATAAACCCCAGGCACGGAAACATGGAGCAGACTGAAAGTGACCAGAGGGGATGGGGAAGGAGGACAGTAGTGGAAAGAAGGGGAAGGGACTAGACAAAGAACATCTCTGAATGACCCATGGACATGGGCAACAGAGTGGGAATTGACTGTGGGAGTGGGGGGGATGGGTGGAGGGGGACAAAGGGGGAAAAATTGAGAAAACTGTAATAGAATGAATATGATTTAAATATTAAAAAAAAAAGAAATTGCATTGTTCTTACAGATTTTTGGTACATTGTAAATAGCTTCATAATAAAAAAACATTTTTATTTGTTATTAAATGTCTAATCTCCAAAGTGTCATGTATCTTATACTTGAATACATGTATGTCCAGGATTCAAATTTAAATCTATATTTTAGTAGTCATGTGGTATATAGCAGTTATTTAACCTCTATACATTTGTATGATGAGGATAATACTGTTTCATGCAAAAATTTAAAAACCTCATTGGTTCCACACGAGGATTAAGTTCTTGGTGCATCAAAATGTATTGCGAGAATACTTGATACAGAAGCACTAAATCAGTTTGGCTATTATTGTTATTATTATTACTATTACTACTACTATTTTATTTTTCATTTCAATTCTAGGAACTTAATAAGAAATAAGCTGGGATTCACAGTCATAGAAACATGGGATCACATTATCACTATTTAGCTAGGTGGTCCAGGAAAACTTTCTGAACTTTGTGATGTCTCATTGTTTTCCATCCACTTCTGTGACCTAGCATTCTTCTTTGCTTACTAAATCCTCTCTATACTGGTCTTCTCTTTGTTCCTCAAAAGTATCACATTATTTCCAGCTCCGAAGAATCACTCATCGTCTCCTCCTAGAACACACCTTAGACCCTTAATGGCCTGGATGACTCTACTACTTCAGAGTGCTCCTTAAAGATAAGTCCTTGAGAGTCCCTGATCATTAAGCTAGTCTCTTTCCTAGGTATCTATTTTTTTATAGGACTTGAAATTTGATTTTTTCTTTTTTTATTGTTGCATCTTACCCTAGACAAAAATCTTCTTGAGCTCAGTATTTAGGTCTGATCCCATTGTATCCACCATTGTGTATCCAGCATGTAGCTCAGGGCTCAGCACAGAGTAGGTTTTCTCCAAATAACTGTAGAATGAATTATTATATGAATGAGTTGAGCACAGCACCAGGCACTTGAGATTCATGGTATCAGCTCTGCAGCAACCTCACAATACTGATGGCTGGATAAGTACTAATATCACTCTTACCATAAACATAATCTCGTTCCTTGCCCCAGGCAAAAATAAAGTGTCAGTAGATCTTGACAATTCTCAAAGAAAAACTAATTATTTTCAGGTAATAAACATGTAGGCAATTGAGTAAAGGAGCCTTATCCAAATTAAGAAGACAATGCTGGATGCAAATTTTCAGTACCCACTAAAAAAATGAATTACTTCTGAAGAAAATAATTGCTTTGGCACTAAATGCAGTTGTTATTTATGTCGCATTATTTGTAAGACTGATGTGCATAATATTCCTCCAATCCTACTATAAATTAAAACAGTTCAGGAACATATTATCCACAGGCACTTACAAGATGTGTCTACAGCTGATACACTGTGGATTGTAATATAGGGACTTTTCTTAGAGATAAAGATATTTTATGAAAAAAAAAAGCCTCATCATTGTCACAAGCAGTAATAGCTAACCAATGGCCAAGTTACATGGTATGAAAATATCATAATGATTTAAGTCAGTTAGCTTTAGTCACACGATCTTAGATGAAAACAATGTGTAAATAATGGCAAATGGACAGTTCAATCAGAAAATGTGGCTCAAACTCCAGCCTCTTGTGTACGAGCTCTAAAACTTGGGGCAGGTGATTCACTAAAGCTCGCTCAGCTTCCTTATCTATGACATGAGGATAAAATAACACCTTGTAAAGTTGTTTTGGGGACTGAATGACATAACGTATGCAGCACAGCATAATGATGGCTGTCTTCGTCTACGTGGGCTGCGGTAACAGCACACTACAGACTGGGCGGCTTTTTAATAGCAGAAAGGTACTCCTCCGAGTTCTGGAGGCTGGAATCTGGGATCAGGGTGCTACCATGCCCAGGGTTTGACAAAGTCCCTCTTCTGGCTGGCAGACTGCTGACTTCTCATGTTGCCCTCGCACGGTGGAAGGGACTGGGCCTTATGTGGGGCCTCTTTCATAAGAGCATGAATCCCAATAATAGGGGCTCCACAGTTCATACCCTAATCTCCTCCCAAAGGCCCTGCCTCCAAATACCATCATTTTGGGGATGAGGATTTTGATATATGCATTTGGGGCGTGGGGCAACACAAACATTCAGACCTTAACCATGGCCAGATAGAAAACATTTCGCATATGACCATGACGATGACGATGACGATGATGATGATGATGATGAAAGGAGATATTTGCTTTTGTTTTGGATGAAACCATTTAACCTTCTTAATGAGACCAGTGGTATAGCTGTGACCAACACTTAACGGCAGGGGTCTCCGTGTACTGGCTCATTACTTAGTACTAGGAGGGAAGAAGAGGGTTTGATGTTACTTGGTGACTGTGACGCAGAACATAGTGGAAACGGAAGCAAGATGAATGAGAGGATGACCCCAAGGGCACCCTCCTGGTTTCACCTGGTCATGGAGGGGATCTCCCTACGGAGCTGGCGCAGACGCCTCAGCACCTCCCCTAAAAAGATCCGCAGGAGGCTCTCTGTGTCAGGACAGAGCGAAAGTGGCATGCCCTGTCCCTGTTCATCAGATTTCATTATTGGCGACATTTCACCGGCAAGGAAATTGATACTTAGAATGATTTAGCAACACCTTTAAAAACTTAGAACCAGTTCAATGATGAACCTAGACCAAGGGGGTAACAAATTGCTCAATAGTCTCCTCTTCTGATAAAACCAACAAGGAAACGATTCCTATTCTTCTTGTGGAGGAAGCCAGTGAGGCTGGTGGCAAACATCCACTTTTAATGGTGTGCTTGCACAAAACAGGTCGCCTCTGAGTGGAAACATCTTTCCTGGGTGTCCTATAAAACTGAGAACTGCAATGACCCTGAAGAACAAGGGTCTGTCTGTATGGTTCATCAGGAGCGTCTGCCAGACCTCATTTAGCCGGCCGGCATCGAGCCCTAGGTCCATCCGCTATCTCTGCTTCGCTGCGGCCCCTGCCTCAGGCTCATTCGGAGGGTGCACCAACTCTGTTTTACTTCTCTCTTTTTATGATGGAAATGTCCTCGAGCAAAAACTATAATAACAACAGTTATTGCTGCCACGGCTGCTCCTGAATATTGAATATTTATGTGTCAGGCAGTAGGCTAGATGCTTTAGATACATTATCTCTAACCCTTAAAACAAACCTGGAAATGGAAATTATTAGCCACGTTTCATAGAGGTAAAGTACATTGTTCAATGTCACTGAATTATGAGGATGAAACCACGGGGTTAATTTAGATCTGTCTGACTCCAACCATAGCACAACACAGGCAGGTTTATAATTATCCTAGTACTTTCTACTATCGCTATTATTAGGGCAATTAAAAGCTAATAGATACTTTAGTGATTCACAGTTAGTCATTATTCTGTTACTCTAACAGCACCTTAGATTTATATTGTGTAGTCTACATGTGCATTTTACGAGATTTACTTCATTGGTCTTTACCCCAGTCTTGTGATTCTCACATATACCTTTTCCTCCCCTCCTTACTTGGACCATCTAAATGCATTCAGATACCGGCAACTGACATTGTTGGTGTTTATGTTTATTATTTTTCTTGTATCAGAGCATTGTCTGAGGGAAGCAATACCCTATTCAACCTAACGAGGCCTAAGGTAAAGAAGTAGAAAAGCTTATATGTATTCTTTCTGTTTCCCCATATTAAGTTACCCTTTCCCATAGTTGAATATCAATTAAGGCCCACTCTTATAATCTAACTGAAACCTCTGAGATGGCATTTGGAGTTTACCACACTCAAGGGAGTTACATGACAATTTTGGGAATTGGCTTGCCCCGTTTTATCTAGTACTATTTTTGTAACTTTCTACTAGCCTATCCAACTTCCCTGCTGTCTCCTTCATGTAAGAAAAACAAGTGTCTTTTCTGCTAACCAGCAAGTGGGCAAAACACTTTTCCATGCATTAGATCAAAAGTTGACCAACAGATTTTTAGGTGCAGTCTCAAAGTTCAGTTCCATCAGAGGGGTGACACCAGCTTGTCTGGTGTGGGGGCAACAATACAATGTGAAGAAATGTGCCCACTATCAGCCTGAGGACAGACAGGTGACTCAAGAAGGGACCAGAATGACTCCAGAGGTCACGAGGTGTTCGCTGAAATTACTTAAGAGACTTTCACATTAAAAAATAAATATCATCTACCAGAAAATGTCCGTAATTATCTGGCTCAAACGATCCACCATTATATTTTGCTACCCTTCATTTTTTAAATGATGGTCATTTGAAAGGAATACAGACGTTTGAATTAATCACGAGAGTAAACCTGGTGCCTACGATCTGGACCCTTCAGTGGGAAGGAGCTGCTAATGAGAAGTCAGTGTCCACAAAAGCCTCACCTCAGTGTGATGAGAGATTAGTCCACCAAATTGCACTGCCCCTTGAAATTGTGCATTTGAACCATCTCTCCCTACAATGCAGCTCTTTCCAAACGACACATTCTATAGCAGGCCAATAACTCATTTCTGCCTCCCAGAAGGATTCTCTCCCTATCTCTGAACCCAAAGTGCTTGACTCATAAATATTAACATTTTGTTAGTGCGGGATCTAAGGCCAATTTGAATTGTAGAGATTGGGATGTGATTCGACTTGAAAAGAGTAATGAAGTCATTGTGAGTCCAAGGATAGAAATGAGTTTTGCAGAAGAGAATATCTGAAACGGTGCCTAAAATAAGTGACAACCTTTGGTTTCTTTACGCTACAAATAAGGAAATTCACGATGAAAATGTTAGACCCATTTTTACAGCCTCAGAATTGGATACTGACCCTTTAAGCTCACTCCAAAATCATAAGCTTAGTCTTTTAAAAATAAATGCCGAACACATATTAGCTGTTATTATTAACATCTCTACATGCATCATTTCTAAAATCTTCACCAAAACTCATTATTATTACTCACCCTGTTACTTAACTTTCCTACAACTTGCAGAGGTGAGATTTGAACTCTGAGCTGTTGAGATCCAGGCCTAGGGATCTTAACCACTGCTTAGAGTTAACACAGTATGGGCAACAACAGAGTAGGGAAGACATTGTTCTGTCCCTTGCTCTGTAAAGTCCTTCTTTGCTGTTTAGAGAATCATTGTGAATTCACATCCCTCCCTGCTTAATGACGGCACACATCATTAGGTTCAAATACGTAAACTTAAACTATTCTTACATGCTTCTTTGGCAAAATAAGATGCTGTATTAGACACCTTCAAGGCGATATTTGTGAGTGGCTCACATTTGCTATCTCTAAACGTATCTGTATTGATGGCTTTGACTACGTAATGCTTTAAGGTAATTAAACCACAAAAACTCATTGGAATAATGTTTAGGGCTGACTTAAACCCTTAAAAGCCATTAGCTGTTAAATGCCAAGTTGCTCTGAGTCTCTGTCTGCATGAAATTGAATCATATTTGAAAGGTTTTGTAGGCTAGCGGCAAGATTCATAAAATCCCAACAGCTTTACAGCTTCCATCATAAACCGGGAAATGTGAGGAAGGGAGGGGGGCAGGACTGGATTTGGGAGGGGAAACAGCACACAATTTTTCATCTGCCGTTTCCCTGGAATTTTCAGGTAATTAACCCTGTTTTGCCTTTACATGGTAAAACTGCAAATATCCATTTATTATCTAATTCAGATAAAAGACTAGCTGTACTATACTTACAGGGATTGACACAGGGGACAAAGAGATGAATAAGACACCAACCCTGCCCTCAAGCAGTTTTGGCATCAAGGAGAGACAGGCAGACAAGTTCACAACGCATAGTGTGCGGCGGTTAGGACACTGACCGAGGAGGACCGAGCAAAGCCAAAAGGAGAGGGTTCTGAGTGGGGTTGAGGAAGGCTTCATGGAAGAGGCGATGACTGAGCTGAATTTGGAAGGCCAATGTTGTTTCCAGGCAGAGGAAGTGTGGCAAAGTATGTCAGACTAAAAAAAAGTCAAAAACACACTGGAAAAAAGTAATGGTATCTTTCACTCAGATTCAGATTTCAAACAGAGTATCCCATACACAAACATACACGCATGTCTGTTTTTTAAACACCTGGCATTCTTATGAAGATTATGTGGCTGCCTGCAGACCCTGCTCGGAGATGTCTCCCTCCGTGGACGAACATGCTTTTGTCGTGGAAGGTCATGCATGGCGCACACAGAACCCTGCTCCCCCTGTCGCTGCGGGAGCCCCTCTGCCACCAGAGCTGCAGATGCAAACCTTTCTAAGCTGCCTTTCCTCCTGGGGCCCCCTCCGCTGATCACTAGGGACCCGACTGGTGCCTGGATCTCAGTCTTCAGTTACCTATTCAGACAGATACGATGAAGCCCATTTGAAATAGACTCATAGGCAAAGAACACAGCCATTATTCATGGTACTGGTTTGATGGAAAGCATATTAATTTCAATCAGTACATGGCAAGAACCCGGTATATACAAGGGACAGAGGTGTGTTAGGAAGCATATACATTTGGATAGAAATACAGGTTCCCCCAAATACTTTCACATTTTTCTCAGAGATTTAGTGGGTATTTCTTCAATGGAAAAGAAGAAATGTTAATTGTGATTGTTGTATGCATTAATACGATTATGTATATGAGTATATATAAAATACCTGGAGTATAGGGAGTGCTTATAAGAGCTACACAGTAAATATTTCTCCCTTTAGTTTGTGCTTTAAGTTATTAGATGGACCAAATAATTCAAAGTCTTCCCTTTGTCTAATGAAGAAAAAGTGACCAGAATTTATTACACAACTCCAATCTTCTACCTAATAACTTCTGACAACGCTTTGACTCCATATTCCTCCATCGAATATGTTATATCTCAGCAAAAGTCATTGAGCTAACCTTCCCTGAGCATGTGGTTGTGCCTTCTCTCATTCTATTCCCCAGTTCTGTTAAGAAATATTGAAAAAAGCATTGAACAAGTTGTTTTTGCCATTGCAGCTATTGTACTTAACCAAGAAGTGGGTACAAGGTCCTTTTGTTGTTGTTTAGTTCTGCTTTTAATCCTTCTCCTAACATCCTATGATAGAAGCCTATCTGTTTTTTTTACTAAGATCCCTGAGTCTTAGAGGAAATACATTTTATAAGAATTCTGAGAACAATTTCCCCTGAGTTCAGGTTAATGTGTGTTCTAGGGATTTCCCCAGCTCGTCAAGGCTAAACAGGGCCACCTTGGTACCCTAACCCTAGAGCCACCACTGAAATTTATCTTAGGATAATGGTACGTGGTGGGGGGGATGAGGGGTGGGGGTGGAGACAACTCTAGCAAACCAGGTCCCTAAACTCCATAGCAACCACCCTTTAACCTGTATTATAGCACCTTGTTTATTACTGACAGAATGACGGTAATAGACAATGATCAACTTTATGTGTTGGTTGTTTACCATCTGTTTTACATTGCAGCATGTAAGTCCCTTGAAATCAGTGTCCTTGTCAATAATGTCTAACATTTGAATTCTTACTATGTTCCAGTTACTGTGCTTGGGAGAACAGATAAACAGTTGGTGAGCGTACAGCTGGGAATTATGTGGAATGATACATTTAAAATAATTTTTAAACCTCAAAATGCCATGAAGTATCACATCCTTGTTGGTAATATCTCAGCTACATAATGGCTCTCAAAGTCTACATGTAGCCACTACTCGTGCTACGAATACTGTCCTGCCTGTAGTTATTGAATACTTATGTATACTTAATATCATACAGATATTACCACAATAATCCTCCGAAAATGTCTATGGTACAATGTTGTAAGTTCCTCTTTCCCTTCCATTTACAGGTAGGAAAACTGAGATGCACAGAACTTGAGGGAATTTAAAAGGACAGATGATGGGAAACAGATTGGGAGGAACTGAACCGGGTAAGTGGCAATGACGAAGAAAAACGGCGATGAACCCAAGACTTCGCTGGAAACACGGTTCCGGTGGTGCTCTGAGACAGTTAGAGTTATTAAGTTTAAAACAAAGATTTTATAATCCAATATGATTGGGAATACCATAGGTAAACAAGGTGAAGTCTTGTCAGTAGAACTGTTTTTTTTTCCCACATAATGTAAATATCTGATACCTGTGTATTTCATTCTCCGAGGGAACCTTTTTCTTTTTCATAGAGCATTTCATGGATAAAATATTCTGAACAAAACACTTCGGTATATAATCATCTTGAGAAGGATTAAGCAAACTGCAGCTTATGGGCTAAATCCAGTTTGCTGCCTGTTCTCGTATGTAGAGCTGTATTTCAATAGTCATTCCCAGTCGCTTACATATTGTCTACGGCTGTGTCAGGACTACAACAGCAGAGCTGAGACGCTACAACAGAGACTTAGTGTCTGCAAAGCCTAAAACACTTGCTCTCTGGCGCTTTAACAGAAAAGTTTGCCAAGCCCTGATTCTTAGGATAAAATTGCCAGAACTTTCAGGTCAAGTACACGTAAGGAATAACATAAAGGAATTAAACAGACTGCAAAAATTCAACTGCCTACAGGGGCTAGACAGAAACTATGAAGGAGGGAAGGGGAGGAGGTATAAAATGATGGGGTGGCAGATTGCAGCCAGAGGGAGAGTGGACCCTTGTTCAAGGGGGCAGCCTCTCAACAGGGGAAGCCATATAGAAGTCTGGGCCAAATGTGGCCGAATCTACTAATTTTTCTCACCAAAAAAATAATTATTTTAATGTACTCGTAAACTCTTCTGATTATTTAGTTTTGGAATATTTGGGGCTAAAGAAAACACAACTGTATATGAAATATAGACAATCAAGGGCCAACCTGTAGACTCATCTAAAGAGAATTCCAGGTTACTGGCTTGTTTAATAAGGTGATGCTATTGCTTTCCTTAAATGCAATTATGTCTGCAAACTGTCCATCAAATTCCTAATGTTTGCCATGTATTTTTCAGTATTCTCCAAACGTGTAAACACTACTAGTACCACCACAACTACTAATGATAATAACAACACTAACAACAACAGGTATGACGTTAGAGTGCTTTTTTTGTTTTTTGTTTTGTATTGAGGAGTGAGTAGGACTTGGGAATGGATACTTAATTGAGTTTGTAATATGCTGATATCTTAGAGTAGCGAAAGAAACAGGGATTTTTTAGCCATAAAATCAAGAAAAAAGTGCCTAGGGTGGGGGGCAAGGAAAGATGGTGTTTTCAGCAAAATTAGTTGA
The DNA here is from genome assembly GCF_021234165.1 of Pteronotus mesoamericanus. Classification (NCBI taxonomy): domain Eukaryota; kingdom Metazoa; phylum Chordata; class Mammalia; order Chiroptera; family Mormoopidae; genus Pteronotus; species Pteronotus mesoamericanus. The sequence continues at coordinate 18,114,367 of NW_026555189.1, forward strand.
CTAGAAGAAGGTATGGAGGGTGAGGAAGGACTTTGGCCTGAAAATGTTGTAGTATTGGGAGAAAGGCAAGAGCAAAGCAATCAGGAAAGAAATCAGGGAGGATGTGATAAATTTAAAACCATGGTAGTAACCAAAGCTAAGAGCTGCCAGGGATATGGCCAGGCTTCCTTCAAAAAGAAAATAATGTTTTCAGTGAATGAATGACAACCAAGACTTTAAAATGTCCAATTAGAAGTGCAGAGTAGTAACAGCATGAGACCCACCCCTTTCTAATTCATGTTACTTTACTGGTAAAATATTTTGATTAGATTTAAAACGAAGCTGGTATCAGGAAGAAAATGTGTTTTTTAAATGAAGAATCTGCTCAATAATAGAGTTGATGTATTTGACCACAACATGTATGTGTGTGTGACTTACATGTATACATACATACATACTTTCATGTATATACATATGTGTAGATGTACATGTAAACTTATATGTATATGTTTTGATTTTTGAAGGAGAGAAATACTGTCGCTATGATGTATACAAGAATTACATGAGCAGAAAAGAAGGTTCTGGTTCAAATGGAACCCTTCTCCATGAACAACATTTCTGAGTCCAGTTCTACCCATTGAGAAGCAGAGGGTTTAGTTTACTTTACAAACAGCTCTAAAAATGAAAATAGGGGAACCTTGGCCAACCACGTTTTATCAACTTTTAAAATGTCCATGGTCATTGCTAAAATCTAAGTACAACCTGCCAAATGATGCAGAATTGGTAGGGCACCACTGAATATTTCAGCTTTCGCCCTGGGGTGGAGGAATGGCATGAGTTCCCAGACATAATAGTGTTGGCACCATCTTCCTGCATTCATATTATTGACTCTCCTCTGCAAAGATGGATGATATTTTTGCCATTCTAACATTTCTTCTAACTGAAGTGATAGGTAATCTGACCTTTCCCTGGATGTAGGCAGGTTACCCCTAGCAGAGCACAGGCCTGGTTTTATTCTGTTACCCTGTATCTCCATGAATACAAATGATACATCTGTTTTCCCCTTCATTTGACTAAAACCCAAATTTATACAAATCTACAAATGGGATGAAAATGTTTAAAATGTACATCATTTTAATAAAATTTGAATGTAAGTCTCGCAGATAGGGTGGATTTAAATAAACATGTTATTGATGAACTTCGCCTAAGCACGATCTCATTGCATTTTCATTTGGGATACCTCACAGTCTAGAATGATCATTGTTTCAGCTCTTGTATTCTGTCAAGGTTGAACATGCCATAGTAAGATTGTTACCTTGAAAATTGGGTTCTTAAAAGCTTTTGAAAACAAAGGTCTTAAACGTGTGTTGTAAAATTTTATCAAGTAACGAGTTTCAAAAATTCTTTTCCATTAATGCATTTGTCCCCAGTGTGGCACTTTTCAAGAGAAGAAAATCCTATCATCACCACTAAATCCTTCTTAAAGTTCTCATTGATCATAGCCTTAGAATAAGATTATTTTAAAAAATAGTCCTACACTGAGATAATATGTAAGAGATTTTGGAAAAGCTCAGCACTCCATTTTAGATTAAATCTAGTGAATTTTCAGGCTCAAGTTTCATTCCATTGATAAAGATGGATTATCAGTGATTGCCTCTTAATTAAGGACAAACAATAACTATTGCTTCTTATAGCTGTAGCACAAATACCATAACCTTTCCCTCCTGTATTAAAAATCCTATATTTGATCTATTTGTTATTTAGCTGAATAATACAACTATTGTGCCTTTTAAAGAATCAAGTATTGACTTAGGAAGAAGCAATCTACCTAGGAGTAAGATTGTATTTTTCATCATGATTGAATTTAAAGCTTTGCTACTATTGCTACTAGTTCAAAACTAACAGAAGAGAACAGCTGAATTTTAAATTGGCTTCTGATGGTGATAATGGAAAAATAATTTTGTTTAATTAAGATGCTTCTAAATTGGGGGAAAAATTCAATTAGGAAGATATTTTATGCTTTACTCCAGAATTTTATAAGTAGTTCTGGATCAGAAGTGTTACTATTAGCAAATCTTCAAAGATACATTTTTGTTGTTGTTGCTGCTGTCTTGCAATATGTTGGTATTTGTAAGCCAAAAATCAAAGCAATATTTACTTTCTGATAAAGCACTATTTGTTCTTAGATCAAAAAATAATTTACACATGGAATGACCATTTACCACCACTACAATGTAACACTGAAATAAAGGGAACAATGGGTTAATCTATATTATAGACTGCATTTGATAGCTTTAGAACCATAAATAAAAGCAATTAAGACAGTCATCTACTGCAACCCTGTCTTTTTCCAGTTTGGGGAGAAATAGAGACTCAAGTGAATTGTCAGATGTCAATTGGAGATGGAACTCCAGATGCTGAGAAATCTCTAAATTGCCTACGGTTTTGTTTTTGTTTTTTTCATTTTTGTTTGTTTGTTTGTTTGTTTTGTTAGAAGCAGATGCCAGCAGAAGATTAGCTTGGAAAAGACAAGGGAAAATTCCTCTGAGGGAAAAATGGGGAGGGGAGACTGAGTGCCATCAGACCTCAACGCGGGTTAACTCCGGTGGAATGAAGAGGGAAGGGAGAACAGCTAAATGTCTCAGACTGCAGTACTGTTCTGAAAAAGTTTTGGTAAATCCAATGATAAGACCTAGAGCCAAGGCTGCCAGTCAATCAGAGGAGTCCCATCTCCCAGCAACCAGCCTGCTGAGCCATTGGCTGGAGCAGTTTCTGCACCTAAAAAGCTGTGAAGTAACAGAGTGCAGCAGCTGAGGCCATTACTCAAGTATGCCTCCCGCAACTGAGAAGACAGCAATACTTTAGGTAGTGATGATAATGATAAATAACAAGATTGGTTCACTATCTATTCACTAGTCATCCTAATAGCCATTTTACTTGACTTAATGCTGAAGGTCTCATTAGGTAACAAGGGGTTAATTTCTTTCCAATTTTTAAAAGATAATATAGACCCAGGCTCTGTGCAAGATCACTCACTCTGCTAGGAAGGGTCAAGTCATTTAACTCCTCTAATCCTCATTTCCTAATCTGCACATCTGAAAATGGATAACAGCAACTACTCTCAAGTGCCATGAGGGTTCAATGGTACTACAACTTGGACTAAATGCCTGGTACATCTACCAGCTGCTTTTACAGACATCTGACTTCCTATTTCCTATTAGATCTCGATGGCATGGCCCCTTCCATCTTCCAGTGTTTACTGAGGACCCACCTTGCAGAAGCCACTGTGAGAGTCTCGGCTACTTTTATATTAGTCTATCATTGCCTTTGACTAGAGGTCAATGTTGTAGCATAGAAGTTAAGAGTAGAAACATTAGAGCCATAGAACCAAAAAACACTGATTCAACTTTCCTTTTCTAACTTCTAATTAACCCTTCTCTAATTGAAACAAGCTAGCTGTGAAGGTTTTTACTTAATTATTCAAAGCCTCAGTGTCCTCATTTCCTATAAAGAGGACTAATAATCCCAATCCTGCAAGGTTTGTAGAAGTAAATAAAATAAATATATGCAAAATGCCTAAATGGTAGGAAAATGGAGGCTATTACTCTAATTATTATTATCACATCATTTTTAAAAACAGTACTAAATGGTAATGCTCTGGTTTGCAGTCTTCAATTAGACCCTGAATTCTAGCCTTGTCCTCTTTCTCTCTGCTGAAGATGAAGGCGCTGCTCATCAAGAAGGTCCCTACACAGACAGGAGGCCCTCACAGGCTAATTCACCAAAATGACCACAAGCGAGCCTCAAAAATTCTCATACGCATGGCAAGGCTGAAGTAATATGACCTAATTTTGATTGGTTCAGTCCCTCATTTTGGAAAAAGTTAAATACTTCCCAAAAATAAATGATAATAAAAACACCCAAGATTTATACATTGAACAAAAATAATGGTTGAAGAAAACTGGTAGTCCAGAGACCTAAAATCCATAAATTCAATCTATTATAGGACTGATTTCTGAGAATTTCTCCTTCACAGGGCACAAGGAGAGTAATATTAATTTATCTGAAATAGAAAATTGGCTGCTTTGGAGATTTTTTAATTCTTGTGAAAAATCAAATAGGTTTACATTTAAAAAGGTTTTTTGAGAGTCTACCCTATTTGCTTTTCCATAAAGGCATTAAATTTTGAATAGCTAAATAAATCCTGAATACATATGGGAACCAAGGCATAACTAGAAATGTACAACCATAAACCCATATGCTTTCCTTCCTGTACTCAATTTTAAAACCATATAATGAGAATAAATATTGAAATGAGGTTCACTATCCAAAATTCCTCCCCCTTCTGAGAGTGTCTTTCATTGCCTCAGCCACCAATTCACATGGTTTAGGAAACAAGCTCCCTAACCAAACAACTCCTAATCCAACCTCACCCCTCTTTCATGCTTTCTCTGTATATTTTTACTGTCTTCATGATAGCACTAATCATAAATTCTACTCATTTCATTTTTAATGTAATTTTTGTTCTATGTCCTCTGCTCAAATATAAGCACCAGGATGACAGAAGTTATGTGTGGCTTCTTTTCTCCCCTGTGTCTAATGGTGATCAGAGTCTCTGAGGCCAAGAAGACAGTCAGTCAGACACTTTCTGAGGGGAAGGACGCAAAATGAGATAACAAGCAAGAGACGGAAGGAGGGGAGGAAGAAAAAGCAATGACAGAGAGGAGAAAGGAAGAGAGGGGCAAAGGAGGAAGAAATAATTGAAAGAGGAAACGAGAAATCATTCAAGCCTTATCCCATGTACTGGGAGACTGAACTGCTTCCTTATGAGTCCCCATTAAACCCGCTGTATCACATTTTAACAATCCTAACTTCCTTTCTCAGTCCTGCCATCCCTTCTCAATTGCCTGTCAAGTCACACTGTGGAAACCATCTTTTTCTCCATGTGCTATTAATTCCAGGCTATTGTGGTAGCAGAACTTACTAACAGTTTGCCGTAGCAGAGGGGAATTCTTTAAGGTGGGAAACATCAGACTTCACTGTTCCTACAAACTGATAGACATTTCCCACACAATTTGTCTGAGTAACTGCAGTTTTTTTCTATCTTTCCCATCTCCTCACATCTCTTTACTCTCCCCGTTCCCAGAAAATGCAACCTCATCCCCAGCCCAGTGTGCCGCACAGAGCAATTAAGATCTCCCTCCTCCCAGTCCTGCTTCTACATCCATTTTTCTTCCTGCTGCAAAGATATTGCTTACTTCCTCGTAATTTATTTATATCTTACCTCATTCAAAAAGCTTTTGTTGCATTGCAGGATCACCTGCAATAAAAATAAATAAATAAAAGTAACACTGTAAGTACCATATGAACAAAGGATTATGATTAATCCAGTTGTGTTCAAGTGGTGTCAAAAATGGTGGCAGGGCGGAGCAAATGAGTTAAAATGAGATATGAAGGCCAGAAAAGGTATATGTTAGAGAAAGAACAGGGTGCAGAGGTAGAAAAGGGGAAAAGGGGTCAAATATATGGTGACCGAAGATTTGATTTTGGGTGGTGAGCACACAATACCATATACGGATGATGTATCATAGAAAGGTACACTTGAAACCTATATAATTTTAGTAACCCATGTCACCCTAATAAATTTAATTAAAAATAAAAGTAAAAAATAAAAAATAAAAAGAATGTGAGCTCCAGACTTGGGCCGCATGACGAATAAAACACCAGACAACGTACTTAGAATACGCCTTTGACTCTCAGTTAACCCAGATGTTTGGCTTGGGGCCTCCAGGCAGCCCGGGTGGGAAGGAGAACACGGCTAGTGTTACAATTTGTATTTTCCACATGCAGTGAACATACCAGCTCCTTGGAGAGAGGGAAAGCTTTCCCTAACACTCTAAAATGACATTTTATGTGCACAAATACTGAGAACTAATCAACGGAGGGCAGAGAAATGAGCTCAGAGGCAAAGTTTCAGGCTAATAAACTCATGAGTAAGAGGGATGGGAGAGCTCACAGGAAGCCGCAGGCCTGCTGCCGTGAGAACAGGAGCATCAGCAGGAAGTGGCGTCGGGCGGACACAGGTCCCCGGAGGAGAGGGAGTGAGAGTGAGTGGTCAGCATTCCAGTTCGCCTGCTTGTGGATCACTCCCGGCCCCTATCTTTCCTATTCCTCAGCTTTACAGCTGGATATCCTTACATTGACATCCTCAAGATGGTCTGATGCAAACTCCTCACTGAGTCACAATCACATATATTGGAACCAGGAGCACGCAGAGCTCTGGGCTAGAACTTTAATGTGCCACTCACTGAAAGAGCTATTTCCCTTAATGCTCTCTATCCAAAGAATAGCCCAGTGAAGGTGACATTGGCTGTTAACCTATTCTGAGTGTGGGAAGCCCAAACAAATGATGCCCGAATTGTTTCTCAAGAACAATTTGGGTGTGAATAGAAATGGCAAAATAGGCTCTGTCGCCCACGAACAAAAGATCCCCATCATACATACAGATGTTATTCTTCAAGGTCCCCTCGTTAAGTGAATAGCGTTATAGCCATGAGCAGATACACAGACGAGGACGATTTTTTCAAACAAGTGAAACAAAAGTAACAGGCTTTACCACTGATTGTGTTTATTAAATTGCTCAGCATGACACTGTTAATAGTCTCAAAAAAAAAAACAATTTGGGTGTGCAAAGTGATCCAGAATAGAGCCCATTATGATGCCTACACTGTTTTAAATATCCACTGACTTTTTTTTTTTTTTTTAGGAGTTGCCCTTCAAGGAAGGAGATTTTAAAAGCATGGGAGGTAGTTTTTCTCCTGCCTTTCTCACAGACATCCATGGCTTCTCAGTGAATATAGGTCAAAGAGACACATCTCAGTCTTGTCTTAGGTCAGTATTCCTGAGGGGAAAACTGTGTGTGTGTACACATATACTATATATCTGGGTAGGATGTATATATAAATGCATAGACCCTATAATACACAGACACACACATATATATTTATACATATACATATTTATGTGTATATGTGTGTGTGTTTTCGCACCTTCACCTGGCTCTGCAATGATTATCGACTCAGCACAGTGTTAAAAATGATGGCTGCCATTTGAAAAAATGTGATGTTAAGGAATATTCCTAGTGCATTAGGGTTACTCCACTGACATGATTGCCAGAGACAGTTTTCAGTAAAAACAAGTCAGGAAGTAGGAAATTCAGAGAAAAGGGAAGTGGAAGATGAAGGGAGAAAGATGATAATGTCTAGGAAATGGCAAAAATCTCAGAGAGCTGTTTAGAAGTCCAACACCCTGTGAGAACTCATGCTGAAGCGTACAGCCTTCTTCAAGGGAGGCACGGGACGGGGCCCCATGGCACTGGGGAAGCCAGGAATGGGCCACATATTGGGGGCAGGAAATGGGCAAAGGCCAAGAAGGAACGAGCACTTAATATGCACCCAGGATACAGCCAAGGCGTTTGCTAGACATTTCAAATATTTTATCTCCTATAATGTATATGATAAACTTCCTTTCTGAAACTCCAACTCTCTTAGTAATACAATCTGGTAACTTTAAATGCAAAATGTGACCTGACCTACAACTCATTTTGTGACCAGACCTGACATGAAAGGACGTTAAGTCAATTGCAGTATTTAAAAAATTTGTCTTAATATTCAAACTATGATTGAATTATTAATATCAGTGCTATATAATATGGAACATATACTCAATATTATTTTTCTAAAATCAGGAAAGTATTCTGAATTCTGAAATGTTTGACATCAAAAGCTTCGGCTAGAGATTGTGGTCCTTTTTTTACAAACAATAAACTCTCAATACTTGACACCTATTTTTATACCTTTCTGAGTATTTGCTCATTTAGTTCCCATTATACCCCCTTTGAGGTAGATGTGACGGTTCCTGTCCATGAATAAAGATCTATAAGGCTTATTGAGGATTATTTACTGGTTTAAGTTTACACAGTTCACAAACATCAAGAATATCTTTCTGATTTTAAGTGTCATTCTAAACTCTGTAATACTTATCACAGTTACACAATGGAATACTACGCAGAAAAAAGAGAGAAGGAATCCTACTCTTCATGACAGCATGGATGGAACTGGAGAGCATTATGCTAAGTGAAATAAGCCAGGCAGTGAGAGACAAACGCCACATTATCTCATCTATAAGTGGAACCTAACCAACAAAACAAACAAGCGAGCAAAATAGAATGAGAGACGTGGAAATAAAGAACAAACTGACAGTGACCAGAGGGGAGGGAGGAGAGGGATATCAGGGGAAAGAAGCGGAAGGAGCAAGTCAAGGAACGTGCATGAAGAGCCCATAGTAATGGACAACATGGTGGTGGGTCCCGAATGAGGGAGTGGGGGGAGCAGGGTAGGGGAGAGCACTGGGGGGAAATTTGGGACAGCTGTAATTGAACAGCAATTTTCAAAAAAGACAAGTGTTCACATGAGCCTAAATACAGGAGGAAGAATCAAGAAAGCTATAAAACAAAAGTCTGTTTCTCTCATACCAGTTTTTAAGAACAATAATCCTATCAGTCCTGGCTGGTGTGGCTCAGTGGACTGAGCGCTGGCTTGCCAACCATAGGGTTGCCCGTTCAATTCCCAGGCAGGGCACGTGCCTGAGTTGTGGGCCAGGTCTCCAGTAGGGGATGTGTGAGAGGCAACTACACAATAAGGTTTCTCTCCCTCTCCTTCTCCCTCCCTTCTCCTCTACCTAAAAATAAATAAATAAAATCTTAAAAAGAAAAAAAAAAAAGAGCAATAATCCAATCAGCCCCACATTTTTTTTTAAGAGGGCAAAAACTAATTAACATTAGAAAATAAAATACTTTTCAAGATTTGGTTAGGTTACTCTCCCAGATATACTGGAAGTTTAGATTTGGGGTCCCTAAATCAATTTTGCAAAAATAGCATCTCTCATTGCTCTTTGACCCAGATGCTTTCACCATGAATTAAAACCAAATCAACGATCAATGATGCTCATTTGTTCCCACCTTCCAAAAGATTTTGACAAATGTAAAACTATCAGTACCCTGGCTAAAACTCCCCACTCACATTGAAGACATTCATTAAATACATACATTGAATGCGTCAATGTTATTTGTTAATAGAGCATTTATTTGGCTCTATTGTTTAAAAGTGTATCGTCAAGCCGTAAAACTTCACTAATGGTAATAAATTGCAGAACTCTTCACAAAGTGGATGCAAAAGCCACTGCAAGCTGTTATTCCAGACACGCTTCTCCAAGGGCTAAAATAGGACCTGTGTGGGCAGCAGCCTCAGACAGTGTCTCATCAAAGGAATCTGGGGATGTGGGGGTATAAACTGAGGCATATTAAACATTTTAAGAATTTATTGAAGTAAAAATCCATTCGAGCAGGGCAGCACCAGACTGGAAGTGGTTAGGGCACACTGCAGACAAGAGCCAGGGAAAAGACTTGTAGAGACAAAGTGCAGAAACAAAGGCAGAATATTACTTGGTTGGTTACAGCTTAAAGCCTGGTTGGCTGTTTGTGACTGGTTGTGCTAAGCATTTTGATTTTGTCACCCTGAGGCACTTACAGGCTTAGATTTTGGTTTGCTTACTAGGCTGCGATGACATTAGAACCACCTCTAATGGCCTCCTTAATTAATTTAACAGGAGAAATACATTCTCTGTTCCCATAAGTGAACTACAACACATGCGTGCACAGACAGAAGTAAAACAATCCATCTCTATTTTTAAGTAGAAATAAAACAGTACTGATTTCTTTAGGAGGAAATCAAATGCTTAACAAGTTGGTATGTAGCAGAATACACAGCTTTCAGCAGTCATCAGTTGTGCTAAATACACAGCATTAAATTAATTGCAAGTTACGTAGCATCTTTATAGGATATATATTCAAATGCTAGAGACAAGGACTTTCCTTTCTGTATTCCAATGGTTTGGTTGGCCATATCACCCAATTAAAGACAGAACATTCAGCCATCTCTGCCTCGAAACACACCCACATTTAGTAATCTAAAATCATATGGTGGTGGTGATCATCCCCCGCATACAGTGCGATGTGACAATTTAGAAAGACAATGGGTATTCTGTACAATAGCATTTCTAAGTTGGTAGCATTTGCAAGAATAAATAAAAACATACACTCTACAGCTGTTTAGACAGATGAGGCAACAAGGGAACCAGTTTCCCATTCATTCCTTGTTAGCATAGAACAATTGCTTTGCCACTGAGTTGGACCTTTTTCTTTGCCTTATTTATGTTGACTTGTGCAGTCTTGTCATTATTTTTTTTCGGTGTATGATATTGACCCTACAATAAGGGACAGCTCTAATAAGTTACATGCAGTCGGGACTCTGCCAAGGAAAATTTGCATGAGATTTTTAAAAAGTCTAGTTAAGGTGCCTGTAGTTCCAAAATTTTATAAGCATGAGCTTTATCTTTTGCTAGGAGGCATGCCCATATGTTGTTACTATATTTTTCTTTTACTTTTACATTAGAATAATATTTTAAATTGTAAGTTGTAGGTCACCAGCAATTTTCAGAGCCTGGAGGTTCTTACATGAATCCCTTTCCAGGAGACATTTGCCTCCAAGAATTATCCCCATAATTTTGTTTTTCTATATCTTCAAACAATGTAACATACTAGTGTAAAGCCAACATCAATTACAGATAAAAATAATTTCATTTTTTTATCATTTTAAACCTCAACTCAATGATTCATTTTCTTATTAGATTTTTAAGAGATCAATGCCACTCATAGATATATTTCAAAGTATTTGCACTTGCCTTGTACTTGCCGATTAAATTTTCCCCTCATAAGTTTGCTCTTCAGTTGTAGTTGAATATTTAATTCTTTAATTTGATTTTTTTTGTTCAAAATTAATTTGAAGCCATGACTTTTTTAAAAAATTTGTTCTCTAAGCAGTGTGTTACTGAACTTGTATTTATTCTTTACCTCAGGTTCTGTGCCAAAGAATTATAAACATGTTGGATAGAAATATCAATGAATCATTTAGATTTATTTGAATCAAATAAATATGAATTACACCTTTTCTGCTTTTATAATTTAAACTGATGTTTTCTTTGACCTAACACATGGTCATATATTTAAATGCTCAACGCATACCTGAAAAACAAGTACCAGATGTGTTAGGTGCTTTGTGCAAATCCCTTATTAAGTGATCGTGTGTATTATCTCATTTAATTCTCAGGAAAACCTAATGTTTGGGTATCTAAGTTATCCAGCTTACAAATCAGAAGCTGATATGCAGAGCAGTTATATAATTTACCTAGTCTACACAGTTATAAAAACTAGGGTTGCTAGATTAAATAATGGATGCCCAGTTAAATTTGAATTTCATGTAAACAAAAAAATTTTTTTTAAATATAAGTACATAAGTAAATACAAGTACATTGGGACATACTTATGCTAAAAAAGAAAAAAAAGATTTCTGTTTCTATTGAATTCAAATTTAACTGGGTATCCTGTACTTTTATTTGCTAAATCTGACAACCCTACTAAGGAAAGTAATTTGACTACAGGCCAACCTGATTCTATAGTTAGTATTCATTTCTATCAATGCATTTCCTTTCAGAAAACATCTAATATTCATTTATTGATTCAAAGATTTTTAAAAATATTGTTACTTCCTATATTCTAGTTTATTTTTGTTTTCTACCAGAAAATGATAACAGTGAGGAAGTTATCTTAGTACTGTACTTCTTTTTAAAAAAATAAAATTATTTCACATTGTGGCCATAAGAGAAGTAAGAACTCAGCAGGATGAAAATGGTTGAATAAAAAAGATGAAGACATGTTTAACTTTTAATCTGTACCTTCTCTCCACTTGAAACTGAGCCTGTCCACACAGGACAAGGCGGAGTGTACAAACAGGTGAGCAGTCTTACCTCAGACACACCCTGACACCATCCTAGGGTTCCCGACAAACCTAACATTCTGGAGTCACATTCTCTGGTTTGAAAATAAGATTACTGAAGCTAAGGGAGGTGGGTTGAGTAATGTGTCCCAATAATCAAAAGTATTTGTAGAATTCAAATCTATGGCTATTTAAGTCTAATGGGTACGCTTATTTCTATTTCTCATTCACTTAATGGATATTATGCGTGACTTGAGGGCCTATCATGCATTGGGCACAACTCTAAGTCCGGAAGACACGAGGTGAACAAGATAGACAAGGCAAGTGCGTCAGGGGCTATGAGTTTCTTATTGCTGATGTGACAAGTACGTGACCATACAGTTCTGAAGGCTGAAAGTCCAAAATGGGTTTCACTGGGATAAAATGAAGGTGTCAACAGGACTGTTTTTTCTAGAAGCTCTAGAAAAGGATTCACTTCTTTGCTTTTGCCAGCTTCTAGAGGCTTCCTGTATTATGTGGTGGGAAGCCCCTTACATCAAACGTCTGTAGTGGCCGGCCCAATTTCTCCGTATCACATCGTTCTGACCCAGACTCTCCCGCCTCTCTTCTCCACTTACAATGACCCTTGACATGACATTGGGCCACCTGAATAATCCAAGAAAACCTCCCCAACTCAAAGGCCGCTGATTAGCAATCTCAATTCCACATGTAATCTTAATTACGCCTTTCTGAATAATCTCACACATCCACAGGTACCTGGCATTAGGATGTGGACATCTTTTTTTTAAATTTTTATTTAATTTATTGGGGTGACACTGGCTAATAAAATTATATAATGTTGGGGTACAGTTTTATAATACATCATCTTTGTATTGTGTGTTCACCCAAAGTCAAGCCTCTTTCTGTCACCCTTTCTTTCCCTTTTCCCCCTCACCTACCTCCCCCACCCCCCCTTTTCTTCTGGTAATCACCATACTGTTGTTTGTATTTATAAGCCTTTTCTTTTTTTTTTTTTTTTTTGGCTTAACTTCTTCACCTTTTTCTCTGAGCTCCCCAAAACCCCTCTCCTCTGACAGCTGTCAATCTGTTCTCTGTATCTATGGGTCCGTTTCTATTTTATTTGTTTATTTTGTACCTTAGACTCCACATACAAGTGAAATCATATGGTACTTGTCTTTCTCTAACTGGCTTATTTCACTTAGCATAATGCTCTCCAGGTCCATCCATGCTGTCGAAAAAGGTATTTGATGTGCTTCTTTTATGGCTGACTAGTATTCCATTGTATAAATGTTCCACAGCTCTTCTGTCCACTCATTTACTTATAAACACTTGGGCTGCTTCCAAATTTTGGCCATTGAAAATAACACTGCAATGAACATAGGGGTGTCTACGTAGAATGTGGACATCTTTGGGGACCATTATTGTGCCTACGATAGGGGTTTTCATTATGAAGCATAGAGAATGCGGATATAATTGTTATCACGATCTAAACATATTTCAGCTAATACTCTTTATCGAGATAAAAATAAGATATGAATAAATAAATAAATAAATAAATATATAAGTATAAGTAAGACAGAAGGTAAATTGAAAGTGAGAGGGCATGGCTCTGGCTGGTGTGGCTCAGTGGATTGAGTGCCCACCTGCAAACCAATGGTTTGCTGGTTTGAGTCCCAGTCAGTGCATATGCCTGGGTTGCAGGCCGGGTGCCCAGTAGGGGGAGTGCAAAAGGCAACCACACATAGATGTTTCTCTCCCTTTCTTTCTCCCTCCCTTCCCCTCTCTCTAAATATAAATAAATAAAATCTTTTTTAAAAATCTTTTTTAAAAAAGAAAGTGAGAGGGCATAATAGTGCAGGCAATTTCAACATAGATAGGCAAGATCTCTCTGGGAACTGAATGACAAAGGTGTTAGGGAGCTATCCAGAGAAAGGGCACTCAGAGGGAGGGTTAAAAAGTACCAAAGCCATAAGCCAGAATGAGTTTGGCATGTGCTCAGAACATTCCAAACGAAGGACAGAAAGATAATGATTTGAGGAAAAAGATTAGAATGAGAGTAATATTCAAACTCCTTAACACAGTTTACATGATTTTATGAGAACTGAGCCCTGCCTGTTCCTCCTCTCTTCCCTACAGTCATTGAAAAGCTTTATGCAGTGTTTACACAACTCTGTTATCTTTGCGAAAGTTCACTTTGGCTGCTTTATGAAGAATGAATTATAATGGATGAGAAAGGAGTTCGTGAAATAAACTAGGAGGTGTTTAAAGTGGCTCATGGGAGAGATAATGGCAGTATCAGCGAGGGGGAGCAGGGGCATGCGTGAAGTATTCTTCGGAGGTAAATTCTGCAGCGCATTTTCTCAACCTTGGAACTACTGACATTTTGAGACAGATAATTCTTTGTGTGGGGTACTGTCCTGTGCATTGTTTAGAACCACTGATGATGGATGAGGCGAAGGACGACGCACAGGTGAGGGATGAAGAGGAACCCAGGCGCGCTCCTGGGAGTCTGGCTTCCCTAAGTGAAATTGTGTCATTTCTTTCCTATTGCTCTCAGTACTCGTACAGCTGGCTTTTATATTAATCATAAGACCAGTGACAATGACACCTTTAAGAGAATCTAAAGGAGAGTTGGTAAGAAAAGCTTAAAGCACTTTTTAAAAAGTACTTTTCTAACAATAAAATAGCACAGTTGACTCTCCGAAAGTGAAATTTTACAGGCTTCTTTCCTCAAACACAAAATAACCAGTTTGGGTTCTATTATGTGTAAGGTGATTATATTTCTAACTTCTTATCTCTAAGCTCCAAATTCACTTAAAAGGAATTCACTTTGATTCAGTGATAGAAGTGGATCTCAAAGGGAAACAGTCAAAATATATACTTGATAAAATTTACTACATATAGAACAAGAAGATCACAGTGAATTGTGGTCACATGAAGCATAAAACTCAAACACCTGTTTTTATCTTTAAATATTATTGATAATTATTTACATATAATTATATGACCTATCACTATAACTTGATTGTGAATTCCTCTCTGGCATAGATGACACTTTATTTTCCTTTTTACCCACACTTCCTAACACATAGGTAGTTGTAGTAGATATTCACTGATTTTTTTTTTTTTAATGCAAAATAGCTCAGACCCACCGAATCATATCTGGCTCATTGGAAATCCTCTTTCAATTCATGTCATTCTACAGGAGCTCGCCCAGTCAAGGTACCAAAGCTCCCTAGACTCGGGCCTGAGTCCATTGTAATCTTCTGACCAGCAGGTCTGGCCCAGTTTAGAGCATCTGTCTATCCTTGGACCAATCAGCAGCCTTCCTTAATTCTTCTTCTTTTAAGTGTTATTTTCATTTGAGGTTTGAATAGTATGCGTAGAAAGAAAAAGACACTGAGCTTAAAGATCTTGGATGCATGGTTCCTACGCTGTGAGAATGCTGGTCTGAAGGAGAACTGAACATTCAAAGAGAAAATAAGAGATACAGGGCCTTTTCTGAAGTCATCACTGGGGCTAGGTCCTTTCTTGGGCAGGTGAGCCAACAAATTCCTCCTGATTCAGTTTGTTTGAGTCACACTAGCGTCTCTTGCCAAAAAAGAGGACTGGCTGATACAGTAGATGGTTAAAAAGAAAAAGCTTTATTGACGCTATCAGTAAGAGTTTGGGATGTAACATACATGTTTTCCTCTCTTTCTGAACTGGATGGGGAAAATATGTAACCAAGTTATTTAAAAGAAATACCTCCCCAAACATCTTATTTATAAGGACAACATAAAAAGGCCTATTTTTAAAGGTGATAGGAGATAAGAACAGGAGACTGAATGGGAGTTGATTGGCTCTCTAGAGTTTACTTGGAATCCATTCATTCATTGGAATCTTGATGAACAGCCCCCTGTGGAGAAGAAAGCTGGCAAACAGTATGAAGATATCAAAGCTCGAGAGAGGATGTAGCCCTAATCATAGAGAGCTTAGAGGATAATTGTTTACTGATTAATAATTAAATTATCATTCATTCATATATTCAACAATTGCTTACAGAATACATATAATATGCAAAGAACTATGATAGATTATGTGAACATGAAAATTAAAAGAAAAAAAGTCCCTGTCTTTGAAGGGTCCCAGTTCTCAGATGTAAATCCTACAGAAGCAGATGAGTAATGCAAACTGGGGGTACCAGCCATTTACAAGACAAGAAGAAATAGGGCCAAATTAAAAGAATTTGTGAGCTGAAGTTCTTAAATAGTCAATATTAGTTTCAGTTTCTTGTTTTTGTTTTGTTTTGTTTTTTAAAATATGTCTGGGGGCTGGATAGAGCTTGTTTAGCCAATGGGATCTCTGGTGTCTCAATTCTGGTCTTAATATTTAGGCAAAAAAATTAATATCATGTAAAAGGTCCTACAGGAAAAGGAAACTGCAGGATTCACTTATAAATGGCATCCTAGAAGTGATATCTCAATGCTAAAGAAGGAGTAGACCTTACCCAAGTAAATGGAGAAGAGGATGCCAGGCACACAGAAGCATATGTTCTAAGGCCTGGAAGTCAGAAAAGGTTGGGGAACACTTGGACCACGCAAGAGCTTTCATGTGGCTGGAAAACAGAGTCTCAGGGGATCATGAAAAATGAGGCTGCAGAGTTCGGCTTATTAGCAAGGCTGTGTCCAAATCTGTGTGCTCTTTGGTGGAACAGTTTAATCTTCAATCGAACACATTTAACAATAAGAAATAAAACAAAACCAAGGTACACCTCATACTGCTGAGTTCAGACTTGCAACATACTGTTGTCTCAAGAGATTTTCTTCTGCTGGCTAAGCCTCTTATGTTGGGCACAAAACAACATTGTCAATGTGAGCTTGATTCCAGCAGGAAAAATTAAGATACCCTAGTCCCAGTTATTTACTAAAACTGTGCAAAAACCCAGATACCTGCTTACTGGACAATATATACAGAGAATGCCTGTAAGTCTTTTCCTATAAATATAAATTTGGGATATGCACATTAATAGAACTGATAGGAATTTTAAAAAATAATAAAGTTTAAGGGGAGACCAAAAAAAAAAAAAAAAAAGATCGCATATTCCCAAGGCTAGATTCTTTTCTTCTTACTTGCTGCTTATCTAAATCCTGATTATCCTCAATATACCAGGAGCTCTTTGAGGGCAGAAAACATTTCCAAGTCTTCTTTCTACTCTCAATGTATTGAACAATAGTACTTAAAGCTGACCTCTTACATGTGTTCAATCAATATTTAGGCAAATTGAACACGGTAGTAGTTATCTACTGTTACATAAAAATAACCACCAAAATTAAGTTTGAAACAACACAATTTATTACTGCACAATTTCTGCAGGTTAGGGACCTTAATGTGGTGGTTTGGCTGGTGGATCTGGGTCAGGACCTCCCAAAGGCATCAAAGTGTCAGCAGAGGCAGTAGTCATCTCAAAGCTACACTCGGGAGGACATAGATTCAATTTCACTCATGTGGTGTAGACAGGCCGGACCACATGCACTCCCAAGTTCATTCACATGGGCCTTTCCACAAGACTGCCTCACAACCTGACTTCCTTAGCAGAAGTGTCCAACCTGCGGCCTGCGGGCTGCATGCGGCTCAGGATGGCTATGAATGTGGCCCAACACAAAATCATAAATTTACTAAAAACATGATGAGGTGTGTTTGTGATAACGTGTTGCAGTGTATTTAATGTGTGGCCCAAGACAACTTCTTCTTCTTTCAGTGTGGCCCAGAGATTAGAGCAAGCAATCCGAGAGGGAATGTGAGAGAACACCCAATGTGAAAGCTATAGGCCTTAGAACCTAATCCCATAAATGACAGCTCATCATTTCTGCCATTTCTGCCTACCACAAACATCTTAGAGAGAAGCTGAGAAAAAGAACACGTTGCTCCTCTGAATAAGAATGGGGTACTCTTACTGAGGAAGTAGCTGGTAGTGGATAGGGTAAGTAAATCATTACATATTGAGTGACTTTTCAGAAGGTCGTACACTGTGAAGTGTGATTTTTACCTCATGACTCAAAATCATCAGTAAAATTAATCTCAAAATGGTTAGGGTGCTAACAGATTTTTATGGTGGAAATCAGTGGAACAACTTACTTTCATGCCTAGTTTTCTTACTGGTATGAAAGCAAATCAGATAGGAGAACAAAGAAGTATAGAGGTGGAGGCAACAATGAGGCAGGTTATTCCAGGAACTCAAAGAAATTTAGGGGAGATACAGGAAAATCATACAGCTGTGGAATTACAGTTCAAGTTCATCGTAGCCAGATCTGAGTAGCAAAGAGATTTTCAACGTTTTCTTAGGTGCATATTTACTTGTGAGATTCTACTTCAATGTCCACTTCTCCTGCTAGACAGGAAGGAGGTTCCATGATGCAGTTGGGCTATATTTCACTAACCAATTAAGTGGAATTAAGAATTAGATTTTTGGAGGAGGAAAGAAAATGCTGGAATAATCAAGGACTTCCTTGCTTTTTCTAGTTCTCAGAGCATATCCTCTTTATTTTTATTTATTTATTTATTTTTAAATTTTTTTTGGAGAGGGGAGTAAAAGAAAGAATAAAGATATGTGTTTACACATCTTGCCTCTGCAATGAAGATATCTACTGTTTTATGACTGCCTTCCCTTCTGATGGAAGTAGCTGCAGGCTATTGCATTAAACATCATCACCTTCCATTGCCAAAACACACATTGCCTCCTGACAAATTGCACAGAAAAACTATAAGGGACTTGGCATAACAGGCTTACTCAAAGGGATGATTTGCAGCCCAATCATCCTCTCACAATAAGAGTTATAAAGAGAAGCAATTAGTTGGAGTCAGCAAAGTATAGAAGTAGAAGAGACAGTGACTTAACTCTCTTAATGGTGAAACAGTAGAGTAGGCACTGCTAGGACGCCAGACAACGAAGCCTTCAATTTTATATAAATAATTATAAGAGAGACTAACTTTAGAGAAGAGACTCCACTTCTTAGAGAGAATTGGCTGTGGCTATCAAGGCTCTATTTCATTTGTTCCTTTTCCTTTTTTTTTTAACCCTGTGATCCTGTTGACATTAAATTTTCATTATCTAAGCTAAAAGAGTGTGTCTTTGGCTCTTGACATTTTGTATATAGATAAGTATTATTGAAGCCCTATATTTCTTAAGAGAAAAGGTCATACTGCATTCTTTGGGAAAACTTCCTTAAATCCTCTTGTTTTCCAGCAAGTTGTTCACATGAGAAGTTCTCTGTACCCCACACTAGATAGTACCCTCACAAGGGAAGGGACTATGTTGGTCTGGTTTACTGTGCTATGTTTACTACATAGCACAGTTCCTGGAATGTAGCAGGTCTTAATAAATATTCATCAAGTGACTGTTTAATGAATTGGCATCATTTTCAAAGCCTCATTATAAACAGGATATGAATTTTCATTCTCTCTTGCCTTGATTTAATAGTTCAGATTCCTTTAATAAATCATGCATTGCATAAAAATCCTGTCACTAAAGACAAAGACACATCATATTCTGTTTGCTTCTTTCCTTCTTTTTTTTCTTTCTTTCGAGCCATTGATGGTTTTCTGCTTAAACAATGATGACATTTAGAATGGTACTTTCCCTCAAAATTTCAATAGAATTGAGAATCAGATTTCTGGAGAAGAAAAAATTATGAAATAAGTAAAAATATTCCCAGACTTTGAATATCGTATAAGAAAATGAAAGAGTTTATGTGATGTGCTTAACCTTAACCTCAGAAACTATATATCTTCTTTTTGTAAGTGAATGTTCCCAGTGCCTCTAGAGCCCCATTTTACATCCTCTCCACCTAACTGTTCACTGCTAATCTAACTATGGCCACAACAAACCAGCTTCCCAGAAATGGAACCGGATGGCACTCCTACCCAGACTGCATCACTTAATTCTCCACCTGCCCTAGGTCTTTGCTCAAAAGTCATCTTCATATATCTGCCAAGAACATAGACCATTCCCAGTCTAGGAGAGAGCGGACACCGTTTTAGCTCTGGTTCTCCAGAGAATCAACTGTGTGTGTGTGTGTGTGTGTGTGTGCATGAATACATTATGTATATGAGAACTTTCTATTGCTTATTTATTTACTATAAGGAGTTGGATCACCTGATCGTGAAGGCTGGCAAGTCCAAAATCTGCAGAGCTAATGTCCCAGTTTCAGTCCGAAGGCCAGCAGCTGCTGTAGAACCAGGAAGAGCCGCCATCCTTGCTCTGAAGCCAGCATGCTGGTCTTCCATCACTGCCTCTTTTCCACTCTTTAATTTTCTCCTCATCTCTACACAACCTTGCCTCTTTTTAAAATAAATTATATACACTAAATACCACAAGCTCTGCTTTCCTGGGGGAGGGGGACAGGCGAATACAACAGGATCATCAGAACATTCTTTTTTCTTATCCAGCCTTACTGAGTTATGATTCACAATAACAACTGTATATATTCAGATTGTTTTAAAAAAAAGTAACTATGTGTGGTGATGGATGTGTTAATTAACTTGATTGTGGTAATGATTTGTGCAATATATACTCATATGTATGTTAAATAATTGCGTTGTATGAGCTAAAAAATATTTTTTCATATACATCCTGTTGACAACACAAAAATATCTTTGATATACAATACATTCTTGTCTCCCAAATGCTCACTACTAAACAGTATCTTTGGGACTCATTTTCAAACATCTGCAAGGAAGATTTGCATAGAGCAGTGGTAACTCCCACGGTTCTTGTCTCCACTGTAGGCTTCCTCAAGGCATAGTAATAAGCATCTGTTTCAATCAGAGCTGATTCCTAAATGTCAGACATGTTGAATGGAAGGCCAAAAAGCTAGTAAAGTAGCTAGAGTACTGGGAATCAGTATTTTCTCACCTTAAAGTCCAGGTTAACACCCAGCTGCCTCTATTGCTTTTGATATGTCCTGTAAGAAACTGTTCTTTGACTTGTTTTAATTCTACCCGTAGGTTTAGCCCATAAACCTAAGATTTAGATTACATCACAAAAGTAGAATTATGGTACCAGTGAATACATACATTCATCTTGTTAAAATTAATCCGACATATAAAACCAGTCCTTGACTATAAAACAGAAAGCAAAAATAATACTCTATGCTCTTAAAATTATTGAAAATTCATAATGACATGCTGTATTAAGTTATACTCAAACCCACAGTCTAACAAGCAATAAATAATCACACTAAATTAGCATATAAACCCTTCAGAGTGCTATCTCCTATTTTTAGTTGTATCTTGTTGGTTGTACCTCTAGTGGGAGAATATTGCTTATTAGTACACAGAGTAACCAAGTTCAATTATCTCCAAGAAATTTTCTTTGATTTTAACAAAAGCCAATCAGAGCCTATTAACAGCATTCAATAATTAGTGTCACTGTACCAAATTAATGTGATTGTAACTCAAATCAAAGATTTAAGGCTTCAGAGAATTGTTAACAAATTTGGTTAGATCTTTTGAACTATTCTTTTAAAAATAATGAATCTTAATTATGATTTTACAAATGCTTGAAGTCCAGGAGTTTTACGTTTGGGAAGCTGACTATAAAGACTGTAGTCAATATGTGGAAAGAATAAGTATATTCCTTTTGACAGATAGGACAAGTTGAAAGAAGATAATTCCAAGATTAAAATTCCATACAAAGTTTGATTCGTTGTATCTTTTTCCTCCCACTTACTAAGGCCAGTGGTTATAGAACATCAAAGAGGCTGCATTGAACATTTATTAAAATTAAGGATTTTGGAGTCTGATTCTGTGGGTTTGTATATTGACTTCCTTTCTTGTTAGTTGTGTGGTCATGACCAAGATACTTAGGCTCCCTGTACCTTCTAAGGACGGAGTGCTAGTGTTTCCCTTAAATGTATATATTGAAGCCTCAACCCTAAATATAATGGCGTTTGGAGACGGGGCCCTGCGAGGTACCTAGGGTTAGCTGGGGCCCCCATGATGAGAGGAGACACAGACATCTCGCTACCTTTCTCCCCGAGTGCTTCCTCCAAGAGGTCGTGTGAGCACCATCTGCAAACCAACAGGAGAACCCGCACCAGGAACCAGCCTGCACTCAGACTTCTGCCTCCAGAGCTGTGAGGAAATAACTGTTGTCTAAGCCCCATACTGTAGTATTTTGTGATAGCAGTCCAAGCAGACCAAGACAGTATTTCAGATTCTTCATCCCTATAATGGGGAAAGCAATGTGAGGTTTTCAACCTATGATATTAATGCAAGAATTCACTAAGACAAATGAGAACAGGATTTAATATGAAGTAAAAGATAGACTATTCAGCTGTGACTGTTCTTTTTTCTTAGTAATAGATTTGGAGTTAATTTCTGCCTTTGAAATGTATAACCATTTTAAAAGGAATACACTTTCAGAATTGGGGTATTTCAAAGGCTCTTATTTTTCTCTTGCAGAGGAGATGTGATCCTTGTCTTTGTTTTCAAATTCTAAAGGGTCTGAGAATGCTGAGGTCTATAAATAAAACTCCTTGAGTTAAGTCTTCATATATGGCTTCTAACTGGATTTCCCTATTCACTGTTCCAGCAGGTCAACATATAATATCGAAAAAAAAAATTCCAATAACATTGAGGAGATGCAGTTAAATGGAGCAGACCGAAGATGATTTTTCTTGGCATCGTGCAGATTTTCAGATGAGAAATTAGAGCTGCACCATGCTTACCCCAAGCAAGAAAACACACAGGGAATTTATATGGTGTGAGCCAACTTATTCTGGAACATCAAATTTGAAACTCCTGACAAAATGGCATCAGGCATTAAGTTATAGTCTTCTGGAGAAGAGATGACACAAAATATACCTTGACAGTCCATCAGGTAAATGCGAATGTCATTTAGCAGTCTATTTCCCAATGAGTGGCATGCTAACATCTCAATAAAATAAGAATGCAGGCTGGGTGTCAATCATCCTGTGCCATCTCAGTTTCAAAGGGACTTGTCTCATCTGTAATAGCATGGAAAAAAACTGCTCTTCTTCTTAATAGATAGAAAGATTAAAGCATCTAGGAACACAGCCCATAATACTATCCATAAATAAATTCTGCGCAGAACGTGGACTTTGGAAAAGGTTAACTGGCTGTTTCTTAACAAATTTATGTAACCATGCCCACATTTTCATATTTATCTTGCTTCGTATATGTGTGGTAGGCAGAGAAATAGTCCAGTAGCTATCACTCACAGCCTCTCCCTTGCTAGTATTTAACTATAGAAGCTGGGAAATGCTATTTATCAATTCTGTGGCCTCTCTTAAAACTCTAAGTGGCCATGTATCAGTTTGGGCTAATAAAGCACAGGAGGAATTCTGCTGGAGTAGAGAATAAAAGGAGAGGCTCGCTGCTGAACAGGGGCTTTTTTTTTTTCCTACTTCTTCAACCCACACAACTTTCTGTCTTTAAAAGTACACATGGCCCTGGCCAGTGTGGCTAAATTGGTTGGGGGATATCATGCCAACCGAAAGCTTGGCAGTTTGATTCCTGGTCAGGGCACATGCCTGGGCTGCAGGTTCAGTCCCCAGTCAGGGAGTCCATGAAAGGTAACCAATCAATGTTTCTCTCTCACATTGATGTTTCTCTCCCTCTCTTTCTCTTTCCCTTCCCCTCTCTCTAAAAAACTGTCTCTCCCTTCCTCTCTCTCTAAAAGCAATGGGGAAAAATGTTCTTGGGTGGGGATTAAAAAAACAACTATTTTTTTAAAAAGGTACATATGATGTCTAAAGCTGCAGCAGCCATCTTGTGACCCTGAGGCACTGGTCCAGCAGTTGATTAATACATATTTTGTATATGTATTACATACTATATCCTTATAATAAAGTAAGCTAGAGAATAGAAGATATTAAGAAAATCATATGGTTCTTTCACAAGTTTTTTCAAGTTATCACAAATATCCAAAAAAAATTTCCAATAGATTTATTGAAAAAGATCCACAACTAAGTGACTATATGCATTTCAATCATGTGTTGCTTGAGGGTCAACTGTACAGTTTTTCATGTTCACGTTATTCATCACAAACATTGTAAGAAGACTAAAACTATCAATGTGGTTTAATATGTAGTAATTATTTTTACAAAAAAATTATGATTTGAGAGCTAATCCCCATCCCCTTACCCAATAAATATAGAATGTATGGATATAGAATACCAAAAAATGCTCAGGGTGACCAACTGCCTCAGTTTGCCCAGGTGTGGGGGATCTCCTTAAACATGGTACTTTCTGTGCTAAAATTTGAGTGGGCTTGGGAAAACCTGAATTGTTGGTCACCCGCATGGAGATAAAAATTGAGATTGGGGTTGGGATTAATCCATGAGTTTCTAACCCTCAAACTAAAGAAGAATGAAAAACAACATTTCAGGAGTACTGGCCAAAACAAAGCACGCAGGATTAGCAAATATGATGAACAGAAGGGGAGGATCTGGGTCCTTCTTTGAACAGTGTGAAGAGTTCAAGCAAGATGCTGCCAACATTGGGAGATCCTAAACGCTTCTCTGCGGACCTCAGCAGCTCTCCTCTATGTCTTCACTGGTGGGTGGCAGGTCTTCTCAAAGGGCTGCAGGTAATGTAGCCTTATTTATTTATTTGGCTTTACAAGAGAAAGGATAGCAGTCTTTTTTCCATTCCTCTACTTTGATGTCTTAAATCTCTCTATACGTGAAGACACAATTTTTACCTTCTGTACCAGGCTGATAAGGGGGACTTCAAGGGGAAAAATCCTCACACATTTCAATTATTATGATATTTAAGGGAGCATTTTAACCTATTTTCAAAGGTTTACCTGCTGAAAATATGAGAGTGATTTTAATTCCCTTCTTTATTATAGTCTAGTGTTCATATCCTAATCCTTATTATATTGCCATGAAATTACTAAAAGAATATCATAACAATTTTGTGTGTATTCTAAATATACTAGATAAGCCGTTCGCATTAATGTGGCTGAGATTTTATTATATTCCTTCCCAGAAAGAATGGAAATGAGTTTACTTGATATGAGATGATGGTTTCATGTAACTGGTAGGATTAGGCAATGTTGAAAAGAAGAAATCTTAATAGAAAAAAAAATTGCTCAAGTTTTATTCAGCTGAAATATGTGGACTCCAATAATAAGCTTGGAGCAGCTGGTCTGATCTAGTCTTTTGCAGCAATTAATTGACAGAATGCTACATTCTGCACTGACCCCCTCCAGACCCCACTTGAGTTTATGAGGTACACAGCCTCCTCTAGTCCTCTGGAATCTTATACACAGCCTTTCTATAATTACACTTGTTTAGCCTTTTCATTGGAGAATCTTAGAGCATATTACATGGAATTTGACTGCAAATCTCTACTCACAGAACCACTCAAATATATAGATGAGGAGAAACTCAGCAAATGCTCATACCTCAAAAAATAACTTTTCTTTATTCTTTGATTAAAAGTGAAAAAGGACCATTTGATTTTAAGTCACTTAGGGACTTCGGAATCAGAAATATCCAGGGTTGACTCCTTGTTCCACCCTTTAATTGTGGGACCCCAGATGGTGCTCTGTTTTGGGGGGAGATGGGATAGCAATGCCTCTTTTATTGTGTGGCCGGACGGCTGGCAAAATCTTCTCAACTGCAAAGGCTGATACCCTTCCATTATGTAACACTGCTTCCAATTAAAATGTGTAATGACAGACAACAGCATTTTTCAAAGTAACAAAAATGCAGTCTTGTAGTTATACTTCCTAGTCTTTTTGAGGACCACGCAGCTGTTTTGATGAGACTAGCAATGGAACAAGGTCAGGATGGAGGGGGTTAGCTAATAAATATCTTACATTTCAGTGGCGAAATGGGAGGTGGGCTCTAGTATTAAAAAGTTTTAACTTGAATACAGATAGCACTTTGGGAAAATATGCAATAAGACAAATTCCCTTGTTTAAAAAAAAAAATCCAAACACATTGTTTTCCTTCTTTAGTCTAGATACCTGCCCTCTCCTCCCCGGTTATTGGTACTTATATGCTCGTAGAAATATTTTTGTGGACATACATTTTCATTTCTTTTGGGTAAAAAAACCTAACTGTGGAAATGCTGCTCCTAGGGTAGGCACAGGTTTAACTATATGACAAACTTCCAACCAGTCTGAAGACAAGAGAGCTCATGTTCTCTGGGACTTACAAAGGGCAGACTCCAGATTGTGGGCTTTACACTGGTGATTTCGTCTAATCTTGGTTGAATACCATGAGCTGGATTCCATTTTTATCCCTGATTTATAGAGCGGTGAACTGAAATTCAGAGAGGGTGCGAAGCATGCCCCCAATCCCCCTGTTAGCGAGTGTGGCTGTAGGTGTCTGAAGCCAGCTCTCCTGGCGTAGACGTGGTCCTGGGCTGGGGACAAAGGCCTTGCTCTTGCTCCAGAGCTGCTCATGAAACACAGGCTTCCATTAGGGCCAATACTACAGCCTAAGTTGTTCTTAGTAAAATCACTCAGTGGGTCAGAGGAAGCCTTGCTTTTATTATCTACAAAAACTTTCCCATTTCTCCTGGGTGCCCTTGATGAGTGACAGGTTAAAGTCAAAGGAAGTGAATGTCACAGCGCTATTTTTTTCTGAAGCCAGCTGAGGCAGCTAGTCAGCCTCTGCTCAGCTCTTCTGAGAAGCCCAGCCCACACCGACCACCCTGCAATTAACCTATCTGAGTTAGGCTTCCCATCACTATGGAAGGAAGCTGGCAGTACCCTTTGGGTGTTCTCCATCGGGAACTGAGTTAAGCATGCATTTACATGTAAATGGTCTCCTTTCCTCCTTCTCAGCCTGCTAATGAAATATTTTGTACTGCTGTGCACGCTGTTCCATACACATTCCGAACAGGAAAATACTTGTGATGAAAGGGAAAAATTAAAGCAAAACTACACATTAAATCATAGCCCTTGGAGGTAGCCATGCGCCTCCTACTCTCCATTTACTCCAGGGCTCACTGCGTATTTGCGGGCCTGCTGAGTGCTGGAGGCTGGGCCAGGCACGGACCAACAGTCCTGACGGCCGGAAATGGGACGACTGCCCTCGGGGGCTTACTGGGTCCGGAGGGAGCCAATCATTCATATTCAAGGCAATAATTTTTCTTTAATTTTTAGAATTTTAGGTTGTGGTGAGCAGAGGGAAAGATAAAGACAAGTAGCTGAGAGAGCAATTAGCAGGGAACTCTGACCTAGTCTGAGGGCATGGGACGTCCCTGAGGAAACTGCAAGGCAGGTAACTACTTCAAGCTGTCAGAATAATACAAATCACTGCTCACTGCTCTTGAGCGCTCACTATGCTCCAGGCTCAGCTCCAAGCACGCTACAGGTCTCACCTCCACAGGCTTGGGAGCTGGTACTGGTATTTTCAATGTTTTATAGATGGGGACATGGAGCCAGGATGCCAACCCAGGCTGCCTCATCCTGGCATGTGCACCCGCAAACACTGAATAACTGCACACTGTGGTTTTCCCTCGCTACTGACATTTCTCTTGCCCCAGAACTTACTCCCATTTCGTACAGACTCCTTACTGAGATTGACTTTTGAGCTCCAGAAGCCAAAAAGTAACAAGATATGACAGGATGGTTCCTCTTGCTTTTTAAAAATTACTTTTTACTGCTAAAGTATGTATTTTTTTCCTTTTTAAAAAGCTGGCCTTATTATCTTATTAAAACAGTCTGTGCCTTGATGCAAGCCTAGGTTAAAATGCCCTATGTGTACAAGTTGTTACTTCATTGACATGATTTTTTTTTACTCTACCAGTCATTAATATGCACCAGGAACTGTAGGAAATGTTTCCTTCCAGCACTTCTCTGCACATCCTTGAGCATCACTTGCACAGGTGAGAATCTCAGGTAAAGATAAGGTTGGTGGTTCCCCCGCCATCACATGGGTAGAGAGCCCGGAGGAGCTGGGGGTGGAAGCCAGATGTGCCCACATTACTCTAGGCACTGGCTGCCTCTCTGGTTTTGTCATTAGTGTTTGGTCTCAAAATAAGGTTGCGCAGATAGTCGGAAAATAGTGCATTTCTACTTGTTAGGAGTTCCTGACAATGCCTAGGACAGGTTCATGTGATAAAATAAATAAATTCTGATTAAGTGAATGCAATGATCCAAGAAACACTTCTAGCTTTTTTGGTTTTTTGCCTTAATCATCATCAAATCACCAACCAATACTCTGATGGTAAATCTTTTCCTTTTATTTGGAAACGGAGAATGAAATGTTCTGAGTGCCTGAAAAACACATTTAGTTGGCTTGTCCCGTGCTTTGCCTTGTAAATGCATATAATTACTTTCATATCCAGTTCCGTTTCCTGAGAATTCGGGTGGAGTGAGACTTCCAGAGACTCGATGTGAAGGTCACTACACTCCTTCATTTTCTCTCTATTTTCCCTCAGTGCTTACATTTTTCTCTCCCCAAACCTTACTCCAATTTTCCTATTCATTCCTCTCTGAGATTACCTTTTATTAAAAAAAACAAATGGAAAACAGAAAGTGAAATTATCTCATAGGTAATATTTTTATATTGGTTACATGTTGAAATGATGTTTTGGAGCTTTTAGGTTCAATAAAATATATTCTTAAAAATAACGTCACCCACCCTGGCCAATGTGGATCAGTTCATTGGAGCATCATCCCATAGACCAAGAGGCTGCAGGTTCGATGCCTGGTCAGGGCACATGCCTTGGTTGAGGATTCAGTCCTCAGTCAGGGCATATATGAGAGGCAACCAACCAATCGATATTTTTCTTTCTTATCAATGTATCTCTCTCTCTCTCTCTCTCTCCCTCCTTCTCCCTCTCTCTAAAATCTATAAGCACATCCTTGGGTGAGGACAAAAAAATGATAATAATGTCATCAGCATGTTTTTACTTTTTAAAATGAGACCGCAAGAAAATTTAAAATTAACTATGTGACTACATTATATTTCTACCAGACAGCATGGTTTTAGAATGTTTTCCACCTACCATTAGAATTGCAAATCTTCACACAACCTCATTTATGCTCAAATTTGACATGAGCTTTAGGAGTAGAGATAATTCATTAAGAATCGAAAGTCTATCAAATTGGTTTGCAAGAGATTTTCCATGCAGGGTAAACAAGCTAAGGTACAGAAAAGTAGAAAGGGAATTAAAGTCTTGCGGGGATTTTCCAGGTTCACTGTTACCCCGAGATTCAAGGATTGTGTCAGTGGCAGAAGAAATTGCGCGAGGACCAACCCATTCGCAAGCAAGTCAAAATTTCCCGGGCCAGGCAAGAACAGAAAAGTTGGTCGTTTGATTCGATTACCCTTTGGATCTCCAGGAATTGTAAGGTAGCACAATGGTACACGCCAGTTCCTATTTCAAACTCTCCGCGCCACTGTCTGGAGGGAATGCCGCCCACCTGCCAGACCACAGGCCCTGCTGTGATGCAGAAATGGATATTCAGCAGCTCAGGCTGCGCTCCTCCCAAAGCAGCCCGGTTCCTGGCTAGTCCCTGGCGAGGTTTTTAAAACATGCAGATGGTACTGCTGGTGTTTTGGTAATTCTGCCTTCAGCTCCCCGCACGTCCTGCCTGTTCTACTACAAAGTGTAATTTCAGCTCCGTAGCCTTCTCTTAAGTGGTCTCTCTTGCTTGGCCTCACATCAGACCACCATCTGATGTAGCCCAGAGATTTTTTCATTAAGTTTCATTACGGGAAGTTCCAGTCTCGCTGCACGGCTGTGCTCTCCGCAGCGACTTTACGCTGACACTATTTAGAAAAAGTAGGTGATCAGAAGGGCCTCGGTAGCAGCACCATCACCATGTCGGATTTTCAAGGCAAATCAAATGGAAGAAACCGTGTTTGAGATCCGGAGTGTGCCAAAAGGCCCCAAGACACTTTATTAAAATAATAAAGAATACCGTCATGATATTTAAATCAGAGCAAAAACTACGTGTCTGGAGCAATTGATTGGTGCATTCGTTCTTTCAACACACATTTTGTCATGGACCTGCTATGTTCCAGGCCCTGTTATCATAGGGAAAGAAAAGAGCTTTTGTATCTCTTTTATCATTGGATATGTAATAGGGAAGAGATATTTGAGGATATTTGCCTAATCTGAGTATCAAAAGTTTACATATTCTCCCACATAAACAACGGTGAACATTTATGTCTCTGGAGCGGTACGGAGGTAACTTAAATAAAATCTCATTAACAGGATCCCCGTGGTGACGCCGGCTCTCCCCCGGGTCCTCCTTAGCAGAAGACTCAGAATATTTTCATATCCAAAGACCGCAGGCTCAACTCCAAAAGGAGGGCTGACTCATGCTAAATGTACAACAGTTTACCTGAATGAATAGAGAGATGATATCGCATGTTGTTCATCAAGTAAAAGTACCTAAATATTCCATTTTATCATCTGTCCTTTTTCCTTCCTTTCCTATTCTTAGCGGTTATTCTTTGGGCTGTCACTCATGCTTTCGCTCTGTCTCTGTCTCTCCCCGCGCCCCGTCCTGCTCTCTCTTGCTTTCCATCCCCTCCCCTCCCCTTCTTTCCCAGCCTCCACTCCCCCCACCTCCTCCCGCTTTTGTGGGGCTGTGCCACTGGGTCACAGAAATCCCTTTCTATACACCAAGCGGTGTGTCCCTTGTTCGGCATCTCTGCGTGGCCCCCGCGGTCCCAGGCAGCCTCCCCAGTTCGCACAGCAGGGCATCTTTCGCTCACTCCAATATTCCCAGGAGACAAAGAAGGCAGCGGGTATTGTTCTTCATCCTTATTATTTTCTCTTGTCATATAGTTTCTTTTATCATCTTCATTTTAAAAAACAATTATATTAGTAACACCACAGAATCCTATGAGTAACTAATGAGTAAAGGTAGTGGCATACCTTTTACCTTCATAGCAAATGTACAATACAATATGCAGGTGATGTGTTATACAGTTGTACACCTGAAACCTATATGGTTTCATTGACCAATGTCACCCCCAATAAATTCAATAAAAAAGAAAATAAATAAATGTCAGAGTCAAATAGAATAGTAAGCTGAAAACCTGTGGCGCCCCCTTATACAGGTTTAGTTGTTACTTACTAACAAGACTCTCCTTTTGGAAATACAATACCGGATCTATAAAACTTTCTAGATTGGTATGACTTAGCATTTACCATCAAGAATGCAAGTGGATTTCTCTATAGTGCTTTTCTGATAAATGACAAGTTGATATTGTCGCTAATAAAAATATCAATTTGGGAAGTGAGCACTGATTGCAAAATACATTTTTGTGAACTTCAATGTTTGAAAGTTACCTGTTTTCCATTCACTTCAAAAGTAACAGCCCAAATTTTCCATTTTCTCTAAATTCATCTTTATACTTTCTGAAAGAGTACAAGCACTGTAACACAGTCAGCTGCTAAGTTAGCTGGTACTAAATTGAACACTGTAATCTAATACAACAAAGATATTCTTTATTTCCCTAAAGACATGCCTTTCACATTCCCTAAGACATTTTTCAGGATTCAAAAAACTTCTGGTGTGGATAGAAACAACATGATTTTACCGTACTCTAAAGGAAAAAAAATTGTAAATAACTCTAAACCAAGTACTGTGGTATTTTTTTTTCACAGCTGGAATACTAGTTTTTATTACAGTTCAACTGGCATTGCAAATTAAAATTCATCTCCGTTTGTTAAACTGCTACTGAAAATGGCTTCTACCAACTGTTACAGTCAAATATTCTGTTGTCATTTATGCACTTAGCAGGAAAATAGTGTGAATATTTTAAAAACAAGTACACAGAGATCACTTTTTCTCCCATTGGCTTTCCACAGTGTACTCACTGAACTATATTTTGAGTTTTTGGTCAAACTTGGCTGAATTTTCACTGGTGATAAGGCATCTGTCGACTGAATTAATTAAATAGTCTTTATAGGTAATAATATAGCTGTAGTTTCTGATTATAGGCAAACAACCCTGCTTTGTTATTGCTTCTCTGTTACATTACCCTGCAGACTTGCCAGTTACAGAAACCAACCTCCCCCACACAATGATGTTAACAAGAAAAGAACCCTTTCCTTTTACTTTGTGCATGTTACGTTTATTTTTATTGAGCACAAAAGCCTGCAGACTATTTTGAATAAATTACAAATCTTGCATTTGAATATTTACTATGCTAAGGTTATGTGTACTTACAATCATTTTTATTTTATGTATTAAAGGAATAAAACAAAGAAAAGCACTCAGTGTCATAATATATATGCATAGAAAATCAGGATATTAGCCCTTCCTTTAATACTAATAATCCTAATTACCTTCCTTAGGAAATCTTTACTGATACCCCATACAGAGGAAATCATACTCTAATCTGAGTTATTCTGTATTCCCTGAATAATTCTGTTGTTATTCTTACTACAATGGTTATTAAACTTTTGGTTTATACGTCTATTGAAGCGGTAAGATCATGGAATGTATCCTATACTCCATTATACCCAGAATCCTCAGCATCGTTTCCTGATTCAGTAGGCTCCCATCCCTACGGAAATATGGGAGTAAGATTGTTATACCTCTTTGAACCCCAAGGAAGAAAGGTAAAAATGTGGCTGAATTACTGTAACTAAAATTTCTTCATCTTATCCAAACTTGAAGTCAAGATTTAAGTTTTTTTATTTTATATTCCCCATTTAAATAACCTCTCTTTTCCTAAGAAAATAGAACTCTGTAGATGATAATTCATTTAAAATTAAAGGTAATCTCATGTTCCCTTTTTTCTTATGATTTTCATATATTGACTTCAAATAAAAAAACAATAATAACTTTTTGCAGGATCATCAAAATTACAATTCATCTACTATTTTAGAGAACAAAGACATCTGCCTCATTAAGTAGATTGTTTCTTAAAAACCAGATACTTCCTAAGCATTGAACACTGAGAAGGGTACAATACATGTCTAATCTAGAACCCATTCATTTCTTAAGTGTTTTATTGTAAGACATGGCAACAACCATCAAAAAAAAAGACAAAAAAGGAAGAGAAACTTTTCTGATAGTTACATAGCCACCAGTAAGAAAAGTGTTAGCCTTTTCTCCTTTAAATATCTTGCTAGAACAACATCTTCACCCAGCATTTACCTTCTTAGCTATCTTAATCATGTTGTCTGTCGGGAATGCCGAGAAAAATCCGCAGTTGATACCCTAGTACAATGTCCTCTGTCTGGCAACTTGCTTGCTACTTACTACTCAGACCCTGGATAATCTGATGTAAGCTATCTGTCATACTGCTTCATGTTAGGAAACTGAGGAACACCAAAGCTATATGACAAGCAGAAGTTTACAAGAAACTAGTGCGATAATACATTTTGATGACTCTGGAACCATGATATTTGGTAGGGTCAAGAAGTAAGCTTTAAGGTAATTTGCTAAAGAATACTTCTGTTCTTTATATATTCTTTAGATCACATTATTTATAAAGACTATTTATATTCCATTAGGTAGAAAAAGACAAGTTAGCACTAACTGTATTTCTTTTCTTTTTCTTTTTTTTTTTTTTGGTAGGGAGGGTCATTTATTTAGTTATTTTTCAGAAATTTAAATATTTTAATGTTGTCCTATTACAGTTGCCCCAATTTTTCCTCCTTTGCCCTCCTCCATCCAGTCCACGCCCCCCCTCAGTCAGTCCCCACACCGTTGTCCATGTTCATGGGTCATTTATACATGTTATTTTACTAGTCCCTTTCCCTCTTTCCACCTGTATTTCATTTTTTAAAAGAGTAACATATATTTCTTAAGCCTGGGACAAATGAATTTTTCAGCATTAGTATTTGTCTACTAGTGGGTAAATACTTTCCCATCCATCATCATATCTCATTGAATTAAAAAAGTGTAGTTTTGCTGCTTGCCAACTGGGAAATAGTGAGCCCAGTATGGAGGGTTCTTTTTTTTCTTCTTCCTATTCTTTTAAGACTGAAATAAAGTATTCTGAGGAGTTAGTTGCATCTTCATAACTTCATAAAGCCAGATAATCATGTCATATCTGAAAGTTAAAAACAAAAAACATTCTGTAGTTGGGACAAAAGGAAAATTATTGCTTTATTAAGGAATATAATAAGTGTAGTTTGAATCCTAGGTGGGGATTTCATATGATTATCTTTAGGGTATATTAGATAAGCATCTTCAAGTCTGTCCTTTGAAGTCCTATCTGTAATCTCAGTATGAATTCTTAACAAGATTTTCACATCATTTTTTTTTAATGCTATTGAATGAAACTTTGTCTACATAGAGCAGAAGGCAGTGGCACACACATAACACACAGATCTTTCTTATAAAAATTGTCAGATAGGAGGCTATGGTGGCATGATTCTAGAACAGACATGCTGAGAGGTTGGGTGTGGGGTCAAGGACATTGAGCACCGTATGGTGGCAGAATATGCCGCTTTGACATAAGTATTATTTTGAGCTGAAGGCAATTGAAGAAAAAACTATATAGATATAAGAAAAGCTTCTGCCCTCCTTCTATTTGCCTAAAGGCAGGAAATAAATTTTAAAAGGTGTGCCCCTCTCCTCTCTACCAGAAAGGACAGAAGTTAATCACCATGTTAGGCCTTTATCAGCACCAAGGAAATATGTGAAATAAACTTCACTAACAAGCCTTTATCTACCATAATTTCCGATAGATTTGCCTTCTCACAATTTGCAGCCCTGAAAACTCAAAATCTTTTTTGCTTTGTCTTGTCACATCTCAAAACATGTACTGTTTTTTCACTGAGATGCCATTGAAACCTAGGTTCTAACCCGCCCTTTGCCTCACTCATCTCTAAGCATTCTCTTCTATGAGTAAACGTGATACACATGCTAATAACCTTCTACTTGTTTTTCCCCTTTTAATCTGCCTTTTGTCAGTCCAATTTACAAGCCTTCAGCCGCAGAAACCTAGAAGAGTGGTAGAAAAAAGAAATTTTCCTCTTTCACAGCACCACTTGATTAGGAGTATAAACAGTTTCACTTAAAAATGAAATTGCAATGCCTTATCTTCGTTAAACTTCTTCTATAACCTCCATATTCTGTCTGGTGTTTGGTTGATTTTTTCCCAAGTCATATTATCTGCCTTCCCATCCACTCATTTACTCAAAAACTATTTATTGAATCTGTTTGCTATGATAGTACTTTTCATAAAGGAGCTGAGAGAAGTGAAGATTTGGTTGCTAATATAAATCAAGGTACATGTGCAAATTGTGCTAACAATTTGAAAGAAAGGAAGAGAGATCTCATGAAAGTAGAGAACAAGGAGATGTGGCCCAGTATGAGTAAAGAAAAGGAGGAATAGTTAGATGTAGTTAATCTAAGGAGATAATGAATTAAAAACTGAGTTCTGTGTTTTGTATTCTGTGTTCTGTACATAATGGCAGCTACTTACTACATGTGACTTTTGAGCACTGGAAATGTAGCCCAAGAAACTGATTTTTAATTTTATTCCAATTTAATTGTTTTAAACAGACATATGTAGACAGTGCAGTTATCTGGTCCCATATTTCTTGGTATTATACATACTTGCCTTTTGCCCAAATACAGATTGGTTTGGTTAAAAATATATTCCAGAAAACTACTGATGAGGAAAGGAAGATAAAAAGTATGATTGAAGACCAGCTGAGCTGAGCATTTCCATCTTACCATTTAAATAGCAGCATTTTGATTGCGATCTTAGAGAGACCATCAGAAGAATGAGGAGGTAGAGGAGGAGGGGGAAAGGGAAAGAAAGAATAACTTATCTCCTGATAGTTGTACAGAACCTTTTCTCTAACTCTGAGTAAGAGACCTAGTAATGTAGACTACTTATCTAATTTTTCTCCTGTCTACATACTTAGAAATGTAGTCGGAGGATACCAAAAGTTACTACCAGGCTCTGATAATGCTGCATTTCAAGCATTTCTCCAGTAAAAGCTGTGAAGGTAGACTATGCTGTAACATAGTTCTAAGGCCACCTTCAAGAGGAAGTCTCCCTGCAAAATGTTTTGGATAAGAATTACCCTTGTCTAGGTGCACAGCGATTTTTGAGGGTCCTACCTCTTTCTTCTTTGACTTATTATCCAAATTAAAACTTGAATAATGTTTTGGCAAAAACAAAAAGTATTTTTTTAATAAATTATAAAAAGAATTAGAAAGCTCTAAGTAAAAATTAGCTCAAGGATACTCTAATGTACATTACCTTAGATATAACACTCTGATCCCCTCTTTTAGTTTCATAAATCAGCAAATTTCATAGGTCCAGAAGTTATCATTAAATAAATTCATTTAAATGAATGGCATTAGGTTGCTGTGTGATCAGAACTGCTGGGGTGGGGGGCACGGGCAAAAGGTGGTGTTAATAAAACCTCATTCTATCCTTACCAGGAAGACCTACAACAGTAAGCAGTTTGTTTATTAATGCATTAATAATCTATTATATCAGTGATTAATACGTGTCAGTTACTTACTGAATGCATTCATCATTACATAGTTTGCCAAGGTTTGTGGTGGATACAGGGCATGCAGGGGTGACGAAGCTTGGGGGGCACAGCAGAAAAACCAGCAGCCATGGGAAGAATGAGATGGCGTGCAATCACTGAGGAGCACAGAGGATGGTCTCTTGCGACAGACCAAGAAACAGAGGGGTCATTCGCAGTGTTCATACCTGGGGAAGTGAAACCTGAAATGAACTCCAAAGGTATCCGGGAGGATGGGGACGAAGAGAACGGAGGTTTTTACGTAAAATAAACAAGTTATGCAAAAGCGTAGAGGAGAGAGATACCGCATTTTATTTAGACCCTAGTAAGCAGGCCACCATGGCTGGAGTACAGAATATGAGGGGAAGGAGAGATGAATTTGGAGATGTAGGAAAGACTGCATGCTAATGTAGACTCTTGGAGAGCTGATGGAAACCCTTGCAAGTAGCATTCAAGGGCTTGGTGTTTATCCTGAAAGTACTGTGTGGGAGATACATTTATTTTTGCCAGTCTAGCAGCACTTCTTTTAAAAAATCCTTCATCATCCAAACCATGGCATGTTGGTAACACTATCAGACATGAGCCATGAGAATTTTACATATTTACAATTTGCGATCCTTGGGGAACCTGCCAGTGGAAGCCTTTGATATTTATTTTGATACCTGAGCTGGACTGGACTATTTGACTACTACCAGGATGTCCAGTAACTCTGGGGAACATAGCTCATATTTGCTAACAAAGGGCACACAAATGGGAACATTAGAATACAACTTTACAGTATCACAAAATATAAAGAAAGCTCTTCTCAGAGTTGTATAGAATGAAGCAAATAGGTTTCCTTGAAAAGGGGTTCTCAGCCTTACTGATGAGTTGGATCTTGATGAAAGGATACCATCTATCCATCCGTCCATCATTTTCAAAGCAGAGAGAGTAAGCCATTCTAAAGAAGCATCACAAGGAAAGGCATTTAGTCCTAAAAGAAATTGGCATCTAAGAGTGTTATCCTCTAGGAAATGAAGAGCCTCGATAGATGTTTGTAAAAAAGAATGACATACATATTTAGTGTTTTGTAAACGTAGTTCTGGTGGAAGTATGGAAATTGATTATAGTAAATAAAAATTGTTGATAAAGGATAGATTTTTGAAAGTAAAGGTTAAATAGAAAGAAGAACAGCCTACCAGTTCTTTAAATCTGAGATGTTGTCTCAAAAACAATTTGGCCTTATACGCAACAACACAGATGTTTAGACCTCAAATTCTGTTAAGCTTACTGTCGTAGAGTAATTCTTAGGAGACTAAAGCAGTGGCAGATTTAATAACAGAAATGTCCAAATTAGTGACATTTCTAACTTTGTTGTATGGAGGATCCATTCATTTTTCCACTGTTTTAATCCCTTAAAATGTACCAGGCATTTTCCTAAATGCTGGGGATATAAATTTAATAGGTTATGATCTTTACTCCAAATAATTTTACAATCTAAATGTCATTTTTCTCACAATACAGTCCATAAACAGTCTTTATCAGAAACATGGGCTTGATGAAATATATATCCCTAGATTCTGAACCCAGGCCTAAAGAATCAAATTCCTGGCAGAGGGAGGAAAAATTAGAATCTACACATTCCTCAGGTATGCCTAATATATGCTAACTTTTAGAATAATTGATCTAATGTGATGGCAGATAGGATCTGGGGATAAAAATTGAGATGTATCAAAGTTGTTACACATGATACTTAGAGAAAATAGGAAAATAGTAATTCTATTAACTGAAATTGAGATTAGGGAGAAGATAAAATATTGTGAAGTATTCCCAATTAGATGAAACCAGGAGGCCCTTGGAAATAGATGTTATTTAGAAACTAGAAATAAATATTTGGGAGTCATCAGCACAAAGATTATCATCGAAACAATAAAGGCTGGTAATATTATTCAAGAAGTATTTTCTTGAGGACAATAAGATTTAATTTTTAAAATACTAAGAAAAACTCATACTCCCAAGCACATAGAGAATGTAATTAGAAGCAAGAAGCAAGCAAGGCATTTCAAAGTTACGTAAATTACATTCGAAGAATTGATCTGTCCTCAGCACAGGTCAGATTAAGAAACTCTCAGCATGGCCTCAACACAGGATTCCCATTGCCTATGCCACCATCTGCGTCCGCGTCTTTCTCTACCGCATTCCCTTCTGTTGGTTCCATTAAACTTCCAGCCCCTGCTGACCTAACATTCTCTCAGGTCCATTAGCTACTCTCCCCATGAATAAATCCAGTTCTGGCCCTGTCTCTCAATGATCCAAGTGTGCCTCATGCCCCGACATCAACAAATCCCTAGGGCCTGGGAAGTAAAATATGGCGACTAGCTCATCTACGGGATCCGAGGTAAGGTTGTCTCCCACCAACAACCACCAAATCATGTGACCCAAGATTCAAAGGGAGGATAGACCTCAAAGAAAATCTGTAATAACCTTAGAAAGTAGGAATGGAGATTAAATGGTCAAATAAATAAAAAAATGTCAGCTTCACTGGGTATTAATGTCGTGCGCACAGCTCACTGTTGAAGAAATATAACTTCCTTGTCTTTGTGAAAATCAGGATATCACTTTTCTGCCTTCAGTCTTCCTGCTCCTCTTTTACTCGCTATTATTCTTCAAAGATCAGTGGTTTGGCAATTTAATTTCCTACTTATTTCAATACCCTGGGAAGTCACAAATCCTGACTGGGGTCCTTGAACTCATTTAAGACCTCTATTTTGGTGTCATTATACTGTATACACACATCTGACTGTGAGAGGCATTAAATATAACTTCTCATTTCCATAATCATTCAAAGTTTGCATTGTACTAAATAAGACTCACTGATTTTTTTAACTTCTCTCTGTGCTTTGTCCATGGAAGAATAGTGTTTAAAGGGCAGTCTTAGATAATTCATACAGTAAAGGTCATGATGATGGAAAAGGAAGAATGATAGAGTTGCTCATAAAAGAAGGCAAGTGATATTAAATAGAGGCTATTTGAATGCAAAGGAATTGAATAATGAGTAGGAAGAGAAAGTTTGATTGAAAAATATATAGAGATGGGAAATATATATATACATTATATACACCTTAAATGTTGGAATATTACAGTTATTAAAAAGTAAACATTATAAAAGAAAAAAATATTATAGTCATGAAAAAATACTTTCATAACTATAAAAAAATTTTATTTGCAATAAAGTTTTATGGCATGTGCATTCTATACTTTATATTGGGTTGCCCAAAAAGTCCAGATTTTTTTTCCGTACAAAGGCCCTAGTAGTGCTTAATCATCTTTAACTTCATTTGAAACAGTGTTGTGAGATTATATTGTGACAGCTGTAACATCAGTGTGGATTAAAAAAAGAAACTTATCAAAACTAGTGAATTTTTGTGTAGCCATTTTAATAATGAAGATGGAAGAAGATATATGACATTTTTGGCCTATTACGTTTTGTTATTTCAACAAAGCTAAAAACACAACTGAAAAGCAAAAAAGATTTGTGCCGTGTATGGAGAAGGTGCTGGGACTGATCAAATGTATCGAAAGTGGTCTGTAAAGTTTCTTGGTACTATTGACATTTTGGCCAAATAATTCTTTGCTGTGGGGCTCTCTTATGTGTTGGAAGATGTTTAGCCACACCCCTGGCCTCTACCCACTAGAAGCCAATAGCAGGAGATAGCTGACATACTCAAAATATCCAAATTAATAAAGTTATTCGTGAAAATTCAAAATAATACATGTAGATACTCCACATCTAGGAAATGAAGCTTCACTCCTTCCTCCACCAATATTGGACTAGATTTATGATTGGCTTTCAGTGAATTAAGTAGAAAAAGAAAAAAAAAGTAATTTCATGGTGGAAGAACCTGGCACACACCATCTCAACCATGTGATGGCCTATGGGTATCATGTACCCCTAGTGTGGTATCATGGAAAGGCACTTTGCCTCTGTGATAGTCTTTCAAAAAGGCATAACTGGTTTAATCATAAAAAACATTAGAAAAGCCCAAATTGGGGATGGGGGGTCATTCTGGAAATGATCTGATCAGTCAGTAATTCCTAAAACTGTCAAGGTCACGAATACCAG
The DNA here is from genome assembly GCF_021234165.1 of Pteronotus mesoamericanus. NCBI lineage: Eukaryota > Metazoa > Chordata > Mammalia > Chiroptera > Mormoopidae > Pteronotus > Pteronotus mesoamericanus. The sequence goes on from NW_026555189.1 coordinate 18,154,783, forward strand.
AAAAACTGAGTAACTTAACAGACCAGGGGACAAGAAAGGGACATAACCATTTAAGACAAGAAATATGCTCCTTGAGAGAGTGGAACAAAAGAGGACATAAATGTAAAAACGGGTGACATCTAAATGAAGTCTGGAATCTAGTTAACATTAATGCACTGTTTGGACAAATGTACTTTGGCATTTTAAAATATTAACATGAGGGTACATTAAGAGAAAGAGGAATATGTGACTGTCTGTAATCCCCTTACAGGATTTTTATAAATCTAAAATTATTTTTTAATTTTTTATTTTTAAATCATATTCATTCTATTACAGTTGTCTCAGTTTTTCCCCCTTTGCCCTCCTCTACCCATCCCACCCCACCCCCCTCTCCCACAGTCCATTCCCACTCTGTTGTCCATGTCCATGGGTCATTCATACTTGTTCTTTGTCTAGTCCCTTCCCCTTCTTTCCACCATTGTCCCCCTTCCCCATCCCCTCTGGTCACTTTCAGTCTGCTCCATGTTTCCGTGCCTGTGGTTTGTTCTGTTAGTTTATTGTGTTGAATAGATTCCACTTATAGGTGAGATCATATGGTATTTGTATTTCACCAACTGGCTTATTTCACTTAGCATAATATTCTCCAGTTCCATCCATGATGTTGCAAAAGGTAGGAGATCCTTTTTTCTTTCTTTCTTTTTTGTAAATGCAGATTGATTTTTTTGATTTTTTTAAATGTCAAGATCCATTATAAAATATTTAAAAATTTAAATCCATTATAAAGTCTCAGCAATTAAAACAACATGACACCAGCACAGAAATAATCAAATAGATCAATGAAATAAAATGAGCATTCTAGAAACAAATGTGTATGTGTGAGTGTGTGTGTGTGTGTGTGTGTGTGTATCTAACAATGTAATATATGATTGATATTTCAAATCAATGGGGAAAATAAGGTTTATTCAACAAATAAGGTACATGAAGCACTATTAGTTGAAATAAAACAAATATAGAGCCCTATTACACACATTATACAAGAAATATTCTGGTGAGTTAAAAATCTTTATGTAAAATCTAAGGAGTTTTCGAGAAAATTCAAATCAATATTTTTCTTACCCTGAAGTAACATATTCAAACCCAGAAGCTATAAAGTAAAATATTGACAATATGACTACATGAAACATTTAAGACTGTATAGTAATATACCTATAAAAAAAAGTTAAAGAACAAGTAATAGAATAGGAAAGTATTTGTGACACATCTAAAAAAAGGGTTAATAGGGTTTTTTAAGGCATAAATTCTACAAACCTTTAATCAAAAAAAAATGGATAAAGAATACCAAAAGGTCATTTAAAGCTTTTTAAAAATAATAGAAATAGGTAAGAAATATACAAAAACAGGTTTATTTTCAACAAATAATAAAGTAACAATTAAAATAACACATTATTGTCACAGATTAATAAGTATTAAAAAATGGTAATAGCAAGTATTGGTGACTGTGAAAGGAACTAGGTATTCATAGACTCTTTATCTTCTTAAAGCAGTCCCTTTAGCATATTTGGCAATGCTGATTGGGTAGAGGTGTATTCTATTAGCCTTCTTTTGTCAGGAAACCTCTTTATTTCACCTTCCATTTGAATTGAGAGCCTTGCTGGGTAGAGCAGTCTTAGTTCCAGGCTGGAATATTTCTTGCCATTCCCTTCTGGCTTGCAGTGTTTCTGTTGAGAAGTCACCTGCTAGCCATATCAGGGTGTTCTTATAAGTTACTACCTCTTTCGCCTTTGCTTCTTTTAGGATTCTCTGTCTGTCTTTGATATTTTCCATTTTAATGATGATGTGTTTTGGAGTGGGCCTCACTGGGTTCCTCTTGAATGGGACCCTCTGTGCTTCCTGGACTTGTGTGATTTTTTTCTCTCCTCCAGTTACGGAAGTTTTCCATCATTGCTGTTTCAAACAGGTTTTCTGTCCCTTCCTCCTCCTCTTCTCCTTCTGGTATCCCTGTTATACGGATATTATTGCATTTCAGGTTGTCTTTCATTTCCCTCAATGCCTCTTCATTCTTTTTGAGTCTTTTTTCATTTTCTTGCTATTTCTGGGAGCTTTTTTCTACCTTATCCTCCAGCTTACTGATTTGATCCTCAGCTTCATCTAGCCTGCTTTTGATTCTTTCTACTGTGTTCTTCAATTCAGAAATTGTATTCTTCATTTCCTCTTGTCTCTTCTTGATAGTTTCTATGTCCTTTTTCATGCTGTTATAGTTTGCAGTAAGTTCCTCATAGTTTCCCTGTAGCTTTTGGTAATTCTGAGCTCAGAGCTCATTGAGCTTCCTCAGAACCATTGTTTTGTACTCAATATCTTGATAGTTTACGTGCCTCTATTTCATCTATTTTTCTTTGTGGGGGCTCCTCCTTTCCCTTCGACTGAGGGGTGTTTCTTTGTCTTCCCATTATTTGTGACACTCTTTTTTTTTTCTTCTGCTTCTTAAATTGATCTGTCTTGATTTCCTGACTTTGTGGTGTGAACTCCTATGGCAGAAGACTGCTGTTGGTTTTTTGTTTTTGTTTTTTGGGGGTTATTTGTCTCTCTGGATCTGCCTCTAATGATGTAGATCTTGATTCTGTCTGACCTTAGGCAGTCTGTTTGAGACTTCTGGGAACCTACTGTCAGTGGCTGTCCCCTTCAGCTGTTAATCTAGGCCCTCTGCACTCAGCAGGCTGATTTACAGACACAACAGGGTAAGGCAGAGTCCCTCCTGGGGGCGGGGTTATTGGGTCCTCTCAGGCTGCTGCCACTCAGGGGTGAGGCCTCCCTGAACCAGATGGCTGCTGCTGTTTAGGGGAGGAGTCAGCACCAGGATCCTGCCAGCTACTCTCTCAGTTCTTTCCCCAAAGCCTCCTTCCCCAGTCTCTCCTCAGGCATCTCCAGCCCAATCTCCCCCTGCCTTTGTTCGAGACCAGGGTAAGTGGCTGCAAATAAAAATTTATGCATTGGCCCTATCAATGGCTCTTTGCATCTCCAGCCACCTGTCTCTGGCAGATAGCAACCCTGCAACTTTTTGCAGCTGGCTGTTTTCTGTGTATTATTTGGGCTCTAGTTATGTAGGTTGGAGATCCCCGCTTATGGTTTAGACCCTCCTCTTCTCAGGGGAGTTCAACTGGCTGTTTCAATGTCCTTCTGGTGCTGCCGCCCGTGGGTGCCCCATCCACCTTCTTGAGTCTCTATCACGCTCCTTACCAGTTTGGTTGTGCTAAAGCTGATTCTTCTGTCTCCCAGGTTAAAAGGCTGCTCTCTCACTATTGTTCAGTTGTTTGTTCCAGGTAATTTCTCCACAATTTAGTTGTAATTCCAGGTTGGTCCTGGGAGGAGGTGAGTGTGATGTCCACTCACTCCTCTGCTATCTTGGTTCCCCTAAAATTATTCTAAAATAAAAAGATTTTTTAAGATGAAGGAGACTTGACTTGGGGTGATGAACACACAATAAAATGTACAGATGATATGTTATAGAATTATACCCCTGAAACCAATATAATTTTATTAAGCAACATCACCCCACTAAATTAAATATAAATAAATAGATAGATAGATAGATAAAATGTCCCCCACACACAATTCCACATACTCCCTCTGAGCAGTAGTGCTCTGAGTCAAGAAGACTGTTAGACTAACCTTTTTAAAATGCATATCCAATCATGTCATCTCCCTGCCAAAATTCTTAAATCGTCACCTCCCCCATCATATTAATCACCTAGGACCCATGTTCCATGGTTTTTAACAACGTTTTCCAACTCATCTGTCTCTACCTCACTTCAGATGCCCTTTTCTTCCTGCACCGTCTCTGGCGGTTCACATTTCCCCAGGTGCATCTGTTGTTTCAGCTTCCATACCCTCACATGACCTAATATCCTGAAAGTGGACATGATTTAGCAATAGGTTACCATGAAGATCTGCCTGAGTTTAAGAAAGCTTACAGGGACCAAGGAGAATGGCTATTTGTGTTTATTTCAGTTATTCCCTGCTACTTACAATAGTCACCCTGTATGGCAGAAACTTTTGATCAAAGATCTGGTCACGTAGATTACTGCTTGCTTGAAAATGGGCTGTGATGCCCTGGGAATGAACTAGAGGTGAAGCAGCCCATGGTATGTGCATTATCAGGCCTCCGAATTCTATAGCTTGGCAGTGTTCACAGCAATACTTGGACAGATGGCTCTCAGAAATAATATACTTCATTTAAGCATCTGATTGTTATGATAATAAGAGGATGATAATAATTAACAGGTTTAACCTTTCAGTAGATGGGAGCTAAAACATCATTTCTGTGAGAAATAACAGGAGGGTTTTTTTGTTTGTTTATTTGAAGGACATTATTTAGTCAGATATATTGCTTTATTATCTTTGTATCCCCTCTGATTCATAAAGAATTTAAATCTTTATAGATTTAATGTAACATTCACATTTAAAGTGTGTCAAAATAAGATTGATTGCCTAGCCATTTTTTGAAGTAGAATTTTAATATGGGCCCCAAAGTCTTGGTAAATATTTTTCTTGCACTCTCAGCCTATGATTTCCCCTAAAATAATTCACTTTAAATAAATACCTAGTTAAATAAAAGTTAATGTTCATAGAACAGGGAATTACTTGTTGTTTGCAAACATTATAGTGCATTTCTATGAAATATTAAACTTAATTTTTGAAATATGTCAATACATTTCCTTCTCAAAGTGTCAAAGGTGAAAATTATGGAGTTCAGATGTTCAGCGATGGAGAAACCTTTTCCCAGGTTGCTATGACCCAGAAGGCCGAGGGAGGCGCGCTAATTCACTTATCCTGGAAAAGCTGAAGGTATAGCTTGACTAAATAATGACTCTGTATTAGACACATGAAAAGCCAATGGTTTTACCTCATATTAAAATTGTTTCTAGCTAGAAACAATCATTTAGAATGCTATATCAAAAAAAAAACGTCAAGGAGCAAGTTTCAGATTTCTAAGGAAGCAGTATAGTCATTATCTGCCAGGGCTGGCAGATTCATATCTCCCCTCAGAGGGGGAATCTAGTCTCCAGCAAAGTGTCACCAAAAACAAAGACTCCCACTGAAGACCAGTGAACTACAAAATCCAGTACATCACCTACTGCAGTTATTTCTTCATGTATCCTGCTTAAAGTCATTAAGGTTCTGTATTCCTGGCTAATTGGCCAGGAAGTGCCACCTCTGCCAATCTTTACCCATCATGCTGCTGTATCAGAAAATAGGGGGTTAAGAAAGACAAAGCTAGTACCAGAAATACTTCCTGGAATTTGCTTTAATAGGAACAATTAAAATTAAAATTGTACAAAAAGAAAGAGTTTTTCTTTTGGCAATGGCAGAGAGGTTGGTGTTAGACTAATCATCCAATAGATGAGTTGTAAAGCCTCGACAAAACAAAAAAGTAAAAAACTACATGAATGCACTGGACAAAGAAAAGTGGTCCAAAACTGAAGGGAAACAATGACACTGAGTTCGTGTCCTGTTTACATGGCTCAAGTGCACCTTACAGTCCACCCAGGAGTGTGTGGCTGCAAGTCAAGCATAAATACACAGCCTTTGTGCCCCCAGACATGAAAGGATGGAGTCTGAGGCTGCCAGTGTACGGAGTTTGACTAGGAAATCGCAAAATGACATGAACCACAGAGGAGGCTCTTCAAAATCTGCTTAAACGCTCTTCCCAAACCCGGTGGCCAAGTCCTGAAACTGGGCGTTCTAAGCCTGAAATTCACCATGTTTTCCAGCAAAAGTAGTAACCGGGAGATGGGGAGGAAAACCGACAGACAAAACAATAGCAACTACAAAACCCACCTCGGATATTTCAAAACCCGCCTTGAATAACTCTTGCATATTTCATCTTCTGCCTGCCCACTTCAAAGAAGGTACCCTTTGGAGTTTGAGTGCAACCCTGAAGTTTTTTAGACTGTCAGGCAAAAGGCAACGCTGTTCAAACGAGGAGAACTGGCTCTAGAGCCTCTCTTGTAAACCATTTTTGGAAAACAGTAAACTTTCAGAGAAACAGAAGAATGCGATCCATAGTTAAGAGAAAAAAAATAAAGGGTAAAAACTGGTAACGGAGAAGACCCAGGTGTTAGCATTTGCAGATAAGGACTTTAAAGGAGCTATTATAAATGTGTGCAATATATCAAAAATGAGTTGGCCAAAAAATAAATAAATAAATAAACAAATGGGGAATAGCAAGAGAAAAATAGAAACAATAAAAAGAAAAAAAAGCACTACGGAAATTCTAGGCCTATCTAATATGATATCTGAATTTACAAAAAATTTTCTACCTGAGCTTAATGCTAGATATGGGGTAGTAGGAAAAGAAGGACCAGTGAACTGTAAAATAGATCAATACGAGTATAAATTACCCAATCTAAAAAACAGAAAGAAAGATTTATAAAAAATGAACAGCTCCTCATTGACTATTAGAACATCTTAAACTGTCTAAAATATATGTAATTTGAGTCCCAAAAGAGAAGAGAGAACAAATGGAATTGGAAAAGTTAAAAACTTAAGGAATTACATGTTAAAAGTATCCCCAAATTTTGTAAAAGACAGTAACTTATAAAAACTCATCAAACACCAAGCAAGAGAAACACAAAAGTAATTATACTTGGGCACACTAACAGCCAAAGACTAAAAACAAAAGATAAAGGAGAAATCTTGAGAGCCATGTGAAAAGTAAAATTACATTATATACATTACATACATCACCCACACGACAACATGAAACAGGACCGACTTCTCATTGAATTAAATAGTAGCTAGAAGACAATGGAACAACAACTACACAGTGCTAAAAGTGTAAATACCTGCCAAGCCAAAATTCCAGAGCCTAAACAATTCGTATGCTCTTCAAAAACAAAGATAAATTAAAGCCATTTTACAACAAACAGAGAATTCATCACCAGCCGACCCACTACAGGAAACACTGAAGGACAGCTTTCTGGCAGAAAGGAAATAATACTACATAGAAACAGGGGTCTAAAAGGAAAAAATATGAAGAATATCAGGAATGGTAAATATATGTATAAATGTAAAAAAATGTATGCTTTCTTCTACTTGCTACACAAGATATATGCTTACTAATTACTGTAAGAAATGCAAGTACAGTATCATGGAGTTTATAAGCCATTAGATCTGCTACACTGTGTGTGATAAGAACAGCACAGTGGGGAGCAAAGAGAACTCTACTGTTACAACATCTTTATCATTTGATGTGAAGTACACAGCACAAAACTAACCCTGAGCGGACTGTGATGCATTAAGGGTAACTATTTGAAGCACGCGCTTAAATAATTATGCAAAGCTATGCCCCTTTGAAGTTATCTAACAGTGCTCAAACAATAAAAACAGAGTCAAAACTATGTTTTTCAAAACTCAGATCTATGACAATGACTATGTACCAGAGATAACTGAGCTAAGTATTAAGTGTCATTAAAATGAACAGGAAGAAAAATCAAATAGGAAGAAAATGAAGACTATGGCAGGGAAGAGGTAGCTGCTCTCTTTCTAAAACAGTTACTCAGGACATAGTGAAAATTCACTAACATTTATTTAATCTACAGATTCCCACAGTGGTTAATAAATTCAACAAAAGAGGCAATGAGGCCATTATTTATGCCACAGGAAGCAAATTGCTGGCATAAAGAGAATCACTTCTTTCTGAGAATAATCAGGAATTTGGAAAACAAAAAATTAATCCTGGGGAAGCAAAAGGATGGCCATCAATGAAATTCAGATTGTGGACATGGCTCAAAATCATGAAAAATACAATTGTGAAAGGATGCAGTTCATATTATTGCAGAATGGAAATGTACTTGAGATGACGTGAGGTTTACAAAATAAATGTAAAGCTATGTATCCTGAAAGAAGCAGAATGGCTTATATAAAAATGTAGTGCAGGATACAGATGGTTATTTATGTAAAGAAAACTTTGAGGAAAAAATTAGGAAGGCAGAAAGAAACAATTCATAGCCTGCGATTTTCCTACATCAATACTGAATACTGAAAAAGGCAAATCTGGTATTTTCATACAAGTTGGTAACAGTCTCTCTCTCTCTGTTGCTCCCTCCTTTCCTCCCGCCCATAAAACACTAGCTGTAAGTTTGAAAAAGTGACTTGCCCTATTCCACAGACAAGTTAACTCATTATTTTGGGCAGAGACTTATTTTGAAGATTCAACAAAGAAATCATGTTAAACAACTGAGCACAGCACATGGAACAGTATATTAATTAAACAAAGGGTTGTTGGAGTGTTAGTTATTTCATCATCATTATTATCAGTAACAGCAGTGGCAGCAGCCTCTGTATAGGAGAGAACACACACAATTAGTGCAAAGTAGAAATGAGAATGTCTTTGTTCACTGACAATAGTTATTAAGGACCTACTGCAAACCAGTCCCATCTTGTCTGAGAAGCATGGTGGCAAGTGTGGTTGGGTAAGAAGATAGGCAGCTACACTTGACTAATGAAAGAGAACAGGAACCCAGATAAAGAGGGTTCTCACCAATTCTTTAAGAAATAAATGTAAATATCATCCCATATAACATTTGGACTTTACTGTTTTCATATACTACAGCCAGATCCAGGTAGAGGATTTGCCATCCTCAGTTAGTCAGCAGCCTACCCTTCTCTTCAAATTCTGGTGCCTTCCAATAGTTAATTCTTCATCCATCCTAAGAATTACCCAAATGTGTTATTTGAACATTTAGATCATGTTTAGGATGAAATGAGTTGGAGGAGAAGCATAAGAGTAACAATTACTTAACTTCCAGTAAATTCCAGGCACCTATTTATCATTTTTTTTAAATTATCACAACACTTAGAGGTAGAAATGAGCATCCTTATTTTACAGGTAAGGAAGTCAGAAATCAGAGGGATTGAGAATCTTGCCCAAGGCCACTCAGCCAGCAGACGAAGGAATGAGGAGGGACTCCTGGTCTGTGGAACAAATACTCTGCTCTTACTCTGGCCCCATTTCCTCCCCAACCCATAAGGAACGTCATGATTTTGATCCATAATGCCAAACTACTGCAAAACTATTGAGTCATGTCGGTGGTTAAGTATCTGAACCTTTATAGCAAAGTTCACTGGATGCATAATTAACAGAGATTAGCTAATCAAAGCACTAATGATAACCTAATTGTTGCAGTGTTTTACTGCTTACAAAGCGCTTTCAGGTAATTACATAATTTGATTCTCAAAATGATGATCTGTGGCAGAGCTGTTCCTCCGAACTTTACAGGTGAAGGAATCAAGGCTCAAAGGAATTTGTTGACCTTCCCCCAAATCATTAAACCTCTAAGGAAGTCAAGTTGGGAAATGAATGAATTCTAGCCCAATACCTCATATTCTCAAAACATAATCTATGCCACTTTCCAACAGGGCAAGATGATCAAGAGCCGAGTTCTGAGGAGGACGTCCCCTGCTCAGAAATTACCTGTGGTATGTTCCCTTAGTGGATAATTACCCTTTCACCTGCAAGCTTAGATCCTAGTTGTGATTCTGGTCCCTTCTCCATGGAAAGCATGTTTCAAAGGCCATTGCACTGCCCTGGGAACACAGATTTGGATCTGACACCCTTTCTGCCATTTACAATCTGGGAAAGCTTTTGTGATCTTAAAGAAAACACGGAAAGCATTTTCTACTATCAACTCCCATCCATACTTTTACAACATGCGCTATATGGAACTTTTTTTTGTTTTGCTAAAAAGCCTGTGCATTTTAACTTACTGAACAATTTTACTGTATTTGTTTCCCACACTTTATAGTAGGTTACTTCTGCTCCTCAGCACAGCACACACATAACATAAAAAAACCACAACAAAACCTAAGCATTTTATCTCCTAGTTTGATTTCCAAGACTTATTTCAAAGAATTGGCATAATGTTAAATTCATAGAAAATGCTAGGAGAAACTGTGATAGAATTAAATCAAATAACAAAGGGAATTTGATCTACTTCTCTGTGTTTTTGCCTGGCAAAATAAAATGGCTAATTTGTGGATTTGAATTTTAGGAACATGTAAGTCCTAACCAAACAAAACAAGTCTTGTTACAAAGAGAAGACGGAAGGAAGAAAGGAAGAATTTAATTTTATTTAGAATAAGAATGCTCTGTTACATTTTGTGTTTTAAAGACTATTCACAAGAAGATATGCCCTGGTACTTGATTCTCTTGAAAGTACTAAATGTCAGAAGAGTAGATGAAATAGAGTGTTTCAGATTTGGGTTTTATATTCAGGTCTATCTAATAAATTGGGGGACTTGAATAAAATCTTGAATGTTCTAAATCTTCAGTTGCTTGTCTACAAGTAGAGAAAACCTCACCTTCTTTCGTACTATTGTTATGAAGATTAGATGTATTAAATAACAGATTTTGTTACTGACTGGGTTATATTTATTTAGTATATTCCTGAATTATGTGTAATGATTAAAGAGTAATTATCTCTTTTGCAACACACGTAACAGAGGAACAGTACTAGAATATACAAAGAATTCTTGTAGATATATACAAGAATAACTGCTTTTTTAAATGTACAAAATACATGATGGGTGCTTAACAGAAAAAAATATATGTACATATATTCCCTCATTGGTAATCAAAGAAATTCAAATTAAAATTATGATGAGGTTGCTTTTGTTTAGAGTTTGTGTATTCAACACATGCATGAATTTTTCTTCCTCAAAAACTTGTATAGTATAAGAACAACAACACAAAAGGTACATACCTCATAAGGGCAGAGAGAATAGATAAAGAAAACAACTGATTACTACTAATGGAGGGAAGGATTAAGTAAAAGATGAATGTTGAATTTTAAGCTTCCCTAATAGCCTTTCCCTATAGCTCGCAGGGTACCAGCAAAAGGCTTTATCTGCCAAAATGGAGAACTAAATATCTTCTCTGAGGAATCTAGCCAGCTCAAGTGAAAAAACTACAACTACTAGGACTCGAAGTTCCCAAACCAGATCACCCTGGAGTGTGGCCTGTATCAAGTAAGTCCCTTTCCAGCTTGCCCTTCTCTTATCATGAGAAAAAAGTCAACAATGACAAGACTTGGGAAATCTTTAACATGAGCAACATAAGTCAAAACATTTATAAAGAGAGACAGGATAGAGGTCGCTATGGCAAAAGCAACTTGGAGGAAACAAGCTATATTTGGGGAATAAAACATAAAAACAACTATTGTTAATGTCTTCCTTACATTCAGTTTCTGAAGCAAGAGGTAACTCTTCCCATCCTAGTGAGCAGAAGGTTCTCCCTGAAACTCTACTGCTTGGCCAACAGAGTGGCAATAAATACAGACAGAGAAAATGAGGGGCACTTGCTAAGTTATGTTACAGCTACAAAGAAACACACTAACATACGCAAGTATACAATTATCTAGTGTCAATAAGCACAGGGAAAATAAAAAGTGAAACGAAAGCATAAGACAGAGACTAGTTTGCTATACACATTTTTTTTCTTGATGTTGTACGATAAAAGGAGTAAAGACTTGGAGGCTGTAGAATCAAACCCTGGCTCTGCCGCTTGACCCCTGGGTGCAGTTGAGCAAAGCGGCTTCAGCAAACCTCACCTGCTTTATCCAGAAACCAGAATAATAACATAAAGTCTTCAGAATTACTGTAAGTATTCAAAATAATGCATACACAAAGTTTGTAGTAAAGCGCTTGGTCCAAAGTTGAAATTAAATCATTATCGGTTTTATTAATATAGTAAAATATATAGAGTTCCTGTTCCACTGTGGTGGTTTGGCCAGTTTCATCAATGTTTTCTGTTTTTATTATTCTGTTATTTAAATAACATTCCCAGTTACCTATTTATATCCATTGATTGATATATATCTACATAGATATATGTATATAAGAGATATAGCTACACATATACAGATACAGCTGTATGTCCATGTAGCTATAGCTACATATACATATATTGGCTGATTAATTAATTGATCAATTCATCAATAGATAAAGTCTTCATGATCCCTACCTTACTCTAGCAGTCAAATTTCTGTTTCCCAGAATGAAAATAAATAGGAAAACAGCTCCCCGTATGGAGTTCTGGCTTTGTAATTCTTGATTCTCATTCTAAATATTAATCTTACAATCTAAAGGTTAAATGGCCCTCAAGTTTGTACTTCTATTTTAGGATGTTTGAATGTTTGCTGTATGATCTGAAAACCTATGGTAATAACTGACTGTGTGGGAAGAAAGGATATAAAAAAGGAGGAACCAAATTAGACACTCAAAAACATTCCAAAAGCAAAGATTGCCCAGCTGCGCCAGATCAAAACACATCTTGCAAACATTCACTTCTACTTGAAATTGCCAGGGAAGATGTGCCTGCACTTTACATTCTTCAAGTGTACCCAGATTACATTGTGAAAAGTCATAATGAACAGTGGTTACGGTCATTTGGTTTCTGGTGGGTGTTGTGTCTTTGTTTCTTCATTCATCAGCCAGATACCTGAAGCTGGTGGTCAAGTCATGAACCACAACGCTGAATGAAAAGGTATTTGGGCTATAATTCAATTCACACTTAATCGTGCCTGGTGCAAACAGGCCTGTTGACAACCACTTGATCAAAGGGTAAATTTGGAATCCATTCTTTCTCATTCTAGGACCTAGACAAACTCATCTTTGAATTAGAGCAAGAGATTACCAAGGCCTCCCTTTAAGGATCTGATGCCAAAATGTTTTGTTTGGTTTTTTGTTTAATGGACGTCTTTTGAGGCACTGAATTCCTTCAGATCATTGGTGATAGGAGCCCCGTACTGATTCAGGCAGCATTAGCTTTTCTCAGCAAAAAGCTCTGGCTCCTGTAGAAATGGTGGTATGAATAGTGATAGCAAACATTTATTGGGAAGAACACTGTGGGAGCTTTACATGGATTAGTACATCTAAAGCTCATGACCCCCTGAAGAACGCAGTAAACTCTTAACCCTGCAGATAGGAACAGTGAGGCAGGGAGAGAAGACATGAGTGGATCCATCCCACAAAGGCAGTGGGTCTGAGGGCGCTGCGAGTTCATCTGCACTCACCTTCTTCACTTACAGAGTTCCAGCCTACATTTTCTAACTTTCCCTGGTGGTTTCCCCCGGTGATGCAGTTAACTTCTGACCAAAAAAAAAAACCAAAAAAACAAAAAACCAGGAGCAGAAATAATGTGAGTTTATCCAGGTGAACATGTTTAAAACAGGTCTATCACAAGTCCAGGTCTGAATGGGCCAAGTCCATTCAAAAATGGACCCACTGAAGAGCTCATGCCTAAGTCTTGGACTGATAAAAGAAGGCACATCTTATAAACTCTGTTAGCTGCCCGTTAGACTTAAAGCAAGAAATGAGCTTTTAAAATGTCCATGGCTTAGATGCGAGTGGCATTGGGGGAATGGGTAAAAACGGTGAAGAGACTAAGAAGGAGAAATGAGTATTTAGAGAACAGTCACAGAGGTGTAAAGCACAGCATAGGGGATAGAGCCAGTAATATTGTAGCAACTCTGTATGGTGCCAGGCCGGTACTAGAATTACTGGGGGATCACTTTGTAAATTATATATTTGCCCAACCACTATGCTATATACCTGAAACGAATATAAAATCATATATTAAATGCCAAACATAATTAAAAACTAAAGTAAATAAAATGTGGCTTAATGTAATAATATTTATTGATTACTAGCTATATAATATTTATGTAAATGCTAGCTGCCTTCAGGGACATAACTGAGGGTTGAATTCTGACTTTGTGATTCTGGAGAACAAGATACTAACACTATGCTATACCATTCTTAAGCCCAGGGAGTAACATATGTCCCTCACTAAAACTCTGAACACTTGCTTCCCCATCCTCTTCATCCACTGTCTTGTTAGTGTTAATTGGGGAAATCATTTAGTAATTTACCCTGACTGTATCTCCAGTAAAAATACAGATACATACTTACTATTTGAAATATCATAAATATAATATTTTGAAGGGAATTGGGTAGTCATCTCTTTGGAGCCTTTGTTTTGAGCTTTAGGTACTTTGAGATTAATGGTTCAAGCAATCTGACAAATCTGATAAGGTCTATGCATACTTATGCTGCCAAAATGCTTGTAAACATAATATTTTACATAAAATCCCAGGGTTCATTGAAATGGATTTAGGACCCTGACACATGCAATTTCATATAATTCCAAAGGGCGGCCTAGCAGCAGTTTTATTATCCTCATTTTACAGATGACAAAACATGAGATACATGCGGTTAGTGGCCTAAGTTCAGACATTTGGTAGATGGCAGAATTAGGATTTCAATTCAAGACAATTTTGGTCCATAGTTCATGCCCTTTTGACTACTTATGCATCCTCAGCCCCTGTGGTATAGTGAAATATTGCTCATTTTCTCACAACTAATTTCCAACTACTCTTTTAAACACAAAATTTGGGAAAATATGCCAGCCTTTACCATTCAAGATATCTATTATTCATGCAATTGTGCCAAGCGTGTGTGTGTGAGAGAGAGACTGATAGAAAGATAGAGAATGAGATACTGAAAGATTGAGAAAGCTACTATCTTTATAAATCATTACCCAAGGAATTGCCTTTAGGTTACATTTATTTTTCTACCCAAGAATCTTACAGAAAACTACGAGTGAAGCTAACAAAAAATAGCCTCATGGGTTTACTCCCAAAGTTTACCCACCCTCTGGCCATAAAGAATAATGTCAGGTTCCCAAAGAGTACAAGGCTCTCTTTAGCACCTGGTGGCCTTCAGTGAGAAGTCTCTCCTGTCCCAGATTCTTTTCCTTCTTTGCTTTGATATGCCCTCCCCGTCTTACTGGACACACACTCCGCCCAAAGACAACCCCTCCCCCCAAAACAAAATAAAATGAATAAACACACCAAAAGAACCCCCAGTTTCCTCTCTTCTGTGGGAATAAAAGCAGCATGAGGGGATCAAAGTACCACCTAGAGATCCAGCTTGTGATAAATAATTACACATCCCTTAATAGCAATTATTTATCTGGGGGTTATTTTGCTTATCGTCCTTTTGCCCCCAACAGACCGTCCTCCAAGAGCACAGTGACTGCCGTCGCCCTTATTTTGTGTGTGTGTGCATTCCCTATTCCAGCACAGCTCCTAACACAGAGCAGGTACGTAATATTTGTTAAATAACTGAAAAGTGGTGGCTTTTCCCCAATTCAGGGAATTACGGAAATCCCTAATGACGATAGAGCAAGGTCTCTAGTTTGCATTATTCCTCAATGGCTTCTGCACACCTCACACAATTATGTTGCTGGGAATCTGCCTAATGAAATGAGCCCGGTGGGTCTCAGGCTAATGAGAAACGCCATGCCTTGGCGACACAGGCCACGCAAACATTCGCAATTGCTTTTCCTCCCTCTTCAGGGGCAGCTGAGCTGGGGAAGGGCAGATGACATCGCCGAGCCACCCGCCGGAGGTGCCTGTCTCAGTTCCCCTCCAAGAACATCTGCTTCTCTCCACTCCTCACCACAGCAATTCCTCTCCAGCTGGGAGACAAGCACCAAAGGCGCATCCTCCACCGGAGCAGGGAGGCACTTTCTGCTCATTCAAACGCTGCAACAGGAAGCAGGCAGACAACTGACTAGTTAGAACTCGGTGGCGTCCTCAGTCCCAGCTGTTGCTGGACTAGCACTGTGCCTTTATGTTCACATCTGAAGTTTTTAAAAGTAGTGAGAACAATCTATTTATTTTCTTTGTCTCAATGTCTTAATTAAAGCTGCTATCATAAGCACCTAGCACGAAGAACAAAAATCTTTGTGTGAGGAAGGCCCGACTTTGAACCAAGCCTTCTCCATTTACTGATGCTGGTACATAACGTTCTTTAATATCTCATGTCTCAGAAGCAGTTTCCTTGCTTATAAAATGGCAAGAAGTAGACGGGCATCACAGGCTGCTGTAAAGATGCGTCTTCTTCTCTTCACGTCGCTCATTATCTTGCTAGAGGTATTACTCTCCTTGGACATGCACCTCAAACTGTCCACAAACCACCTGCAGAGAATCGCTCACTGCCCAGGTAATTTTAATGAATACTACAGACTATTATAAATTATTTTATTAACTTAACATCCAGATTGCACTGACCTGGCCACAGGCAGTAGGTATCTCTTTCCTCGTCCGGGAGCTACGTTCCTTAAAACCTCATGTGATCAAGAAATTTGGGTATGAGTTCTCTTTTGGGTCATAAAATTCTGTTAGAACTACATGAAGGGGGTGGCGCAGCTTGTGAATGAACTAAACGCCACTGACTGTACGCCTTAAAATGGTTAATTTTGCACTTTGTGAATTTTGTCTTTTTTTTTAAAAAAAAAAAAAGCAAAATTAATGTCAGCAGCTTGGAAGCAGATACCGGAGTTCCTTCAGAAGCCCTCTTTTGGCAAATTCAACACTGTCAGCAATTTGGATGGCACAAAGTATTATACTGAATGATAATAAATGAATATCAACAACTCATTACATTTCCAAACAGCCTCAAAGGTCTGCCTCTGCATGTTAAGATGTTTCCTAAATAACTTAACCCTAGCACATTTCTTACCCCCACCCTCCCACACAAATAATTTTTTTAATTATGAAAGTCTAGACTTCTACAATAAGTTTTAAAAATTATCCTAACTGTTAGGAAGCATGATGCTACCATGTAATTGATAATATATTTCTTGTATTGGTATATAAAATTGTGGAGCGCCTTATAATTAATGCCATCTTGAGTTTGGTGAATAATAGTAGATATAACAATAATATCATTATCCTTTCAACAGATACTTTTTATGGTGACCAGTTTATTCACTTACTTTCATTAATCAAGGCTTTTGAATGTACAATGCTGAATTCAGAACATAAATGGTTAAAAGGTTTGCGATGATGAATTTAAAGGATATTTGATTAAAAAAGATTTATAATCAGCTTCAAGAAACACTGCTTTTCAAAAGTTCACCCTTAAGTAGGAGACACAAGAACCTAGAAGCATTATTGTAAACTAAGGACTATTGTAGAGGCAGTTGTAGGGTACAATTTGGGTACAAAACAGTGACTGTCTCTTCTTAGAAATTTATAGGAGGCTCCATAGACGCAATAGTATTTGAGCAGCACCTTGCAGGACAGATAGGAGTTTTGAGTTTATCACAACAGAATGAAGACAGGAAGCCTCTTCCAGGATGACAAGAACCAATGGGGAAAGGCATGAAGCGATTTGTAAAGAGGAAAGGAGGCAGGTGCAAGGGAGGGAGTGGGGCAGGAGACAGGCCTGAAGCCAAAACAAGAATCTTCTAAAATATAGGATTTCTAGGTGTCATGTTGATAATCATTTTCTCACCCAGTCCTGTGAACAGAGAGTTGAATGCATTAGGCCACATCATTAATCTTAAGTGATCTCTTTGATAAACCAAATCTGATACAGTATCAAGATCTAAGAAAAATTTAAACTTTGGCCTTTATCCATCTTTGCCATCCCTAACTCCTAATTTAAAACAAACAAAAAAAAAGGCAAAATGTTAATCTTATGCAATAGCTCTCATTATAGAGGATATATTTTGTTCCAGGTATCACATCAAACACACACACTCACACACAAATACGCAAGGACATTTCAAGCAACAGAGTCACATGCTCACTTAAAAACATAAGAAAAAATAACACAAATAGCCAATAAAATGAGAAAATTACAGCAAAATAATGTAACCTTATAGAAGGTTGATAAAATTTGTATCATTACAAAGCAACAAAGCCACTTAGCTGATATTTAAGATTTTACCACTCATTCATTTATTTAGATATGTGAATGCTCTATTCATTTTGATAAATTATTTAAAGACTCTTTTATATGTCATGTAAAATGTGTTTTTCTAATTTCCATGAGCCAATGATTGATTAAAGCCAAATGTATCATGACCCCATGAACTCAATCCTGGATTACGTTGGCTAATTGGATGTGTATGTGTGTACACAAGTGGTTAATCCAGAAAAGTGGAGGATAAAGCATCTTATTGTTTGTTACAATCTGTCTTTAGCAATGGCATAGAATATATTCCAGGGAATGTGTCTTGACTCATACCAGAAACAAAGCCATCTTTGTCACAATCATATGATACTCAGTTTTGAGAGTTCAGAAAACAATAAACAACTGCCCTTATAACCTTTTGGAAATATTATTATTGAGCCCTGAGAGTATGTCCTTTTACTGGAAAGTAAAGATTCACTGTGGGTAAATTATAAAAGAAAAAGTATCTGCGACATATGTGCTCTTGGTCTTAATATTGGTATTGACTTTTGTCCAAACATATAAACATATTTAACTTGGAATCAGTGCTGTTATTTTATCATCTGTTCTGCAAATGTAGTGTCCTGCACATTTCAATTCCATTTTCCACTCGTCTCCTTTCTCTTCACACCAAAAATTTTGCAAAAAACATTTTGGATTAACCTGGGGAAAAAAAAAAAAAAGAAATTTTTTTATCCTCAGATCCTAGCACTTCCCCAAGCATAGAGGAGCCTCCGATAACTGTTCGAGTTGGTGAAAAGAGAAGGAAAGAGTGGGTGTATCAGTGAGTGACTAAGTGAACACGTCAGTCAGTAAATAAATAAGTGAGTGGGCAACTGTCGTTACAGAATTTACCTAATTCTAAAAGGTCAGTAGCGTTATTATTCACGTCTGACAAATAACGAGTTAGAAGCTTAGAGAATGTGAGAGAATTTTACACACTATTATTATTGTCAGGGGATTGTTATGCACCTGTCATTCTGCTAAGTACTGTGTGAGATTTTTAAGGGGGCGGGGTCCCTCAGGCACTTGAAATCTCCATGAGAAGGGCTTAAATCAAGGTGCCCGTTCTTTTATTTTACAAACTGTGACAAAGGCTAAAGTGAAAAGGGACATTGTCAATACTGTTCTAGGACTACAGAATTCAACCAGGATTCTCCCAAGGAAATTGGCACACAGTATTGCCCTAGCTTAAATATCTATTTCACGGATTAAGAATTTCCAATCCCCTTCGCACACGGTGCATTAGAGTCTCCATGTTCATTTTGACTCTGTGTTCTGGACTTCTCTTTTTCATGTGAGGAAGAGACTAAGTATGAATTTTGGGCCAATGTGAAAAGGAATGGCACCTCCACAAAGCACAGCAGGCTGAGTAATGATTTGGGGTACAGTTGAAAGAGAAATTTAGCAAAGCACAACCAAGAAGCACGTGTTGAACACCAAGCATTGAGGATTTAGATGAACCCACCAGTAAATGTCTACCTGCCACTTTCCCAACTTCAGGACTCCTCTTACCGGTTCTTGTCCCTCCCTTTTCCCCCTTTCAACTCCACAAGAGTAAAAACACTCCTCCTAGTTTTAGGCCTGTAGTTTGACCATCCCTGGCTTAGCTGTATTTGTGAAATCCCTTCGTTGTCTCACCTTCTATTCCAAAGGCAATGTTTCTTGCCTCTCAAGTCCAACAGTTCCTGTCTTCTGAAAGCAATGAGGAGTCGATATTACATTACATTTCAATGTATCAGCATGATTGAAAACATATGTGACAATAACTTGTAAATACCTGCCACTTCTAATACACTGCACAGGAAAACCAGGTTACCTGCGTGCCCCTCCTAAGCCTTTGCCTAAGCTTCCTGTAGACTACCTGAGGGCGTATTTCTTTACTCTTCCTTACAGTTTTAAGTCTTGTGTCTGGGCTTTTCATCCACAACATGATTCCTGGAGGGACCTCCTTCTCCTAACCTTCACACATAGCGTAGCACTTTTACACGACATCTCTGAAACTGTGATACAAATATTCTCTGGTGACTTGTCTCGGACCCAGTCTGGGTTTGCTATCTTTTCATTGGATTTGCATCCTAACCCTTGTTCTCCCCTGATAAGTGACAGAAAAATCAATCTGAACTAGATTAAACAACAATAACAACAATATATACTGGTCAATGGACAGCATACATTGGATTTGGAAAAGTTCGGCGTTTAGGGTAAATTCAGGACGTCGGGTGGTATCAGAAACTGCTCTGGATCCATGTTTGATTCACGCTTCCCTCCTCGTATTGGCTTCATTTCTCAGGCTGCAAATGGTGTTGGGAAGACGGTGGAAGCACTGTCTTCACATCCCCCCAGGGGAAGGCGCCTCTCCTAAAAGAGATCCTCTTTTTACTGGTTCCTCCAAGAGCCATGAATTTTGCTCTAGTTTTGTTTCCTCGAGCTATGTGCACACCAGCCATTGAATCCATCGCCCAGCAGTATTTGAGTCCCGGGTGTGCTTGGCACTTGGCCTGGTCACAGGCTCCAGGCCTGAAGCTGCTCCCGATCAGCATAGGGATGGACCAAGAAGTGTGTGGTTCTTTGCATAAAGAAAAGAGAGAGCAGAAGGTACACAGAAAATGCCTTTTACACCCTCCTTTTGAGATTACTTTATTCTTCCTCATTTTTTTTAACATCCCTGCTAATGTCTCTTCCCTGTGTCTTATTTCTCTCTCTCCACCAAGATATAGCGCCACACTCTGGAAGTCATTAACACAAAGTCCCGTGGAACACTAGGGATAGGGTAAAGAAGTAAATTTCTCAGTTTAATCTCTCCCCGTCACCTCTTTCTACCACAAACAAATAAGAGGAATTTTACAAGAGAGGAATTTTGCAAGACGTCCACAAGGTAATATGTTACAAAGTAGGCACTCAATAAATACCCACTGATAGATTTTAAGTCCCACTAAACCACTTCCTCAGAGCCCCTTTGGCCCAATTAATATCTTTACAAGAAAAGACAAATCCACAGAGCAATGCTGAAAAGAATAGATGGATTTTGTATATAGCTTAGTCTATAATCTTCAAGATATATATTGCTTGGAGAGGTACTCGAGGTGGTTTGTCATTCTCATCGTGCCTCTTTAGCATCAGTAAGGGACATGATGGGGAAAAGAACAGAATGTGCCACTAAATATTACAGCAACAAACACGACAATTTACCAGAAAAACTAGGAGTATCCATTTGTTTTCTATATTTAAGACTCTTCATCAAAGCAAGTTAGCTTCGTAAAGATTGAGAGGGTATTTTTATTCTTTTGTTTTTGTTTGATGGAGTAAGGCAAACATAAAAGAAACCAATTTTTTTGGCCATTGGGAGCGGAGTGCCTCCCAACGTGGGCGCCTTTGAGTGTGCAGAGAAGTGAGCCCGGGTCCCAGGCCCTCTCTGTGTTGGCGGTGTGTCCCCGGAAGTTTATTTCCCCACAGCGGCTCTCAAATCGCTCATCTGAACAAGTGCGGAGACAATCATAGCTACCTTGACATGGTTATTATAAGGATCACATGACAGTGATTCTTTTCTTTTTATTTGCAATAGGTTAACACAGTAGTTAAAAACACATGCTTGAGTGCCAGGTTTTCCTGGTCACAAGTCTCAGTTCCACCTCCAATTAGCTGGGTGATTTTTGGAAAGTCATGTAAGAAATGTGGGTGATACATTTCCATTTGTGTAAAAAAGTACATCGATGCCTGTACATGCTTAGGACATTTCTGAACGGGTGCACCAAGCCATGTCCAATGCTGCTGCCTTGCACTAGGCGACTACACGGAAATGCAGAGAGAGTATGTCAAAAATTTTAAATCAATTTTAAAACTATAAATCAAATGACAAGAGCAATGAAGAGATAACAGAGTGGAAACTTGAATTATCAAGTTTCTGTATTCTGTATGAGCCTTATAAGGCTATTTCTCTATGTTCTTTGGCTTACAGAAGAGAAGTCAGGCAAAATTGGGTTTTGCTTTTTTCTTCAACACTACTCTCTAAAACCTTGCATAAATTACATACTGCTTCTGTTTACCTCTGTAAAATTGGGAATAACAATACCTATATTCTAAAGTAATTATAAAGAGCCAATAAGAAAAATCCTTATAAAATCTTAGCATAATGACTAATAAGCGTCATTGTCAAAGTATTGCTTTACTGTTAACTTCTGTCATTGTCATCAAGAGGCCAAAGTCATAAACTGATGACACATCTAGGAGTACTAGTCATAGCTTCTCCCTCCCTTCCCTAGAAGGGAAATACTGAGTACCCCCAAAATTTACTGAATAAAGTATAAGTAGAGCTGTTTCTTTTTTTTTTTAATTTATTGGGATGACATTGGTTTATAAAATTATACAGGTTTCAAGTGCATAATTCTACAACACATCATCTGTATATTATATTGTGTGTACACCGCCCCAAGTCAAGTCTCCTTCCCTCACCATTTGGCTCCCTACCCTACCACCCCCGCCCCCCTTCTCTCTGTCAATCACCATACTGTTGTCTGTGTTTATGAGTTGTTTGGTTTCTTTTACTTAATCCCATCACCTTTTTTATCCAGCCCCCTATCCCCCTCCCCTGTACAGCTGTCAGTCTGGTTTCTGTATCTAAGAGTCTGCCTCTATTTTGTTTATTTTGTTCATTGGATTCTAATTAACATCTTCTGCCAATTCTCTCCATGGAGTCTGAGTGATATGTGTATCTCAGGGTAGAATTTCCTGCCCCATCAGCATTTAGAGGGCTCTGTCGCTCAGTGACTGGTTAGTGGAGAAGTAGTAAACAGGTTCATTTTGAAAGTCTTTTTAAAAAAATATTTTATTTATTGATTTGAGAGAGAGAGAGAGGGAGGGAGAAGAGAAAGAATGAGAGAGAGAGAGAGAGAGAGAGAGGGAAAGAGAAACATTAATTTGTTGTTCCACTTAAGCATGCATTTATTGGTTTATTCTTATATGGTATGATCCCTGACTGGGGATCGAACCTGCAAACTTAGCATGTCAGATGATGCCGTAACCAACTGAGCTACCTGTCCAGGGCAAACACGTTCATTTTGAAGAGCTCCTTTTAGAAGGGCTCCAGCAAAAAAAGCAATTTTTCTTTGACCACAGACACTTCCAAAACCTTGCAGAAACATATGTGGCAGAAACTTTGCAGAACACTCATGTCTACTGACTGGATGTTAACACAAAATGTTGTGTAACATGTACATTTTTCCCTCCAGAACAGTGTCGTCTGCCTTTCTATGATTGTTCCCCCTTTCCTCTCATTTCCATTGTGACACGTTGGAGGAAGAGTGGTAAAACAGTGTCATCTTTAGTCACCCTTGTTAACCACTGCTTGGTTTCTCCACATGTCAGCGTAACCCGAGGCATAGATAGCAAATGCGGTTATCAAAACCACAAAGCAAATTCTCCTCTGTTTTTAAAGCATTGTAACCACAAGAGTAGTTATTATCATTATTCCCCTTGGGGACAATTTGACCTGGAAGCAAATAATTTTGAAAAGGCCCAAAGAACAAACAGAAAACAGTACATTAAGTAGAAAAAAAAAAGGCCATGTATAAAAAATAGCATGTACTGATGGTTATTGCTCACTGTAACATTTGTAATATGAAATTTAGATTTGACTCTGAACTATTTTCTTCTGACCTTGTTATGATTAATAAAAATGTAGTCCTTGGTTTTGTAACCATTTAAAATAGGCATGTTTCTTCCCTGGAGAGGGACTTTATTTTCCATAAGAGAATATCTCTGGCCTTGACCAGGTGGCTCAGTTGGCTGGAGCATCATCCTGTACACCAAAATGTTGTAGGTTCAATTCCCAGTCGGGGCACATGCAAGAAGCAACCCATCTCTCTCTTCACCCCCCCCACCTCTCTTTAGCTCTCTCTAAAATCAATAAACATTCTCAGATGAGGATTAAAAAAAATTTTTAAAGGATATCTCTAAACCTGTTCCACTGTGTGTGTATTACATACTAGCCTTTACTGTGGCAGAAAGTGCATGCAGGCTTAAGATAGAAAACTGTGTGAGTCTTAACATTGATGATCATGGATGATAGCAAGTCAGGTGAAGACTCTAACTCTGCTATACCTGGGTAAACAAATTATTAAATTAAATAAGGAGGAGAGTACATTATATATATATTGATATATTTATATATATTTTTTGTTATCTATTATGAGGTATTAGCTCACATGATTATCTATGCAGAGAATTCCCACAGTCTGCTGTCTGTGAGCTGAAGGGCCAGCAAAACCAATGGTAAAATTCAGTCTGAGTCACAGCCCTGAGAACTAGAGCAGCTCCTGATCCCCATTCTAAGGCCAGCAGAAGAGGAGATAAGATGACCCAGCTTATATCTTGAGGCAGAGAAAATAAATGGGCAAATTCTTCTTCCTTTTATCTTTTGTTATATTCAGGTCCTCAACAGATTGGATGATGCCCACACACATTGGGAAGAGCAACCTACTGAGTCCACTGATTCAAATCTAATGCCATCCGGAAATGCCCTCTCAGACGCACCCAGAAATAACGTTTAATCTGGGCCTCCCACAGTCAGTCAAGTTGACGTATGAAACTAACCATCACACATGGATATTGATGCAGTTGCTATTGAAGGCCGATCCCGATCCCCACTTGTTTCTAGCAACTTCCAAAGTAGTCTCAGAAGAAAGCAGTCTGAAAAGCTCTGATCTTCTTAAATTCAGCCCTTCTTGTGATATTCTAAAAAATACTTTCTCCTCAAAATACCCATGTCTTAATTCCTAGAACCTTTAAATGTCGCCCCATTTTTTTTTTAAATAAAGGTCTTTGCAGCCCTGGCCAGGTGGCTCAGTTGGTTGGAGCATTACCCAATGCACCAAAAGTTTGCAGGTTTGATTCCCGGTCAGAGCACGTACCTAGTTTGTGGATTTAATCCCCAGTCAGGGCGCTTGGGTGTGGCAACCAATTGATGTTTTTCTCTCACATCGATGTTTCTCTCTCTGTCCCCCTCCCCTTTCCTCTCTCTCTAAAATCAATGGATATATCCTTGGGTGAGGTTAAAACAATAAATAAAATAAAATAAAATAAAAAATTTAAAAATGGTCTTTGCAGATGAGATTAAGCTAAGAACCTTCAGATGAGGAAATAAACCCAAACAATCAGGCAGGCCCTAAATGTCATAAAAAGTATTCTAAGACAGATGCAGCGGGAGCTCACACAGACAAAAGAGGAGAGAACACGCAGAGGAAACTTAACTTGAACTGGGAGGCAGAGATGTGGATGAGGTGCCCATAAGCCCAACTGGGGATTTCCAGGGAAGTGCAGCCCAGCAGACACCTAGATTCTGGCAAATTGATACTGATTCTGGACTGCCACCCACAAAAACTGTGATAGACAAAACTTATGTTGTTTTTAGCACTAGGCTTGTGGTAATTGGTTAGGATTATATATATACACACACACACATATGTATGTATGTGCATGTGTGTGTATTTTATTGCTTTTAGGGATAAATAAAGGGAGAGAGAGAACCCCGTGCACACCCAGACTGAGGATCGGCGCCTGGACCAGGACGTGTCTGGACCAGGGGTTGCACAGGCCCAGTCTGGACTGGGGATCAAACTGCAGCCTCGGTACATGCCCTGACCAGGAATAGAACCTGCCACCTTTTGCTTACGGGACGATGCTCCAACCATCCGAGCCACACCAGCCAGTGCAGGAAGACCAAATATATTTGAGAAACATATTCTGGTCATCTGACGACCAAGCATATATTTTACTTAAAATCAGAATACAACAGGCTCCAAAGGGAGCTGCTGCCCCTAACAAAATCAGGACGTTTCAAAATCAGCAAGGTACCCGACAAATTGCAACCGGCTCCAGACACACCTCCTGGATCATAATCTGTGAGAAGAGTGACTAAAACACACCGTGTCCTGCCTCTACCCGCCTAACCTGTTCCGAACCCAGTCCAGGCGTATTCGACTGGCAGAAACTAAACACAGTTGCACCTCTGGCTGCCAGGGAATCTGGGAAATACACTGGTAGCTTTTAACTTTTCCATCTCTGCATGCTTAAAGAGAGAGAGAATATAATTTAAGCGGTTTGGTTTTCAGTATCTACCTTTCTGGAAAAAAAGATATTAAGTATGCTTGTATAGCCTTTTCTGTAATTGACTGTAGGAAGAAGGCATGAGACTCTTAAGTGCATTCTGAGGTTATATTCTCATCTTAGAAATCCTTTGATAAAAACAGAAAATGGACTTTAGCCAGACTGGCATATTCAATGGAGAACAAGAACAGAGGTGGGAAGGAGGGGAGAAGAGGGAGGGGGAGGAGGAGGAGAAGAAAATGAATGAGATGAATGAAAGCTGTGCACCTGTAATATGTAACATTTACATAGGCCACTTCATGGAATTCGGTAACACCCACATGAGATGGTAATGATATCCCCACGCTCCCATCGCAGAAACGGAAAAACCGAGGCTTGGGCAGGTGTCACAACCTCTCAACATGCAAAACACCATTTAATTTCAAAATCCTGACTGATTCCATTTTAGGCTCTCTCAGACCTCTTGATACTCTGGGAACTTAGGTCACCTCTTTTGATGACATTATGAAAGGTGTGGGTGTGTGCGTGACATTTATTTCACTCTTGCTGGCTTGACAGCTAAACAGCACAAAGCTAAGGTTGCCTATGGCACGTAATCGACCCTTCTGTAACGTCACGGAATAAAACCAATGAATAGAGAAATGTATGCACGCTCCCAATTCCCACAAGTGAATCTTCAGAAAGGTAAGTTTCCCACAAAACCATTTCACTTATTCTGGTAATATTAATCATTGAAAAGAAAAGCTGGAATAATAAAAGCTTAAGTGGAAACACTTGAAAGTCCACACGAGAAGAGGAAATTTGCCCAAGGGACTTGGTAAGTAAAAAGTATATTAGAGGAGAAGATTGTGAGTGTGATACCCAAGTATCCTTCACAAGGGAGACAATTCTGTGCCTTTATCTGGGAGGGCATGGACTCACACATGTAGGTTAGGGGACACAAACGCGGGACCTGCTCAGAGAAGGCCACTTTAAGAACTGAACATCATCAAGGTGGAAGGACCTTTGGGTGTACAGAAGAATATGGTCTCCAACATATCAGAGCTGAGCGATGTTTCCACAGCGGAATTAGTTAAGGAAATGCTACTTCGTCTAATCTGTTTTTTTTTTTTTTTTAAGAATTGCCATTCACATTACCACAAGACTTCCTAGACGCTTTAAAATGGAAATGCTTACATATATTTAACAAAGTCTTCTTAAATTCTGTGGACCAAAGAACCATTTGCTTGTGCATCTAAATCTACACCTGTAGCTACATTATACTTCTTCACAATCTGCAAGTATCCTTAAGAACCTACAGAAAACCATTTTGACCTGACCCAACCTCTAACACCATCACTGAAGAGATGCAATTAGATATAGCAGATAGAAGAGTCTTGTTGGCAAAATATTGCAGAAAGCACCTAGTAGCAAAAATTTCAGCCCAGCTAAAGCCAGGTAGAAAGTGATCATATATACCCAACTGGAAAAGAGGACTTTCCATATTCCTTGAGACAGACACAATTGTTAAATTCTTCTACTCTAGACATAAACCCTGAATGAAAGCACTGACTTAGACTCAGACCTGACATTTCAAAATGCTTAGTAAAAATCAATAAATTGTAAAATGTATGTCCTGCAATCTGAATAAGACTGGCAAGATAAATTAATGAAAAATTAATATAAATACCAAAAGAAATCAGTCTAAAGGACTTGGTGAACACACAGTACAATATTTTTTAACCTATGTGCAGACGTCATGTATTTATTGAGGTTTCAATTAACTACAGTAAATATATGTGCAAATAACAGTTTTAATAAATACATGCAACAAAAAATAAAACCAAATGATGTTGTACTGTCTTAAATACATTTAAAATCAACTATATGCTACCAGGAACAAGCATTCGACTTTGAGAAACACTTATCAGAGGATGAAATTATAAAAAGCTAATCTTTCCAAACTGTTAGTTTAGGATTTATTTCCTTATTTTTTTCATGTATGGTTTAGACTTTCTTATTTTCAATTTCCACACATTTTTTTGTACCAGTTGTTCATACTTCCATCCACATATTCTTTTGTAGTATTTTCCCCTTTCATCACACAAAATAGATGGACTTATCTCTCTGCCTATGTCCCCAGTTCATCTCCTTGTTCTGGGAGATAAGATTAGAGGCCTTGATCCCCCTGCTGTTAGAACAAGACCTCAATCTCTCACTGTCTCGATTTAATCAGGTCCCTATTTTAGCTGCCACAAAGCTGTCAACAAAAGAAAATAAGCCATCCCCCCATCAAGGGGTTAAATTGGATTTCACCGTGTACAAAGGAGCTTCTGAACAAAATTCCACCTGCACCTCCGTCAGGCAAATTACTTCTGACTTTTAATTTATTTCTCTAGGAAATGGAAAGGTATGGCATAACCAAAGTCAACAGGGAATAAAGTCAAGGTGTAATCAGATGCTCTCCAATTGCAGGCTCCCTCCCTTGTCAGCTTTAATAGGTTCTCAGAACACACAATTTATAGAAGGCACGGCATGTCCTCTCTGTTCTGAGTTTTATTTTGGACTTGTCTAGGGAACGGCCCCAAAAAGTGACAGCTGACGTGTGCTGGATGAAACAGGTCCTCGGGGATGTGTATATTGTACACTGGCGTTTCGTCTGAGAGTTTGTAAAATAAGATTAGTAATTGAACTGGACTTTGGGCTTCCAAATGGATAATACCAAAACTGGAGAAAAAATCTGATCGAGGTGATTGCAATATAGACGTCACCCTGGCTGGCGCGGCTCAGTGGATTGAGCGCTGGCCTGCGGACCAAGGGGTTGCTGGGTCCATTTCCAATCAGGGCACAGGCCTGGGTTGTGGGCTCCGGCCCCCAGTTGGGGACATGCGAGAGGGAAACAATGTTTCTCTCCCACATTGATGTTCTTCTCTCTTTCTTTCTCCCTTCTTTTCCCTCTCCCTAATAAATAAAATCTTTCTTAATAAAAAGATTATGGGTGTCAAGTAGAGGGGTGCCTACTGAAAACCCAGGAAATATATATTTTAGATGAGGTTATTGATTTGTGATCAAATCAAGTTAGCCATGAATCATTAAATAATTTAAATAATAGGGTTTAATACAGTTCTTCTCCCAAAATTTAACTAAACATGAAGGTAGTTCTGTGATTTCACTTCACAAAGCATATTTTGAGGGATGGAGAAAATGTATATAAATTCATAACTTCAAGTACACATTGCTATGGGGAAAATGGCAAGCATTTTTGTTTAAGAGATTAAAAGCCAAAAATGTTTTTAAGATACAAATTTAATAAGTGTATAGGGAATGCATCTTTAATGAAGAAAAATGAATAATCATGAAAAATTTCATTTTCATTATAAAGAGTTAGTGATTTGTGGGCAGATTTCTCTTTACTGATATTATTTAACATTTAATTTAAGCGCGCTTTTAACTGAATTTTATATCCTCAAAAGAGTTCAGCTCCTTTTCCATTGTAAAAACTTGTTGATTAATTTCATATTTCTATTAAGGAAATTCTGAATAATGAGCTCAAGGATATTCATTGCATGGAGAATTAGGGGAAGGCTACTGGGCAGGAACAATTTTTTTAAGCTATAAATAAATTGTTTAAAGCTGTAAATCCTTTTGGATCACAGGCTGGTACTCAATCCACTGAGCCACATCAGCCAAGCAACACATCTGTATTCTTTTAAATCTAGGTAGGGCAATAAAAGTTAGGAAAGACACCATACAAGCCACATGTGATAAAAAAAAGTTTTGCCCATAAAGTTTATAAACTGTGTCCAATGGGCATATTTTCTCTGTTCTTACATTAACAAATCACTAACCCATAACATTGAAGTATATGCCTACAAGGTTCTTTCTGTTCTATTCCCCTGGGTTTTGTATGAAAATAAATGAAAAGGCAACTATGAACATTTTGAAAAAAAGAGTCATTCATAGACCTAATATTGAAATCAGAATAGAAAGGGTACCAAGTATCTGAACAAGTCTTCTTCTTTCCCAACTATAAGATATATGTTTGCTTTTCCCTTTAAGTTCCTTCAGTTCTTTGTACAATGATCTTGCTCTATTTTCCACCAGGTTTATAGATAAGCCTTTTTACTTTGAATCTGTTCATCTTGTTTGCAATCCAGATGACAGAAAGCAATTGCACTAAGTCCTTCACTTAGGTCTCTTTGCATACAAATGGCACCTCCCAGGCCTGATTTACATTACCCAAGCAGGTTTTCTCTGGGAAATTCTCTTTCCCTGAAGCTTGCATGTGGGTGTCAATTTTCATCAAGGGTGAATCCATTAGTCTCCTTCATTTCCTGATTACTCTGGGCTTTATCAAGTAGAAGGGATTTAACTTGCCTAAAAGATAAGCAATCCATCCATTTCTCAAGATATGGTGAATTTTCTCTCTCGATCTAGCCAGACAATCACAAAGCTAGGTCCCTGCGTCACAATCTTTTAGCTTCTGATGGCATGGCTTTTGCTAAACTGCGCTTTGCTGTTCATGGATTTGTCTTCAAGAACGTTATGAGTCAGTGTTAGGGAACCTTAAAAGTTGTCAACAACGTGTTTTCCACAATAGTGTCCGACTTGTGTCCGTGGCACGCTGGTAAACTGGGAGGTGTGCAAATTATGGGTTCACTCCGTCTTCAGGGACACACAGCCAAGCCCCAGGGCTCATCGCTTCTGGCTAAGAGGGATCTTATCTGTGTATCACTGTGCACCTTAAAAATATGACACTTTCCCTGCATTCCAAAGAATATGGAAAAGGTTAGGAATGTTCCTACCAGGGCTTTAGAACAAGCACCTCAGCACATCTCCTATATATCTGGCTTTTCTTTTGCGTCATGTAGAATTTGAATTTTACGACTGGCCTTGTTGGTTCCCACTGGATCCTTGGCATTTCAGAACCAAACTTCACAGCGGCACCCCAGCTCTGGCTGCTGCAGGCCTGAAAGGACGTGGTTGGGAGTTTGATCTTAAAACCCTACCTTTGTTTCATGCCTTTGCATTTATATCTATTTTACCTTCCCTACAAGTTTGTCGTGTGTGTGTGTGTGTATGTGTGTGTGTGTGTGTGTGTATGTGTCCAGGAGTATGTGTTTGTGCGTTTTTCTTTTCCTTCTACATTATGTGTCACCATAAATCTGGTTGAAAACAAGTGAGACAGGGGGATAACGTGATATACAAAAATATAATATACAAATCTAACAGGATTTATACATATAAGATAATTGATGTTTTATGAAACAAAAACAGTCTCAATTTCAACTCAGGTCAATTTAACATATAGGGAAATTCTAAATATCTTTTGAAAGAGGCAGTGGAAGCAGTGTTTCTAATAATGAAACTGAAGAAATATAAGCAAAAAGGAAACTATTTAACACAAGAACAAGGGACACTTCTATGGTTAAGTTCAGGTAATTTGCTCAATTAATCAAACTTAAATAAAATCACCACTGAGAAGGGACAGGAAAGCAAATGAAAAACAAACAACCCGCTATTATTGGGCCAGACTTCCAGCACTCCCCTGGGAACAGAGCCACTGGTTTTACGTGAAGTGGGCAAGCAGGTATATTCGTTGAGGGAAACCAATGGATCAGAAACTTTATTTGCTTGCCATTGGCTTTATTTCTCACCACGCTGTGAAGCGTTATTACCCACATTTTACAAATGAAGCGACTAAGGCGCGCAGTTTCAGTATCTTGTTCAGAAAAACAGAGTGCATAAGTGGCCCAGTAGGGTCCAAGCCGCAGGGGCAGAGCCGTTGTCACAGATAAGAGTTGTCTCTAATAAGTCCATGACCAATCTTAAATCACTTGATTTCTCAGTGGGTGCCAGTTAAGGAGACAACTGGCCACTTCTGTCTAGAGAAGATGGTTGTATCAATGACCCAGCATGAAACAGGCCCCAGATCGCAGCTGAGCAAGTTTGATATTCTAAGCCCTAAGCCCAGTAGAAAAGGAGAACAGCTGTATAAATTCAGAAAGGACGGGCAAGGGAACGTGAATGTGTGGAGAAGGCACGCGCCCTGCTTCCCAACGTGCCCTGCTTCCCAACGTGCCCCGCCATCACTTTGGAACAGTAATAGGAATGGTCTGAAATACTTTTAGGATTTTTGTACATATGTTCTCTCTGTCTGGATTGGTTTCAGACTAATTCCATCCACTGGCCCCGTAATTACCCTGCCTTCTGTTTTCCTATATGTATTCACTCAGCCATTGTTTATAGGAAAAACATCCTTCCTGTATGTTAAGCCAGACTCAAGACACGATTCAGGGAACGGAGTAAGCCTTTATTCACACGCGCGGGCTCAGAGGAGGCAGTCTCCAAATTCTGAGCCCCGAATCGGGGTTAGATAGGGGTTTATAAGCCCTAGCATTCCGGCGGGAAACGGATGGGCTTCCCAGGTGGGGGAAGGGATTAGCATTCAGGTGGGAGATTGATGAGATTGATGTGCTACCCAGGCGGGGGAAGGGATGTGAAAACGGGCTACAGGAACAGATAAGCAATGATTAACAGTTAACCTGGGAGGGGTCTCTGGCTAGGCTGCTCCTCTTAAGTCATCTTGCCCTTATCAAGCGGACCACTAAATGCTAGAGATTCAGCAGTGGGCAAGATGAAACTTTTATGATCATGGTGCTTACAGTTTTGTGGGGAAATACATTTCTTTGAGGGTTTTTTTGGCTTGCTGCCAGCGTCTCTTACACATAGTTCTGCCCTAGCACCTAACAAACAGACTGTGGCAGTTGTTTCGCTTTCTTTTTGTGCCTTTAATGAGAGTTTCTTCCTTGGATCGTCTTAATTCCTGGAGAGGCAACAATGTGCAAGACACATACTCAGCCCTTCAGATATTCAGAGGGCTGGCTCCTAGTGGTTAATGCAGGCTAACGGTGTGAATGAGCGAATACAAGAATGAATGGACATTCAGGCTGGCCAACTTGCTGTTTGGAAAAATTAAGGAACAAAAAGTTCAGACAGCGATGTGGTGGTCTTTTGCTCCAATTCCGTGATGAAAATGGGAAGGCAAGGCTTCTAAATATTCATATGTGCACTTATCCAAAAACTAAAGCTAAGTGCAGGAGCAGGGGGAAGCATGGAAAGCCTATTTAAAAGCTAGAGCAGAATCTCGAGCATGTTGGGGTCAGGGCAGAAAGGTCTGTTCCTTGACCATTTTAATGTATGCAGTGACTGGGAGCCATTTTGACTTCCTGGGACACTGCAGACAGGTGGATCGGAACTATTCTCTGTGCAGATGTAAAGCTGGCTTTCGCGTGGACCACCACGTCTAGAGATGCCTGAAGGAACGAACAGCCCCAAGGTATTGGTCTGAAGCTTCAGAATAACTGAAGGGTTGAAACCGGAAAAGCTGGTGCTCACGCTGCCTGTCACCTTCCAGATCCAATCAACAGAGACGGGGGTTGAACCTTTATGGCACTTTATTCAGACGGTCGGGGATCTGAGAAGACAGCAGGTTTGTGCCCTAACAGATAGTCTTCAATTCCATTTTTAAATGGCCCCTTTTATAAGAAGAACAAAGTGTAGGTAAGGCGTTTGGGATTCAGGGAAAAGTTCATTGGATTAAAAAACTGCAGCATTCTCACCCTGGGCATAGACGTCTTTACCTGTGTCCTGGGCAGTGGGTGTCTCACCCTGCAGTACAAGGGCTCAGGCACGATCTTCATGGCTTGCAGTCTTCCTGAGGCACAAAGGTCGAACTGCTTATGGTCTTCTGGGGTCAAGGTGGGTCACACTTTCAGTCCCAGGAACTACAGTCTTACATTCATCAATTACTATACCAGCTATGACCTAAACTAAAATTCCCCAGCTTTTGAGTCCCCTATCAGGGTCACGTGCTGAAATGCAAGTTACAGCTTGATTAGCATTGTGTGTCCTTAAAATCTATTGATTTCATGATTATTTTCCAGATTCCTCTACAAAGGCTCTGCGGCCCCCGTTTCGGGAAGCATTTCTTCATTCCGGCTGGGTTTGTGTGACCTCATTAGACTGGCAGATGGCCGGAGACTCCTGAAGCAGGCCACCAAAGTACAAGTGGATTTCCAAAGAACGCTTTCTCTTTTTCAGTCTCAAGAAAGAGCCACAAAGCTTGTTCTCCGCATTGCTAATGAAGGCAGCTCTCTCTATTAAAGGCTTCCTGCTGGAGAGCCATCAACTGAAGGACCAGCCTCAGCTTTCAAGTGCTAATGATCACCAGCCCCAAGGCTCCGGGTGGAGGGGAACTCCTCTGTCCTCTTTAGGGCTCCGAGCCCCAGGTTCCATGTGGGGCTGTCGCCCCAGCAATGGGCAGGCCACTGTAGAGGTCTTTCTCTAAAGATTTAACTTTTTCAAAAGTCACTCTCACCTGACCTGTTCGCTGTGTGCGATCCAGAACTCAGTGTCTCACTCTTCCTGCCCAGGGACGTCTATCCTGAGAATCTGTGAGTGCAGCTTGGGCACGAGAAAGTTCTGGAGTCAGCAGGACCTGCATCCCCATGGAGGCTGGCCAGTTACTGGGTGTCTAACACTGGCTGCTTAATTCCTCCAGTGGGGATAATATACCCACCAAGGCAGGGTTAATTCATTCAGTCTGCAAGGGTATACTGAGCAACAATTTGGGGACAAGCACCCTGGGAGGAGGCAAGAATAGGTTGATGAATAACAACTGAGGGTACTTGCCTCCCGAACTTGTGGGGGCCGGGGAAGCGGGGAGGCAAGCAGTGTAGATATAAACATCCAGGAGGCCAGTTACAAATTACAACTTTTAATGAAACAAGCAAAAGTTATGTGGTAAAATATAGTAACGGACTGAAGGAGAGGATGAGGATACCTAGGTAGAATGGCAGTCTCCCCAGAGAGGTAACTCAGAGGAGTGTACTCAAGCAAGCAAAGAGCTGGGGAGAGCACATCAAATAGAGAAAAACATGGGTAAGGTCATGAGTTAGGGAGGACTTCCCCAGGAGGACAATGATCTTGGGGAAAAGCATCGGGAGATAAAGTGTGGAGAGCTCAGTAGGGGCTAAACCATGCATGGCCTAAGCGGCCAGAGACAAGAACTTGGATTTGATTCTAAATAGAACGTGAAATTATTGAAGGAGAAAGAGATGTTCCAATTATGAGAATTACATATGAGAAGAGACTTTCTGGTGCCTAACAGGTATTCTATAAGTTGTAGTAGTTTTTTCAGAAATCCTGATTCACAGTATAACTAAGTTCTCAGTCCCAGAATGTGACAGAAGAACAGACTTTTACTGATTATGAAATTCATCAAATTATTGAGTGTTGCATAAATTGAATGGCCCGAATCTATATAATAGCCAAGTTTCTGAACCTGTGGACTGAGTATATTTTCTACATGTAGTTAAAAAAAAAAAAAAAAGGTTAAAAATAGAATTTGCCCAAATAGGATAGGAAAATAAGTGTTTAATACACATTAATGAAATAATTTTTTTTAACAAAAAGTATTTACATGCATTATCAATTTGTACTCTTTAGGGAACAGAAATTTCCTGAATGCTGATCTGGTGCTCAATATTTTTAACCTAGTGTTTGCTGGCGAGGAAGGTACAGCTCAGAACAGTTAAGTAACTTTTCTGGTGGCTGATGAACGAGGGCACCAGGAAGCCAAGGCAAGCCACAGCTGTTCCACGCAGTTAGCACTGTAATCCCTACACTTCAGAGTACCTATACTTTTCTTTTGAAAGAGAACACAGTCTAAATAGCACAAAGACAAGCAAGCCAACTAGGTAATTAAATGTAAAGTTACCAACTGTTGACAGCGGATAAAGAGATTACAAAAGTGAAATATTTAATAAAATCTCAACTACCAGGGAACTAACAACTGAATCACATGCATTTTAATAGAAACGGAAGCTAAATATATTTTAAAATTAATTGGGCCGCCCCACTAGAAATTAAACCTAATGCTATACAAGCTTTGAAGTAGAATGTGACGATACTGTGAAGGTTCTCTTCAAGGGCCACCAAACCAACTCTCTAATTTAGTTCTATTTCTGGATTTAGCAAGCCCATCTTAATTTGTCATCATAAGTCACCATAATCATGTTAGTAACCATGTTCTACAATACAAAGTGAGATGCAATTTAAAAATACAATACAATACAAAGGAAAATCATCATTGAAATAACTGAATGAGGAAAAAAATCGCTGCTCTTTAACCAGAAATCGTAGTTCAGCCATAGGCACAGCTTAGGACCGTGCTCAGCAGAACGCAAACCAGCTTTAGTTTTCACCTGCTTTCCCTCCACTATGAAATGTAACCAATACTCACTCTCATAAGGTAATAGATGCAAAAACACTTTTGAAACACCATGATAGTGCTTATCGACACATGGTATGGACCTAATTCACTTTCTAAAAACGATTCATTTAAGGGGAAAATGAAAAGTCAAGTAAAATATGTGTCAGCAATAAATTAAACAGATAGAACTACATATTTTTCCATCCAATAATCAACTCTCAAATGATTTGCTGACTGGTTCCCCCCCCCACCCCCCCCCCCCCCCCTTCCTTTTCTTGTCTTTCCAATCACAGGTATCAGAGATGCGTTTCTTTGTGAAAGCCAGCAGGTGGCATATAGTTGCCAAAAAAAAAAAAAAAAAAAAAAAAGGCATACCTTCCAACTCCCTCTTACACCAGCTTGAAAGTTTATGGAAATTTTGAAAATGGACGTCTTGAAAATTTATATAAAACCGCTGTTAACCGCATATCTCCGTCCTCTCTTGCCCCATCTTAGGGCTCCATTTTAATACTCCAATTTAAAAATGTGAGTAGTTTATTTTTTGTTCAAAATGACAAGTCAACAAGCTAGAATGAATTTTTTTGGCACCCAGCCAGCTTCACACAGGGAAGTAGCTTGATTTTCCCCTCCATGGTAAACAGCATCCATCAGAAAGAGCAAGTGACAATGAGCAAATCAGACCAAGAAAACAAACATGAATAACTTTTTTATTTATTCTTACTCTTTATTTTACTTTATTTATTTGACTTTTCTCTTGATTTATTTTTATATAATATTATTTATATTACATTAATTTCATAACACCCCCAGGCCACCACCTTTTCATCCCAACTCTACTGAGGTCTTCGTAATATACATTAAGGCAAACTTTTAGCCCTAAATCATGGATTACCATGTGGCTTCTGATAAGTAGTTAATATCCTCAGGTGTCATAGGTTTTTCATGCTATGGTAACCACTCAGTTGAATACATTATACTAAGGATCAAGGTTGTAGTTTATGAGATATTAATCTAGAGGAATAGGTTATGACAGTGTGCCATTGATTTCTGAATTTGAAGTACAAACAGCTGTTTAGGTAGAAGTTGTTATAAAGATCTTTATTGTTTAGCTTTTTAAACAAAACTGAATAAAACAGGTTATCCCCAGCGCTTGTTTTTGCCAAAAATTAAGGAACAAAAAGTTCAGACAGTGATGTGGTGGCCTTTTACTCCAATTCCATGATGAAAATGGGAAGAAAAGGCTTTTAAATATTCATGTGTGCATTTGTCCAAAAATTAAAGCTACGTGCCGGTGCTGGGGGAAGTATGGAAAGCCTATCTAAAGGTAGAGAGGAATCTCGGACATGTTGGGGTCAGGGCAGAAAGTTTACTGTAAACATGGTTTAGGAGGAATGAAATCATACAATTTCAAGACTTACTCAACACTGATAACTGAATGAATTACTTACTTCTCATGGCTTTAAAGTGAGTTGTTACTTGAAGTTTCATAATCATGTATAGTTGAACATCAAAAGCAAGATGGTGGATATTAAAAGTAATTTTAAAAAACCCTCACAGTCACCCCAATTTGAAATGAAGCAGGTTGTTTGGTGTTACTCTCTCGTACAAGAGAAAATCAATCACCCTGGATTTTAAGATAGGACCCAGAAAAAAAAGGAAAAAAAGGGAGGGAGAATCCCCAAATACCTGGGATTCCTACCTGTTTGAGAAAGCTGAAGTGTTACAGCTCTAGATATACTGTTTTTTTAAAAAACTCCATCACCCTGTTATTAAAATACAACATTGCCCACCCCCTGCTTGCTCAGAACTATTATACCAATTTCACACAGGGAAGTACTACCCAGGACTTCCCTCCTGATCAAGGTACCTAAGAAGTGTATGACACATGTCTGTAAACTCAGTCTTGATCACAAACAAAAGCCTTATTTTCACTCCTACAGTTTATGGAAAACGAAAGAACAAATAGAAGAGCAAAGTAAGCCTACCGTGCCTCAGTTAAAATAGTAAGGGTTTTAAGGTTGACTCAGGTGAGATTTTATTGAGGCCTATATGTATCAAATTTGTGTGAACCAAGGAGCAGAAGGTTGGGAAAAATGACCAGATTTCTTCTCACCCTCTTCCATCTCACACACACACACACACACACACACACACACACACACACGTGTGTGCGCACACCTCCTCTTTTCTGAAATTTTAATTTTTTTCACTTGTCTTGAGGGATTTATGCGATTCAGCTCCACGGTAGTAGTTATCACATGCAAATCTTCCCAAAATACAAAATGCAAAGGATACCCAAATTAACTGTGAAAAGGGAAAGCTTATCTGTGCCTGACAGGCCACGCACATCTCCCTGTGCTGCCCCAACCCGGCACACAGGCCCCACCTTCCACGTGCCCTCGGAGCTCTAAAAGCCACTGCCAGTCTGTCCCCTACCTCCCGCCGCGGGCAGTCAATCCGCTGCTGCCTTCCCACTGCGCTAAATCACTCAGTTCCTCTCCAGGCAACACCTCTCATCGATCACTGCAGAGGGGCCGCTGTGGTCCATGCTGATTCAGCCCGGAGGGGAGGCAGGGGCTGGTGCAGCTGGAGGAGGGCGGCTGGCAGAGGCTCCTGAAAACAGCACACCTCCTCGTTTTCCTTGGCACAAAGAGCAGTCACACCCCCTTGCCCCGGACACTGAGCAAACTCCTGCCAAGCCAGCGAATGATTCCAACTTGAAGGACAGAAGGGCGAAAGCAGAAAGCCAGCTGAATGGCTGGCACAAAACCACCATTTGCTTCTGTCCCTGCACCGTCTGCCTGCCCCCCAGAGAATCTCAGTTCCAGCTGCCTTCACTTATCACACGCTGCTTGGATTCTAAACCTGGAGAATCCAGATTCATGACGAGCACTTTTGTTACTCAAAATACCTTTCCCAAAGCAGTGATTTTCTAACCCACGACTGTTTACAATGGCATCGTTTAACAATGTTTATAAGTCATAAAACATGCATTGGGCTGATGTATGAGTTTGTATCTTTAGAGGAACTAGAACTGCAAACAAACACAAAAAAGTGCAGGGAGAGAAAAAAGAAAAACTCTCTAACAGATGTGTTCTCCGCTAAAGAGAACACACAACATGTGCTACAAAATAAAAGGACCATTTGGCAACATAAAATATCCTGGCATCTGTCTTAGTTGTAACCACAGTAAAATATTGATATGGACCATAAAATTCAAGTTCTTCTGGGTGACACTGTTTGGAAAAACTTTTTTCCCCCCCTGTGGAATCGTTCTTGTTTGTCAAAGACATTTTGTGACAAACTTGCTTTTTTACATTGCATGATTGGCTCATTTTTCAAAAAAGTAGATGCAAAAAAAGAAAAAAGAAAAGATAAC
The DNA here is from genome assembly GCF_021234165.1 of Pteronotus mesoamericanus. Lineage (NCBI taxonomy): Eukaryota > Metazoa > Chordata > Mammalia > Chiroptera > Mormoopidae > Pteronotus > Pteronotus mesoamericanus. Next base: position 18,194,304 of record NW_026555189.1, read on the forward strand.
ATCCATTAATTCCAAGCCAGGCATAAATTTGACATCTTAAACGAATAGAGAAGAGACTATGCAGCTTGGATCCATTGACAGGAAGGTGTATTAGGGAATCACATGCAGATAAAAGGTCATTGAAACCTGAAGCTGAGTTTTAATATTAACCTTGCATTTGGGTAATATAAAGGGTCTGCTGGCAGAAGTAAGGCCTGCTTGAGTGTGGTTGGTAGGGTAATAACATGGGTATAATAATTTATAGTTTTAATTTGAACATTTCACCTAAAATGGCATATCGTGTGCTTGAGTGTGACATTGTTATGCTATAAAATTACACACTTATCATTTTGAAATAAAAAATTTTGTAATAAAAAAGGGGCGTTATTTGTGTTGGACCCTGTATTATGGAGTTGGCTCTTTTCAGAAGAACGGACATCATAAAAGCCAGTTCAAAGTGTCACTGAAACTTAGCAAGGTACGTCTAAAGGATGGCAGTAAATCCTGTCTAGAGAGACGATGGGAACCGAAAAGGAGGCGGTCTTGTTGAAACACAATTAAGGACAACGCAAGGAGCGCAACACTGGCAGAAGCTGTCCAGCCTAGACCACCAAAGCGCAGCGATGGACGTATCAGGGGGTCAAAGGAACTTGGCTGTAGTGCGGAAGAAGCTCGTGCCCAGCCTGCACAATCCTGCAGTATGATACTCTCTAATTATTCTATCATAGCCGCAAAGGCCCCAGGGGACAGCGCCACAGCTGACCACCTGCCCAGAGGAGGCCAGCAGCATTTTTTCTGGTCTTTCTACTGCACAGCTGAGCTCAGAAGAGAAAATTACACCATACTAAATATTCTAATTAATGAAAAAAGGATGTGAGTGAAACAAAAAAAACTCAGCTGGTTTTCCTGGTTTATTATGCTCGATGGGCTTAGGTTTTGCTTGTGCCCTACAGTACAGTTTTTGTTCCTAATGCCACAAAGGAGAGGCCAAGTTTTTAAGGGTCAAGGAATGCTAAGTGCAAGGAGTTCCTCCCAGCCTCCCAGGCACCTCTTTCGGTGCCTGAGAACTACCTTCCCCAGTTTGCCTGTCAGAGGGAACATATACCCTCATGACATTACCCTGAACTTGACTCAGAAGTGCTTGATCTTTTTTCTGTGGCCTGAAAGACTTCAAAAGACAGTGTAGTGATTCAAAGTAACAATGCACAGACACTGGAGCCCAGAACTGCCTTCTTTATTAAAAAAGAAAAAAAAGCAATACAAATCACATACTTAAAGACATCTGTCATCAGTCCCAGCCCTCCGTTTCCACCGAGTGACCCCTATAAATAGTCTTTGAGTTAGAAGCAAGAGTGTTATGTTTGCACTAAAGAAGACTGTTTGCTTTTGCTTTCCCAGTGCATTTTACCGGGGAAGGGGTTGGGGGGGGGGGGGGGGGGTTGAAAATTCCATGGAAAGCAGGATTTGTAATCAAGAAAATAATTTTAATCTAATAGTTACAAGCTATTTGTTATTTATTTTTGGGCTGTGCTGTAATCTTTCATACAGTTGTTTGGTAAGGTTAGCCTCCTGAATCCTATCCATCTGGGGACACAGGCAGTACTAAATTCCATTTCTTCTCGAGCTCATGACTACATTTTGGGTCACAGTGACCAATATAAGATAATGTCATGGTAGAATTCTCCTTGAAATACAGTCCGCCTGCCTTGCCTTGTGATAGGGAGACGATGATGTAGAACATACCCTGGACCATAGACAAGAAAATAGCAGTATCAGTTTACAGTAAGTGAGGTGATATGTATGCTTCAAGCAGGCAAAGGGAAAATAGATGATATTAGGTGATCTAACAAAGAAACTGAGCCCTCAAAACTGCATTTATGATAGCATTCAAGAGGTGAAAATTGTTCCTACATTGCTTGCTTGGAGTTTGCTGGATGGAGGAGTTGGTGCAATGGTTCTGGGGTCCATTTACCTGCAGACCAGGAGGATTGCTGGAAGAAGCCCTTACATGTTCACCATCTACAGACCACAGCAAAGTGACTCTCTAGCTAAGAGGGTCTATGAACACCCAGGGGGACTGACAGAGCCACATGTTCTAATTTGCTGCTAAATTCAAGACTGTTCTGTAGGGTGATTTAGCCTCAGAGGCTCATTCGCTCTGAGGGGCACATTCAGTCTGACAGCAGGGTAACAATTAGTACAATCTGCAATATGCAGACACCTGTCCATGGGAATTGAGCTGGAACCATCCGTTCACGGTACTGGGGCTGCGGAGGGGGAAGTTGCTATTATAAAGGAAGGATTTCTAGCCATCACTGCTCGGGGCCAGTTTGGGGTTAGTGGTGAGGAACTAAAAAGGCCTTAACTACTTTTACAAACCCTGCTAACATGTTCTCCTTAGTTTCAATACATGATAACATGAGCGCAGAAAGTTTTGCCTACCCCAGACTTTCATCTTATAGCTCTTATTTGATGTCTTTGAAAGTTACAGATATTCATCTTGACAAGAGGTGAGGCTGTTTTCTCATGAAGAAAAACCACTTCTTAGAAAACACCATCACTTTTAGCTTCCTTAAAAAATTATGTGATTCACACATTTTAATTCAGTGTTCTCCCTTATTACTCCCATATTTTTCTTTTAACTTTCAAATTTATATGCATTTCTATGAGTCTGAACACTTGCTCACATTCATATAACCACCACTACAATTGGGATGATGACAACACCCTAAAGAATTCCATTGGGCTCAACTTTTTTATTCAAATGCTCTCCTTCCCCCAGACTCTGGCAACACCTATTGTTCTCTGTTCCTATAGTTTTGCCTTTTCTGGAGCATCGCATATACGGGTTCACGTGGTGTATGATCTTGTGAGTCTGGCTTTTTTCACTTAGCACAATGTTCTTCTTGGCATGGCATTTGAGATTTAGCCATGTTGTTTATGTATCAATAGTCTATCCTTCTTTATTGGTGAGTAGTACACCATTGCATGCAGGATCCACAGTTCATAAAGTCACACACTAAAGGACATTTTGGTCAATTCCAGTGTTTGGCTATTATAAATAATGCTGCTATAACATTTGTATATTTTTATTTACATTTTTCTTGGATAAAGACCTAGGAGTGAGATTTGGGGGTTTTGTTGTAAGTATAAATTTAGCATTTGGCTGTTAACTACTTGTATTTATCCACAGATAAGCAGATGGATAGATACTAACTGTGCTTATACATAATTACTCTATAAGCATTTTATTATTAAGTCTGTGTTTGTTCTAAGGATGGCCAGGCACTGAGGATGCAGAAATGAATATACACTGTAGAGTAAATCAGTGCATAAAGACAGGAACTATTTCAGTTTTCTAGTGCTGCTGTATGAATGGCTTAAAACAACACAGTGTTCTCATGTGGTTCTAGAGCCTGAAAGTCCAAAATTGGGGTGTTAGCATTTCCATGCTCCCTCTTAGACTCTGAGTGAAATCTCTGCTGTTCTATTCCTAGCTTCTGGTGGTAGCCACAAAACTTTGGCTTTTCTTGGCTTACAGTTTTAGTGCTTTAATCTCTGCCTCCCTCCTATCTTCCACTGTCTTCTCAGGATACCAGTCACATTGGGTTAAAGACTCACCCTATTCCAGTATGACCTTGTCATAACTAATTACATCCGCAAAGACCCTGTTTCCAAACAAGATCACTTTCTGAGGTGCTAGAGGTTAGAACTATCCAAGAGACACAATTCAACCTGTAAAAACAGGGAGAAAGTATATTAGGGCGCTGACCAAGTATTGCGCTTGGTGTGGAGGATAGAATGAATGGTCAGTAGATTGGGCAAAACTGTGTGCCTCATAGACTCTATAACCTAGTGGGAAAGGTAGACTTTCATACATTTACTACAGAGAATCTGCTTACAAAAGTACAGTCCTTCATAGAAGAAGCAGATGAAGAAGCTCTGGAATCAAAACAAGGGGTTCTCACTTGGTCCAATGTTTAGAGGTTCCTCTGAAGAAGTAACTTTGAAGATGGAGCCAGAGGACCAAATGATGTTATGTTACACAACAAAGGAAGGGGGACAGTATCCCTCACAGAGGGAAAAGCACAGGAGAAGGACTGGACATTGGAGAGAGTATCACGTTCCAGAGATTCAGCACAAGAGTGTGAAGGAAGAGTGTCAGGAGATGCAGACCAGCTGGCAGAGGGTAAATTATGTAGATCTTTGCAGACCTGGCTTGCATTTTGGGCCACATGTTAAGGGCAACATGAACTCATTGAAAAGTTATATTCCAGAGGTTGGTATGATCAGAGACTCCTTTACAAAGATCCCCTGCTCTGTGGTGAATAGATCAGGTGGAGACAAAATAAATTTTAAGGGAGATAATTAGCATATTTAACTGTTTAAAAGAAGATGTGATAGTGGCTGAAGTTAGAGTGGTGTCAATGGACATCAACAGATGAGGCTACGGTTGAGAAATATGTTGGATACCTGCTCAGCAAGAATTAGATCTAGGATGTGGAGAAGGGACAAGGAAATATCGCAGAAAATGTTCGCCTTTCCAGGATGAGATACTAAGTGAGTGAAAGTGCCTTTAAGTGATTTAAGGGCCACCAGTGGACATTCAGATTTGAGATGTGGGATGCACCAAACTTCCATTTGTGACCTACCGAGTTTTAAATATCTAGGAGATAGCTATTCAAATGACTATATGAAGCTAATAATTGGATATAAACCTCTATAAATACCTAAGCTGAGCACATAAATTTTGAGTCATCAGCATATAGATGGTAACTTAACAAGAGTGTGAATAAAATTATCTAGGCGAGGAGAGTGGAATTAGAAGAGCTAAAATTGAGCCCTGAGGAACTCTACCATTAAAAGGTCAGGCAAAGAGGAAGTTCTGGGAGGGAAGGCTGAAGGAAGCCGGCATTCTTGCAAATAGGTACAATCCCTGAAGAGGGCTGGGGGTGGGCACCGAAGGTGGAAAACAGATGCAGCAGGAACAGCAAAAACAAAGGGCAAGTCTGCAAGAAAGTTAAGTTCAAAACATGCGGGTGAGTTGGTTAATCTGGTCGAATGGGATGTGTCAACTGAAGTAGGAAGAGGGAAGCCTTGGCTCAAACGCTGACTTTTTATCTAATCGGTACCTTTTCAAGAAAATCACTTTAGAACAGATTGTTAATTGAACTTCCCTGCAATCAGTCCTCAGGGTAAGGGTGGGGCATGGCAACGGGAGTTAATTCAGATTCTATTTCAATATCGTACCTTATGCTAACAGAGTAGGACTCGGTCCCATGCTAGATATTCTTTTAAGGAACTTACATGTCACATCTTCTTCTTATGCAGATGGGTGGTTTCTATTTACTCACAATGAAATGGATACTAAAAATGAGTACAAATGTGGCTTTTTAACTTGAAAGTGGATCCTCCTGCCTGCGGGGGACCCCCCCCTGCCTCCGCCCCGCCCCATCAGGTGGCCTCAGTGATCAAGAGAAGCCACCCCTGCTGAGCCTTGCTCAAGGTGCAGCATTGGACACAAAGTGAGTGATTACTGTTGTTTGAAAATTTATATATATAAAATATGTAATATGTTATATTATTATATATAATTATATAATATAATTTTAATTAGGAGACTTTTTGCCTCCTAATTAAACTAACATTTTCCTAAAAGGCAATCTGGAGTAAAACCCAGCTTTTTATTTTTTTTTTAAAGAAAAAAAAGCAAATGTAATCAACTGCCGGTTTAATTTCTAGCTGTAACACTTGTTTTCTAATTGTCTAAGGTGTGGTTTTCCTATTCCGCCGAGCCAGTGCAGGCCACCTTGGAAATCAGTCAAGAGTGGGAATTGTCTCAGTACCCAGCACAGTGACCGGAGACATTAACTACAGTGGCGACCTAATTGTAATGTAATTCCAGTAATATACACAGTTAGCACCGTGTACAATTTAGGGTTCCCTGCCTGGAGTTTCAGGAACGCCATGCTGTTATTGTAATGAACCCACTGCTTTGCTGCTCCAGTTTTAGTCCTTAGTTTTATTACTCAGGATGAGTTCCTCGGTTGTTTCTAAAACTTCTCCAAGAAAAAGAAATGATAATAACCCTGTATTCCATTATCATATTATTTGGGAAGACTTCACAAATGCTAGCTCTTACCCGCTATTTCATACCTCATTACTGTGCTTTTTGCATGGATTATATAACTTAATCTGCTCAACAAGTCTATGGGCAGCCACTACTGTTAAACTTCAAGTATAAATAACTGGATCAAAGTTACACAACCCATACAACACTAGAGAGGGGAGGTGGCAGGATTCAGACCTACGTCAGTCTGATCCTAGAGCCTACACTACTGTTAATACCCTGTGTTATTTACATTCACAAAAGTTGATGTTAATTTGCCTTCGCTACTAGAGCATATGCTTCTTCAGGAGTTCTGCTTTTCCATAAGGTACTCTGCAGGCTCAGCAAATAAATGATGTTTGTGTGGGGAAGGGGGGGAAAATTAAAAAAGGAAAAAGAACAGAAAAAAAAGAAAGAGAAAGAGAAGGAAGGGAGGGAGGGAGGGAGGGAAAGAAAAGCAATTGTAGCAAAAACTGAAATGTCAGCCTATGATGACAACTCTTTATCAAAAGAATTTTTTAAGTTAAAAAAAATAAATCAGAATAAATTGTGAGGTATGAGCATTCTCATTCATTTTGTCATGAGCTTGTATGATTACCAGAAAAATAACTGCAATATTTCTCTTAAGTGCCCTAGGTCTTAAAATACTGACTTATGCTAATTCTAGCACATTCATCTAGTGGGAGAGGTTGTACAATATAAAATATCGAATACACAACACAGATTGAACCTTGCTTCCAACACTTCCTAGCTATGTGATCTTAACTGCTTACACTGAGCCTCAATTTCAACTTCTATAAAAGAGATATGAGGTCATATACTTTATACAGTTTTGGTGACCATTCTTAAATAAGATGGACCCCTTGGGCTTTTTCATCCTAGAAGAGCCTCTGTCCTGCTTTGCTCCCCTGGGGCCACGTGGACGTCCTCAGCAGAGCCAACACCGCAGAAAGTCTCTGTCCCAGGACCGTGCCCTGGGAAGCCGACCCCCGACAGTGCAGAGAGGGGAGTGGCATGATCCCTGCTTCGCAGAGGCAGAAACGGGCCATGTTCACCCAGAGCACTCGGAATGTAACACAGAAGCAAAAGTAATATTGAACATTTATTATGCACTTGTATTATGCAAAGTCTTTTATTTTGTCACCTCATAGAATCTAATTCACAGAGTGATTGTTTTTCTCATTTTACAGAAGTGAAGGTTGAGTATTAGAAAAATTAATAAACTTGCCCAGGAGCAAGCCTGGCAAGAGAGAAAGCAAGGATCGGCTCCAAGGCATTTTTACTACTTGTTCCGTACTCTTGCTCGGTGCGGAACGTTCTTTCTCTGACCCAAATGTGGCCAGTGACTTAAGAATGCGGGTGACAGGGACGCAGTTAGAATTCTATTTCATGTTTTCCATAGATGTTTTTCTATATTTCTAACTACCTCTAAGTCTATATTTTCAGGGCATTAAACCCCCAAAACACAGAAGCTTGAAATAAAATGATCATCCATCATCTCAGAGTTTCTGTGGGTTGGGAATTTGGAAATGGTTTAAAGAGTACTTTTGGGCCAGGGCATCACATGAGGCTACAGCCACGATTGGCCTGAGCTTCAGTCCTCTGATTACTTGGCTGCACCTGGGAATCTGCTTCCAAGGCAGCTCACTGGCGTGGACGACGAGTTGGTGCTGGCTATTGGCAGGTGGCCTGTTTGTCCCCACATGAGCCATTCCACCAGCTGCTCAAGACTCCTTGGACTCAACTGTCTTTCCTCAGAGTGGGTATCTGTCTACTACACCCTTGCCCCTCCCCCCCACACACTTGTCTTATGTTCCATAACCTACAGATAAGCAAACAGAAGTAAATTGTGTTTACTACTCCTGTCTCCCGAAATGGCTGAGTCAAAGGAGGGAGATCAAATGAACAGGAGTGCTCAAGGTGGCACCCAGGTTTACTAATGGCTCCTCAGCACCCAACACTTAACATAGTACTTTTATTTGTGAGATTTCGGTTGGCCCACCTAAGCCTCCTATGAAACGGAGAACACGTTGTATCTTTACGTCCATTTTAGGGATGAGATTAATGAAGTTAGAAGGGAGAGAAGCAACTTAGAGCTAGCACCAGACCCATAAGTGGCTGCACACATTTTGACAGAGGCTCCCAGTCTCCAAGGCCACGTGTCTGTTCACACTCGGGTGGATTCTTAGGACTCTTATTGAAGGTGCCACTCTCCATATAAAAGCCAATGCGATAGTCTACACTAAAACATGAGATGTCTCTAGTGCCCAGCCCCCACCCACGTGGCTAGGACGGATCCATCTGATTCCTGAAGGGCTCACAGACCCAGCAGGAAACCACCTCACTCCATCATGCTCAAGGAACGGCTCCGGCAGAAGCCCTGCCATCTTTCAGCACAATCTCAAGGAACTCGGCAGCTCAGGATGAAAAACACCGTCACCTCCATCCATCACCCATGAAAGGCAGGGAAATAACTGGATAGGTGTCCAGAGCAGCTCGGTCTCCACCACAGTGCTGTAGTTGATGGTACTGCTAATAGAAGAAGGGGAGAGCAAATGCCCTACTGTGTAGAATGTCAACGGCCTGTGTCTTGACAAATAAACATCGCTTTATAAAGTTTATGGATTCGCCATCAGGGAAGGCCTTCGCTGTGTCTGCGGAAAGGTTTCCGATGCCACCCCGGACAGCTGGGCAATACAAGAAGTACGGCAAACACCTGTGCCCAAGGGAAGACGTGAGGTTGATCATGAGCTCGGGTCAGAGGAGACCTTCAGTTCGCAGGATGAAGAATGAGGTTCCATAGCATTTATGGCCTGCCTTTGCCAGGTACTTTCTATCTGTTAGCGCAGGCAGGGCCTCATTGATCTTTCTCCGGCAGTTATTCATTCCCTCCTTCTAGGAGGAGGAAGATGAAGGGTCCAGGAACTTTGCCATTTCCCAAAACATCTGAACAGTGTAGCACTTTCTAAATAAGAAAACTGATAGTGATTTTCTTCTATGCTGCCCACTCTGTTTCGCTAGCCTGGGATAGGCAAGGGCTGCCCCCTCGGGGAAAAGGATTGGACAGGGGTTTGGAAATGTATCTGAGGTTTTTGTTTATTTTTTTCTGTTCATTTCCTATGGGGTCTGCATTCATAGGGGAGCTACCTCACGCTCTGTGTTTCTCTCTCTTCTGTCTCTGACCAACTGCTTTAATGGTGGGGAGGCATAGCTCTGTAACAGCACAACGAGAGTATTAAGTGCCGTTAGCATTAGAAAGGCCCATAGTCTATACCCAGTTCTATTACTTCTCCTGTGTGACTTGGGGAGAGGTTCCTAACCTCCTTGTTCCTCAGTGTCCCTCCTTTCCCATAAAAATAGCGATAACACTGTTGACTTCCTGAGATTCCTGTGAGAGGTAAGATAATGCATGTAATGAACCTAGTGCATAGTAAGCACTCAGTAAGTCAGTGTCGAGTAATAGTTATTGATTGCCATTTAAATATAATCAATAATAACTAAAGGAACAATTCAAAGCTTGTATCTTTTTCCACAGGGTATCTTTCCCTATACAACAGTAACCTTATTTAGATATCTTTCTCTGGGCCTGGCTGGTAGCTTGTTCTTACCTTCCTCATAGGAATATGATGGTAAAATTTTACATCTCTCTTTTCCTTTAGATTTTAAATATCCAGAAACAAGACTTGTGTTTATGTTCATAATTTTACATTCTTAGCACTTAAGAGAGTGCCTGCAACTCTGTTTGTTGAGGGGGAACACTCAATAAATGTTTAGTGACACACTTTTTTCGCTTTCTTCAAACACATCAATCATTTCAATAAGCACTTAATAACCTGGCTGTGCTCCAAGCCCAGAGTGCTGGAGATGCGGGTTTGGCTTACACACGGACTCAAGAATTTATTGTCTGAATGGAGAAATATATTTGTAAGCGGACAACTTCAATACAACGTAGTGATTCTCTGATACAGTGATGCCCAGGGGACTATGGGAACATACAGAGACCATCACTGCAGCCCCTAGTGAGGAGGAAGGAAGAAAGTATCAGGATGGCCACTCAGCGAGGGAAACTCCTGAGGGGCAGCCTGGGAAGTTAAGCGGTGTTTGAGGCAGGCAGAGAGAATAGGGAGAGGGCTGAGTGTTACAAGCAGAGAATGGCCTCAGCAAAGGAAACGGAAACAGAAGATGGCATAGCGTGTTTAGGGCATATTCTGAAGTTCAATATCCCCCGATCATACCCATCAAAGTAGTGGTAGTGGATAAGCGTAGAGGGTGGGCAGAGGTCAAATCACAGAACACCTTGAGTATCGTGAAGGCAAAATGCCAACAGTCTGGGAGCACTACAATGAGATATATTTTTAAAACAATGCAGCCTGCAGTCTTGACCAAGTATTTAATATGAGAGGATGGCCTATAGATTAAATTCCTCCCCCTAACATGGCACAGGTAGTATTCAGCAGGGAGACCAACTGGAGTTTTGGTATTCAAAGTGCACGCAGCTCCCATCCTGAAACACCGTACAGGTCGGAGCCACAAAGCAGAGGAAATAACAAAGTGCCTGGGTAGCAAATTGCCTCAGTAGGCAGAGAAAATGGAGCATGAAGCTGGAATTGTTGCTAACCTGTCACAAAGTACATGACTAGGAAGAAAACGTAGCTACGGTGAGGTTGCAGGAGAATGTCAGCGCAGAGTGGTGAAACAAGACTGGCACGGGCAAAGACAGCAGCCCCACAAACCCATCGTTAAGGCAGCGAGAGCCTGGTCGTCTGCTTTGTTCAATGTGTGGCATTCACTTGTAATTAGAGACGTGCCCTGAATCCTCAGATCTAATTGTTATGACGGATATACCTACAGCAGGACTTTCTTCCATGGCGTCTCTTCCTAAAATACCTATTGATGTGCTTATTAGTGAGGATTACAGGGAAAGTTTTCAATTTATTGTGTCTCTGCTTGAAACTGCATAGTTTTAAAAAAAAACTGATCGGGAGCATTAATAAACATGTATTCATCTTCAAGACCTTTTCTAGGGAGTACTCTGATACCAAAAGGTCTTGGGAAGAATGAAGGCAAAATTAGAGTCATATAATATACCTGATTTGCTAGCTATCCTCATCATTTCAAAATTCAACTAACATAGGGTAAGGTACTATGACACACTGCACATTGTACTATACAAATTTTTACTTTACCATGTTTTGGTATCACAGTCAAGTAATGACTTAGTTCTCGTTATCCCTAAGAATCAGGTACAGGGAACTTAAGTAACTGGCCCATGCGACTAAGCTAGTAATAGGTGAAGAGATAATTGGACTGTAGTTGTCTTTGATTCCAATGACTATGCTCTCCCAATATATAGCATTTGTTGTTACTGTGGCAGATCCAGGAGACAAAATTGGGACAAGACCGACTTGGAAGAAGTCAGTCCTTTTCTGTGAAGAGCTATCTTCAGACACAACTCCCACATGAGTGACTTTAGGTCTTCAGCTGCCATGCAAGTCTGAATATAAACCAGGCTCCATGGCTGAGAGCCACTGGTCTACCTGAGCCATTAGCATCTCTCACCTGGACCAATTCATATGCATCCAAATAAGCCACCTTCATTCACTCTTACTTCCCCACCCCAATCTATGCTTTCTACAGAAGCCCTGGTAAACTCCTTAAAACATGAAAAGAACCTACCAAACAGTCTTCATCATCCTGGTTTTTAAGCAGTTATCCATTTATAGTTCTTAGTGTAAAACTAAAATTCTTAATTAGAAGGATCCATGAGGCCCTGCCGTGACCTGGCAGCCACCTCCCGCTCCGTGTCTGTGTGGCGGCCGGCATGGTTTTCCTTCCACTTCCTGGATGTACTCCATTCCTCTCTGTCTGCAAAGCTAAGTCCTCCTCAACATTCAGATCTAAGTTAACTTGAACTTGTCTTTAGCTTCTCTCTCTGTCCGCCAGCTTCTTCCTCACCTCTCAGTCCAGGTCACTCCTTTTGATATTTGTCTTCATTGACTCTGGCCCCTTTGCTTCCCTGCACTCATTTCTGTTCACATTATAGTCTAACAGCATACAATGTGATGCGTGTGGCTCTCCAGTCAGACTCTAAGTCCATATAACAAGAACCTTCCTATCTGGTTGACCATTGCATCTCAGAGCTATCGGAGAATCTGGCGGATATTCTTGAATAAATGAGTGAGCTTTACAAATCACACATCTATTCCCAGAGAAAGAGTTGTAGAAAAAGACCAAGTTCTTTGGAATCATATCTTGGTTGAAGCACTTCTGGCACTAACTAGCCGGGTGTACTTGGATACCAGCATTTAAGAACTTACTTCATTCTGTCAATATTATTTGAGTTACAACTTTTTCCAGGTCCTAGACCAAATAATAGAGATATGACAATAAGCAAGAGAGAGGTGCAGTCCCTGACTCATGGTATTTACACAGTGAGGATTTCAGGTTTTTCTTCTTTGCTTTAAATTGAGCTTTCTATTGGGAAAACTATAGACATACATGTAGTTGTAAAAAAAAATAATAATAATACAAAGAGATTCCGTGCAAACTTTACCTGGTTTCTCCCAACAGTAACATTTCGAAATCCATAGCATAATACCACAACTAGGATATTGACACTGATACTGGGTTATAGATTTTAAACAAATAATTACAAGTAGAATAAACATTAGAAAGGAAAAATTTCAGAAATTGAAAGAATTCCTAAGTAGCAGGCACAGAGAGAATAAAGTGAAGGAAGACAAATTAATGAGTCTGTTGAGTTAGATGCATGCTCGTTCATGGGGAATCTTGTAAACAATGTAAAAGAATTTGAGCCTATATCCAATATGCAATGGAGAGCCATTGTGGACTTTAACAAAGAAGAGAGAGAAACGCAGAACGATGAACATGGCAGGGCTTCATGAGTGGCACAGTAGAACATCCCATGTCTAATTTCAAAGGCTACAAATATCTTTATCTGTCTCATAAAATAAAGATCTCTTTACAGAGGAAGGCCTGTCCAACAGAAAACACGAAGCTCTGACAATATAGCTTCAACCTACACTTACTTAAACCCTTTAGGAGCATGTTGTGTACATTGCCCGTGATTTTCTATCCTCGAATTTTGAGCCCAATCCCCTTGGCCATGTGAAGAAAACCCTGCTGTCTCCCCTGGGATAGAACGCAGGGATCCCACTCTAGGACATTCTCTTGGAAAAAGGGTAAGGAATTAGGGTGAAATGCTTGTTCTTGTGTTCCCCAGCCTCTGCCTTTGGTAGAAAAATCTGAGGAACAGTCACCTTTGGAAGAAGGAAACATGATTATTATACACTTACAATATTTAATTTTAAATGTTCATTGGAAATACTAATCAGAAGTTAAACAAAGAATGAAGTACTGATATATGCTGCAGCATGGGTAGGTCATGAAAGCACTTATGGTCTGAATCCCTTTATATTAAGTCTATAGAGAGGGAAAGGAAATCTTTGGTTGCCCAGGGAATGAGGATTTACTACCAACCAGCATAAGGGACCTTACTGGGATGACTAAAATCTAAAACTGGATTATGGTGATAGTTGAGTGTCTCAGTGAACATTCTATAAATCATTATTATACACTTATAATCGGTACTTTATGGTAAGTAAGCTCTCCCCAATAAATATGTTACAAATTGATCTCATGTAAAAAGAATATTTTTCGATGAAACAAACAATCATCTGTTTTGCATTCCTTACATAAGAAATGGCAACATTGTTCCTGCTCCCCTCAGGGTATGTATCCAACTCCATTTTTCCTATGTGGACCAATTTGTTTGTTCCCACTGTTCTATAGGACATGGCCACCTTCTCTGAACAGCTTTTCTTGGTCAATTTCTGGAACATAGATTTTCTGTTGTTTGTCCATTGACTTTTTAATTCTTAAGTTCTTGACAATGGGAAGTCAATATGTGCTAATGGCTTCAAAATACCAGATGAGACCAACAGAAACTCTTTGCTTGCTGAGTTTGAGTGAAATCTGATAGAGGTGGATGTGTGGTTAACATTGTTGTCAAAAGACAGAACCGAACCATCTTCATTGAATTTTCTCTCAAAAGCAGTCAAGGCAGATGCTGCACGGCCCCTGCTTCCTTTTCTCAGGCACAGATGAGCAAGGGGGCCCACGGCATCATGATAATACCCTCCTGGTCCCTGAAGAACCATGACAGCAACTCTAAATTACAGATAACAAACACTGTTTGGAGAATATGAAGAATAAAATTAAGAGAAACAGCACTGCCCTGTAAATAAGTGATTCTCAAAGTGAGACCCTCAGAGAAGCAGCAGCATAACCTGGGAACATATTAAAAATGGATAGTCTTGGACCACACTGGAGACTTGCAGAATCCGAAACTGGAGACAGGAGCCAGAAATTCGCATATTAAAAAGCTCCCGAGGCCATTCTCGTCCATGCTGTGGTTTGAGAACTACTTCTGTGAACACAGGCACGCAGCATGGGCATCGGCCGGGTGGGTGGGTAACACACTTAACTTTTCGGAGCCTCAATGTCTTTGTAAGTTAAATGGGGGTGATAGAATCTGTTTCCTAATTGCTCTCATAGCATAATATCACAAATTGAGCAGTTTAAACAGCACAGCTTTATTATCTCACGGCGGGGCAGAGCTGGTTTCTCTGCCTGGGATCTCACAGGGTCAATATTAAGGTATCTGCCATTTAGCTACTTATCCGGAAGCCTTTTGGGAAGGATATGTTTCCAAACTCATTCAGGTTGCGGTCAGAATTCAATTCCCTGTGATTGTTGGGCTGAGGACCTCGGTTCCGTCCATCTTCCAAACCAGCAGCGGAGCCTCAGATGCTTTGAATCCCTCTGGCTCTCCATTCTGCCTTCCTCTTCTGGAGAAAGCCAGAGGAAGTTCTCTGCGTCTGAGATCACATGATTACATCAGCCACCCAGGTAAATTAGGATAATCTCCCTTCAATGGAATCAACTTTTTAGTAACCTTAATTACATATACAAAGTCTCGTTGCCTCTGTAAGATAAGATATTTGCAGCCATGGTATCTCATTCTATTCCCAGTGTAGAGTCTCCTTGGGAACCATGACTCTGCCTACTACAGAATTCATCTTGTGGGCCTCACAAGATGTAGAGGAAGAGGCTCTTCAGAAGGGCCAGGTCACAGGAGGCTGATTAAACACCGGCTCTGGTGATTTTTTGAGAACTGCCAACAGACTGAGAGTTCTCTTTTCTTACAGTATTTCAGACAAAGTCTTTTAGGTGACTACAATAGTTTAGCTAGTTCTTGGACTTCTAGAACCATTTCTCACTGAGCGTAGGCTAATGTATGGATATGACTGTAAACAGCTGGGCAGGATAAAAGACAGTATCGTAACAAATATAAGATTTATTGTTGGACTGAAGGTTCATATCACAGAATCAGGTCCCAGATGAGACTAAGAGGCCCAGAACTGGCTCTGACAGGTTTTCAAGCCTGAGTTTCACCGGTCGACAATGAGAGGTGATTTGGCCTGAAGATCCATGCTTTGTACTACCCAGTCTCCCATATACTCAATTTTCCCTTAAGAACCAATTATTGGCAATAGAAATAATTTACTCTGTAATCTTCTTTTAAACACTTTATAAACATTTAATCAATGCAATGTACACATGAAAAAAAAACTATAAATGAAAAATAGAATGAAGAACATATTAGAAAATGCAGAATTTTTGTCCTTTCCCAATCTACTATCTAGGTATATGTATTCCCCAGAGGGAACCAATTTAAATTTAAAAATATTTCTTAACTCTCACTTGAGGATATTTTTTTCATTGCTTTTAGATAGAGGAAAGAGAAGAGAGCAAGAGGAAGGGGAAGAAAGAGGAAGAGAGGGGAGAGAGAGAAACATCAATGTGAGAACCATCTATTGGTTGCCTCTTGTATGCACCTTGACTGAAGAGCAGACCTTCAGCCTAGGCATGTGCCGTGACCAGGAACCAAATGTGAAGCCTTTCAGTGTGCAGGACGACGCTCCAACCTACTGAGCCACATTGGCTAGGACCAATTTTAATTAAATTAAAGAAAATTCTTGCTTCTATTTATCATATGAGTTTCTTTTTAAACTCCCAAGTCAGATACTTTCATCAGGCAAAGGCTAATTTCTTCCTGTGATAACAGCAACGCCAAACGCCCCGAGTCCTTTTTAAACACCCTGGTGAACCATTTTCCTCTGGTCTCTGTCATTATCTTCCAACAGCTTTGAAACATATACACAAAACATGCTTTCTATGAAATGAATGAGGCTTCTAATTTTTTCTCCCAAATACAAAACCACAAAAAAAAAAAACCATGTTCCATTTTTGGATGGCTTCTTTTTGAAAAGTTTCATAGAGATCGCAATCTTCTCACAGTTATGTATGTTTTATGAACTGTATGCAAAAATGTACAAAAATGTGTCCAGAAAAAGATGCAGTCAACTTTGAGGAAAATATTAAAGAGGAGCTTATGCTTGCAGTCATGTTATTTTCCTAACATTTTGCTTCCATGTGCTCTCATTTGCAATTTGAATATCTGCATTCCTCTTTTGAATGACAATAAAAGTGTTCCAGCTTTAACAAATATTTACGAAGCACTTCTCTATGCTACAGTTTTTTCTAAGCAAAGTTTATGGCTAAGAAGAATCAGAAAATCCTTGACCTTGAGTGGCTTATACTCAGCACCCAGGGATGTATTGGTAGGTAGGAAACAAAGAAAACCTTTGGGAATCTCCTGACTCCCAGCATCTCAATCCAATTCCAGACCTGCCATCCGCCATGGGGCTCTACAGGTTAAGTAGTGACTCTAAGCTTTTAATCCTCTGACTAGATGATTTGTTAAGACTATCTCCTACTTTCAGGTAAGTACCCCACAAATAGGAAACAAAATAATATCTAAATTAGGTCCTAGGATGTTTTAGAAAGAATGGGAAGTTTTATTAACAGAAGGTGATCCAAGAAGAACAGGAGGTTGTCAAAAAGCCAAACATATAAGGACTGGAAAGAACGCCTTTAATGTCAACTGACACTAACGGATCTTATGAGTATTAAAAGCTGTAACTGAAGGGGGCCTGTAAGGTGCAAAGTTGCTTACAGGCCACCCCCTACATAGATATGCCATTGTTACTGCACAATGTGGCAGGGACAAGTATGGTTTTGGCATGGGTGCGGGTGGTACTCTAGAAGGCTGCATTTGGCAAGAAGGACTTTCTTCTAAAGGGCGTTTTGAGGAGAGTGTATAATTTGGCGACCCAAGCCTACATATTTGCCAACTCCTTGGGTACTGCTGCTGGCTCCGTGCCAATCATCATAGTTAATAAACCATGTAGTGGAACTCACATCCCCACGCCTGCCTGAACTGGTGTGTTTCTTGATATGGAAGAAACCACAGACTGGCAGACCCTTGCTTTCTTGGACCCCTGAAGACGTGAGTCTGGGGTCACAGCAGTCTAACAGTCTGTTTTCTAGACTGTATTCCCTTTTCTGATTGAATGAAGGCCTTATTTTATAGAAGTCGGGAGGGGGAAAGTGATAGTCCCGCATTGTCCCAGGAAGGCAGAAACCTAGGACCTGAGGCTCAGGTAGCCAGCCATTTGTGGTGGGTAATTCCTGCACATTGGATGCAAGACTACACTCTAGACTTTGGGGGCTCTCCTGTAAGCAAACACCAAAAGCAGAATAAAGAAAGATCCATCTGCTAACTGTCACCTTGGACTACTGATGAGCCTTATTTTTCCTTGGCATTCAAGTATTTATAATTTCATTTTTCACTATCAGTGCTTATTTATTGTTCCCCCAATTTATCCCCCTCATATGCTAAGATGGAAAACCTGGGGAAATGACCCAGTATCATGGAGAAAATGCACTATCAGTTTTACAGAAATGGTAAAGTGCAGATCTTTCACTTACACTCCATCCTTTTTTCAGTTTTCATTTAATATCAGAGAAGCGACCCATCAGAGCTTGAGATCCATATTGATGATTGCATAGTTACATTGCGTACTCTGCTGTTTCTTGATTATAATTGAGTCACTTACACAAATCTGAGTAAAGGCAGGAAATCAGCCATTTGTGATGGGTAATTCCTGCAAATTGGATGCAAGACTACACTTTACAAATGCAGATTAGTTCATAGTTCAGATTCCCAAGAAGAACCCTACAGGTAGGTATATACTGTGAGTTCGCCCAATAACAGATCTATTGCAGAGAGTTAGGATGAGTGCCTGTCCCAACCTGTGTGGAAGAGTCATAGTTCCCACCCGTTAGCATGCTGTCCGGCTTAGTATTTGTCCTAGACGAAAATATCTCAGTTCAAAAGACAAATGATATGATCATCCTGCACAAAGTACATATAAGGCAGTGCAGCCCTTTAGAATTTGCTTAGGTCTTAGAGGCAGACAGTCTGACAGACAGTTTTTATTTTTTAACTTCTCATGGCGTACTGCTTCCTCATGAGTAAAACGGGAGAAAACATAGCTCTGACTTCCACACGAAGACTTTTGAAATGATCAACTAAATCCTACATGCACAACACCTGAAATATTACCTGGTTTGAATGGTTTTCAGTTAACAGGAAGATGTATACATAAAGAGTCCACTGAAAACAAAATAAAACAAAACAAACAAAAAGCAAACCCTACATCCTCTTTCTTGGGGATTTGCCTTAGGAAAGAAATTCTATTTGCATCTCAAATACACAAGCTACAAACCCCCCACCCCTCACCGCCCCCCCCCAAAAAAAAGCACAATGTAAAATTTGTAATAATAGTTTTATAAGTAGAAAAGGCTACATGTATAAAATCAAATACTGGGTAATGGTCAGGGCATTTGGCCAAGCAGCGCAGAGACCTGTCCCCTGGAAACCATCGCCTGCTAATTCTGTGCCCTGATTATCCTGGCTCTGCTGTCCGTTCCCTTCTCTCTGCTTCCTAGGAGCCTGTAAGGAGCCGTGGCAGGACTGCCTCTCCACGCTCCCGTGCCGGCCACGGGTGGGCGCGTGAGCTGCTGCGATCAGACAGACACGCTCCAGCCCTCGGCGACAGCTCTAAGGCGCCCCCAGAGAGCAGGACGTGCGCTCTCGTGGCTTCCGTTTTCTCCTGTGATAATAAACAACGCTCCGCTTCATCGAAGGGAGACTTGCAGAGTTGCCCTGAGCTCAGAATCCAAGTCCGCCAGCCCTTAGAGACCCCCTCTCCCCCAGCGACTTCTTTCTTCTTTTCTCCTGAGAAGTCAACAGCGTATCGCTGTTTTTCACCGAAATTCAACCTTTCAATGACTGCCTGCAAAATTAATAACTATATTCAAGCTTGTTTCTAATCTGAAGATCCACATATATGTTAAATATCAAACACTCATGATACTTTTTTCTGTCAATTTAAACATAGAATGCCACATGAAAGATACTTTAATGAGTGGGATTAATATAATGTTCCAAACATACTTTATCTAGATAAATAAGTACTTCTGGAGTGTAAGCCTATTGTAATTTTTTACGTATAAATTTTAAAGAGTCTTCTCTATGACTACAGCTATACAAAAAAAGCTACGTATGAATTAAAAGAATTTTAAACAAACGTATCAGGTGCTCTATTTTGGGAGGTAATGAATTTGAAGTAAAAATATTTAGATAAGGTTCTTATGTTCATTTTTAGATAAAATCAACCATCCTTCTAAAATATGGAAATCACACTTGAAAGAAAGTATGAATTGTTGCTACATAACACATATATATATTTGTGCATGCATACACATGAGTGTGTAGATACACGTACACACACAGAGAACGCACCCACAGATTGAACCGTTCACCTTTTCCAGTGCACAAATCATCCTGTAATTGCTGTCCAGTTTCCCTGACTTCTGCAACCTCTACAGCAACATACCTAGAGTCACATCATAGAATTCTGAAAAGGAAACCGGGAGGAGGAAGAGCTGTCTCCCAGCCTAGAATCACAAGGTGTAGCACTGCATATAAAAAGCTGCAGAGAGTGTAGGGGGTAGATGAGAGCAACTTGGACACACAATTGTCCAAACAAAATGACTGAAACTCCTTGACTACTCTATTTTCCCACAGACTAACCATTATCAAATGCTGTCACTTCCCCTTGGCAAAATATATGATAAGACCTCAGTCAAAGTTGCCGTCATTCCATGTTTCTCAGTTTGCTGCCCTGCTTCTGGGCTTAGCCCTCTGTAGGCTACTTCCAACAGGACACACAGCATGATCCTTTCAAAACAGGATGTTAAAAACGTGCCCACAGCTCCCTGTTATACTGCATGGTAGGCCTTCAAGTAAGCTGACCGGATTGAGCGAATAAAAATAAAGAATGCATAGTTAGAAATACAATGCTTGTACTGAACACCAGCAAAACTAGCCTCCCCGTTGTTTTCGTATGTCTGTGGTTCTCCATCTGTGTCCGCCGCCTGGGATGGAGGAGGTTTGGGTTGAGGGACAAGCTCAAGTATCTCCTTATCAGAAAGGACTTTTTTGACAGGTTAAAAAAAAAATCAGAATGTCTCCTTCAATTAAAATGTATAGAAGAGGATAAAGGGGGGAATAAATGGTGATAGAAGGAGACTTGATTTGGGATGGTGAACATATAACACAATAAACAGATGAGGTATTATAGAATTGTACACTTGAAACAATATCATTTCATTAACCAATGTCACCCCCCAATAAATTCAATAAAAACAAAACAAAATAAAATACATGGCTCCTATCAGGAAGAGAACTTGATTTCTTACTGTCATGTCACTAGAATATTGATAACCTAGAATATTTTTTGCCACAGAGGGCCAATAACTATTTAATGAACAAAATATCTTTAAGAGTCTCAAGTATTGCATAACCAATGGAAGTACAGTGGGACCTCTATATCCTTGGACTCTGCATGGGACATGGAAGGTCAACTAAAGGACCTGAGCACCCACAAATTTGGGGGCCTGGAACCAATCCATTGAGGACACCAAGAGACAACTCTATTAAACATTTCAGTGCAATGCTCAGGGTTGCATTGCTAGGAGATGGTATAGCTATAATCAGAAACTATCAAATCCAGCCTCTTGATGAC
Organism: Pteronotus mesoamericanus; assembly: GCF_021234165.1. Classification (NCBI taxonomy): domain Eukaryota; kingdom Metazoa; phylum Chordata; class Mammalia; order Chiroptera; family Mormoopidae; genus Pteronotus; species Pteronotus mesoamericanus. Next base: position 18,215,472 of record NW_026555189.1, read on the forward strand.
TATCCCTTTCATTATGTTATAAGTGGGAAATAATGGTATCTTTCCTCTCCTGTCTAAATCTTTGTTGTTGATTATGTATGAAAAAGTATTTTTTTTGATAAACAACACATGAACTGAATTTTCTATCTTTATTCCTTGTATATAATGCTGTTGACTTTATAGCCTTCAATTTTCTAATAATTCAAGTGGATTGGAAAACAAGAAAGTGGTGATGATGGTTATTGTTTAGGGTAACATGGACAACTCTAAAATCCAATCATAATGATTCACGCCATCTAACACAATAACCATTCTCATATACACAACTCCCCCCGCCACCACCAGCCTGCCGGAAACTTATCAGAACGGGAATGAGAGGAAAAGGGGAACAAATTAGTATAACTCCAGAATCATGATGCAGAAAATAGGTTGTTAAGCCAATTTCTGAAGTAGATATCATTTCAGAATATTCTGGTACAAAAGCATAAGTTAGATTTTTCATTTACCAAATGAGAAAACTTAACTCACTTTAATATCTGTATGACTTACCTGTAAAATAGAACATCGTAATCAGTTAACTATTTCCTCGTACACTCACCCCATAAAGGAGCTTTACTGATACCAAGGAAGCTTTTTCTACCTGAACATCTCCCAGGGAGAGAAAGAATGTTGAGTTCTCCTTAAAGGTTTAAGTGTGGCTAACACATAATGTTCTTTTTATCATTAGTCATTTCCTGAATAGCAATGATATTAAAGAAAAACAAAGTAATTCATGGTTTTCACTTAAGTGTAAAAACACTGAGGAATAAAAAATATTCCTAATCACTGGAGGAAAATGTGAAAGGATCCGCTTTTCCTGCTCTCCATCCATGGCTGCATTCACTGGAAAACGAGGAGTCACGCAAGGTACTAGGCAAAGAACTAATGCTCCCAAGGAATTAAACACGAATATATGAAAAAATCAACCTAATTACATCTTGAAGAAAATAAATACATTTTTGTTACAGACATAGACTAATTTATGTGCAAGAAACAAGTTTAATGGGAGAAACAAGTAAATATAGCTACTGGTACCCCTCAGGGAGCACTTTGACTAAGAAATGTACCCATCTTACAGGATTGTTTTAAGAGGTATAAAAGGTAATACACATAGAGCATTTTGTGTAGTGCTTGACATCTATCTCACACTCAATAATTAATATAGTAGTCATTTTTTATGTCGCCTATAACATGACGTTTCTGCAGTAAAGTGTTCAGGTACACCAATTGTTGTGAGGGCTCAACATCTTTGATAACTCCTCACTAGGATCTAATTCTCATGTAACCTCAGCTTGTGACCTCAACCATGCATGGTTTGTATAAAAGCCACATTTTATTATGGGAGGCAATAAGCATGGAACCCCAGGTTTCTCATTAGAGCCTGGACCATCTCGAATTCACCAGCATGGATCACTATAGGATATATTTTGTCCTTTAAAAAAGCTTGGACTTAGGTAATTCAATTTTTAGAAACATAGCATTTATATTATATTAGGTATTACAAGCAATCTAGAGATGATTTAAAGTATATGAGAGGACTGCATAGGTTACATGCAAGTATGGTGCCATTTTATATCAAGAACTTGAGCATCCATGGACTATGGTACCCGTGGGGGGTCCTGGAACCGATCCACCTTGGATACTGAGTGACACCTGTATGTTAGAATCCCAGGCAGGCCAGCTAGTCTGACTCAATATTTTTTTTGATACCTTTACTTAAAACCAAAAGACCTTATAAAGTGTCTTCAAGATGAATAGGCTGTTGAACATCATATTATAACAGAATCACCTTTGTTCACAATTCTAATATTTAAGAGTGTCTATCCCATAAAAATTGATTTTGCAAAAAAATGTGTTGGGCTATTTGTGATCAGAGGACCACAAATTCATCTTCACGTGTGCAATGCCCTGCCTGCTGGGCCAGACCTATTTCAATCGCCAATCCATGTCCATTCGCTCTATCGCCCCCTTCACTCCTCCACCCATGCTAGCCAATCTTCATAAAGCACGTCAATAGTTTTCTTTGCTTCCTGATAAAGTTGGCCAATGAGGTTCCCGCTCAGGGACCAAAGGATGTTACTAGGACGGTGAGGTCACATTATTTATTGTTCAGCATTTCCCCTGTCAGTTTACCTTGAGCTGGCTGTGACATAGGTCAGCTAGGGTTACTACTTTCTAGGGGGCATCCTATACAGCAGTATTTTTAAAACACTGACGTTAACATGTCTACAAATCACCTTGGATGCTTATGAGATGCAGCCCTAATTCTCAGGTTTAAGGTTAAGCCAGAGATTTTTCCTTTCTATTTAGCTTCATGGTGCAATACTGTGAACTACATTTTGACTTGCAAGACATTCTTTGACTCTCTCTTCCTGATTTCTGATATTGCCATGTCCCTCAGGTCCTGGGATGGAAACATCACAGTCGCTACTAATTTGAAGATTTTCCTTATCCCTTGAGGTCTTCTACATCAGTCAGACTCTCTTAAATATTCCCTTTGGTTGGAAACCCAACCTTCCTGAATTAGCCGGTAGAGACCTTCTGATACAATGTGCTTAACGCATAGTAAGAATTTCAGTAAATATTCATGATATCAATCTCTGAATAATTCTAATAGACTGTGAAGGTGGAAAGTCTTTTTTCATATATTCTGTCATATATGTGTCAAAAATCCAAAATACCTCATTTGAAGGCATGAAAAATAACTTGATTTTTAAGAGTTAGATATCAGTGGACACTTCAAAACTAAGTAACATCTCTCATTTCATAATGATGTTCAACATAATGGCACAAAAACCTAGCACCATGGTGAAGGAGGCGATTAATATTGAACCTGCATAATTTAGAAAGAATTTGACATTTTTCATAGGCATGTGAACCAAACAGTAGCAAACCATACCAGCTGGCATCAGACCAGTAGTTTGGGAAATAATATGGCATTCCAGAAAGTAGTCGTTATTAAACTTCTATCCAATATTCAAAAATAGCTGAACTGTAACATATGCTATCTAAGGGGAATTACTTTTCCTTCAGAGTATGTATTTAATTAACATTAACATTTATGAAATTTGGCAATGCTAAGCATATATATTTATTTTAAAAAGCCTTAGGTCTCTAAATTAGCCTCATCTACTAGCAAATGTCCACTGATGACTTGAGGATGGAAAGTCAGAACGGAAAGAGTTGAATTTATTCAACAAGGTCGCATGCCCAGGGATGTTTCTCTTTTGCCTTAAATTGGGTTCCTTGGTCCCAAGAAAAGTCATGCAACATGCCATGTCCATGGGTCAGACACTCTTTTAAGTCCTCTGAGAGTGCTTATGCACTGAGGGCAGCCAGAGGAGGACACACAAGGGGGGACCCAAAAAAACCACAAAATTATCTTCTAGACAGTGAGCTCCTTGTAGCATAGGTTTCCCCCAACTAGGTGAGTGTTCTAGGAACCCATCTGTATCAGTGCACCAGCTGGCATTGTTGTGAGAGGCTGTGTTCAGCTTCAGTGAATTTTTTGAGGACACTTTGTAAGCCTTTGCCCATTTCATGATGGGTGATTTATGAGTGCACCTGCCCACATTGAGCTGAGTGTTCAGCAGTTTTGACCAAAAACGGCATGACCCCCAAGCCTCACCCTCCCTATTCACCCAATCTTGCTGCCAGCAACTTTTTTCTGTTTCCCAGGATGAAAACAGTCCTCAAAGGGAAACATTTTGCCCATGTTGAAGAGGTGAAACAACAAACGGCAGAAGCACTAAAAGGCATCAAAACCAATGAGTTCAAAAGCTGTTCTGAGCAGTGGAAAAAACACCTCGATGGGTGGATTGCATCAAATGGGGAGTACTTTGAAGGTGCCTGGAGTTTACACAAGTAAAAATAAATACACAACTTTTTATAAATAAATTCCGGGATTTTGGGGTCCCCCCTCATATGTCACGATGTCATTGCCCTTCCTAGGATAGATGTCCAATGTCATCAACTTTCCACTAAGGGGCCAGCTGCTCTTAGAGGATGCTGCTATTCTGGGGGCACAGCGTGGGTCACTCTGCTGGCAGCATGCACATCCAGTGGGAGCTAGGTGAGATTGGAGGGAACCCATGCTCTCAAGCCTATCTTGAGCATTCATTGGCCAACGGCACTTCTCTGCCGCTGTGGCTACTCTGTTCATAAGCCAGTAGGGTGGCCAAAGGGAGAGCCTTGCTAACATCAACTGGGTCATCTTATTCTTTCATTTCTTGTCTCTTTTGGTGGTGGATACTCTCTGGTAGGCATTAACATGTAATATAAGACCCCTACACTTTATGTCAACTTTTTAAAGCCTTTCTATATGCCTCATCCCATGACTTCCTAACACAATCGTCCAATTTTGTTCTACAGTGGCACTTAATAGCTTTGAGGCATACAGTGACTCAGTTAGGCTAGATGGAGCAAGGGAGACATATTGGAGAGTAGCTGAAACTTCCCTTAGAAGCACGAGAGGCAAAGAGATGCCTTTCAGCCATGAAATTCTGGCCGCTGGCATTTTTGTTTTGTCTTTAGTGACAACAAACAATTATACAGCTGTATAAACCTTCTGGTGGAATAGTACAGAACTGACGTAGTTCTTTCAGCTTATTCTGCAACTGGGATTGGACTGGAAGACAGGGAGACAAGTTCCAGGGGTGGGCGTGACAGGGCTGGGGAATGCGCCAGTTCTGACAAAGGCTGGAGGTCTATAAAAATGAGGGGATGAATTTGAGAAACATTAAGGTGGTTGAATCTAGAATTTAGTGAGTGAGAGGAATGTAGAGTTTGGTGGAAATCTATTTTTGAAAAGTTCAGGGAATCTGGGCATTATCTGCTCTCTCAGGATAACAGGATAATTCTTTATTCAGCACGTTAAGAGCACCTAACAGAAAAATACAGATGGTGCTCACACCTGGTATTCAAGGGATCTTTCTTTCTATAATTATCCCACTTTGTATATTCCCTAATATTATTCTTGGTAATTGGTACAGTCTTGTTGCATTCATTTTGAAATGTGTTTTTGAGCTTCAAATATACTGAACCACAGCTTCAGCTGCTTTAATTTTTTTTCTTCCCTTCTGGAAGTTAATAATGCTTCTGAAAAAGCAATTAAACTAAAAAATAAAGCTTCATTTTGAAGAATAAGCAGCTTGCAACCTGGTTTAATGCTGAGATGGCACTAATAACACAGCACTTATGATCTGAGGGAGAAAATGAAAAGTCTTTATTATTTCCCCAAACACTGGGACAACCAGGGCCTGAAGACACACTACTGCCATTTATTGCATTAGATAACGTGCATTTTGCAAATGAAATGCTTACTTCAGAGCACTGTATTCCCCACTTTAGTGATTTGGCTAAATAGTTAATGTGATCTCCAAACATAAAGAGCTCTAATGTCATTTTAAGACTCAAAAGCTAGTTGGAAAGGTGGGAGGAACAGAGAAATCAGCAGAGCCAACGGGGAGGCCTCGACTCCGAGGGGCATGACAGGGCATTTGATTCAACCCAGAGAAAATCATCTTCGCATTTTAAGACAGGGCTCTTCGAAGAACGCCTTCCTCCCGATTCCAGCTCCGCTTTCCATGAGGCGGAGGGTGAGGCAGGCAGGGTATTTCAGTAAAACAGAAGTGAAGCTTGGCTTTCAATAGAGGGAGTTAAATCTTCCCTCTTAAGCCTCAAGAAATCAGACCCACTCTTGTCATCAGCATGCTCTCCTTGGTTTTAGGGTTAGAGAAAAGATTTTCACAGGCCTTACGCTCGAAAAATAAGCCCATCTTTGTTCATGTCAATCCTTGGAATTGGAAGCTGCTATTCTAGGGAGAAAGCTCCATATTTTAAGTAAAAGCCATATTAAAGAAATGACCGATAGTTAATAAAATGGCTGCGTAGCCTCTGAGCTTTTAACAAGAACACTGAGGGTAGCAAGAGGTGGCAGCTCCGCCCACCTCTCAGATGGTAGGTACTCAGTAGGTGTTTGGGTGGACGACTGTGTCTCTCGAAAGAAAAGCAGTGTGGCCCTAATTATCACACAGACCCTCGGATCATGCGGCACTACTTTGATTTTGAGCCCAGAGACAAATATATACCACTTGTTCTCTTTCCGGAAAAACATTCATGCTTAATATTAATGAACAAGGGGAAATTTATTCCTTATTCTGCTCTCTTGCCCAGTTTTTCCCTGTTGGCTGCTAGGAAGCTGAGCTCTCTTTGAAGCCTATTTTATTCCAGGTGCTTTCTAAAACTATCTCTTCTCTCCCTCAATGAGTCCAAGTCTATTTTTATCCAAATAATAATGATTTTCTCAAAGCGAGTTTTTAGGTGTTAATTTTTTTGGCCGTGAAAGCCTACTTGCAGCTTTTGTGTATATGAAAAAGTATTTATTTACATTTTTAAAACTAGCAAAGCTCTTGGAAGGACCGTAAGAGCAAAAGCAAGAAGTGGGAGGGTCTGGAACAGCAGGACAATAAAAAGGGAAGGGAACTTTCCATACAAATATTAAGTCACAGTTCCAGCTACTAACCAGCCTGCCGCCTCCTCCTATTTTCTAGGTCACCTAATGTGGTTGGAGACTTTTAATCCCATCAGTGGAGAGAATGTCGCTTATAGAAGAACACATGTGAAGCTGACAAAAAACACTTGATCTAGCATAGGTGGGCATCCTTTTTGGAGAGCTATCTGGTAAATTACAATGTTTAAAAAAAAAAGAAAGTACCTGTGTTTGGATCCAAAAACTTATTTCTGGAATCTAACCAAAAGAAACACTTCTGAATATGCTCAAACTGATGTACACGCATGGCCACCGCTGAATTGGTCTACTATCTTATTATTATTAAATAAGAAATAAGCCCACAAATATCATAAAGTAGGGTCATGATTAAATAAATTCTAGCATATAGCAATATTATGGAATTTTATACATAGTATAGTAGATCTATGTAAAATAAAAGATCTTTGGAATATGTTGAATGAAAAATATCACGGAGAAAATAACTACATATGTAAGTGCCATGGCAAGAGCCTCCCTTGCCACTCCTCCAACATATACGTACGGAATTGTTTTTCCATATAGTTACATATAAGTAGGGGAGCTAGGGATAATGGGACTAGAAGAGAGAAATGCTCACTTTCCGTTCTGTACATTTCTAATTTTTTAATGTTTATGGTATGCATATATTTTCATATTTCTTATATAATCTATAATGTTTTAGATATTTTTAAATGGATAAGAATTTACTGTTAATAAAATATTAGTTAAATTTTTAATGCAATATATTTCCTGAGTATAGACTTTCTTACTCTATATTTAGTAGTCTTTTTCGACGTTAGATAATATTTCAGTACATTTTTGTAGTTCAGTTACCATTGTCCCCATTTCCCCATTGCTCTCCCCTGCCCCACCCAACCCACGCCCCCAAAGACAAGCCCCTCCCCATTGTCCTTGTCCATGGGTCCTTTGTACACTTGTCCCTTCTTTCCATAAATTTTGATACTTGAATAAGTATAAATTTTTAAGATTCTTATTACTATTTTAGATTAAATTTTTAAAGTTTGAAATAATTATAGATTCACATGTTGGCAAATAAACTGTGTCTCCCCCTCAAACTTTTGTACATAACTATTGTGAAGCCAGGCTTCCTCAATCCCATGCTTCTGTAATTTATTTTTTGAATCCAGCTTTCATTTTTCAATAAATGCTGTTATTATTTACCTTTCAAAAAAGAAAGAAATAATACAGGGAAATTTTCTATTTTTCTCAAGGTTTTATAGTTCTATGATTGACATTAACTTCCTATCTACCTTGTGTTAATTTTTACATAAGATATACAACTTAGGTGAACATCCTGCACCCTCTCATGGATGTCCAATTCCTCCAAAACATTTATTGAAAGGCTGCCATTCCACCATTGAATTGCCCTTGCACCTTTGTAGAAAAACAATCAGCTAGGACTATTTGTGGGAGTCTGCACCTGGGTCCTCTACTCTGCCCCTCTGATCTATGTGTCTAGCTCTCTGCCAGTAACACACACTCTTGATTATTGCAGCTATATAATAATTTTCAACATTAGGTAGAGTGATTCCGCCCACTTTATTTTTCTATTTTAAAATTATTTTTTGTTATTCTAGCCTCTTTCCTTTCCCATGTATTTTAGAATAATCATGTCTATGTTTATAAATAATATTGTTGATATTTTTGACAGAAATTGTACTAAACAGACATCAACTTGGAGGAACTGACAACTTTACTGTGTTGTCTTCCAATCCATGAACATGGTATTTCTCTCCATTTTTGTAGATCTTTGATTTCTTTCAGACTGGAAACTCTCTGAGGAGACTAAAATGGTGGTAATCGTTGAGCTCACTTCATTTGTTCCTCCTGTCTCTTAAAGATTACTATTTTGGGTTGGGGTTTGGTTTGTTGTTTTTTTCTTTGCTTATTTCAGATGGTAGGATACATTTTATCCCTTTTACTTCATCTTAGATAGAAGAGAAGTCTCTCCAAATAATTTTAGTTATCTAATGTATATTAATTTTAAATTACTGGCAAATTAAAAAAAAACTAATAAGCAAGCAAAACATGATTTGAAGTAGTCAGGATAAATATTTCATAATGATAAATCCCAGAGAGTTGTGATTTCAAGCATTCTTCATTAGACTAAATTCCAATTTATTCACATAAATGTCCTCAATTTTCATTATCTTCAGGTACAATGACTCTTGCACTCAGGAAGGACATACCTATTTTTTTTAAATTTCTTTTCAACGTAGGTATCTGAAGTTCGAGTTCAGATAATAAACATGATAATTGTTGTGATTATGGCTACAATCATCCTTACTGTGAAGTCACTGAGCACTTACCTATGTCCTAGCAATATGCTATGTAGTAAATTACATGACATTACAATATGAATCCTCACATTGACCATTTCACATTGGGAAATTATAATGCCCCTTACATAAAAGAAGCGAAATAAAGAGATGAGGTAACTTACATTAGAATAAAAACCCAGACACCTGACTCTAGAGCCTGTGCATGTGCCACTGTGAAAATACTGTCTTAGAATCAAAGTTTGCTTAGAGACATTGGGGAGATTTTGACTCCTGTCTGTTGTTATACTCATGTCTACTGGCGGTATTACTGCCTGAAATATTCAAACTTACCACATTATCGATTCTTTGCCAGAAAGGCATTCTTATTGTTTTCTCCTCAGGGGGGTTATATTAGGCCATTTCGTTACCAGTAAAAACCAGTGACTATTTTGCCAGATATCACCCCACCTGCCCTACTTGAACTTTCCTAACTTAAGGAAGGCTATCCTAAACTTTTCAAACAAATTTGAACTAAATGCTATGAAGGACGCTGGGCAAGGGGATTGTGTGTGGGTGTCCCCATTTCACACACTTTGCTTTTTCTAGTCGGTAAGCCCAGATAACAACCGACCATGACTTAAGCACTGAGTCCTTTCCAAATTAACGGTCACCCTGAGAAACTCATCTGAAGTTTCCAAAGCAAAACAAACTAAAAAGCTAAGAGTCAAGTTCCATAGGTACGTGTATTTAGGTCAAAAGTAGAGACGGCAATAAGACATAAGAAGTCTAACACAGGTTGATCCAGAACTGTCACAGCATGAATATGTAGCTTCTGAAAGGGTCCTCCCACCCCCCAATCATAAATACACTCTATTTACTAAGATAACGCCCCTCTAACTGGGGGCTCCTGCTGGGGTAGCCAGGGAGGAAAGGTAATTTATCCATCGTTAAAATGAGGTAGGGCATTTTTCTCCTGCTTTTTGCATCTGGTTTTGGGCTGCTCTTCTGACAAAGTATAACCCTGACCTGTGGCAAGTATGCAAGTGCTAACATTGATATTTTTCAAGGTGCCTGCAAAAAAAAAAAATGTGGCTTACAAAAAAACAGATTAATGGAAGACAGGCGGTGGCAGGTAAGAACACATTCTACTCTTGGCTTAACCTGAAACCCCAGTGAAAGGAACTTAAAAACCTTCCCTAAAGAAACCCCAAGCCCAGATCATGGCTGCATTGGTGAATTCTACCAAATATTTAAATATAAATTAATACCATTTTTTAACAAATTCTTTCAAAAAATAGAAGAAAACATTTTGCAAGTCACAGTATGAGGACAGTATCAGAGATACTAAAACCTGACAAAAACATCACAAAGTAAAAATGCACTCCAAAATCTCTTACATATATAGGTGTAGAAATCCTCAAAGGTTAGTAATGCAGATACAGCAATACTTGAAAGGAATATATATGATGACTAAGTGTTATTTCTTCCAGGAACAGAAGGTTTGTTTAACACCCAAAATTCAATTAATGTAATATATCATGTTAATAGAATAAAGAACATTTTATAAAATCCCACATACTTTCAAGATATAGCTTAATGACCTTAGATTAGGAAATAGTTTCTTAGATATGACACCAAATGCTCAAGTAACAAAAAGCAAAATAGATAAATTGGATTTATCAAAATTAAAAACTGTATATCAAAAGACACCATGAAGAAAGTAATAGGCAGGTACACTCTGGAACAAAGTATTCGCAAATCATTTAACTAATGTATAAATGGTATCCAGATTATACAAAACTGTACAAGTAAAGTATAAAAAGACAAATAACCTAATTAAAAATGGGCAAAATATCTGAACAGATATTCCTCCAAGGAAGAGATATACATATGACATCATTAGTCATTCAGTAAATTAATATCAACATCACAATGAGATACCACTTCACAATCACTAGGATGGCTGTAATCCAAAAGACAGGTCTAGGTGAGGAGGAGGGGCAATTTGAACTCCAAAATAGTGCTGTTAGGATTGTAAAATAGCCACATTAGAAAGAGTATCATCAGTTTCTCAAAATGTTAAACATAGACTTCCTACATGACTCAGCAATCCCACTTTTATGAATCTAACCTCCAAAATAAAAACATATGTCCCCCAAAAGTATAAACATGAATATTCAGAGCACCATTATTCACAGTGGCCAAAAAGCAGAAACAACCTAAATATCCACCAAATGGTGAACAGATTAACAAAATGTGGTATTTCTAACCAAAGCCATACAAACAAATGAAATGGTGATTCATTCTTGGATAGACCTGGAAAACTATATGCCAAGTGGAACGAATCCTGTCACAAAAGAACCAACAGTAAATGACTCTGTTTCTCTGAACTGGACAGAACAGACACTCTACAGAGACACTGAATAGATTAGTATTTGCCTTGGGCTGGGTGGGGTGGAGGGAAATAGGAAGTGGACTACTAAAGAACACATGAAAATAAGAGTAAAATTATAAAACTTTTAGAAAAAAATACAGGAGTAAACCTTATTACAATAATAGGTAATCACTGCTTAAATATGATACTGTCTTAGATATGATGCCTAGATATGACAGGATTTCTTTTTGGAGCGATGAAATATTCTAAAATTGATTTTGAGGATAGTCGCACAACCCTAAATATACTAAAGAACATTAACTTGTGCTATATAAATAAGAAAATTTATGGTATGTGAAATACATCTCAGTAAAGCAATTAAAAATAACATTTTAAAGATTTTTTTTATAATAAACAGATGCATAAAATTTTGTCTAGCAATTACTAGGGCAAATATGGGCAAATAGATAAAATATTCTGACTAGATGAAAAATACATACCTGAGTATATTAAGACAACTGTGTATTTTTTGTAAAATATACCAAATAAATCAGCTGTCTCTTTAATTTTATCCTACTATTTTTTTTTAAATTCTGCTTTTAGTGGCTTGGTAAGATAGGTAGAGTTACTTCCTCTAAATTTTGTCATTTTCTTAGTCTACATTATGCCAGCCTCTACCTGTTAGTGACATAGACACAGAGCTCCAGAAATTTTGTTTAAATAATTCAATATGATTTCATTGGGCTAGAGGTAACAATGCCCTTTGATTTGCAAGTTAATCTGGACCAGTCCTGGTCTGGTTCTTCTGGCAAACCTGTCTACCCCCAGAAAATGAAAAAGAATGAATAAAAGGGGACAGGAGATTTTAATTCCTACTCATGCCACGTTGCATGCCTTCAAATCTCTTTTAAAGCTAAAGGCTGCATTTTCTCCCTTTGGTTTAAGAACTCTAGCATGGGAATTTTCTCTCTGAAAAGGGAAAAAGGTATAATAATGAAAATACCCTGGAAATCAGAAATTCTCAAGGGGACAAGAAAACATTCTACAATTGTAGTATATCAGAATGATCTTTTGTTATTAGAAAAAAAAACTTTTTAAAAAGTGACTACTTATTACTAAGTAGTATTTTTTAAATATTAAATAGGCAAAGGAATAAAGCTAATCTGTTGCACCCACTGATAATAAAATAATGAATGATTTTGCATTTGCAAATATCTTGGCAGAGATGTATGGTAGTGGGTACATTTAACAACAAAAATAATGACAATAAAATGTCAGGTTGTTGGGCAACAAAGAATCTAGGAAAACATTGTTATTTTTTCTTTTTTTCTTTGATGATCAGAGTTAAAGTGTAATATATTCTTTAAACCATCTGAGAGAGAGAAGATGCAATATGTGAAATTAAATATGTTTAAATTAAATCATCTAGTGGCACGGCTATTCTTTAATGACTTTACCTGTGCTATGCCCTATTATTTCTCAGCCCTAAACCCAGCCTAGAGGGTTCAGGTTCCAAGAGTGAGTTTTGAAGCTCCAAAGCTTCATCTCAGATTTGCATCTCACCTGCTAACCATGTTGAGTGAAGCCTGACAAATTATTTCACAATGCAGAAGTTTCATTTCGCCAAGTCTAAAGATTCTTTCTATTTTCATGCTATACAAGTATCTAACTTGTTGTCATTGATGTTTATAAAAAAAAAACTATCCATGTTGGCCAAATAATCTACCTCTACTTGTATAAGCAAAGAGAAATATCTAAAGGAGTGCTATCACTTTAGGCATGCTCAATATACTTAACAGGATTTAATGGGAAGTAAATATAATTAAAATGGATTTCCAATTCTGGTGAAGACAAGAGTTATGGATAGCCTACATACTTTCCAATCATAAACAATTATATCAATGGATAAAAGGTACAAAGCAGTTATTTTTAGGAACTGGACTTCACAAAGAATGGAAACCCACGATGTGAGCTCCACATCTACCTCGGGTTCTCTCTGTGTGGAGGCATTTCCCAAACTTTGATGCAGGAATATGTTGGCCAAGCAGAGAGGAATGATTCATTGAGAAGGAGAAACAAATCAGAGTTTGGTATTGCTGAATGAGCAGGAATTTGTGGGATAGAGAAAGAGGCACAGATAACTGCATAATGATTTCCTTGAGTCCTTCGCTGAATATTGACTTCAATAAAACTAATCAATAGTAGCATGGAAACATTACCCTCTCCCCCTCCCCACAAAATAAGGTAAAACAACCTTAATAAACCCATAACTAGACTGATTAAGAAAAAAGAGAGAAAAACACGGTATCAGAAAAGAAGGACATAGCATCAATACTGAAACTATATTTATGAACAGCATGATGCCTATGAATTTGAAAACTCATATAGAAAGAACAGCTATTGAAAAATGCTAATGCAAGAAGAAATAAGTAACAATTATATTTGTTAAATATGTAAAAATTTTTAAGTTAATAATCTTCCCACAAAGAAATCTTCAGGTACAGATGGCATCACTGTTGAATTCTAGAAGAAGCTAATGGAAGAAATAGTATGACGCTTAAACTCGGAAAATAGAGGAAGAGGGAACTCATTCTATGTGATTTAATGAGGTCAGCATAATCCTGATAGGAAAACTACACAGCAATATAACAAACAAATAAAGTTCCAAACTAATAACCTTGCACACAATTAACAAAATATTAGTAAGTTGAATTAAACAACTTGCTAATATATAAAAAGATAAAAAAAAAATATATTATGACCAATTTGGGTTTACCCCTAAATGGTAGTCTGCTTTACATGTACAAGTCAATCAATATAATTCACCACATTAATAGAACAAAGGATAAATTAATGATTATGTCACTAAATGCAGAAAAAAATTGATAAAATTTAATTCATATTTATCATTAAAATATCTCATAACAAAGTGTCAAAGAAAGGGGGGTAGAAATTCCACAGCGACACAAGAACATCTATGAACTATAAAAATTCTACTGTGAATATCGTACTTAAAATTACCCCTATAGCTTCTCACTTCAACTTACTGACAACATTATGAGAAAAGTTACAATTTTTTCCCCGTGTTGCAAGTGATAAAATTAAGAGTTGGACAAGTCATGTTACCTTCCCGGAGTCACATAGCATAGAAATGAAGTAGTCAGGATTCAAACTCAGTTCTAACATTGCCCAAACACTGCAATTAGGGTAAAGTGATCAGCAGGCTTGTCATAAAATCATCTGTGGAATTGTTAGTATTAATTCAACATTTCTTTTTTTCATCAAGTCCAAGGAAATTCAGTTATAATGGAGGCATTCACCACAGTTACATTTTCATCATAACTAACACAAGCTAATATTCTCTATAAAATTACTACCATGAATTAACTTTATGTCTGTAGAAAATGGAATTGTATGTAATTACTGATTTTCATTCACAATAAAATAAGCAAATTATCTTCACCAACATAAATGCACCATAAATTGTTTTCAGGCATAATGAAGAAATGAATTTCTAAAAGAAATATGAACCAAATCTGCCAAATTAGTGTAAATGATAGTCCCTTTAAAATTAGGGCATGTTATTGCAGTTCAAAAATGTTATTCTCTTAATGGTTATATTATTATTTTGGTAGGCCAGTAATCCTCTTTGCTGATGTTCCATTCCTGGAGTATTGACAAATGTTACACATTTTAATATAAAAAATGCCAACAAGTCTATATGTAGAATGATTTACTGTTTTCAAGATCAGATTTGTCATAATGAAGTATCATACATGAGTGTAACATAATGACATCTTAATTGAGAGGCAATGCTTTGACAAATAAAAAAAGAAAGCTTGTATTTCTTTTTTATATTTCTGAGTTTGTTGACAATTTTCAGCTGAGTGTACTTTCAATTCAAAAGATGGTTCTAACATATGGCCACTTGCATTTAATCTTAGTGAATGAAAATAACCTTTACTACATGACATTTTAAATCAAATAGAAAAATCAGCTTAATTTCAGCATAGTCTTTCATAACAATTATATATCACATTTTGCATAAGAATGCAACATCTGCATCATAAAATGTCAGATATAATAAAGGTGGTGATCATTTTACTGTAAAATTCTCATGTTACCTAATAAAAAGAATCATCTATGGTATAGAGCCAATTCTAGTTAACTAGTAGCACTCGATTAAAATGTTTTTAAAGTAAACTTTCATTGAACTCAGAGTAGCTATCAGTGATTTGAAAGATTTTTACATTCAATTAATTAACCAGTAAGATGCTTCTTTTCTTCACTTGCATGCTCAGTTAGCAAACGACATGCATGATCAAGAGTCTGTCACTTTGCTAGCATTTCTCCAGCATCCATTTCTCTGACCATGATTTCCCTGTAAATAAAAGTATGTATCTTTATCTCTGTCCATCTGTCTATCTATCCATCTGGTAGACACTGTATTGAGTGCTAGGTAACACTCATTTGAAACAAAACCTCTAGGAACAGTGTGTTTAAAAAGTACACATAGTAGAACATTTTGAAATGTTTTCATAAAAGTATATGTGTATCCTTATAATGTATGTAAATGTATAAATTGTGATCGCCCCAATAAAAGTCAAAACATCATTCCGAGTGATTGTTCTTAAAGTGAACAATGGAGAAAATAGTTCAAAAGCATAATTCTCTTAAAATAGTAAAAAATGCAGATTAGAAAAATGTTTTTTAATGAAATAGTAATTTCATGATAAGAAATTTCATTTTGTAAAAGCAAAAGAGATACTGAAGAAATGTACATTTTGTTTTCATTTTCTTTTAAAATCTGTATTATCTGGGTACTGATACCAAGAAGGGATTTCTCTTGTGAATCATGCTAATAATTACTAGGCGTTTCCATTTCATTTTTAGTGGCTACCTCTTCCTTTGTGAGTAGGAACTATATTTACTAATTAACTAAATTTTATTCTCCAAGTCTCTATTTTAACTGAAATTCCCCCCTCCTAACTCAACACATGCATGTCAATTTTAAACCAGTAAGAGGGCCAAGATCCAAAATAATCTCAACAAGTTGTAATAAAGACTGAAAAAAGCAGGAATAAATTTGACAGATAGATGTATGTTGAAACTCCCTTTTATTTTTAACATCCCTCCTCATCATTGTACATGAACATCACACAAAAAGCCCCCTTTCCAACACTGCTCTGAGTGATGCCTGGAGCTCCCACATAGCTGTGGAGGTGCTACAAATGGAACTAGAGCATTTGGAGGACACCTGTGCCTGGCATCTTCCTCACTCTGAGATCCACTCACCTTGCACAGTATGAAAGAAGGAGGTGGACCTCATTTCAAACCCTGGCTCCACTAATCGGCTACCTCTGTGATCTCATTTGAATTAATTAAGATCTCTGATTTCCCAAATAGAAAGTTTAGCCCTTAAAGCTTTTCTCAGATTAAAAAGCTCAGATTAAATAGCCTTAGTTCTGTTGGTATATATGTGCACATATAACCATTTGTTGGGCATCTCTTATGGCCTAGATGCAACATGATTATCTTAACTTTTTATAAGTAGAAACAGAATCCATCGGAAAATGAGTAAAAGTTCCCATGATTCTACAGTCAATAAAGCCAGAAAGTGAAGAAAAATGAGGCATCCAAAGCAACACAGAAGTTAGAAATACAGCCCTGGCTGGTGTGGCTCAGTGAAATGAGCGCTGACCTGTGAAGCCAAGGTCACTGGTTTGATTCCTGGTCAGGGTACACGCCTGGGTTGTGGGCCAGGTCCCCAGTAGGGAGCATGTAAGAGGCAACAGATTGATCTCTCTCACACACATTGATGTTTCTCTCCCTCCTTTCCTGTCTCTCTAAAAATAAATTAATTAAATATTTTTTAAAACCTTAGAAATACATAAAAAAAAATACTTGGTCATTCTAAAAAGGCAAGTATGGGAGAGCTGTCTTTTTCAATGTCTCTGCAAAAGTGACAGTTCTTCAAACACTTGTCTCATTCCTAGTGCTTCTTTGTAAGTGTTAATAATTCTTCTTCCTGAAGCAGCGGTCTTGGCCCACTCTGAAAATTTTGTTTGCTTGTTTAGCAATCAGAGCTGTTCAACAATCCTGCGGCCCCCACCCCATGATGGAGAGAGCTCCTATCACTGGCAGTTTCCAAGGAACAGATTTACAAAACTTGTTGTATGAAAGGAAAGAAAAAGTCCATTTCTTTCAAAAACATACAAGTGACATTTTGACGCATGACACCGAGGAACTGCGAAGAAATCTGTCATATTTTTTTCTTTGCAAATTGAAATTTTACTGCTGTGTTTCCCCCACAGCCCTGCCTCAGGAGCCTCTGGACGCAGAGATGGATGGAGGGGAGACATCACAGCACACGCGCACATGTGCACACACAGACACACAGACACACAGAGTTAAAAGAAGTCTGGGAAAAATGATAGAGCCCATGTATCATGTACTAACATCAAGAGGGTTAAATTAACTTTAACAAAGTGCGGTGGTAGAAAGAACAGGAAGCCAGAATTAATGCCATTTTCTCAGAGAAAAAGCGGGGAAAGGAACAAATGTTTCAATTTGTTCACTATGTGCCAGAAACAGTGTGTTAAACGTTTTATCCACAGTGTCTAGTTTAATTCTAAAACTTTGGAGGGAGGTGTTACATTCTTTTCTTTTCTTCTTTTTTTTTAATCCTCACCAGAGGACATGATTCCAGAGACGGAAAGGGAAAGAGAGAGGGGGAGAAAAACATTGATGTGAGAATGAAACATCGATTAGCTGCCTCTCACACATGCCCTGACAGGGCCCAAAGCCACAATCCAGGCCTGTGCTCTGACTGGGAATCAAACTCATGACCTTTCAGTTTAAAGGACAACACTTCAACCAGCTGAGCCACACCAGACAGGGTGGTGTTGCATTCTTTAACACACACATACACGCGCGCGTACAAGCGGGTGGAAAAAACCCTGAGACTGGAAAAGTTAAGTAATATGCTTAAGTCAAAGCTAAGAAAGACTTGAACTGGAATGCAAACGCAAATGTGTCTGACTTCAAAGTTCATGCGTGTTCTCTGATATCAACCTTATCCATCACTCGTTCCCACACCTTGTCACTTGAGACCTTATATTTATAATTTGTTAATATCCTTGTTCTCGGCTCTTCCCTTTGACTTCCACTCTCTAACCTCAAATTTGATTGGGCAATCTTTTTGGATTTGGAAACAAGACTGAACTTTATCATGCTTACTTTTTCTGTACCATTCTTATTCATGCATGTGAATTTGGAAAAGGACCAATATTTGGTTTAAATTTCTCTTGTAATCTTTGCAAATGATTCAATTCTAGTTAGCCTTCACTGAGGTATCGGAAGTATAATCCTTTGGCATTGCTTTGTGAAACAAGGACAATTCTGCAGACTCTGTTGGGATTCTGTTGAGTAAAACAAAATTAAATAAAATAAATAGGTATTCATCAAGCCCAACAGGAACAGCATGATGTTTGCCCTCAAGAAGGAGAAAAAGCTGCCAGCATGTTATGTTGAGGGAAGAGAATAAACACACACACCCTGACCTGTGGACACTCAATATTACATCAGAACCTGAAAGGGTCAGTTATTTATCTATTTGTTTCCCCTCTTTAAAAAAATCTATGAAGTAAAATTTGTTTGTAAATTTACTACTTTTTTCTTAATGCTTTTGGTGATTATAAAGCAAACGCATTTGACTTTAAGTTCAAGCTTACATGTTTCTATCTCATATCAGTGAAAAGTGAACATGTGTTACAATGATAGCCACATTCTTGAAAGGAATTAAGTCTTGTCTCTAGAGAAGCAAGACTACTTCTGAAATTTACCTGTAACACAATAGAGCTCTAAAAGCAGAGCAGAGGGAAAATATCTGCACTTTCTTTAATTTTAACATAAATGCAGTTCACATAAGAAAATGACAAACATCAATTACACATAGGTGTAAAAAGAAAGTGTTTCTATTTTATATAAACAGAAATTTCACACAATTTTAAAGAAATGTAGTAGACCTTTTGCACCCTAGCTCTTTATATACGGGTGTGAGATATCAAGAGAATTTCATTTTCATACATGGCACAATTTCACTAAAATATCTTGCCAAGCATTTGTGTTGACATTCTAATATGATGAATAAAATAGCAGCAATACAAAAATGATGATAATTTAGTCTTTTCCAAATCTAAAATGTTAAAAGTTTTCTTAGACTTACATCATTATAAAACATCTATTGTAAAGACAACCTACTGAATGGGAGAAGGTACATGACAATGATACATCTGATAAGGGGCTTATATCCAAAATATATAAGGAACTCATACAACTTAACACCAAAAAAAAAATCCATTAAAAAAATAGTCCAAGAACCCAAATAGACATTTCTCCAAAGAGGACAAAAAGATGTCCAATAGACGTATGAAAAGATGCTTAATGTCACTAATCATGAGAGCAAGTCAAATTAAAACTGCAGTGAGATATCTCCCCATACCTGTCAGGATGGCTATGATCAATAAATCCACAATGACAGGTGTTGGTGAGGATGTGTATAATAGGGAATCTTTAGGCACCATTGGTGGGAATGCAAATTGGTGCAGCTCCTATAGGAAAGAGTTTGGAGGATCCTCAAAAAAAAAAATTAAAACTAGGACTACCTTATGACAAAGCAATTCAACTTCTGGGTGCTTATCTGAAAAATGCAAAACACTAATTCTAAGTGATACATAAATCACCATTTAGCCCCCCTCTACTATCCTTCAGCTCCCTCCCACTCTCCCTTCTCCCAGGCAGTCACCACACTGTTGTCCGTGCCCATGAGTTTTTCTCTTCTCTTTTTCTTTTTTGCTCAATCCCTCCACCCTCCCACCCAGCTCGCAACCTCCCCACCGACCCACCGGGTAGCTGTCAGCCTGCTATCTACCGAGCCTGTCTCTGTTTCACTTGTTAGTGCCTTTTGTTCATTAGATGCCACATATGGGTGAAATCATATGGTACGTGTCTTTCTCTGACCAGCTTATTTCACTTAGCATAATGCTCTCCAGGTGAAAAAAAAAGATTTATGTACCCTTATGTTCCTTGAAGCATTATTTACAATAGCACAGAGATAGAAGCCACCTAAGTGTCCATCAATAGCTGAATGGATAAAGAAGTGGTACATACATACAACGGAATGTGAGTCAGTCATAAAAATAATGAAATCTGGCCATTTGTGACAACATGGATGGACCTAGAGGGTAAGTCTGTCAGAGAAAGACAAACATCATATGGCTTCACTTACATGCGGAAACAAAATGAATGAACAAACGAAATAGAAACAAACTCAGAGATGCAGAGAACAAGGATACCAGACTGGAAGGGTGAAAAGAATTAGAAATTAGGAGGTACAAATCACCAGTTACAAAAATAGTCACAGGGATGTAGAGTATAACATAGGGAACACAGTCAATAATATTGTAATACCTACATTGTATGGTGCCATATAGGTGCTAGGCTCATCGGGGGGTCGGTCTGGGGGGGATAGTTTTGGAAGGTATATAAATGGCCCACCATTATGTTGTAAAACTGAAACTAATAGTATATGTCAACAGTAATGGAAAAATAAATTAAAAACATCAATGTAGACTTACAGTTCTGTAGACTCTACAGGTATGAAGGAATAAGTGAACATGTAACTGTCCCCTTCCCTCAAGCAGACCATTGTGTAAGGATCATGGAAACAGGTCAACCAGGTATCTGTCAACGCTGTTCAAAGCTGTCTATAAAATTCTCCTATTTAGATATGCCTAATAATTGGAAAGTCCGTACTTGGTTATGAGCGGGTATTCTCCTCTGTTCGCCATCTTCCAGGACACTTCTCCTCCCTCTTTGTGGTAACAAATTGTGCCAAGGTTTGAGCAAATAACAGAATGGACAACCTCAGACTCCTCCACATTCTAGAGATAAGAACCAGAACCTCTGTTGGCAAAAACCACATGCTACAGCCAATTAATGTTAGGAGACTGATAAATCGTCAGTGCTAAATCATCGTGAAAGTCTAAGAGGGATTTTTACACCTCAACTCTTTTTTAATGAAATCATTGCCATTCTTTCATAATATTGGATGCTTGAAGCTACTATAATGTTTTTGTCTCTCTTGTCACTCCACCTGGCAATGTGCAGGGCTAAAGCTTCATCCGAGGGAAACCCTTGTGTACAGGAATGACTGAGAACCTAGGAGGGCAAGAGTTGAGATGCTGATCTCTGAATAAATTGATGGGTGTCCCTAAGGCCACGGCACAAGCTTTTGTCGTGCCACCTTTATAAGATTTCACAATTAAATGGGTGCTGTCTAACACTGCTGAAGTTTCAGACATTTTCCAGAGTGCCAATCTTGTGAATTTGATCTTTTATATTTGACAAATAGTACTTTTTAAGTTTAATCCTCCCAATGACTCTATGCAGTAGATGCTCTTATTGATCCAGTTTCACAGATAAGAGAAATGGTATTCAGAGTGGTTAAGTGAGCTATTGAATGTCATATCGATAGTAAGGTGCTGAAGTAGATGTACCTCTATACCACCACCACACAGGAAGAAAGAATTATCAGAGAGGGGGAGGGGGGAAGACAGAGAGAGAGAGAGAGAGAGAGAGAGAGAGAGAGATGCTTACCTTGGACGAAAGTCCAGTGTATGTTATAAAGACACCCAATGAAGAAAGCCTCTGATTCATAAAGGTCTGAATGTCACCTGGGGGTGTACGTTGCTCTGCTTAAGTTTATTGCTTATAGAGCTCAGGCCAAATATTTCTGCAGACTGGGAGAGGAGATAGGAAAATTTTACTATCTTTTTCTTTATTCTACACAGGTAAAAGAAAATGCCTCTATAGACTGACAGCGAGCTGTCAGGGGAGAGAGGGTTGGGGGCTGGGTGAAAGTAGGTGAAGGAATTAAGCAAGGTGTGTGCGCTTAATATACACACACACAAACACATATATACACACACGTAGACACAGACAACAGTGTAGTGATAGCCAGAGGGAAATTGGGGTGGAGGGTAGGTGGAGGTGGGCAAAGGGGAGGAGGGAATGCAGATGGAAAGTGACTTCGCTTGGGGCGATGGGCGCACCATGCAGCGTGCAGATGATGCTTTGTTGAGCTGTACACTTGAAACCTGTATGATTTTGTGAACGAATGTCAGCCAAGGAAGTTCAATTTAAAAAAAAAATGAAGAAAAAAAAGAAAGAAAATGGTTCTATGCACTTAGGCAGAAAGCAAAGCTCTTCCAGCCTCCAGCAACCACGACACATGGCCTTTTTTAGAATGGCAAAAAAATAGTACTCGGTAGCTTTTGCCATTTTTCAGGTGAGAAAACACTCAGAATATTTAAGTAACTCTGCAAGGAAACAGAACTAGTAAGGAAAGAGCAAGAATCCAAACACAGCTACTTCTGATCTCATAGACCAGCTTTTTGCGACTAAATAACAGGAATTACAGTTGCAAATTTCAGTTATTACTATAAGCAAATGTTATAGAACATTTTAAAAAATTTTTCTGTCCCCTCCTGTGAAAATCATTCTTTCCTGGAGTAACCATTCTAACACTCATGTAATTAATCGCGGGAAAAGCTAGCTCTCAGCAAAATTTCTGTCAGAGCTTCCTGGCTGATCGTCTCCCCTTCAAGTCTGACCAGAACAAAAGCTGAGGAGAAAAAATGGCTTAATTCCACCAATCTTACCATTTAAATGAGTTACCTTGAGAAATAAGCAGCTCAAAAACATTATAAGATATTCTACCCTTTGGAGAATGAATAATATCGAAACCTTTGAGTGAGAGATTTTCCCCCCTACAAACGCAATCGTAAGTGACTTGTGAACAAGAAATAAGACCTTTGTCTGAAGCAGCTGTTCAAGTCTTTTGAAGAGGCCCCACTGACCTTTGCGGTATTTGCTTAAGGTTTGCAACGCACTTCCTTCTCCTGGAATTAAAGATCTGATACTGCGTAGTGGGTTTATCATAGCATTAACATTAATTGCGATTACCCAATCCCTCATCAAAAATAAGGATGGTGCCCAGAGTCCCATGCTGATTTTGTTTCCTCAACAGTATAGTTTATAATAGAAAATAAGGAAACTTATTTTCCCTTGGGGAAAAAAACGAACTACAAAAGAGGTGGTTTGTGAGTGACATTGTAGGATAAAACACCATAATCAGTGAAAATGTATTATTTAGGGAAAGTAAATTCCTTCAGTTTCCAGTGGCTGCCTTAATCATTTGAATGAAATAACAGTATGCAAATGCTCACTCCAGAGTTTGACAAAGCTGTCACTTTCTCTTATCGGACGCAGAGCTTCATCACAATGCAGTGGAAAGAAAAAAAGGAAATGAGGTGGAAAATATTGTTATAGGGCTTTTAGTGTACTTTGATAGAAGCTACAGACAACTGTTAAAACTACCATATTTAAGAGGAAATGTGAGTAATGAACCATAAAGCGAAACACGTAAGGCAGAGAAATATTCCTGGCAATACATACGCTCTCACATAAATTTCACTTAGGTATGGCAGTGTGGAAGGGTGGGCTGCAGCGCTGTAGAGACAACGATCAGGCAGTTAGCTCTGCCACCTGTTTACACAACAGGTGTTCGCAGTGCTCTCTGAAGAGTTGCCAGGTGTCACGTAATAGTGACTGTGCAATTTACCTCCCTCCTCCCTTCTCCCTCACTCTCTCCCTTTTTGCATTGGCTTCCAGGAAGCACGGAATAAAATATGCTGAGCAAATGACTCAGTTCTGCCTCTGAGTGCAATCATCACTTTTCTATCAAGGATGTTTGTCTTTCTCTTCTTCTCTGAACCTCTGCATACATTTACGGTGGTATGAAGTAATTTTATTATAACCAATTTTAAATACCTAAGAGAGAAGCATGTGGTTAATTCTAAATAAACATGAAGTAGAGACAAGAGTGAAATAATTAATTTCAAAGAAAAGTCTGTGGACACAGCAGTGTGGCGATCTGGTCCTTCTGTTCTTAGCCAGCAATTTTCAACCGGTATGTCAAAAGAATTTTGAAAACATACAGTATGTAACTATTTAGTCAGGGGCACTGACCTCTTTTCCTTTAGATGGTCAAATTAAAAACTGACAGCAGGCAACACAACAATAGCTGTCCAGTGTGAATGAATCAAAACCGTACCTATTTTTTTGTCAGATGGGCAAGAAACATATTTTCTGGTGTGCCGCGGAACGGTAGTAATTAGTTTACATGTGCCTTGAGATGAAAACAGTTGAAAACCGCTGCTCCTATCTTATTCTCTCTGCTGACTGAACAGGGAAGGAGGTGGTGTCCACAGAGCGAATGCGTTACGTCCTGTGTTGAAAATCATTGCTAACAAGGTTTTTTGGCGAATACATGAGTAGCGACGTGGGCTGTATTGATTATCATCGCACAGTTTGCTCTGTTAAAGCCCTGCTATTATTTTTCTGGCACTGTCAGGGGAAAACTAAAATTTTTCTATCACAGAAATATGCCTATCATTAGGCTATGTACAATATTTATCTCTCTAGACAATATTGTGAGGTTTGCGTGGAATAAATATTTAATACCCCAAAGAAAAGACCATTGAATTAGAAATGTTTATTGCGGTGTACCAACTATTCTGTTTTGATGTGAGTTTCGCTACAGATGGCTGGTATTGGGCTTTTCTTCTAATTGATTGTTTTAGTTTTGAGTAGTTTTAACTATATCTTTTTCGTTGTTGTTGTTTGATGTATGTGTTGGGAAGGTTAGGAGATAATCACAATTTTACTAAAGGGTTTGTTAAACCTAAGAAGGATATGAGATAGGGTAGAGAGGAGACAATGCTCACTCTGGAGCAAGTAGAGATGTCTTTTTAAAAAATATATATATTTATATATATATCCTTTAAAATATATATATTTAAATAATTATAATGTATATAATGTATAAATATATAATGTATATATATTTAAATACATAAACATTGTATATTTTTATATATTTATTATATTTATTATAGTATATAGTTATATATGGATGTCCTTTTTTAAACATAAATATCTATCTGTCTCTATCTCCGCAGGTTAGACTACCTGGGAAAACCTGTGTCATTGGAGATGCAGTGCTTCTAAACAGGAAGAAAAGAAGATAAGAAATAAAACTTCTATATTAACAAAGACTGAGACTTTTGGCCCAACAGTTGGCAAATCTTTCTCGCCTCGGAGAATGTGAAAGGCAGGTGCCCCCCAACGCCTTTCACCTGAACTCTGGATAAAATTTGCCCCGGCAGTCTTTAAACCCTTTGTGGTCCAAACAAGAGGAAACTGGAGAGGAATGGCATTTCAGAACCGGAAGCCGGTATCTGTCTCACAAGGGTCGGAGGCTTGAATGCTCCTCTGGGGTGGGCTGTCACTTTTCTTAGAAAATAGTTTGAATTGCCCTTTCAGGGGGCACCGACGTGAAGGCAGCCAGCTCCTCTGTGGGGAGCTCTTACCTCCAGCAGGCTCATCTGTCTTCTGTTACCCATGGCTACCAGGAGAGATGAGAGAGAGAGGGAGGGAGGGAGAGGGAGAGAGAGAGAGAGAGAGAGAGAGAAAATGTGTGTGGGCGGGGGGGGGCGGGGGGGTCTACAGATACAGGGTGCAGCACAAATAACACCCCTATACAATTACAAACTCTTTTACTACAAAATCATAAGCATGTAATTCTGTAACACAATAATATCACACTCAAGCACACCATTTGATATTTTAGGTGAAATGTTCCAATTAAAACCATACACTGTACACCCATATCATTGCCCTACCAACCACACTCAAGCAGGTGTTATACTTCTGCCAGACCTATGGCAGGAAGATATTTTTGTTTGCTTTTTTTTTATAAACATACACATATTTATTAACTAGCAAGCAAGGATTAAAATAACAATGTATATGAGCCGTTCTTAGGGTGGCCATGGTCTTTATTATACAAACCTAGATACGTTTCACAGTAAAATAGGACATTATTAGCAATTATACTGGGGCAGTGGTCAAACTGAGACTTCCCTGGGTGTTTAGTCACCCTAACTGTGGTTTGTTGAATGTCAGTTTTCATTTTCGATTGTGAAAATGAACAACCAGAAACCTCATTTACATTGGAGTTGGGAGGGCCTACCCGGGTCGCTCTCCCGCCCTGCATTGATTGTGGAGTCCAACGGGAAGAATGCCATTTCTAACAGCTCTCCCAACTCTCTCGTCTCCCCTACAAAAGTGTTTCCTCTTCTTTATTTCATGGGACTTGCACGTGGCTCACCATTAGACCACGGGTCCCACATTGCAATTTTTCTTGCTCCCTAATAAACCCAGTTCTGCTGGAGAAGTATCTGTCTGTCTATTTGTTTAAGGTTGACATGACGCAGTCAACATCACCATCACTTTAAGTGAGGTTTAAACAAAGCAAATGCCGAGACTCCAGAGGCAGGATTTTGTGACCCTTTTAGTTGACAGGATCCAAAAGGTGTGACTCCTTGGGCTGGTTCAGGACTTGGCCCAAGCTATCATGCCTCAGGGTGGGGAATCTCTCTGAACTGGTGCTCTTAAAATTAAAATGCACACAAATAACTTGGGAATCCTATTAAAGTACAGACTCTGACTCATTCACCTTGGGGTAGGGCCTGAGATTCTGCGTTTTTTTACAAGCTCCCAGGTTGCGTGGACTCCGCTGGTCTCCAGACCCCACATTCAACAAAAAACCTCTCGCTTCTTTTAGCCAACTCATAAATCTTGTATATCTCTAATGCTGTCATTGTCAACTCATTTCAGAACACTCCTTAATAAGATGGTCCTAGATATGCCAATAAAACTCCATGTTACGTGTGCAATGAACTAATGAACAAGGCATTCCTATTGATGATGGAAAAGAACTTGAGAAGGGCTTTTGCAAACTACCCCTGGAGTAAACACCTCAACAGGATATTTTTAAAAATATATGCCTTGTTTATGGCTGCTTTAAAGCATATGTTTTCCCTAGAAAGAATTTGAGTTTGTCCTTGTTTTCTGATTCCTTCTTCTCAACCAGAAAAGGACTTGCCCTTTGTCTCAAAGTTCCACTTCCTCTGAAGAAGGTAATGTCATCTACTACCTTCAGTCTCAGTTCTGAGCTTTCAGGACCAACTCTGTCCTTCTCACCAGGAAAGTGTCTCGACAACATGAACCCCTCCTCTTCTGATGAGAATTCAGATACCTGAATGATTGGGTCTTACACTGAAAGAGGCGAAGGATGGAGAAACTGGATGGGTAGGGGCGCTGGTAGGACCATCAGTGCAGATAAGATGGGTGCCAACAGCTGTCTCCCTGTTCAGGGACACTCCGTCTGCAGACAGGACATTTACATGTACTATACAGTCACATCTTCGGGACTCTGCCCCATGGTAGTAATGCTTTTTCCCCAACCCTCTCTCTTATAGAATCTAAATCAACCTTAGAATTGACTCATCTTTTCATTCGAATATCCGGAAGCATCATCTGAAGCATATTTATAACATTTTGCTGCTTAGGACCTTTTATACAACTAGGGTATTGACAAAGTTCATGTTAAGTCATCTTCATACACCTCCCAACCCTCACACACGCACAGCCAGTCAATACAACTTGAAACTCTTCAACCAAAGTATCCCTTTACTAGAAGAAGCCATTATGTTTGACATTATGTGTCCCCATCCACTCCCATGTACCTAGAGTGACTTATACACTCCTTGACACACCCATATGCTTCTCAGAAAAGGAAAACACATACATACAAAAGCTCACATACAAATTTCTCCACGGAGTACACAGAGTCGGTGCCAGGAAATTTATTAACTTCCTCATTCAACAAACATTCAGTTGAAAAAGAAATGATGGAAATATTTTTACTCCAGATAATTCAAAATAGTGTCATGATAAAAATGAAAGATGAAATAATCAGAGTCAGGGATTTTAAAGATTTGGAGGGTGTGCCTTAGTCCAGTTTGGCTTTACTGTCAGAACTGAATAGATTATCAGCCTACACTAACCATCAAACATCTTCATCTTGCTTTCATCTGAATGCTTGATGCCTCTCTCTTTTCTCTTCATTTCCTGAAAGTAGTATACC
Organism: Pteronotus mesoamericanus; assembly: GCF_021234165.1. Taxonomy (NCBI): domain Eukaryota; kingdom Metazoa; phylum Chordata; class Mammalia; order Chiroptera; family Mormoopidae; genus Pteronotus; species Pteronotus mesoamericanus. Next base: position 18,243,791 of record NW_026555189.1, read on the forward strand.
AGCTTCAACATACTTAATTTACTCACCATGGTCTAGATCTGCGATTTCCTAACTTTTTTAGGCCCTCATCAGTAAAATATGTCAGCATGTATTATCAATGTATGTATCTCTACTTGTAAATAATAGATAAGGACTTCTGTGCTAATATATTCTATATACTATAAAATATGCAGAAAATAAAACGTTTTAAAAGATGACAAATACATAAAAACAAATTCTAACACTTTCTTTCCACAACCCAATAAAATATATTTGTCACCTCACTTTGGCTCAGAAGATAGTATTTAATCTCTGAACCTGAGCTTTCAAGGTCTAATGTGAAATACATGATAACAAGACATCACTCTAGCCCTACTTCCTATGCATCTCCTATGATTCCAGATAAACGCGTTTTCCCTTCCATGAACCTGGGTCAGGAGGTGAGGGTACACTCCCCGTGTGACCCTAACCAGGAACAACTCTTGAATAATAGGACATTCGGCAAAGACCGCTTAGAACATTTTCAGCAATCAAAATGTTTTCCACGTTTGATTAAACAGCCAGAACCTAAAAAAGTATGTGTTGTAAATAAAGGGCACCTTTAGGGCTGTTTCTCTTCTGCAAACAACCCAGAGCAACTCTTACCACCCAGGACGCCTACCCGGTTTAATGAAAGACTCTTTTAGTGAAGGCAGGGAATGACCACATTGAGCCATTTTTGGAAAAGCAATTTTCTTATACTTTTCACCCAGATGAAAAATGTGATTAATGGAACTTTGGAATATTTCAAATGACAGTCTCATTTCACAGTCTTTAAAATTAAAAAAAAAAAACACACAATTTAAATGCATTCGCTTTCTATAAATGTCATAGAATAGGTAAAATTTTACCTATAGGTGCCTTAAATACTTTCAAAAGGAACATTCGTCTGAAAATAGAATAAACTTTAAGAACATTGTACTTTGAAAAAGATCCTCCTTTGCGGTCAGCACCAACAAAGAACACATTTTACATTAATTGGTTGTCTCGGTCCAGACCATCTGTCTCTCCAAATGTAACGAATGCTGGCATTCTTATTGCTGTGTACTCAATAGCTCAAATTGGCTCTGAAATAAACCCTGCTCCAAGTCTTATTATAGGATCAGCTTGTGAGTTGTGGGACAAATGTTAAGATTCTTCTTATCAGAGTCCCTCTCAGTGAAAAATATGTCTGTTTCCATATAGCTCAGGCATGAGCTTCACAGAAAGGCATTTGTATTTGCATAGCTGTATTACACGTTGTTCCCTCACTATACTACTTGTGCATTTGTACATGCCATTATAAAAGGGAGACCCTCACCCCCGCAGTGGAATTATCTTCTGGAGGGAGGGTGCCTTGCAGTACAGGCTTCTCCCACAAGGTGAGTGTTCTAGGAACCCATCTGCATCAGTGTGCCTGCTGGTGTTTTTGTGAGAGGCTGCGTTCAGTGTCAGTGAAGGTATTTTGAAGACTCTTTCGATCTGTTTGCCCATTTCAGGATGGATGACTTAGGAGTGCACCTGCCTGCACCAAAATCAGTGAGTTCAGAAACTGTTCTGAGCAGTGGGAAAAAAAAGTCTTGATAGGTGTATTGCATCAAATGGAGAGTACTTTGAAGGTGACTGAAATTTAAACATGTAAGAATAAATACACAACTTCTTATAAATAAATTCCACTTGTTGGGGGTCCTCCCTCATATAAGGTGACTGTCTAGCAATTCATATGTGGCATTAAAATTCACATAGGCTGTGATATTGAGTGTTCTATTGGTTCTTGACAACCTTATCAGCTATACAGACAGTCACCATGGGCTCCGTTTTGCAGACGAGAAACCTGAGCCTTAAAGGCAGCGCAGGATTAAACCTGTCACTGACAGCCCCGTGGCACACTTCCCATACCCTGGCTGGCACCAGCTCTCTGGCCATCTCACACAGGCCGAACTCCTCACGCCCCGCCTCTCTCTTTAAGAAGCAGGACGCAGAGAGAAAAGTTTTCCCGTGCTCCCGCTAGGCACTTGAGCCTCATCCTAAATGTCTCATCACCGAGAAAATCTTTCCTTCTATCTCAGGCCTGCTCAGGTTCCTCTAGACACTCTTAGAGACACTTAGTCTTTTTTCTTTTAAAAACAATTGTAATAAAAATGATAAAAATACAGGTATGTTCCCCAATAGAAAGTAAATGCCAAGAAAACAGAGACTTCGCCTAATTTGATGGTGAAATTCAACAATGGGGTTCATTTCCTTGTACGGAATGAGCAGTTAATTATCAGGTGCTGTGCTAGCAGAACAATCCTGTAATCGTAGAAGGGGAAATATGGTGCCCCCTCTCACTGAGGAGTCCATTCAGAGCAGCAAGCAACATGGAAAATGCCAAAGTATCGCACCAACACCGCTGCCTATTGTGGAGCTGGTAAGAAGCCCCTGAAATCAGGCAGGCCCAGGACGTTACACCTGAGGAGGTAGCATTAGACCACGTGGGTGAACACTTCCTCACCAGAAGGGTGAGGCCCTGACTCCACCAGGACAGAAGTTCCTGGTCCCAAGATTTCCCAGAACTCGCTCTGCGTATCTGTTCATGGTGTCCTCAATCACATCCTCTTAAACCGGTAAAAGGCTTCCCTGGATTCTGTGAGGCGCTCTAGCAAATTACTCAATCTCTGGCCTACAGCTGGTGGGTCAAAAGCACAGTTGCTAATCCGGGCTTGTCACTGGCATCTGAGGTGGGGGAGGGGCTGCAGAGGCAGCCACTGAGCCCTTGGCCTGCGAGATCTGACGCTGTTCCAGGTCAGGACCGAGTTAAACTGTGGACACCAGCTGGTGCGGCTGGGGTCGCTCAGTGTAGGGAAGAGCTCCATGCATTTGCATTCGGTGACCAGAAGTGTCAGAAATGAAGGGCAAAGACGACAGACAGACAACAAACACAATAGTTAAGAATTGGGGTTTCCCTGCACTGGAAGGAAAAATTTGACTTTTAAAAATTATATACAAGAAACTGCTCGAATGTCCAGCAGCAGTAAGATGAATAAAAGGCACCCTATCCGCCTAGTGGAACTCTATACAGGAATGAGTTTCATGCACCTTCTATAACTGCATGAAAATGTGGACAAATTTCACAAACGTAATATTCAACAAAAGAACCTAGACAAAGACAGAACACACTTTATGATTCTAATAATACAAATTACAAAAATAGGTGAAACTGATTTGTGTTGTCAAAAACCAGGGTGATACTGGCCCCCTGAGAAAGAGGGTGAGTGCTGAGGACCACGAGGCGGCTCCAGAGACGCTGGCCCTGTGCCGTCTCCTGAGCTGCGTGCTGGATGCAGAGGCTGTTCAGTGTGTGAAAATCCCCTGAGTTGTAAAATGATACACACTATTTGGTGTGTCCAGGGCCTGAGGCTAAACAAACATTCACTAATACTGATCCTGCCTTTAAAAAAAAATTATCATGTTGATCGTGAACTTGTTTACATTAAGGTTAATTTTAAAATATATACTGCATTAAAATATTTACTTGAATGCTGAATGTTTTGGTGCCGCCTTAAATTTTGAGCTTGGGTGGAGTGACTGGCTGACCTCGCCCGAGCCCAGGCCCTGTGCTGCGCAAATGGAGAATGAAAGCCAAAGCGCCAAGTGACACAACGTGACTCAGCCAAAGTCACAGAGATACTTCCCTTCTCTTGGGAGGGCTTTTCTTCATCAGTTCTAGATCTTTCTATAACCACCACTTTCCCTTCTACAAGGGTATACACCATAGAATGAGTCTCACAATCTTTCTTTACCTACCTGGTCAAGTCATATGTTACATATCCATAAGGAAATTAAAAAATGAGAAACCCAAAACACATCTGCAATAACCTGAAGGACCTGCTTCCGCAAGACTTTTTAACTTCAATTTGCTGAGCCAGTGTTACAGGCAGTCACCGCCCTAGTCATGCTGTACATAAGTAACCCTAATTCTTTCAATTATCTTATAACCAAAGGGATAATCCCTACTTTCATAACAAGGAAAGGAGAACAAAAAAGACTATGTCTTCCCCAAAAGCACACAGCTAGGAAACGCTGAGGCCATAAACGACCATCGTGCCCGTGTCTAACTTTATGGCACTTTTTTTCCCATTAAGCCTCCCTGATTTCACACCCCTGAAGGACAGCAAAAAGTATAGCCAAGACTGGCACTCATGAGTGCACTTAGAAGGGTCTTAATAAGTGGGACTCACCAAATGTTTCCCAATCAATTTGGTAAATTCAGGAAGAAATGAAATTAAATTCTACTAGGTAATGATTTTATTTACCTCTATATCCCCAGTGCCTAAAACAGTGCCCAGCCCTCCACAGTGCTCATAAAGTGCATGTTAATTACATCTTTTAAACTAGAGAAACATTTGTGAAAGTCTAGTCCATGCCACGGGAGACTCAACCAAACATCAAAATGAAGTTTTTTTTTTTCTTTAAATGTCAGCAACTCAAGGAAACTTAGTTTGAATAAGGTCCAAGATCAGAATAGCTTTGTAAAAAATATGAAATCTATTATTCAGTTTTTTCAAAGAAATTTTAATTTTAAAGCCATCAACCATTTCCCGAGATTAATTATCTTCCTCAGGAGAGATAACAATAAAAGTCAATTATCGAAAAGAGTTGCAAAGCGTGTGATTTTTAATTATTAAGCCTCATACGACTTTTTTTGCCTTTTCCCCCATGATAAGCTGTATTTAATGTAACGTGGTTCTCTTGACACTTTAAAAGTTTGTCAAACAGCTTCGCCCCTCTTTTTGCCTTTTCTTTTTGCTTTTGGACGATGGCCTGTTTCTGATGAACAGAAGCTTGAACATCTCCTTTTTGGAAGTCAATCAGAGTGCAGGTGTTTACTAATGGTACAATGAGTGGTTGACACTTTGCAGGGCTAACATCTTCCTGACAAAATGATTACATCTCCTGCACATCAATCATTTGACATAACCAAAATAAAGCCAACTTAATAGGGCAATATCTCATGACAAATACCTTCCCTTGAAACTTCCCATCTTTGCTTCTACACTTATATATTGATAAATGATGTTCCTTCACGTTGATGCTTTTTCTCTGAGCAGGAGGCCCATTGTCCTGTGACAGCGCCCCATTGAATTCAGTACATTACCTAGATGTTTAAGGCAGTTTTCAAAGTCTTCTCTGTCTCAGTGGATTGCCAGTTAAATCAATAAACACTGAGAGCCCAAAATTTAGAAGGGCAGCTGCTTGCCTGCCTCTAATGGAACCAGGTAACAAGATACCTGTTTTTTTTTTATCAATACTTTCTGTTATCTGTATAGCCATGAACAAAAGAGTGGGTTACTATCAGGATCCTTACCTTTCTTAGCCAGTTTCACAGGTCTCAGGTGAACGGGAACTAAGGCTAAGCTTCCGTCTTGAGTGGATTCTGCCCTTAATGGAGTGAGAAGAATATTTATCATCTGAACACAATAAAAAGCAACTATTGGAAATGTTGCAGTCTTTATAATGGAGGCTCATAGTTTTCCATTTACTACCTTACTTCTTTGTAAGTCAGCTTTTGATATCCTCCCAATGAGTTCAAGTCTTTTCTTATATAAATTCTGTATTAGTCAGCTCTTGTTGTTTTTTGTTTGTTTGTTTGTTTTTTAAAGCCACTTCCCAAATCTGTAGCCTTCAAGAGTGGTATTTACCATTGCCCAAGAGTCTACAGGCCACCAGGGTTGATTTGGGCCAGGTTCAGTCGTGTGTCAGTGGTCAGTGGCAGGAGAGCTGGGGGCTCACTCCCCTCTAATGACTGCACTTGCCTGCCTGTGGATTGGAGGGCAGTCAGCTAGGGCAATGGGGTGACTGGACTTCTTATCTCTAGTCATCCCACAGACTAGCTTCATTTATTGAGATGGCAATAGTCAGTTCCTGGAAGTAAAAGGAAGCACGGGCCTTCTCATGGCACCTGACACATCTGAACTAATCACAGAGCTAGCACAGGTCCAGGGGGTGGGAACTACGTGCTACCTCTTCTTGGGAGGAGATTCCAGGTCTCTTTCTGTGGGCTATAAATACAGGGAAAGGAGTAAAAAGGGATAGCCGATTTTTTAATCAATCTATGATAAATTCAAGACCTGCCAAATAGTCAAATGTATTTGTCTGAATTTTTAAAATTATTACCTACTTTAAAACTTTTGAGAATGCAGTCCAATGAAATGCTTTCATTTATCCACACTTTTTTATATCACTGATGGATTTGTTTTACTTATTGGATATCTGTTCACTGGGAAACAACACATTTGGATTTGGACCTTTCAACATACATTTCTATGTTGATGGCATCCTGCCAAATTCATATAAAATAATTTTTATTGCACTATCATTAGATTAGAAGCCTTAAGTTAGGTGTACTGGGGACAAAATTCACTCCATTTCATATAAAATCAACCTTGGTATAAAATGTGATATGTTCACATATAATATAAAGACAAAGTGCATATCATATCTCTTCAATTTGGTCACCATCCTAGTACTTTTGGTTTGTCTTTAGTAAGATCTTTATAGAGACCTCATAAAGAAAGAGCTTAAAAAAATACAAAAATACCAAGGAACCCAGAAATATTAATGTAAGCAAAAAAATGCTTAAAACTATTTGGTTAACATTAAATAACATCTCTAAAGAACTACTCAAGTACCCGATATTCATCACTCACTATGTAGTAGTAGTTTTATTTTAGAGTTTAGCTTGATATTCATTACCTTTTGGAGGCTGGCATGTACTTTTGAATGAATTCTGTGATCAACACACATATATCACTGTGGCATATTTCTCATAGTCTTTTTTTAACCAGCAAATAGTCTCATACTCTACTGGCAAAAAGAGCTTGACATTTTATAATTTAGTAGCTTTTATTCTTATTTGTGTAGGCTGCATTGTTTTCTGTCCATTTAGCCTTCAGGGAGAGGTTGTTTTCGAGTGAAAACTATACTATTATATTAATGGATGAAAAATAGGTGAGTAATATCATTTCACATGTTTATTGAATATGGCATGAACTGAAGTAAAACATGAGAAATGATGCTAACCTCAAGGTTCCGATTACCTGGAAGTGGAGATACAAGAAGCCAATTTATTGCAAGGAATTGAAGAATGAAATAATTGTTTAAACAAATGCTTAAAAACTTAATTACTGCTTTCTGTATTTCAGTCATTTTTTACTTTAAGTAGTCTTGTAAAAACTTCAAGTATTAATATTGAATTTTCATGGTTCACTACCATGAGAAGTAATTCTATTCGATGTAGGATAAAATTTTACTTTTTATTTTATTTGCTCCTCTGAAATCGAGTCATCTGCAAACAATAAAACAAACTTGTGATGCGGTGATATAAATTTTCTACAGACAAGGAAGAAGACTCAGAACATCATATCCATCACCATCACAAAGCTATGCCTAACTGAGAGTTTTCACTGAAAAAAATATGTATATATCTAGAGAAAAATGCTAGTAGAGCTCTTTTGAAGACCTTTAACTTTGTTTTTTGCATTACCCTAAAGATTATACTTATACAATATTTACAAGGTGTTTCAGGTAGCATGTACTCAAATATGTGCTGAAATTAGTGGAAATACTGTTATTACTACCCTTATTACCTTTAAATTATTTTTCATTGTTAAGACTTTTATGATGTTCAACTTCTTACAAAAGTACCATGAAGGGCGTTTTAATTGGTCTATCCATAGCTCTGTTTACTCCTACCCACATACATGTTTTTTAAAAAAATTTAACACTGTTTATTGATTATTGCTTATGGGGGGGGGGAATGGAGAGACAGGCAGACATACATCAATGTGAGAGAGAAACATTGATTGGTTGCCTCCCATACCCGCTCTGACAAGGGATCAAACTTGCCTTGGTATGTGCCCCAATTGGGAATTGAACTCCCAGCCTTTTGGTGTACAGGGCCATGCTCCACCCAACTGAGCCACACTGGCCAGGCCACCACACAGATGTTCTCACTGAAGCTGATGTAAGCAAAGTTTCCCAAGAACACCCTAATCATAAAGTAGCCCATGAAGAGACCAAATGATACCACATCTTTAGCCAGTGCTCTCTATGCTCAGCTACTTTCAAAGCCCCATCACGAATTTCCAAGTTTAACAGAGAGCTGAAGTTTTCTTTTCAAAGCAAACAAGCACACTCTATGCTCTGGCTCTTGGCTGAGATATTTACTTTAGCAGTCAGAGCTGTATAAAGACCCACAGGGAGGGAAGCCGTGAATCCCCCATTCAATCTTTGCCATTGTCCCTCTTCAGCTTCACAAATAATCCTTTCTCTAGGATGAAAAATGAGACGCCAGTGTGCTGCACTGAATCCTTTAAGAGTTGACCACTGGCATGTCTCTTAGGTGGAAGGATCTGTAAAAGAAGAAACCGTGCTTATTGAATTTGCTTCGCACGGTGCGTACAAGGAAGCAGAGCTAAAAAAGATACTTAATCAATACTGACTAAGGATGATAATTTGAGAGGTGAAGGAAAATCCATGAGGATTTCCTTGGAAAAGCCTGAACCATCAGAAACAAGATATCAACTTAGAACTTAATCTGTTGTAACAAATTTATAAGAAAATTATTTTCTTAAGTACTGCGCTATCAAGTCAGCATTATTTTTTAATACCACAGCAAGCTGGGCATTGTGCTTATTGCTTGAAATATAAATGTCATTAAGACACCCATTCTGCTCTGGAGGAGCACTCTAACAGGGGAATGGTCTATGGTGGCAATTTCTGGTCTGCATAGAAACATATTCAAAGGAAAAGAAGAGAACATAATGTAAACTTAAACATATCAATAAAAACTTAAGTCCAAGTACATATAAATCAGATCAAGGCAATTACTTTATGCTCTACTAATTTGACATAAAAATGCATGAATCCTTTAGAAAATATACATTTTTTATATTTTTAAAATTGTGTTAAGAACATTTAACACAAGATCTAATCACTTAACAAATTTTTATGTACACAATAGCAATGTTAATTATAAGCACAATGTTACACAGTGGGTATCCAGAACTTAATAACCCTGGATAATTTAAGCATATTTTCTTTCAACTTACAGCGAAAAGAGAGCCTTTGAAATCAAGGACAAAAGTGTTACTACAAATAGCCACATATATCAATACGTGTTTTAAAGAATTAACAAAAATATGCACTTTGCATATTTAAAGTAGCAATCTATTAACCAGCACACAGGAGGCTTCAATAGTTTGAGCATCAGCCTTTCATATTTCTTCAGAGTCCCTCTCATGTGCCATCATCCCCAAGGAAGCCTGACCTGTGTATACACAGGATATAATTCGACAAAGATCACACTGGTCTGTTATCTTCTATGACAAAAATTTTCAAAAACATATTTTAGCAACATCTTGGTAAGGTTATGGGTGTGGAGTAATCTGAACCTCCTCAAAGATGAGGTCCATGGTCCATGTTCTATATGCTTTGCTTTACTAAGTAAGACTTACTCTTCTCTCTCATTAAGTTGGTTGACTGTTCACTCTTGAGAAAAACAAAAGGAAAAAATGTCTCCCTGTCTGTCTTTCTATATATGATGCATAATGTGATAATATAATATGTTTAATTGCATTATATTAATAACTTTCATGATTTATTTCAATAAATTTATAAATTTTCTCAATAATAAATGTTCAGATGAAGTTTCAGTTACATAAAATTGAACAGTGACAAATGATATTAGCTGAAGCAAAATAAGTCTGTTTTCCTCTCATGCAAAATTAGTCTGAATGTAGTCAGTCCAGGGCTGGTTTGCTGGCTTTACTATGAGACCAGGCACTGAAGCTGGGCCATTTTTCTGGTCTGACATTCTAGCAATTTAATTCTATTTTCAAAGTCACTACATGGTTCAAGATGAATGCTGGAATTTCTATCATTAATACCAGTCACCCTTTCTTTTCTTTTTTTTAAGAATCCTCACCCAAGAATATAGTTATTGATTTGAGAGAGAGGAAGAAAGGGAGAGAGAAACATCAATGTGAGGTAAAACATCAGTTGCCTCCTGTGCGTGCCCCAAATGGGCATCGAACCCACAACCTAGGTATGTACCCTGACTGGCAATCAAACCAGTAACCTTTTGCTGTGTGGGATGGTGCTCTGGCCAACTGAGCCATCTGGCCAGGGCAATACCTTCTGTGAGGAACCATAGTAGAAGGGAAAAAGTAGAGGCAAAGAGACCTTCTCCCACTTGAGTCAGAACCAGTCATCTTTAACCTTCACAGAAATCTCATGAAACATGTCTGCTTCTGTCACATTAGCCAGAACATACTCTTTTGACCACCCTAGGAAAAGTGGCACATTTTACTCCTGAATAATATCAGAGTTGTGTTCCTAAAAAGGAAGATGACAATGAAAAAAAAAGAGAAAGAAAGAAAGAAAAGGATTTGAGGATAGACAATGAGCTGACTCTGTCCCAACAGACTTTACCCACGTATTTGAGAGGAGGCAATGAAGCTAAACTTTTAAATTCAATGGCTCTTTTCTCTGCTCACTCATTCTTTTAGGCAACAAATAATATTCTGGATTGCTGCTGTGTCATACGCCATCCTAAGTATAACAACACAGTGTCTACCAGTTAAACATGGCAATGCTTTCACACTGCTTCCAGTGAAGTAATGGAGTTTGATTTGGGAACAGGAAAACGCACTGTGATGTGACATGGTTTATGGTAGGACAAGGCTAGGTCTATGGATAGCAAGCAGAAAAGACCTATTCACTGTAGATTCCAGTTACTCCTGGAAAGCTCTGGTTGATTAAAAGATTATTAGGAGCTGGCCATGTGAGATCAGGAAATGCAAAAGAGTGTTTGGCATAGAGACAAATTATGGGACAACTTAAGACCACAGAGATCATGGCATTGGAGGGATTTAAAGTTCAATGTGACTGCCATCACAAGGAATGTGACAATGTTCACAGAGATAGAAAAAGCAGAGATGTACATAGGATTTAGTGAACCTTTGAAACATCTGTTTTTCTTTTTCAGAGTAAGAGCAGTCACTGAATAGCAGAAACACGAGAATGACTAGATCAGTTTTCAGCTGACATATGTAAGAGTCCAGAACCAATGGATAGTAGAATGGGTCCACTAATTGAGCACCTCATATGCTTGTCCACATTCTCTTTGGCAAATAAGATGATCATATTTTCCGAGTCCAAATTTAGAAAACACCATGAAAACAGTTGCAATTGTATCTATCTTAGAAAGTACAGGCTCATTTTTCTACATTTATTGAGGAGCTTTACTTCACATGATATGTATACTATTTGAAATCATACATAGGATTTATCACCACTCCTAAACTTAATTTAGATTCAAAAATAATTTCCATATCTTTAATGAGTTTTGTAAATCACCTCTGAGAACACACAGACTAATATTCTTTGTGAAGCAACTGCAAGAATGATACCCATGAAAGGAAGCTATGCTAATGAGTGAATTGTACTGGAATATTCTTTTCACTGTATGTTTTTCATTATTTTAATCAAGTAAGTGACAAAGAGAATCCTCATACTTATTGTGCAACAACAGCAGCAACACCTGCAGAAAAATGAGGACTGGGACAGTTGACAAATGTAAAGCATCAAGTGTGTTAAAATGAGCAATATTTTATCAGGACTGAAAACAGTTCCTGAACACTACTGTAGAAAGTGTTTTTATTGTCATTCGCAATGGTTAAGTATATAATTACAATAGACCCTGAAATCCAGTCAATATAATCCCTGTCTCTTAGTTGTCTGGGGTTAAAAACATGAGAAAAAAATTATGATTTTATTAGAAAATATTTTGTTCAGAGAGAATTATTAATCAGAGAAAAAAAGTCCTCAACGGAAAGAAAGGGAAAAAAATGTTCTAACGAAAGTGGAATAATTTTTCTATTAATTATTCCCATTGAGACTTCCACAGTGACACAAAAATGTACATACTTATATCCCAGATAATTATAATGTCCCCAAGAGTGACACATGATGAGCCTTATTTAATATCTGTTCTGGTATCATGGCATCAGAGCTATTTTGAAAAGACTCCTTACTTTATCTTTAAGAAATGGTAAAAGAAGTAGACATTAAGGAAGTAACTAATGATTTAAGAAAAATCAGTTACAAAATGTGAATGGTTCTTAATAGTTTGATATAAGAAAGTGACTTAACTTTAGATTTGCCCATGCTATTCACTATGTGACATCACACCAAGCTGAATATCAAATAATCCTCCCTCACAGACAGCGTTTGCTCGCTTGGAAACAAATATAAAGCACAATGATGCTACCTTCCTTAATTAGCAGTTTCCTTTTCTTCCCCTCATCAAATAGTTAAATTAAGTTTGGAGTCTGAAAAGTTCTTAGATGTATTCAGTTCCAAAGTACTATCAGAAATCTTCAGCATGATATGTGAACCGGAAAACAAGACTTCCATAACTTCCAAATCCCAAGCTGAAATTGCAATGCAAACATGTTTGGTAAAGGAGTTATTTTAAAACATAAATCTTGTGAATATGCAAACCTCTATATATTCGCTTTCCATCTTCTTTGCAACCCTAATACAAGGTACACCAATAGGCAAGTCAACATTCTATGTATGCAGAAATGCAGACATTTGGATGAATCGGCTATCAAAGCAGCTGTTTAGGAGCCTTTTGTAATAAGCACACCTCAATAAATTTAATTTTAGTAATTAATAACATTAATTACTAAATTTATTAATGTTAATAATGACATTAATGACAATAATGTTAATGTTATTAACATTAATAACATTATTAATATATTTCAATCACTTTCTAAGTGTATATTTTAATTGTAGGTCCTCGGAAAATGTATATCATTGAATAGAGAGATGAATGATATAGTATGTGAAGGGGAAAAGAGTATATACAAAAATGTTCTTAGAAATCACAGAAGAAAAATAATTTTCTGAATTAGTGTACTTAGGGAAAGCTCCCAGGGATCCATCACCCACCCTCTTTTCCAGCTAGCCATCCCACTCTATTTATATATTTTTTAATTTTTAAAAAGATTTAATTTATTTATTTTTAAAAAGGGGAAGGGAGAGAAAAAGAAAGAGAGAGAAGCATCAGTGTAGTTGCCTCTCACATGCCCCGTACTGGACCTACAACCCAGGCACGCGTCTCACTGGGAATGAAACTGGTGGCCCTTTGGTTCACAGGCTGACAATCAATCCACTGAGCTACACCAGCCAAGGTATTTATATTTTTTTAAATGTTGATTGTTAAAAAAAAGAAAATTTTTAAAAATGTTGATCGATTTGACTATGACAGGTCCTTTCCTAATGCTGAGTCTATAGGACAAAGACATGAGGAAATCTCTCACAGCTGGGACATTTTAGAATAAATTAAATCCATTAGTATCCTCATCTACAAGAAGACAATTAGATATTTTTCAGATAATCTCTAGTATTCTAGTTATCCAAACTGGTAGGTTGTATGTCTCTACAAATTTACTGATTTCTTCTAGGTTATCCCAATTTGTTGGCCTTGAGACTGGCTTTGTCATATCCAGTGTCCTTATATATTTCTGACTGAATATGAAAAACTATACTGGGAATTTATGTGAGTCTCTGAGAAGTTTAGTTTCTTCATGGAATTGAAGAAATCATATTTCCTGCATCTGGGTATAAATGGAATCTTAGCAGAAGAATCTTTATCCAGAACTTGACAATTAATGGTTTTAGGAATATTAACCCATGAATTACAAGTCAACATTTTGTGACACCTAGGCATTGGTCCTTAGGTTCTTCAACTAAATATCAGATATTCCCTAAAAGAAAACTAATGTCTGACTTGTGGTATTTATTTAAAACATCTGTGAATGTTCACATTAAATGATAAAAGCAACATTTATCTTGGGCTTTCTCTACACAGCCAAGGAAATGAAGCAAAACAATGCTCACACAGTTCCTGCACTGAGTTTTAAAAGTAAACTTTGATTGCTTATAAATCCCTTAAACCAGAAAGTATGCTCTGGGCTGTTCTTTCCAAATGCTGAAATAATTATTTTTAAAAGAATAAAAGTTCATTCTAAAGGGCAAAGTCATTAGGATAAGAAAAGTGATACACAAGCTGGCATCGGGGTTGGGCGGCAGAAGAAACTGTGCTGGGGAAAGACCAGGAATGTGTGCAGGACTTCACGGGTCTGGGGCCGTGGCCACGAAGGTAGGAGCGAAACTCCGATGCAAGTCTCAGTACCCACGAGTAACGCTGGTTCGGAGAGAGTGGAGCCTGGAATAGTACTAGAAATACAGCCCCTGATACTAGTCTGAAGAAGGCATCTGTTAGCAGTCATTTTTGAAGGGGTTCAACATTAAAAGACTGAAGAAGTCCCGTTGACCTCAGCATTTTAGATCTATCCAATATTCTTCCTTTTCTCTAGTGCGAAACAAATAATGCTTGATTTTTATACCTCTGAAAATAAATTCCATGAATGTATCCACTAATGTGCATGTCAGCTATATTTCCTTCATTTTCCTCTCCTATTCAAGAAAGTAGTATCGCAAAATTAGTGTGAGGGAGTGGCATGAGGGTCTTCCTTGCTTTTGTATTAATGAGTTATAAAAAGAAATAATCTCGCATCGGTACTGTTACCACTAATTATTACATTTCTCAACACCCACCTCTCTAATAATACCAAAGTTGTAAATCTTTAAAATACAAGAAAAAGAGTTCTGTTTGAAGAGCTACCAAAGGGGGGGGGGGGCAATTAAAAAGGAGTAAAGGAGGATCCAATAACCGAGCACAGTGATGGCAAAATCAGAGGCACTTCGGCAGGCAATGTAACTTCGGCGGTTAAGCCACTGCAAAAAAGAATTGTGTATGTTTCAGGTTATATATGTTCCATCTAGATCACCCTGGTTGGATCAGCACAGTGGCCGGGATTGCCGCCATATTATTTTCCAGACACATCAGGTAGAAAGAGACTTTCTATACAGCTAGAGCATAGCAGGGTCAAGGGGGAGAGCTTTGGGCAGGTATCTAAAGGATGAATTCAATAAATACGGCAATGAAAGCACTCTAATCAAGGAAGCCCAGTAGATGGCAGAGACTCCAACATGCTGCAGAAACTAATAAAAATGTGTTAAATATGAAACCTCAGAATTTAAAAACCAAAGATGCAACAGAATTCCTACAACCATTAGTTTGAGTGCTGGAGAAACTAAGCTTTTTTAATGAATTTTTTTTTTCTGAGCTCAGACTTAGAAAGTCATAGTTCAAAACTTAGACTGTAGCATGGATTGACCACTTATTTAGTCGAAATTGAGCCAATTATTTAAGTTCTATGAGCCCCACTTTCCTCAGCAGTAAGCAACAGCTGCTTTGATTTCTAACATGTATATAAACTGCTTAACAAAGTTCCTGACACACAGGAAGCATGCAATAAATAAAAGTCATAGTGTTGATGCACAAGGTTGCTGGTAGAGCAGAGGATAGGTCTCTTGCATCCATTGCTATTTATACATCTATCAAACTATCATTTATTGATTTTTCATACATAATACATGTCAACTGCATGCATGTTATTTGTAATATTACATCATGCACCTTAATATCAATTTTCTATCAGAATTGGTGTATAACATTAAATGGCACTACAATCAGCTCATTTTTCAGCAATATTCCTATTATCATTTCTGAACATTTCAATTCATCAATGTTAAAGATAATTTCCTCCCCTTGTAAAATATTAACGTCCTTTTTTGTGTGACTAAGAAATGTCCTCAAGCAACTTCCTCCTGTCATTTATTAAAATAATGAGTAGTGTGATATTAAATGTGTAATTCTCTGACAAGCACTCAGGTGTTTGCCAAGAAGTCCCTTTCTACCAAAAACATCTGGAAAATAATATGGTAAACAAAAAAACTGATACTTTAATATACTCCAGCGTAATCCCCAAGTCTAGGTAGGCAAAGTGCCAAGCTGGCAAAGCTTGTTCTCCTGGCACGGTGCCACAGCTTCCTCATTTTTCTTCTCTTAATGTGTTTGATGAGGGCTTTGCTCAGCCCCTCTTCCATTTTCACGGCCTTACTTATCCCTCAAGAAAATGACAACAAACACATTCTAACACAGGTTAGCTCTTCCACTTCCAACAGAGAGTGTCTCACACAAACGCAGTGATCATAAATATTTTAGTTACTTCGACAGACTTGGGGACAGTCGCAGTTAGTAAATATAGTTGCGTGACTCCTGCTCCAGCAGTAAAAGTGAATTGCTGCTTCTCGTTGGTTTTATGTCCACGGCGAAATACATTTCCATGGGCATTCAGGTCCCTTCCCAGGAGCCTGGAGTCTTTCCCTTACTTCTCCCCTCTCTCAACTTTGTATTTCACCATGTTGAACAGTAAGTACATTAAGAACTTGAAGCTTTAAAACTCAAGTCATCCAATACTTCGTGAAATGAGTTAATTGATTTGTTCAGGGCTTCACTGTTCTGACTCCCAGCCACATGATATTTTACACTTTGTAAAAAGACTGTCATACTCTTAACACCTTTGATCCTCAGATGTATACCAAGAAGGATTAATTTCCCCACTTTTCTATTGAGAAAATGAAGCTCAGAAAGAGAACTGGTTCCTCCTAAAATTGAGACAGAGAAAATACACATGCTCATTAAAATGCAAAATTTGAGTAAGATCATCATTCTACATATTAGATACCCATAATTGGAAAAACAAAATCCAGGAGCAGAGAAGGGAAATAGTAAATATACAAAAACAGCATATAGACTCTCACACTGTATTCAAATATTTTTCAACCACCGACTCTCAGGTAAAATGTCATTAAAGAAAACGGATTTATTTTTATTTGACAGAAATAAAAGAAGTCTTCAATGATATTTCGCCAATGATATTTAGTGGGTGAGACATATTCAAATACAATATGAAAGCCTTTGCATGTATTATTTTTATTGTCTCCTTCAACATTCCGGCAGTATTTCTCTCTCTCATATGGTGTGGACCTTTCCCTTTGCGGTTTGAGTCTCAGATAAGTTCTGAAAGTTGTACAGCAAAAACAAAGACCTTATGTTTTCACATAGTGCAATGCAGCTTTCAAAAGTCATTAATCTTCTTCTCAACAATAACATACAAAATTCAGCATAGAAGATTCCAGTGAAAGAAGAGGCCACAGGCCTAGACAATAGACAGCCACTTTGCTGGCCTTTCTGCTCCTGCTATACACCACAGAAGCAACCTGTCACCACCCCCACATCCACAGGGTGACTTCTGCGTTCCTCAGCAAGGGCACCAGGCTCTGTTCCTCTCCTTTAGCCACATGTTCAGCCTCCTTCTCCAGTCTCACCAAATCTACCCACAAAACCTGCTCGACCACCCCCCTGAATCTCCTTGGTACTTGGTACGAAACATGGCCTTTCTCTACATCTTACATAACGTTCTCCAGGGAACTTTATTTGGACTAGAGGTCATTTATTGGGGTGTGTTCTCTGGAATGAAATGAAGGGAATAAGAGAAGCAGAGCTGTGAAGCTTTTGGAATAAAAACCTTAGCTAACCTCATTCCATCCTGCCCTGAATTAAAGGCAGCGGACCCAGGGCTTTGTGCCCCAAACTGGCCGGCTATTGAATGCTGTGTGACTCTGAAGAGCAGGCATAACCTTGGACAAGGCATCTTTCTATGGCTGAAAGCAAGTGACAGACAGAGCCTGTTGACTGTGAGCTGTCAACAGGCAACACGCCCAGCAGATGGAAGGAGGGATGTCTTGGTCCTAAAGGGCAGTCTAAGTAGAATGGCACAGCGTCCACATTAGCCTGGAAAGTCGTTCTATATTCTTCCCTACCTGAGACAAATCCTATTTATCCTTCAAAATCCAGGCCAAATAGCACTGCCTCTGTGAGTCCTCTGTCGTCACTCACTAGAGTTATTCTCACCATCACTGTCCCATTATATCATATTTTATGTCTCTAACATAGTATTTATCACAGGCCCCACCAGCCTGTGAGTTCTATGGCGGTGGGCCTGTATCTTATTTATTACTCTCTCTCCAGTGCCCAGCACAGCACCAGGCTCTAGTAACTAATAAATATTGAATTAAAAGCCCACACCAAGCCAGCAGCACGTGGATCCTCTTCTGAATGCTCCCCTCCTTTCAACCTTGTTGACGTAGTGAAAATTAAGCCACGCATATATATAACTAGACAAGATCTGCTGATGCTCTGCCCTGAGGTTCGTGCATAAAACATTTTGTTGAGGAAGGATTTATATCATTTATACCCAGAGGAGGAAGTGAAGTAAAATAAGAGAGACAGTTGTAGGAGGGATTGCATACAACTCAAAATTAAATGAACTGAGTTCTAACCCAGGCACTGCCAGGTTCTATTTAGGAGATCTGAGACGGTAGTAGCTCTCTGCACACTACAGTTTCTTAGGAAATTAGGGTGCGTGATTTTATCAGAGAATGTCTGAGCTAAAAGGAAACTTGTAGAACTTTTAATCCTTACTCTGCATCACCAGAATGAAGTGGAAAAGGCTAAGGGTGCTTTATGAAAAAGTACCTTTTTAGAAAACAAAGTTTTAGTTATTTACAGGTAAAATGGACATGTGCATCAATCTTAGGCAAAATAAATGGACTAAAAGAGACAACGGAAAAAGAAAAATGAAATTCAAAAACTTTAGGCACATTGCCTATGTCAGTTCACATGTGCAGGGGCACAATGTAAAACCAAAGACTAAATATTCCAATATACCTAAAATTATTCTTAAACGCATCCTTTTGTCCTCTAATACTGTCTCCCAGAAAACTTGTCATTGTCTTACCATTTTATCTGTCTCTACTGGGTCTGGACAAATCTATGAAAAGATGGACCAGTCCACATTGTTATGAGATATTTCTCAGCACCAGTTTTTGCTGTGAACCAAAGATATTTTGGAGACCAACTCGAATACTATACGTTTCAATACCAATTATAATTTTTGAACTTTGTTTTTTCTTTAAGAGATATATGTCCATGGCTTTAGCATTTTAACAGAGGAATTAGTAATAACTTTATTGTAGACAAAACCCACTACACTTCAAATAAGTTTTCCTTTAAGTAATGCAAATATAGGAATCTAATAAGACAAATGAGACAAGTCCATATTTAGGACATACTTTGGAATAACTATCCAGTACTCTTCTAAATGCTCAGGGTCAATAAATGTAAAGAAAGACCAAAAAGCTCTTCCAAATGAAAGAGAGTAAAGACACACGAAAACTAACTATGATGTGTAATTCTAAATTGGACCCAGGAATACCTACACAAATCATTCCTGGGAAAATTCACAAAATTGATAAGTGGTCTCTAGCACATATGCCAAAAAAGTAAGTGTCATCATATGCATAATATCTGTGTGAGTCTTAGCAAAATGCCTATACAGTTGCGGCCTCTTGTAGTCAGTCAAAACACACCCAGAATATTCGGCTCCATCGGCGAGGCCAGCACAGTGGTGAGGAGCATGGGATGGGGCTGGTGATCAAAAGTAGCTGATCTTTGGGGCTTTTCAAAAAGAGAAGCAGAGAGAGAAAGTATTAGAAAAGGAGAAATATAAAATTCAGTAATAACGGATTCTGAGTTGAATGTAATTGTTAAGAGAATAAATTAAAAATGACAGGAGAGGAAGTCAAGAATCCTAATTTCAGAAAATTCTGATTAGTAACAGAAGCGGGGAAGAAATGGTACAGGAGTGCGGATCTATACCTTTGAAGCAGGGAGAGGCTTGTAGCCTAGCAGTGCCCTTGGGGCTGATTTTATGGGATGAATATGAGGCTTGAAGCCAATAAAGCAAAAATGTACAACAGAAAGATGTGACAAGTAAAAGCAGGGGCTGTCACGTGGCTCTGTAACGTGGGGAAGATGTGACAATTCCTACACATCTTGGAAGAGAAGCAAAATTTTACATATTCACTATCACCCAGCAGTTATTTGTTGGACAACAATGAACTTTTGGGTATTCAGGTTGAAATATACAATTAAATATAAATATATTTTTAGAGTTTATTAAAGATAACCAATTAAGCACACAGACATACTATTGTTTAGCACTATGCTTTGGTTGACCATTTACCACAGATGTTTTAGAAAGAACGTAGAACAGAGTGACAACTGCCAGAGGAAAGGGGGGATGAAGGAATGGTGGAAAGAAGGGGAAGGGATTAGCAAAGAACATGTATGAACGACCCATGGACATGGACAATGGTGTGGGGATGGGCTGTGGGAGCAGGGGGTGGGCTGGGCAGAGGAGGGCACAGTGGGGGCAGGAAGAATTGGGACAGCTCTAACAGAATAAACAAGAATAAAATAGGAAAGAAGCACTTTCTATTCTCCCTATTTTTTTTTTTTTACAACTTGATGGCTGTTTAGCATCCTTAAATCCTCTTTGAAGTCAGGATATAATAAAATATTTTTAAATGCTAGTGTTTATTGCCATATTGCTTGGGACTCTAAATTTAAATAGCTTTCCCACCTTCTTAAGAGATCTTAGTCGACAAAACTTCTTTAATTCTTGTCTCTTTCTGTCTCTCTCTTTCATTTTTTTCTCCCCCTTTCTCTTTTAGAAAGTAAGCATTAATGACTTCTTTTCTCTTTCCAGAGTTCTACATTCCCTTTCTTCTCCAGAGTGAACAGCTTATTGAAACAGCCTGATTCTGCCTCCTGTCACTTCTTAGACTGGTGAGTGTCATCTAATCTTTCAAGCTTCAAATTAAAGATCATATTCTTAAGAAGGACTTTTTATGACCTGTAGACTATGTCCTCCTTCTTTTCCTAATGTTCCAACGGAACCTAACACTCGCTCCACGTTTCATCACAATTACGTGTTAAATTTTGTCTTCCACGCGAGGATATAAATGATGTCAAGGCAGGTACTACCACCTTACTTGTTCTATTCACTGTGTCCTCATTATCAATTGGTATCACATATAAGAATTTAGTATTTATTTGGGTAATAATGAATACATAACTGAATAAATGGATGAATAGATGGGTGGACAAAGAGATGAATTTATATAAATGTGAATCTTCCAGGTACCAAATAACATTCTAGATTATATGGAGGTAGAATATGGCAATGAATGGGATTTGGCCCTTTATCTTAAGATGTGGAAAATTTAGATCAAAAGATATACATGTACAAGACTAAAGCTAAGTCAGGGGAATAAAACACACACTATTTTAAAGGATATTAGCAAACTGTTGCTAGGAGGTGCAAAGGAAAGAATGAGTACCTAGGAGTATCAGGTAAGGAATCAGAGAGCGAATGAATCTGAATTCCATCATGAAGAAAGAATAGGAGATTGATAAATACAGAGGAAGGGAAAATATTGTCCCAAGGTGTAGGGCTGGGGTGTCCAACCTGTAGCCTGCAGGTTGCATGTGGCCTTGGATAGCTGTGAATGCAGCCCAACCCAAAATTGTAAATTTACTTAAAACATTATGAGATTTTTTTTTGTGATTACATTTCACAGTGTATTTAATGGGCAGCCCAAAACAACAATTCCTCTAGTAGAGACGCAAAAAGATTGGCTACCCCTGAGAGGATTGGTCAAAGACAACGTACATAGTCAGACCTATGCAGTCTGTTTAGGCTTTGTTGGAACAGAATTCCACAGAAGGATTTAATCAGGAAAAAATATGCGCATGGAACAAAAAATGGATGGTTTTAGCAGTGAGGCTAAAGAGTTCAGAATTTAGTCTGTAGGAAATAGGGACCCATAAAATACTTTTGAGGAAATTAATCAGTTTTTTAAGGACAATAACTAGCAATAAAGTAGAGAGCTCCCTAAAGAGACTGAAAACAACCAAATGAAATAGGAAGCTATTTAAATAATGATGGCAAGGAATGATGATAAATGTAATGCCATGCCAAAAGAACCATTAACATAAAGTTTATATGCATTATTATACTTGAATGACCATTCTCAATGTCATTGTAATATACATACCAACATTATATGTAAGATTGATATGCGCTTATAGAAAAAGCACCAAACTGAATTTACTAAAACTTATATCCAAAAATCAAATTTAAAAGGAGACATAGATTCAAACACAGATTAAAGCAACTGAGCTCATTATATTTACCTGCTAATTAGATCAGTACTAAGTTTACGCCCCTGTCTATTGTTGATACACAGGAAAAGTTCTACTGTATCAAAATTTGCCTTTAATACTATTATAACTAGTTTTGGAAACATTAGCCCATAAACAAATGACATGTTACATTTGTACCCTGAAAATTTTAGTGACATATATATTGATTTGGAAATGTATTTATTTAGCTTTGGATTGTACATGTTTTCTAGGTTATTGATGGGGGGTACTAAAGAGAATGTGATTGAAGTGGCTGTTTATTCTGAGGTTCTGGTTGTTTTTATCTGTTTATTTCATCCTGATTAAGCTGCAGCTCGTGTTAACCTTGGTGAAGGCGTATCTTTTTCCTGATTTAATGGCAATTGCCTGCAGCCTCAATCTGCTTCCAGTGCTGTGACAGCTTAACCCCCAGCGCCAGCCCCCTCCACCACCACCGCGGGGGGGAAAAAACCAGAACCAAAGTCTGCTACGGAGGAGGAGATGAGAAGGAAATGAGACACAAGAGATTCTCATCCCCCCAAATTTCACCAACTGTTTGCATCCCTCCCAAATTCATATGTTGATGCCCTAACTCCAAATACAATGGTATTTGGAGAAGGGGCCTTTGGGAGAAAAGTAGGTTTAGATGAAGTGATGAGGGTGGGACCCGCATGATGGCATTAGGGCTTTCCCGAGAAGCGCGCGAGAGAGAAAGGGCCCCAAGAAAAGGCCATTTGAGGACGAAACAGGAAGGCAGCCATCTACAAGCCAGAAGGAGGGTACGTCCATGACACAGAATCTGCTCACACTTTGACCTTGGACTTCCCAGCTCCAAAACTCTATGAATTAATTAAATGTCTGTTGCTTAAGTCATCTAGTCTATGGCATTTTACTACAGCAGCCCGAGCTAAGACAATGGGCATTTTGTATAGCCTGCTAACTCGTGTTTCCCTCTCTAAAAGCTGTCTTTGTCCTCTATAGCTAAGCATTTTGTTTTTACCTACAAGGTAAGACTGTGATTGTTCAATGACAACACATTTTCTAAGCATTACCAACTGTAAAATGAAAGAATAGATTAATTAACACATAACAAATTAAAACAAAACAACAAAAATGTTTCCTTCAGGCTCTGATGCTTAAAAGTATGATTGACAAAATAATTCTTTGTTTTGGTTTTCCAATAGCTTGTGTGCACTCCTAACAGGGCCTGTTCTGTGTCCTGTGGAAACTTGTCTATGAGAATGACACAGGTTAGACAGGGGAAAGGGACCTTGTTAACTGTGGGAAATTCCCACAGGCTGGGGAAACAGCGTGGTCAAAGTGAGGAATAATCGGGAAAACTGTGGAGAGAAGTTAAGGTGGAAATGGAGCAAAAGCTCCTAGTGGCAATTACGAAGAGTGAAAAAAGTAAAAAGAACAAATAATAAGTACCTAGCTTAGAAACCAAAGGGATTAGATGCAACATAAATTGGATTTAATGGACTCTTAAAGAATAGTCAAAAAAGACTGTAAACTTATGGGTAGGCCAGAATTTCTCACAAACGATGTTCTCCTAGTACACTGGAGCTCAACCCACATTTCCTAGTAAAAGAATTGCTGAAATTATGTTAAGTTTTTTTTTCAAAAAAACACTTCACAGTCCTGACCATCCCTTCCCCCATCCTTTTGAAATCTTTTCCTTCCTTGGTTGCTTACAATGGTTTATGTTGTTTTAGATGCAAGTTTCATATGTCTCTGGAATTTCCTCTGAGTGTAGGATTTGAGTCTCTTCACTTAGAAACAATCTGTTTATTTACCTGTATAATAGATGCTCTCCTGGATTTCCTTCCAAAGAATATTTTATGTGTTTGTTTCAGTTGTGGGTTTTTTTGTCTTTGTTTATGGATTATTTTCTGTGGGAACCCCACATTATTATCTCTCTTGAAATGTTTGGATTCTAAGGCCGGGTTAATTTGAATTCTTTCCTAATTTCTGGCAACTTAAAGATCTCTCAAGAAGGAAATAAAATCTGGCGTTGTCTCATCCTTAGGATCTTAGTACATTCACTCCTGCCTCTCTAGAGGTCGGGTCTCCAGCACCCTCCACTCCCAGGGCTTGATGAGAACCACGAGGTAATATCTCCTGTCTACTTTGCTCAACAGGGTTAATCCCCAGGACCTGCTGCTCTGAACGTAGTGAAACGGGAGCCTACATTCTACTACCAACGTCCACTCCAAGCAATCACAAGCAAATTGCTCTCTGATCCTAAATCATTCTTCACCCAGGTTCATAATAGTTACCTCACAGCAATTAGGAAGGAAAAGGAAGCGCTAGTTGTTAGGTGTCTAGTGGAGCTCCTGGGATACATTAGGCACTGGATACATGTGCGTATGATTGTCACCGCTGCCACGGCAACTACAGCAGGTATGCACTAAGGAAAACAGGAATGCCCATTATAATGGGGATGGAATGGGGGAAGGATACTAGACATAGGAACATTGATATCAGCAAGCAAAACCACTGAAAAGCAGTTGGACCTATGGTATCATAGATGATTTAGTATTATTATTATTAAATGAAGTCAAAATTCATAAGACAAAGATGTATGTGGCCCCTTAGGAAACCTTTGGCATCCTTAATCCCCACTGAGAAGAGTAGTTTCATCATGGTCTCGTTATTACTAAAATAAGATCTAGGTCATTTAGAAAGTGAATGTAAACCTACCTCAACTTTAATTAGTTTAAGAAGACAATGAGGCATGCGTGTCACTTGGAAAGGTTTCTGTTTCGAGTTGTTCATATTTAAGATTTAAAAATGCAATTAAGTGCAACAATTTAGAAAACTGAGAGGGAAGATTCCCTAAACATGGATGCCCTAGTAGAATGTTACGTGTAAAGAAAGAAAAAAAAACCTTCAGTTGGCTGCCTGTATTTCTTTCTACCTGCTTTGCTTCACTGCTTGGTATGCAGGTAACAGGTCACAGGTGGAAAGCACTGAGGACCATTATACAATGTAAATGTTTATAATAAATCATAATTACCAGCACACCTGTGGTAAATAACTTAGTGAGGTTGTGCGGCAAAGATGCTGAAAATGCTCAATGGAGAAAGCAAGAAATAAAACTCTCTCTCTCATTTTTTAACCCACCATTAGATGGGAACCAATTCACATGTTTCATCACTTGGAAGAGCCACAGGCGAGGCTGTGACAAGAAGTTGGCCTCCAGTGTGGTCTGTCTCCACCAGCCACCTTCCTGGCTCCCAACAGTAGACACTCAGGTCCCCGGGGACCACACCTATGCTCGTGGCCTAGTGCTTAGGCTTAGTTTTCAAAACAGAGCAATTAAGTATTTCGTTGGCAAGTCAAAAACTGTAATTAACAAGACAAAAAGTACAATTAATTCTTAGAGAGTCTAAGTCAATAACTTCGGCAAAGTCTCCCATATTAAATTGACATCATTATGATTACTGTATTACAAGTCACTTAATTTGCTTCCTTAGCTGTATATTTTGCGTTCCCCTTAGTGATACCCCAGAAACTTGGTCCAAGTTACATGTTATAGGAGACCTAAGGCTGCCCCCCCACCCTGGGTACTTGGGAAGATTCTCTGGAGACCAGTATCACTGAGGTGAAGGACACTTGCTTTAAAACCTATTTCTGCACTATGTAAGATGAGTAGAAAACTATGTATTTGAACAGCCTTATTGTATTCTTCCTTGCACCACCCCACCCATAGCATTTATGTTATTGAAATGTGTTTCAATCTTATGCTAATGGGTAAATTGAGAAAGATTTTCTGAAGTGGCAGCTGTATTACAAGAATATTTTTGAAGGACTGTTTTAATTAAAATCCAAAATATTCCCCTGGGTACCCCTGAACACTGGAGAAATCGGAACATGACTGGCGTGCTTCTGAATGTATGCTTTTGGTTTCTGTTTGCTTTCTTCCTTCTTCCCTTAATGGGCATTGAAAAGGTAGGTCCATGATCCCTGGGTCTCACACGATCTCTGGGCTGGTTAAAGAAGGGATAGAGCCCGATTTATGGCTCCCCACCTACAAGTGTGGGGGTTTGCAAGATAAACCTTGGGGGTATTAGTGTCATTCTCAATTCTATCAGTTCATGCTAAGTCTCCTTTTCCATTTGTTCTCATTTCAACCACTTATTCTAAATTTAATTTTATTTGATCTGTTTACATATAGCAAGAAACATAAACATTGTATAAATATTTTCAATTTATCAAAAAAATTACTTAAGCCCTTGCCTAGACCTCTCTTCTCTTTCCGTTAAACAAACATACTGATGACAAAAGTTATCTCCCAAATCATCCCACTTTCCACCCTCTGGAGAAATACAATCCACGGCCTAACAACGAAACTTTGTCTCAGTTGCAGAACTTCTCAGGAACAGATGCTCTGAATAACTCCTCAGATCGGATCGCATTTGGTTTTTTCCCCCCAACTCTTAAAGTTTGAAACTGAATTCACTGATGGGTCAAAGGGTCTTACAAAGGAATTGACAAACACTGTATGATCCAGTGAGACTGGATGTAGATATAGTTTTGAGAGAGAGGAAAATCTTGACCCTATGAACTCAGGGAGGAGGAAACACGGCCTGGGGATATATCAGCAAGGAATTAATGAGCCACAGGACACCAAGTCTAACAGAGAGCAAAGCATATTAATGAGCTCAAGGCTCACATTCACCCTCAACCAATTAGCCTGAGAAGACCTACCTGGTGTCCCTTTCTCTGATTTCCCATCAACGAGTCACTCATGCTGCTTCCAGAGGGTCATGATGTTCCGTGTTCCAGTTCCTCGTCACCGAGAGAACACAGTCCAGACTGTTATTTTTGGCATTCAAGGCCACCCCATAATAGGCCCAAAGTGACTGTTCTGGTCATCAGACACCTTCCCACATGCTCTCTAGTCATATATTTTGCCACGTTGTTGTCTGAATAAATCATTCGATTACAAGTTAGTTTGTTTGCTTGTTTTTGTACAGATTGGTCTTTTATCCCCAAATATCCCTTTTTCCTTGCTCTACCTACTCAAATCCCATTCGGCCTTCAAAACACAGCTCAGATGTAAACCCCCCTTTGCAGCCTACCTATGTATTTAGTCTGAGTCTTCACGTATGGAACTTGTACTTTGACAGTGAAAAATAATAATCAGGCATTTAAGGCCCCAGCACTGTTACAGACAAAGAACTAAGCTGAAAGGGTCAATGGAGATCATATCAGTCTTTAGTTCCAAGAATTATTTGGCGAATTTAAAAGGACAATATATGTTAAATCCATAGTACTTGATAAATATTAATTACATGATAAATATTTATGCTAGCTAGTAAGCGACAATTTATGATCTCTAAATATGGGTCCCCTGACTCGGAGAGCACTTTTCTATAGGTGAGCGCACCTGGGCAGAGGTACTGTGCTCCTTCAACACCACAAACTCCGTGTTTCCAGGTTGATTTATTTACTCTTGTGGCCTCCTAGAGACGCACTCTTAACAAATGAAAACACTGAGCTCCTTTTCACAGTGTTTCAGAGGCAACTGTGAGATCCGTCCAAGTCTGAAGATGGAGATACAGATGGTCGTGGAATGAGGTGGAATTAAGTAGAGCGAAGCTTGCAGTGCTACCCAGCCACAGGAAGTGGCTAGCGTAAGACGGGATTTATCAGATTTGTTTGGAGTTTTGACTCTGCCATATGGGTTCAGACAAAACTGAAATGCAAAACAGAATTCTAAATCATTCGAAGCTGTGAATGGAAATTGCCAAGTTTTACAGTCTCGACGATGGGATGGTGAGACCATGGGCGGGAAGAGAGGTGCCCTGCAGGGAGAAAACGAGCTCGTTCTCTTTAACTCACATTTACCGAAGACCGATTAGGTGCTAAAACGAGGGTGAAAACCAGGGTGCACAGAAGGAAGCTCTCTTCTTCAGCCACGCCAGGACTCGCGGTGTGCTGGGAAGCGAGAAGGGGGTAGTAAGGGCTCCGGGGGGTCAAACACATGGTGACAGAGGAGATTTGACTGCTGGGCGGGGCACACAGTGCACTATACAGATGAGGTATCACAGAAGTTACATTTGACACCTATATAATTTTACGAACCAATGTCACCCCAATAAGTTTTTTTTAAAGAGCTTGTTAAACCTAGGTTACTGGGCACCACATCAAAGCTTTTTTTACTCTTGTTTGTTCTATTACAGTTGTCCCAATTTTTTCCCCTTTGTCCTACCTCCCCCCCCAGTCCATCCCCATCCCATTGCCCATGTCCGTGGGTTGTTCACACACGTGCCTTGACTAGTCCCCTCCCCTTCTCCCTACGCTTACCCTCCCCTCTGGTCACGGTCGGTCTGCTCCATGTTTCCGTGCCCGTGGTTCTATTTTGTTCATGAGTTTATTTTGTTCAATAGATTTTTCAAAATGAGGGCGTGAGTGTGGCTCCCCTCATCCTATCATTCTCTAGTTGTGATATCCTGGGAAAATCTTAGTTCGGTGAGTACTGCTAGTACATCTTATTTGACTTCAGTGCCTTGATGGATTTCGTGAAAATTAAGTATCATAATGATAGCTGAGTTTGGGGAGGCCCCTGGGGGGCCTTATCATTAGACTGGCATGCAAGATTTTAAAAGTGTAGCTACGCGCGCACGCATACACACACACACACACACACACACACACACACACACACACGTTCCTATATACTTTCCTTGCAAAACAAAAAATCAAGTGATACCAGGTTTTACATACTGGCACAGAACACAATTTTTTGTTCACCAATATGTATAAACTTTTAAAAATTTCAGTAAATGTAGACTGCATCTCACCTAAATATATGTAAACATACATGCACACACGTATATAATTTCTAATGTATAGATAGTGATTTATTTTACAGGTTTAAAAAAATTTTAATGTAATGCACAATGAAAATATGTTTTACAATATTCTTCCAATGGCACAGATGAATATGTCTACCTGCATAGTTTCTTCATTTACTACTTAAGCAATTCATTAAGTTTTACTTTGAAAAGAGGGTTAGATTTAATCAGGAAAAAAGTTGCCATAATATTAAGTGAACATTCCAATACCGCCTACATGTGTTCTCCCCTTTTGTTAATCTCTCTCATCAATGTGCCACCTATAAACCAATATTGGTTAAATAATGAGTCATTAGTCATATTCTCTTCAAAGCTCCTCAGTTTTATGTTTTTCCTTAACTTTTGACTTTGAGATAATCATAGATTTATGCACAGTTATACAAACTAATAGAAAGATCTTGTGTATCGCGTCCCAGCTTCAGTCGATAGTAATATCTTTAAAATCTCCAGAGCATTACAACCAGGATACTGACATTTAGAGTCAAGGTACAGAACATTTCCATCACCACAAGGATCCCTCACATTATTCGTTCATAAAAACAAACACTTTTCTCATACTGACATCCCCTTGTTACCACTAGCAACCAAAATTTGTTCTCTATTTCTATAATTTCATCATTTCAAGAGTGTAATAAAACAAAGAGAGAACCTTTGGGATTCGCTTTTTTAAAAAGTCACAATAATTCTCTGGAAACATATCCAGCTTATTACATATTACCTATAGCTTATTCCATTTGGTTGCCGAGTCGCATTTCATGACCAGGCTGTGCCGCATTTTATTCATCCATTACAGAGTATCTGCCTGGCCTGGTTCCAGTTTGGGGACATTATGAATAAAGCTAGTATACATTTGTGTACAAATTTTCTGAGAACAGAACTTCTTATCTCTCTGGGATAAATGTCCAAGAATGCAGTTGCTGGGTTTGATGCTTATTTTTCTCAGGAACTGCAAAACTACTTTCCAGAATGAATGTACCGTTCTCTCAAGCAGCGCATTGGGGATCCAGCTTCTCCGCGCCCTTACCATTTGTTATTGTCAGTGTTTTCAACTTAAAGCCTTCTGATAGGTGTGTAGAAATATCTCATTGTGGTGTTAACATGCTGCTCCACAATAGCTAATTAGTCTGAAATTTTTTTCATGTGCTCATTTGCCATCTGTATATCGTCTTTGGTGAAATGTCTCTCCGTGACTTTTGCCCATTTTTTAATTGGGTTGTTTGCTTTGCACTGTTGAGTTTTGAGATTTCTTTGTATATTCTAGATTCTAGCCTTTGGTTGGTTATGTGGTTTACAAATGTTTTCTCACATTTTTGTGCTTCTATTTTCATCTGCTTAACAACTTTCTTTTTTTCAGGGCAACAGCCAGAAGTTTTATGGAATCCAAAATACCAACTTTTCTTTTTATAAATTGTGCTTTTGTTGTCCAGTCTAACAACTCTTTGCCTAGGTTAATATTTCAAAGATTTTCTCTTTCTTTTAAGTTTGGTAATTTTACATTCTTACCACAATGATAGCTGTTATTATTTTCATTGCTAGTAGGACAATAACAATTTTTTTCAATTAAAATCCATGTGATCTTAAACTTCATATATATTTTTAGCTTTATTATTCAAAGTACAGTTTACATTCAATATTATTTTGTATTAGTTTCATGTGCCTAACATAGACATTAGGCAATCATATACTTTACAAACTTCATGTATGTATTCTATTGATAAAAGTTCGATTTACTGTACTTTATTTTTTAAAATGTTATTGAATTTATTGGGGTGACATTGGTTAATAAAATTATATACATTTTGAGTGTACAATTCTACAATACATCATCTGTATACTGCACTGCGTACTCACCACCCAAAGTCAAGTCTCCTGCAATCACCGTTTTCCCCTCTTTCCCCTCTTCTAACTACCCCTGTTCTCCTTTCCCTCTGGTAATCACTATATTGTTGTCTGTATCTATGAGTTTTATTTATTTGTTTTTGCTTAATCCCTTAACTTTTTCACCCAGGCCCCCTCCCTTCTGACAGCTGTCAGTCTGTTCTCTGTTTCTATGAGTCTGTTTCTATTTTGTTGTTGTTGTTGTTAGTTTATTTTGTTCATTAGAATCCACATATGAGTGAAATCAGATGGCACTTGTCTGTCTCTAATTGGCTTATTTCACTTAGCATAATGTTCTCCAGGTCCATCCATGCTGTTGGGAAAGGTTCCTTCTTTTTTATGGCAGAGTAGTATTCCATTGTAGAAATTACCACAGCTTTTTTTATCCACTCATCCATTGATGGCACTTGGACAGCTTCCAAATCTTGGCTATTGTAAATACACTACAGTGAACATCAGGGTGTATATATTCTTTTGAATTAGTGTTTGAGGTTTCTTAGGATATATTACCAGAGGTGGAATTGCTAGGTCATAGGGCAGTTCCATGTAGAATTATTTGGTGAAACTCCACGCTGCTTTCCACAGTGGCTGCACCAATCTGCATTCCCACCAGTAGTGCAAGGGTTCCCTTTTCTCCATGTCCTTGCCAACACTCGTTTGTTGATTTACTGATGAAAACCATTCTGGCAGGTGTGAGATGATAACTCATTGTGGTTTTAATTTGCATTTCCCTGTTGATTAGTGACATCGAGCATCTTTTCATATGTCTATTAGCCATCTGTATGTTCTCTTTGGAGAAATGTCTATTTAGGTCTTTGCCCATTTTTAATTGGATTGTTTGGGATTTTTTGGTGCTCAGTTTGATAAGTTCTTTATAAATTTTGGGGACTAACCCATTTTCAGATGTATCACTGGACAAGTACATTCTCCCAATTAGTGGTTTGTCTTTTCATTTAGTTGATGGCTTCCTTTGCTGTGCAAAAATCTGGGGGCTTGATGTGCCCCGTTCGCTTATTTTTTTTCTTTTGTTTTCCTTGCCCAAGGAAACATATAGAAAAAAATACCACTTGAGATTTTTCTCATTTCTTGAGATAGGCCTGCAATGCTATGAATCTTCCTCTTAGGGCTGCTTTTGCTATATTCCATAAATTTTATGTTGTTGTATTCTCATTTTCATTTGTTTGAAGGTATCTTTTGATTTCTTCCTTGATCTCATTGTTAACCCATTCATTAACGGTTTCATACCGTTATCATCAGAAAAGATGTTTGATATGACTTCAATCTTCTTAAATTTATTGAGGCTTCTTTTTTGTCCTAACATGTGGTCTATCCTAGGAAATGTTCCATGTACACCCTAAAGGAATGTATATTCTGCTGCTTAGAGGTGAAATGCTCTGAAGATAACCCATCTGATCTAGTGTGTCATTTAAGGCCTCTGTTTCCTTGTTGATTTCTGTCTGGAAAATCTATCCATTGATGTCAATGGGTGTTAAAATCTCCTGTCTCCTACTATGACTGCATTATTATTGTTGATCTCTCCCTTTATGTTTATCAAGATTTGATTTATAAATTTAGGTGCTCCTGTTTTGGGTGCATTAATGTTTGTAAGGGTTATATCCTTTTGTTGGATTACTCCCTTTATCATTATGTAGTATCCTTCTTCATATCTTACTGCTGCCTTGGTTTTAAAGTCTATTTTATCATACATAATTAGAGCTACAGCAGCTTTTTTTTTTTCATTTCCATTTGCATGAAATATCTTTTTCCATTCCTTTACTTTCAGTCTGTATATATCTTTCCTTTTGAGGTAGGTGTCTTGTAGACAACATATATAGGTTTTGTTTTGCTATCCATTCAGCTACCCTATGTCTTGATAGGAGCATTTAAGCCATTTACATTTAAAGTGATTATTGATAGTTATGTATTTATTGCCATTTTACTCTATGTTCCTCTTTTCTTTTTCTTCTTCATAAAGCAGGTCCTTTAATATTTCTTGTAATGCTGGTTTGGTGGCAACTGGTTTCACTTTTTCTTGTGTGGGAAGCTCTTTACTTCTCCTTAATTTTAAATGATAGCCTTGCTGGTAAAGTAGTGTTGGTATTAGGTCCTTGCTTTTCATTACCTTGAATATTTCCCTTCTGGCCTGAAATGGTTCTGATGATAAATCAATTGATAGCCTTTTGGGAGCTCCCTTGCAAGTAGCTATCTTACTCTTGCTGCTTTTAAGATTCTCTCTGTACTCCGTGGACTTCTGTGTCTTTTTCCTTCACCAGGTTATGAAAGTTTTCTGTCATTATTTCTTCAAATAGGCTCACAATCCCTTGCTCTCTCTCTCCCTTCTTCTGGTACCCATATGAGGCAGATGTTGTTGGGCTTCCTGTTGTACCAAAGGTCCCTTAAACTATCCTCATTTTAAAAACCTTTTTTTTTTCTTTTTTTTTTTTTTGCTGCTCTGATTGGTATTTTCTGCTACGTGTCTTCTAAATTACTTATTCAATTCTCTGCTTCATCCAACCCACTGTTTATTACTGCTGGTGTATTATTCATTTCAGATAACATATCTGCCTTTCTCCTGCTGCTGAAGTTCTCACCAAGGTCCTTGGGCATCCTTATAACCAGTTTTGTTTTTGGAACTCTATATCTGGTAAATTGCTCACCTCCATTTCATCTAGCTTTGTTTTTCTCAAGATTTCTCTTGTTTTTGCATTTGGGGCATGTTTCTTTGTCTCCCCTTTTTGACTTCTGTGTTTGTTTTTATGGGTTAGGTAGTTCAGCTATGTCACCTAGTCTTTGTAGGGTGGCCTTATGTAGTAGGTGTCCTGGTAGACCCAGTGGCACGGTCCCCTTAATCATTTTAGTTGGGTGCTCCAGAATGTCTTTTGTGTGAGTTACATGAGCCATTATGTTGTAATTGAGTCTTAATTGCTGTTGACCCATTGTTGTGTGGGATCAGCCCTCAGGCTGGCTGACTGTGAGGATTGACCCTGACCACAATGTATAATCTGCTGTGTAGGTGTTGACCACACTAAGTAGAATTTGCCTTAGCAGGTCCTGGTGCCTGCTGAGATCTTCCTCTGCATATGCTGCTTGAAAAGCTAATTGGATCCTGCTCTATTGTTGTCTGAAGCTGTCTGTCTTCTGGGGCCTTTTGAGAGTGACGCTGGTGCCATCAATGTCATGCACTGCCTGTGACTGGCCCTCGGCAACCTGTGTGGAGTTACAAAGTGATCCACAGTCTGTGACTGCCTATGGTGGGCTTTGGTATGCATGGGAAACTGCACCAAGGACAGTTTCTACCAGCAGCAAGCCTTGGGGCAGGTCATCAAAGGCCCAAAGCACCCTGAGATCTGCCTCCACCTGCTTCTGCCTGCTGACTATCTATTAGGCTCAGTCATTGAAAGAACCTTTAGCAGTACTTGAGTTTCACCAGATAGGTTCTCAGTGAGTCGCCAGGTAGAGGTAAGTGGTGTTTACCAGAATGATACAGGTTTAAACTTGATGCCAGTGCTGAGTCTGTGATCACTCAGCAAAAGTCCCAGGGTATACCAAATCTAACTGCCCCTTGCCAGGTGCCCAACGGCCATTGTGGTGGGATGGGTTCTCAGAAAGTTGTCAGGGTGAAGTCAGGAGAGTTTATCAGGTCCAAACAAACCATGATTTGGCCCCAGGAAGGAACGGATCTGCTCCAGGTGGCATGTGAGGGAATAATGGCCTTGGTTCTAGAGCCACATAATTCAGTGTTTCCCAGATCCTGCCAGGCACCTGAGCTTAACAGGGTGGAGCCTTAGCAGGGTGGGGGTCAAGAAGTTGGGGCGAGTGGATATCCTGTGAAGGGGAGGTGCCAGTCAGCCTTGGGGGAAGGTAGAGGAAGTGACCCTGGACATAGAACTACACAACTCTATCTCTGATTCATACAAATCTCCATCATGAGTAGGAAGGGTAGGGCTCCTAGGAGCACAGAAGGTAGGGCTGGTATATCTCCTGTGAGGGGGAGGCACTGGTCATATTCATGGGAAAGTGGGGGGAATTGTCCTTCCCCAAAGTCACATAACTCAGTCACTGACACCACCTGAGTCTCCCTAGACCTCTACACCCCCAGCTAAAGCAGCTGACTCTTCAGTGTGGCATGATATTCACAGGATGGTTTGACAGGCGGTCCAGAGGATAGGACTATTGCATTCCTCCAGGCTAATGCCACAAGGAGGGGAGTACTCCACCCTAGACAGCTGCAAGGATCCTGGCAGCTGTCCCTTCACTTCTCTCCCCAGAGCCACAAACCCCAGTCTCTCCTCATATGACTCTAGTCTGCTCAGTCCTTTCTCTGCCAGAGTCCAGTGTCAGTAGCTGTGAAACAAGATTTGGTGGATTGGCCCTTTAAGAGGGCACCTCTGTCTCTAGCAGACTTCTCTCTCTCCCTGGTAGACAGAAACCCCACTGATTTTTCCCAGCTACATCTTATATGAATACTTTTTCTTGGCTCTGGTGTTCTGGCCTGGGGAGCCCAGCATGGGATTGAGACACCACAATTCTCAGGGGGAAACTTTGCAGATGAGATATCCCTCTGGACTCTCAGCTGCCACCCATGGGAGTAGGGCCAGCCCTTTAAATGGTTCCATCCTTCCTACCAGTCTCAATGTGCTTCTTCTGTAAATCCTTGGTTATAAGAAACAAAAAATAAATAAATATTCGTAAGGTTTAGGCAGAGTTTTTCTTTAGTTTAAACCTGCTTGGAATTCTTTGTGCTTCCTGACTTGTTCTTTAACAATTCTGGAATATGCACACATTAGTTTTTTGAATACCACCTCCTCCCAATTTCTCTATCTAATTTTTCCAGCAATTTGATTACACACACACACACACACACAACTTCTGTTCAGCTAGTCTTCAGTTATTTGTTCAGGTTGATTGTTCTATATTTTAGTTGTAATTCCAGTTTACATCTAAACTGGAAGGTGTGTATATCTTCCACTTACCCCACTGCCACCTTGGTTCTCTTCATATGTATTTTTTAAACACACCAAATACCACAAAACTGTGCTTAGTTCATGGAATTTATATCAGTAACCTGGAGTCAGAATTGGACAGTGAGATTGCTATCAGAATGTCAGAAAAATACCTTAATTATAATTATACATTTCAAAGTCCACCAAAAATTCCAGTCTGCGGATCAGAATGAAGCAAGACAGCTCATACATTAGTCTTATGATAAATGGCTTCACCCTAAGAGGATTCCACTATAGTATTGAAAGTGCACTACATTATGGCAAAAGGAAAATGTCAAAACTATTTCCCAGATTTGAGGAGAAAATGAGCCACATCATACGTCTTGGTCAGCCTGTCTTTTTATTGAATCTCTGAATATTGACTAGTCTGGTGCTACTGTAAATGCATTTTTGTCCAAGGGTTCTAAGGATATAATCTTGACAATTTCTAAAACCACAGGTTTTACCCTTTTATGATGAAAATCCTTATACACTGATCCAGTTCAATCTCCTAGGCAGAAAAAGCCAATCCTGAGAGGCACAGACCTTAGAAGGTACCTTGGAGTGGGTTATAGGCTGACCAGCGCTGTCCTGCTCCCCACCAAGAGCAATGAAAGAAACTGTGCCTATTTTTCTCTCCCTTAGGGCTAAACCAGTGAATGACAGTTTTGACTAGATCATATTATAAAATCTCAATTAATTCAAGTGGCTGTGAATATAGTTGATACTTTAAAGGAAACAGAAAACCCATTTATTTACTCCAGCAATCTTTTGGGAATTTTAGGATACAGAATCCAACATTTCTCTGAGGAATGACGGCCAGAAATAGCTGTAAGTGGAATTCTCGTCATATAGGACTTTGTAAAACTAAGGAGATTTCCAAAACAATTTTCTGCCAGGACACATTTCCTGTGCATCTTCTCTGTGTTTTCTACCCACCATCCCTTTGATCCTTATAACTTCACCCTGAAGGTGGGGAGGTTTGCTGAGGTTTTCAGACTTGCTAAACCAGGGTTTCCATTCAGGTCTCTCCGTATTTACATCCCAGGCATTTTCTACTATAAACCCACTATATCCCTGGGCTGTTCTTCCCTCGTTGAAGTTCCGGCCCCAATGCCCCATCTGCCAAGCTGATAATGACTTTGAGGAGATTTTGAAAGAAGCACAGTGCATCCCTGTGGCCAGGATGGTAAACAGCAGGAAACAGACTTTAAGAAAAAGTGAAAATTTAGCAGCAAGTAATAGCGTCACCTTTTAGAACACTTAAAATACATTGTCTGTAAACTAAGATCTTAGAAACTAAAAACACTTCCATTTCCAGATTTTTTTTATAAACTTTTTGGTTCTTTGGGTGCACATATATGTGCATTTTGCAGTGTTAGTTTTTTGTTGTTGTTGTTAGCATTCCATATATGACAAAACATCATACAAGAACTTTTACACACATAACCTCACTTAAACCTTCACAAGGGCCCCAGGAGATCAGTGCTATTAGTCACCACCACTCATTCTATAGTAGAGAAAACAGAAGACACTATGAAACAACTCTGGGAAGGAAGGGAGCCAGGTTTCCAGCCCAGAATGTTGGACAGCAAGCCTGGATAATTAATTACTCTCTGCAATTCATATCATCAATTTTCTCTCTTTGTTCTTAATGCGAAAGATGGAGACAACATGGGTATTTGTAACACTAATAAAACTAATCAAGAATTTGCTCACAGAGTTGATGTAATTGATTACTGATGGCATCTCTTGAGCCTCCGTTTTTATTCAGAGGTCGATTAGCTTAACACAAGGTAAGCACACCCCCTGAAGCCCTTCAAAGCACCTCAGAGGACTTTTGGAATGCATCCTTGTCTTGTTTCCTCATCTGTAGAAGTTACAGACCAGACTCTCAGAAGAGTCTTCTACCCTTAAGTAGAAATCCACCCTTGGAATCCATGGAACTTAGTAACGCAGAGGTTCAGAACGAGTCACCCCAAGGGGTGCCTCTGTGGTATGAGGATTGTTTTGTATCAAGGGACAATCAAGACCCTGCAAGAGAAACTTCTGCACCACTCCCCACCATATACACATACCCCTAAGCCACAGAGAAGAATTTGAATTAGAGACCTTGCCCATAATAAGAGATTATTAGAGAAAACCTTTTGACCTACCTATAAGGCAGCACAAACTTCTAATTACTGAACATCTTTTCTTCTTATCCTCCTGCAATGAGCTCCCTTCTCTGAATCCCTAGGATGATTCTCAGCTGAGAATGTCATATACACCTCATTTTTCCTTTCTTTTATTGAACCTCTCATGTATGTGCAGTTCCCACACATAAGAATGTAATTAAATGTGGGCATTTTCTCTTGCTAATCTATCTATGTCTATTTGTTTATTAGACCAGCATTAAAAAAAACCTGAGGGCAGAGGAAAGTTTCTGCCTTTCTCGCAGTAACATCCTACTCATAGGCTGAAATCATTTTGTAATATTATTCCATTAGATGCTTTAACTGTTTGTCAAAACAAGTAAGATTGCACCCTATTTATAAGAAGGGAACTGAAGAACAAAACAACTACCCTAGGAGCGCGTCCTGAGCCAAGAGAAGGAGCAGCTGTTTACTGCACCTTAACGAGCCTGCATGGCGAGGTTTGGTGGGGTTCCAATCACTCAACCTACCTCTTTATCCCTCTAAACCACGCTCCTCAGACTGGCAGCACCAGCACTGCCTGGGGGCCTGTTAGAAAGAAATTCAGCATCTCAGCTAACACCGCAGACCTACTGGATCAGAATCTACGTGATTTTACCAGTCCCTTGGGTGACCTGTCTGCACGTTACAGATGGAGGACAGTTTTAGGGGGCCCTACCTACTTTATGTGATTTTTACTAGTTAGCCCACCTCAAAAACATAAGTGAACCCTCCAAATGTAGTTTGATTGTCAGCCTTCTTTTTTATATAAGAACCCTGGGATTCTCAGACACAGGGGAGGGAAATGGTTAAGATACCACACCAATAACTATTTCATGGACTTACTTCAGCATTCATTGTGACATTTGTCGTCTATGTGATTATGTGATATAGTTTTTTTTCCAAATTGGTCAGTTGATACAGGAGAATTTCATGACTAAACACTATTTTCTTTGGAAGACATTCTCTAAGCGGGCACTTACCAAACAAGGGTGTCTCCTTAATTACAGGTAAAAGGAGATGTGGGACAAATGCTACAGAACTGAGGAGAAAAGAATGGTTTAGAGAACAAAAATTTGAACTATGTGACCAATGCTTCGGATAAAATTGAGGTCAGAGGATTAAACTGCAAGCACAGAATTCGAAGAATCATAGACTATAGAAAAGTTGAAGCTGTAAAGAAGCTACATGTGCATCTGCTTTAGTATCCTCACGTGATCAAAGTAACCCAGAGCGCTCAAGTGTCTGGCCTCAAGATGCACAGCCCATAAATAGTAAAATTGTCTCAATTTTCTAGGCCACCAGTTCTGTTGTTATGGAAACCATCCAGCTCTCTCAACTGCCAATTTCATTGCAGTGTTAAGTGCTAGGAAATCAAATAACAAATGAATAGCTGCACTAATTTAGCCAGACATAAAATGTTACCTGGTACTTTTTTCCTTCCTTTATTGCCTTATTTTTGCCCCAATTTGTTATTCTCTTTGTCAAGTTTTCATCTTATGTTTTGATTTTCCTTGGTGTTTTTCCTCTGGGTGTCTTTCTGGATATCCCTTCTACTTGGTTAAAAACTTGCATAGAAATTTGTATAAGTTTTTGACTGAAACAACGATTTCAGTCAAAAAGACAGCCAGAACAACCTCTTGTGATAATCCATCGTATTAAGAAATCAGTGGATTCTGCCATATCCAGTACGGCCTCTGGATCAGATACTGTGAAATGATGCTTTAAAGTGTGTGTTTTTTTTTTAATTTAATTCTCAATCACGTTCCTATAGATAAGAAACATGAAAGTCAGAGAAGTTAATCATCACATGACCTTAGGCTACTCACTTAAGTGGTGGGTCAGAATTCAAACCCCAGACTTTATACACCAAGAAACACATCCTATTAGGATGCAAAGAGTGTCTTATGATTTTTATTTAAAAAATACACTTCTGCAAGCTCTCCCTTTCCCAAGCCTCTGTAGGTCATGAATTTATAAACAGATAAAGGGAACCACGACAGTAGGGGAGGCTGTCTCCATTTGACCATTTCCATCTTATTAGAATTTTAAACACATTAGTTACTGATTAGACAAATCTAGACAGTAATCAGAGATTTAATTTACTCAATATTGTTTATTGAAGTGAGAGATTCATCACTTGGAAATGATTATTAACTTATGAGAAATGTTTTGGCTTTGGAAGAAGAAATTAAAAGGTAGTCCTTAGGAGTTATGCTAAAAAATAAAAAAAGTAGCTGAGGCTCTCGCGATTACTGAATATATTGATGCAAGGCAAAACAGCCTTCCCATAGGTACCATGTATGCAATTCTGTAGCAAGAATTCTTAGTAAAGAGATCACAATACTAGAAATATGTTTGGATATTTTATGACGACCTTAGTGTAAGTTTAATGGCCTGCAAATGTTGGTTTTCTAATGCCTAATAAGAATTACAAATTGATTTTCAAAGGTCTTTTTATTTTTTTGTTGTTTTCACTGTCTTTTATGGGAGAGAGATACTCCGTACTTCTATAGCAAATCTTTCTGTCTCCCTGTCTCTATTACATACAAACACCACAGAGAGACACAGAATAATACATTTCATTACCAATGTTATGAAGCAAAGAAATGGTAGTTATTTTTTTCAGTGTTTACTGAAAGCTTATGTGTCAGAAGTTTATACATTAATATTAACAAGAATAGTGAGTATATCAGGAAAGGGAGACTTTCCATTTCCACCAGCCTTTAAAAATTGCCTGTGCAGTGCGAAATCAACGGAGTTTGCAAAGGGTCTCAGCCTGACCGTATCACGTGGAAAAGACGTGACTGTGTCATGGCCTTGACTTGACTTTCTTGCAAAAAAATTCCTCAGGAACCAGGAATTTTTAATTGAGAAAAAAAAAAGTAAAGCCATCTTTAAAAATAAACATTTTTTAAAAATCTGGAGAATAAGAAATGCATTTTTTTTAATCCCTTGGTATAAGAATTACAGAAACTGACCTTGCATTTTTATCCAGCTGTTTCTGCTTCAGGCTGTAAAGAGTAGTCTCTTTAACACCTCAGGACTCACATCCAAAAACACTGAGGCTTCCCAGCAATGATGCTCAAAGAGCTCTCTAAATAGTGTCTTTTTCATTATAAATTTTGCATGTAAACACTTTGCATGTTCTGCTTTAATGAGGCCATTCAATGCTTTCTTAATACCACTAAAACTTCCCCCCCCCCAGGACTCATTTGATTGCTCAGAAATATCCTTGATTCATTTGCATTTACTAATTCAGGGAGCCACAAGGATACTTTCTGAGCCCACACTAAATTCCTGATAGTGAGCCCTGGGGACACAGCAATAAACAAGACAGATGTGGTCCTTGCCTTCACTGAGCTTGTAATCCACTGGCTAGGAGAGATTTGTGAGGAAGTAATTACAAGGACAGTGAATTTAACAGAGAAGTTCAAGGCACAATGCAAATATAAATATTTTATACTTTGTAAAATGAGCATATATCAAACTTTTATAAAAAAATCATATAAACATTTTTAATTAATGAGAGAAGCAGAAATCAGTTCAAATGAGAATTTAATTTATAGAGGTTCATGTTCTCTATCAAACAAAATTTATTTCATTACTATGAACAGGAATAATGGGCATGGCTCTGGACTGGAAGCACTTAGGATACTATCAGTTTTCTTCTATTCTACATGGTTGTAAAATAGCCCCGTCTATCAAAGACAAAGACATTCCTGCCCCGAGTAGGCCCTGGAGTGCTCACCGTTCTAGCACTTCTCCAAAAGGACGGCCCGTGGTCCTTTTGGCCCATTCCCAAGTCTTTGAAAAGGAAAACCTAGAGAAAAGATTGGTAATGACTGGGGCAAATGGATAGTCACCACATCCCTGTACACATTAACTGGAAGGCATAATATGACCATTGCAGGGAGGAGTAGAATCTCAAAACAAGGGAACAGTGATCGTGCACAGACTGAAACACAATTTTAGAACGTGTCATTTTGCTTTGTTTCTAGGAAAGGTACTGACAAAACCCATCCTTCCTTATCATTCAGCAACATACCAGCACATAACTTTGTGTCCATGATCTTTATTAATACGCAACTACTCACTTTTCAAATGCAATTTCTGTGTGACAGTTTATATTATGTGCCAACTTGACTGAGCCATGGAGTGCCCAGACACTTGAGTCAAACATTATTATTCCATGTGTTTACAGAAGGGTACTTTTGCAAAACCAGCATTTAAACAACAGATGAGGCCAACTGCCTTCTCTAATATGAGTGAGTTTCACCCTTTCAATTGAAAGTCTGAATAGAACAAAAAGCTGACCCTCCCTCAAATAAGCAGCAATTTCCTCTTCGTTGACTGGCTTAAGCTGGGGCATTTATTCTTTTTCTGCCTTCAGACAAGAACTGAATCACCAGCTTCTTTCGGGGTCTTGAGCCTGCCGACTCTCAGATTGGAACTATCCTACCTGCTCCCCTGAACGTCTGCTTGCAGACTGCCGTTGCGGGGTCTTGTCAGTCTCCATCTTCATGTGAGTCAACTTCATATATAAAGGGTCCGGCACAAGTAATGCCTCTTTTTATTACAAAATCTTTTATTTCAAAACCATAAGTGTGTAATTCTGTAACATAACAATATCACACTCAAGCGCACCATAAGACATTTTAGGTGAAATGTTCAAATTAAAAACTATAAATCATTACACCCATGTTATTACCCTACCAGCCACATTCAAGCAGACCTTACTTCTGCCTGACCCTTACTTCTGCCACAAAACCATCTGTGGAGCACCAGTTACTGTTCTCTTGAGTGTTGGAAAAAAAATTGAAACTTCAGCTTCACTCTAGGAGATGACATACAAATTCTTCCCTCTGTATTTTTTAAAATTTATATTTATTGTCATTTATATAGCATGGAAAAATATGTACAGTGTGCATTTAAAATTTCTTGATAATATGGAACAGGTATAGCCATTAAAATAATGTGTATCATAATTTATTCAACAATACTCCCTTAGAGCTTTTTAGATTTTTTTTTTTTAGACTATCACTGGGACAATATCCTTATATGTACATATTTGTTTACATATATCTGTAAATCATTTATTTTTATTTTTTTAAAGATTTTATTTATTTTTTTCTAGACAGAAGGCAAGGCAGGGAGAAAGAGATGGAAAGAAGCAGCAATGTGTGTTTGTCTCTTGCATGCCCCCAACTGGGGACCTGGCCTGCAACCCAGGCATGTGCCCTGACTGGGAATCAAACAGTCAATCCCTTAGTTCACAGGTCGGCACTCAACCCACTGAGCCGCACCAGCCAGGGCTGTAAATCTATTTATTGATAATAACTGAAATAAAAAGAATGTAGATTTTTAAGTAATTTGATGCTTAATTGCCAACATTTTGTATGCATCTTCTTTCTTTCTTTCCTTTCTTTAGTACTAATTGGTGCAGACTCTTATTTTAAAAAATTCCCTCTTCTTGC
The DNA here is from genome assembly GCF_021234165.1 of Pteronotus mesoamericanus. NCBI lineage: Eukaryota > Metazoa > Chordata > Mammalia > Chiroptera > Mormoopidae > Pteronotus > Pteronotus mesoamericanus. The sequence continues at coordinate 18,287,279 of NW_026555189.1, forward strand.
TATGACAAAACAAGTGAACATTTCTCAGCTTATAGACCGCCTCATGTCCCATTATGATTAGGCCCTAGCGGAAAAAATGCCCTTTGAGAGAACATTTTTTCTCCTCATCTCTCTGTTGGCGGGTTAAAAGAAAAATCATGGACAATGTGAATGTTAATAATTTAGAAGAATCCAGAAGGGAGAAAAATATGTTGCTTAATTTAAAATGAAAGGGATGGGCACATAACCACCAGATACACTTCGCTAGCTACAGGAAGGTCATTTAAATCATTCATACCATAGAAGAAGGCCTACAGATCATTTTTTTATACCCTCTTGAAGGGTGTTTTACGACCTCAATCACTTGAGAACTAACTCTGGGAAGCATTCAGCAAAAAAGTAAGATAAGAAGTTGTTCATCTTTGGAACACAATTTTAGAAGTATTTTGAGACAGCAAAACAGATCAATACTTGGCATAGGCAATGTGTGACTGTGGTTTTTTTTATGGGGACATTGATATGAGAATATTTTTAAAAATCATTTCATATGTGAATTCCCTGTAATTATAGGCAGTGGGTATTATACATGTTCTATTTGGCTATAAATTAAATTAATGGACTCTACCAATGTACATTTTCCAGATGGATGAAGTTAATGCTGAATTTTTCATTTATCCTCGTCCAGCCACACTGTCTTCATATCTTCATTTTTTCATCCTTTCTCAGTCACGTGGACTCACTGAGTTGGGTGTCAGCAACATCGTTAATTGGGCGGGGAGGGGGACATTAATACCTCCTGCTCTATCTGTACCCAAAAACGATTTGACATGACTTACGATATTAAAAAAAGGAATTTGGCCAAATAAGAGGCAGATAATTGTCTAGGGAGTGGGAATATAGGATCTCTTGCATTAATTATTAAGTATTATTAAACATAGTCCTGTACTTTCTAGAAACCAATATCAAAAGGAAAGTTTGTTGAATTAGGAGAGTCTCATTTTCTCACAGAGGGCAGTATTATGTGGAATGTGTATATTTTGCTGAAAGTGAAGTCTAGAAAAACATACTCACCAACCTTTATTTAAGAAATATTCGACCACACTGTGGTTTAAATGTTTGTGTCCGCCAAAATCCATATTATTGAAATCCTAACCCCCCATGTTGATTAGTATTAGGAGATGGGACTTGGGGAGCTAATTAGATCATGAGGTCAGAGGTGTCATGAATCGGATTAGCACCTTATGCCTGAGGCCCTACCAGGAGCCCCACCCCTTCCTCCAAGGCGCGACACCGTGGGAAGACGCAGCCATGAACCAGAAAGATGGCCTTCGCCAGAATACAACCAGGTTCGCACCCTGATCTTGGCCTTCCAGCCACCAGAAAAATGACATTTTTCTATTTTTTATGAACCTCCCGGTGTATGATATTTTGTTATAGAAGCCCGAATAAACTAAAACATACAGGCTTCTTAGACTTTTCTGTGTACACTATCCAAAATTTTCTCAGGATACAGACAGTTTTGTTTCTTTCCTTCCCATCTACATGCCATTAATTTTTTTAATCCTGTGCTTTCGTACTGGCAAGGTCTTCCTGTGCGATGTTGAATGGAAGTGTTAAAGGGGACGCATCCTTGCCTTGATCTTCGGTCAAAAGGCTTAGCTGTGCATTATAAAGTATAATGAAAGGCAGAAGTGTTTTTGTTTAATTGATCTTCCTTATCAAATTGAGAACATTCCTTCTATTCCTAGTTTGCTGAGAGTTTAATCATAAATCCATGTGGAACTTTATTAAATGCTTTTCTGCCTTTGTTGAGATAATCATATGGTTCTTTCCTTCAATTTTGTTCATATTCGTTAAGTACCTTAATCAAATTCTAAATGTTGAATCAAACTTCCATTTCTTGAATAAACCTTACTTGGCCATGATGAATTATCCATTTTACATAATGTTCAATTTCAATTTGCTAATATTATGTTAGATTTTTACATCTGTGTTCCTGACAGATGTTGGCTTATATCTTTTCCCTTTTCTGTAACACCTTTGTTTGGGTATCATGATTATGGTGGCCTCATAAATAAGGTAGAAAAAAACCCCTCTTGGTTTGTCTCCTCATGAATAGAATTATAATGGGTTTTTTCCAAATGTTTGGCAGAACTCACTGGTGGAGCCATATAAGCCTGGCACTTTCTCTATGGAAAGATTTTTATTTATGAATTAAATCTCTGTAGATGTGACACAATTCAGAATTTATATATCTGAATCAGTTTTGGAAAAATCACATCTTTGAAGGAATTTATTAATCTGGGTTGTCCAATATGTTGACGTAAAGTTGTTGACAATATTCCAAAATTATTCCCTTTATGTCTCTAGGATGTTGAGTGGTATCTCTTCGCCATTGCTATCATTGATTTTGTCTTGTCATTTTCTTCATCAGCCTATCTAAAGGATTATCAATTTTATGGATTCACTCAAACTTCTGCTTTTATTGATGATTTCATTGTCTGCCCATGTTCTTTATCTTGATAATTATCAACCTTATCTTTTATATTTGCTTTTATGTATTCCCATTTTAATTTACCTTTTCTAGCTTCTTAACTAGAAAGATTTTATCATTGATTTTAGCCATTTTTCTCTGTTCATATTTTAGCCTGTAAGCCTCCACGTTCTCTGTGAGGCCTGCTCAGCTGCACCACACACATTTTAATGTGCTGCATTTCTATTGTCATTCGGTTTTAAAATATTTTCTAATGCCTCTTCTGGTTTTTTCTTTGACCTACAGGTTATTTAGAAGTCTGCTGTTTAATTTCCAAATATATAAAGATTTTCCAGATAGCTTGCTGCTATTGATTTCTATTTTAATTATGTGGTGGTGAAAAAATATGTTCTGCATCGTGTCCATCCTTTTCATTTTGTTGGGACTTATTTCATAACCAAAAAAGGTACTCTATCTCAGTAAATTTGTGTGAGCATCTGAAAAGGATGTGCACTTTTCTGTCATTTTGTGGCATTTCTACAAATGACGCTTCAAGTTAGTTAATGATAGTCCTCAGTCTTCTATATCCTATAAGATGTCAATTATCTCATACTAGTTAACAGTATTCACATCTTCTGTATCTTTACTTCTTGTCTATTTTAATACCAATTTTAAGACAGGTATAGGAAATTTCCATTATAAATGTAGGGTTGTCTATTTCTCCTTTCTCTTCCATCAGTATTCACTCCGTGCATTTGAAGCTGCATTACTATGTGCATACAGATTTTGGTTGTATATGTCTTTGTGATGAATTGACCCCTTTATCATTGTGAAATGTAAGATTTTATTCCTGACAATATTCCTCTTCCTGGTGTCTACTTTTTATATTAATGGAGCCGCATCAACTGCCTCTTGATTAGTGCTTGTATCGTCTACTTTTTGAAACCCTTACTTTTAAGCTATTTTTATTTTCTATTTAAAATGACTTCTTATAGAAAGCATATAGTTTATTCTTGCTTTATACCCTACAGCTTACAGTTTCTGCTTTTCAACTGGAGTGTGTAAACAACTGTTGTGGTTACTTTATTATTATTTGTTTTTATATGTGCCATCCATTCTGGGTTATTTTTTTCTATTTTCTTATTTTCTTTTGGACCTAAAGTAAGGAAATATTCATGCATACATATATATAAATTTCATGTCATAGCAATAACTGGTATATTATCTATTCCTCTTTGCTTTATTTTTTTGTAGTTTGCTCTAAGCTTCATAAGTTTAATTTATTACGATCCACTTTCAAATATTAAAATAATTTACTTATAATGCACACACCTTATAGCAGTAGATACTTCCATTTTCCTCATTCTGCCTCTGTACTATTATATTTATATGCTATACTTCTATATGTTAGAAACTTCATAATATATTATTTTTGCTTTATGTAGGCCAATGACCTTTTAAATGAAGTTAATTAGAAAAAACCTCACGTCAGCCTCATAATCACCACCTCTGGTACATTTCATTCGTTTGTGTATTTAAAAGTTGCCATGTATAGTTTTCCTTCTTAAGTAAAAAAACTTCCCTTAATATTTCTTGTAAGCCTGCTGGTCATAAATCCTCTCAGCTTTTATTTGTTCCAAGAAGTCTTTATTCCACCTTAACTTTTGAATGACATTTTTCCTGGGTTTAGAGGCTCAATTCTCCCCCCGCTTTTCCACAATCCCAGCCCTTTTCCATAGTGTGTGGGATATTCTGTTTGCCTCTTGAGTACATTCTCTGTTTTTGAGCTTCAGAGGGCTGAGCGTAATGGACTGTGTACAAGGCATCCTTGGCCTCTGACCTCCTTAAATGATACATACAGACTCTGAATTCTAATCCTGGTCAAAAATTCCCAAAGGTCACCTGAGAGCATGCTCGCTATCCATCTTCTTCTCATCATGCCTGAGTCTCCAAGTCCTTTGCTGACCAAGACTGCTTCCGTCTTGCCAACTAAGACAAACTCATCTGCTTTACCGATTTAAAGTTGTTCCTATTTCCACCATGAGGATATGATGGACATTAATGTATACAAAACTCCTTAAAATATATTTCCTATATGTATTTATTAAGTAAAAATTATTTTTAAGTAATACATTTTTATTTTGATCAAAATCTTAAAGCAAATTGAATTGGTTTTCTGTGTGCGTGTGCTCTATATCTACAAATTAAACTTTTTTTTCTCTGCGCACCCATACAAGGATGTTTGTTTCAGGTTTCATGGTTTCAGCATTCCAGTATTTCATGCTATGATCAAATAACACAAGAGGAACTGTGGTATTATTTCGCACAACACAACAATTCTTACACAGCTTGGGGTGGTTCACTAAATAAGAAAGTGTGAGGCGATTAGAACCTCCGATAACAACGGAAAATGATGTGAGGAACACCAACCATGGTTTCTTTCTAAAAAGAAAAACAATCTTGCATTGGTTGATATAAGTTCAGAGGTAAGACCATGGCATTTTACACGTGGTAAGATGTTTACAGCTTACAGATGGATTTCTACACCGACAGCTGGGACGCAAGCTGTCATCCCCTCCCCACTGAACTGTGACATGGGGAGACGAGCGGAAAGTGCAAGCTCACAGAGAGTGGGCCACGCTTAATGGCCACACAGAGCCTCTCCCCCTTTGGCGCTATTCAACGCTGTTTTTGAGGCAGGAACAATTAGAAAAGTTATTTCTTATCTGGCATATTTAGAGATTAATTTCTCAAGTTGCCTGTGGTTGAAATGCCATTATGCCTGCCTTTGATCAGTTATTAACAAATAATACAGAAACATTCTCTTCTCTTCCTAGGTTTAATGAGTTGATGTGAAGAAATAATTTAAAATATTTCCACCACTCTTATTTCATAAGATAATTATATTTAATCACTGGTTTCTACCTTGAACAAGGAAAATGATTTTGCTCTTAAAAAAATTGCGAAAGCCCTTAATAAGTATCCCACAACACTTTGCATTCAATCATCCTAATATATGACCTTTTAAGCATTTGCATAAGATATATAATAATGCACTTTTTGCTCACCATTGTCAGCTTGAGCCTAACATGGTACCTGATACAAAGAAGCCATTCATTAAAATTTGCTGAGTGAATGAGCCAATCAATTTTAAAAATTGTAAAAGTTCTCTCTACCATACATGTTTTATTCCCGTACTTCTCCCCTACTTTCTCCAATTTTGTTAATTGATTAAGAAGGGTAGGGGGAGTAGAAGCAGAAAAAGGATAAAAAGGAAAACTATGCTACTCTTTTCAGTACTTGTTTAGAAAATAACATTTTTATATTTTAATATGGGGCTATTACAATACACGTGTTAAGACTGGCATCTATGTGTAAGTAAATACATTTTGATAGATAAAGCAATATATTTTGAGATAAATATCCACAATGACTTGAGGCAAAAGAGGCAGAATCAGCATGTCAAACCAGACTAACCAATAAAGGGAGTCAAAAACGCCTTTATAGAAAAACAATAAAACATGAAGAAAATACATACATGCATTCACACACTTTAATTCAAGGTTATTTGGTGAATTTGAATATAGTTCTCTGATGACACATTTAGAGAAGAATGACTGTACTCCTTTTACTTTACCTCACACAAAACCCCCTTGTTAATTCAGAGAGAAAAACAGAGGCCGTGGGAACATATTTCTGGGTCAGAGGAAAGGCGACATGGTGGCATAAAGCAGATAACTTTGGCTCCTGGAATCACACAATCCGTGTTGGAACCCTGACTACATTTACTAACCGTATGACACTGCTCAGCTCAGCTGGAAGCATTGTTCTGAAAACTGAAGTTAATATATAATAACACCAAGCTCAGTTTTTCCCATATTGGGAGTTCTCTGCAGGAAAGTATTTTTTTTCCAGGAAATTCTAATTTAAATGCCTGTGTGGGGTGGGGGGTGGGGGTGGTTTTGTGTGTGTGTGTCTGTGTGTGTGTGTGTGTGTGTGTGACTATGCCATAGTTTGTTGCTAATTTTTTCAGTTTCCCAAAAATAATCATAATTGTATTACTCCGAGATGAAATCCAATTGGAAAATTAATTGTTTGAATGAAAATATTTTGTTTCCTTGCCCCTAAAAACTATCTGGGGATAGGTTTGACTTGGTATCTCGCTGCCTAAGAGGGGAGACAAAGGAGAAAAGAAAGATAAGGAGAACTTGCAACGCCCCCGGATACCCTGAGGCCAGTGCGCGTTTTCTGTGTGAGGATGGGGCGCCCACTGACAAAGGCGGCCTTTCCAATATTTATTTTGAAACTAAACATGGCAGTACTTTAAAAAGCCAGAAAAAAATAAGTTTTTTGAAAACATAAGTATTTAAAACAAACATGTCTCTTGCTCCAGTGAAGACTCAATAGTCTAATGTTATAATTGCATTTCAGTGCCAAGGAAGTTGGAGAAATAGATAAAATTATAGCGACTGCTTCCCTCATGGAAAGTCATTCTTGTAGTAATGCAGTAAACAAAGGAATTCATATAGTCCTGTTCATCTGTGAAAAATACTTTATAGCAAAGATGTCTCTGTGATAAGAATTAATTAAGATCAACCATCTGGTTTGAGGATATTTTCTCTGAAAGAAAAAGGAAAAAGATTCTTGAAATGTTTTAAAAAGATAACATTCATTAAATACAGAAAAGTAAATAATATTATTTTGATTAATTTAGGCATAAATGTGTGTGTATGTTTAGGAAAGAATAAAGTTACCTGGCAAGGATGAAGCTGAATAAATATCTGTCTATCTTTCTATTTATCTGTATCTATCTATATATCACAGGTGACATATTATCATTGTAGTAACTTTTAATTTTGACTTTCAAATGGAATATTTGGGGCTTTGAACACTTTTGTGTTTAGAATTAAACTTTTATCCTTCTTTTCCCCAAATCCCAAACAAAAGTAAGCCTACAGGGTCTTCCTGTACTATCATTTTGATCATATCTTTCATGAATTCTACTGGTAATTGCACAGAAGAATCATTGAACAACCTCCATCGTCATGAAATTCTTTTGTGTCCTTAATTTTAAACCTTTATAACACAGCTACATTATTCTAATCCTATTAGTAAAATTAATTATATTTTTCAGAATGATGGTGATGTTGGCCTGGTGTATGTTTCTGGAGTACACTTATTGATACAATCATGTAAGAGTAGGTCATTGGCGTCAAGAGTCTGTATTCTTTTCAACCCACAAAACAGACCTGGACTTAAATCTCTATGTCACTTAGCCACACAGCCTTAAACTGTTTCTTATGATAATCTTGCTAGTTTATAAAATGTTGAGCACAGGGTATATAGCAAGGAGCAGGTACTCAGTCAATGTTAGCCATACTATAGAATTAAGTTTTCAGAAGGGCCTTTTCAAGTAAATTTACAGTTATGTTTCTGGGTCTCAATAATGAAGTCATGAAGTAAGGTTATCATGAACAAGACATGATTATATGAAGAGGTACATCCATAAAAACATACATATGTTTTCTAATTCCAAAGTAAGATATGCATAACTTCATTAACACTTTTCCTAAAATTATATGAAATATTTTAATACTTATGATGTTAGCAAGAAAAGGCAAATTCAACACCTATTTCCACAAAGTCTAACAAAGGGTTAGAGGGAAACGAGTTGGTTATTTTAGAGGTGTGATTTTATTTTAAGTTTATATTACAGTCAGTGGTAACTCAGCAACTTCTAACAATTCATTAATAGAAAATATAAAATTTCCTGGATGGATGTGTTTTGGAGGTTTAGAGGTTTTCTTTTCTCATATTCTACAGAATTTTCCTGTTAAAAAGATTGAGCTGGTGAGTCTTCAATTGAAACAGAAGAATGCAAGGTTTCTGGTGTTATGCCCACCACACAAATACTCCAGGTAACAACAGACAGTTAAGTACTCACTGGAAGAACCTGAGGTGTGAGTTCCTGAAAACGGTATGATGGAAACTGAAGCATCATTGGGATAAACTATTACATAGCATTCCATCAGGTGGGACTCAGGAAACAGATTATAACACTTCCTTTAACAAAGAAGATTGCATTTACTATAAACTATTGTTAACTAGATGTTGACAGACTGAAGCAGAACAGTAAGGTATCACTTTAGAATCAGATGCCACCGCTAGGAAAAGGGGAAGCAAAGAAAGTGGTTGGAATTTTTCGGGCTCAGAATCCTGAGGGTAGGTCCTGTGCAGCTAAGACTCATGCCTCTGAGCAAGGGCACTGGCCAGATGTCGCTGTGTGTCTCTGAGTTCAGAGAAAGGCCCATGCTCATGGTCCAGGTGGGTGTTGATGGGTCGGTTCTGCTGCCTCTGAAGAGTCGGGGACAAGACCAATTCTGCAAGTATTAGAAAATCTGTAGGCTTGAGTCTTGCTGGGTGTGCATTGACAGGAACAGAAAGCAAAAAGAAAAGAAATATACTCCATCTTCCTCTTCCTCTTTGAGCTTTCTAGCCTCCCTCTAATGACCCAGAGAGGTGGAGCCCACCCACCTGGTAGTCACCTGGCCAAGATGCAATGTTATGTAGGCCTGAGAGACTGTGGCTTACTGACAGCATCATCGTAAGCAATGCAATTTGATTTTGAGGATAATTACATTGCTTCTCTACTAAATATTTGGAGATGGAACAGTAAAAAAAAAAAAAAAAAAAGAGAGAGAGAGAGAGAGAAAGAGAAAAGAAATGCTTTGAGATAAAATGAAAAAACTTGAGAGAAAAGTGGCAGTAAGGGATGATTAGAGGTTGCAGCACCCACATAAATGAAGATTTTATACAAGTGAGCCCAAGTCGTGGATCCTTCCTTATGTGCCTGCCCAGGATAGCGCCCTGCTTTTCTCAAATGGACCTTTGCTCTGCATTAGACTGGATGTGGTTTGGGGATCAGGAGTGACTGGGGGTGTTGCCATTTCCATGCATATTACAAATTACTCTGAATAGAAATCTTCACCTCGCTCAGCCAGTCAAAACCATTTACTCCCATAGGCCCGGCTGATCAGGCAAATCAGAGCCCTGTCTGTAATCTTCATCATCACCACGACCATCACCACCATCACCATTGTCACCATCATTTCAACTCTTTGGAATGAGAAAAATATATTGAGCTTCAGTTTCCCTCTGTTGGGAAAGGAGATGTGAGAGCGGGTGCTGCCAGCAGCCATGTGCCCGTGCGCACAGAGCCAGCTCATCAGAAAATGAGTCCCCTCTGGGGAAAGACATGGTCAGGAGAAGAAGGGGGAGCAACTTGGTAGATTAAATCCCTTTCTCCAGGGCCCCTGAAAACCATCCTGTTCCCTTCTAGTTCCTATGATTTGGTGACTAAAAAATACATTCTACCTGCAGAATCTAGTCTGACTTTGGTTTCTCTCTTGCGAGCCAGAGCCCTCCCCTGCACAGGACACCCTCCCTGAGGACAGGAGCCTGGAGGCTTCTATTACACAGTCTATGAAACACACCTGCCCCTTTCAACACTCCTTTCATCGGCTCACACCACCCTGACCTTCTCTTTTGAAGGGAGACTAAAAACTATTTAAAGAATAACCTTAATTTCCTTCTAATTTACAGCAAAAATCCTTCACACATTCCAATACTCTAAAATTAATTTGTGAGTTATTAAAGATAAAAAGCATGGTATATTAACATCCTGCCTGAGAATTACATTCAAACTATTAGTGCCTCTCTCGCTTGTCTTCTCTCCACCTGGAATACTCTGCTCTTTCTTTCCCTCAATCTGAACTCAAGCTCTGAACTGACTTGTGAAGCACACTTAGAATCTAGATATATAAACGCCACTTCTTCCATGCAGTCTCCTGGGATTCCTTTTCTTAAGGTTGAAATTTGTCAGTCTTCTCACCTCCCGTATCTCATCATAAAAGGTGGGACGTACACCAAAAGTTAGCTAGACATTTGTACATATGACTTCTCCTTCCTATGAAACTGTAAGCTTCTGAACTGTGGGTGTGAGTGTGAGTCACTGTTAACTCCCATAATTAAATTAATGACTGTAAGCTAATAAATATATCGGTGCAGAATAGCTTTGTGCCTTTAACTTACCTATTTTTATGTGCTTTCGACATTTTCTAAGCATAGAGAGACCAGTTTTTATTTACTTTTTTTTTTGGTCTGGATTTTGTTGTTATTGTCATGCATGAATCTAAATAGAATAAAGATTATTTTTGTAATTTGAAGAAAAAGACTATATTGCTATTTTAAAAGTTGAATCTAGTATTCTTTTTCTTTCTCTGGTATCACCCTTTCCTGTCCCAGCTGTCCCCAGATTTCCACAGCTGTCTCTAAACTGTTTATGATCCCTGTTTTCCAGGTTGTTTGAAAAGCATTTGGAAACTTTTAAATAATTGACAATGGTTGTTTTTGCTCCTGGACATATTAAATATCTCCATTATCAAAGTTGTTATTTTATTATTAATTGATTAAATAACAGCATAGTGAAAGTCATGGTGTTTTTAATTACCTCTATTCCTCACAACGTTCTGCATAGTTAATTTCTTCCCCTAGCAGTTCAGTTGGCTGTTGGCTTTCACTGATTTAACAGTGTGGTTCGACTTATTCACGTCTGTCCCTTAAGAAATATGTCATGTGGTGATTTGTCATTTTCCCTATGCTCAAGTTTTGAAATATGTGCATTGTGATGCTAGAGTTCAAAAAGAGTCACCGAGCAGAGAGTAAGCCTTGTTGAACATTTAGCCTGTACATCTCTACCCGGCTTGGCTCTACTGGCATTTAAAGCTCAGGTTCAATCTTGCTGAAAATACTTATTTATTATTCAGGAAATGCTTGCCTTAAAGAAAGGACTTTCATGTTCCATTCATCTCTGAAAAGAGCAATTATTGGAACTGAGAAGACAAGCTTCTTGTATATTGATAGAAAACAAACTTTGAAGTCAAGAAGAGCCAGGTTCATTTCTTATTTCTTGTGTCCTCTTATGTTATATTGGGCAATGCAGAGAGTTAAATGAGATGATAAACGCCTATTAACAGTGTGGCTCATAGTGGATCCTTAGTAACTCATGAATTATTGTTAAATTTTATTTTAGTAATTTGACCAAATACTGTATTTTTCTTTTTATTTACACCCTCTGGTCTTTGAGTCTCAATATTTAGCATGGTTATTAGTTGACCTTTTCCAACAGAATAGTATCAATCACTATGAAAAATGTTAACTCAGAGGCTTGTTCTTTCCTGAAATGACTAAACTGTCTCCTGGGAGTCTTTAAGTGGATTTCAATCAGTCAGTACCCATTTTAAACTTTAACATTGTTTGTAAGATATGGGGTATAGAATAAAAATCAGTTCAAAACCTAAAAAGGAATTTATCATAGTTTAGTTTAATATCTAATTTTCCAAATATATTTCTTTTCATAAAAGCTTTTTAATGCTGCAAATCCTATTTTAAAAGGCCCTTTACTCTTAATCTTTCAGTATTTGTAAGCAGACCCTCCAGTTCTCTAAAAATATTTTGCTGCATTGAGATTATTTTTTTCCCCACTATTTCAAAATACATTTCATCCTATAACATTGAAACTTTTAAAACACCTGTACTGGGCTATAACTGATATACAAAAGAGACTGTACATATTTCATTAGCACAGTGTGATGAGTTTGGACATATGCAAATACCCAAGATTGCCACTACCACCAATAAGGTAATAGATACATTCAACACCATCACAAGTTTCTCTGTGTCCCTTTGGGGTGTTTTCTTTTTGGCTTTACTTAGGTATGATTGATACACAAAAGCACGACACAATTTGATGAGTTTGGCCATATGCATATGCCTGAGAAACTCTCACCATAATCAACGTACTAGACATATCCATCACCAACAAAAGGTTCATTGTGTCCCTTGGCGTGTGTCTGGTAAAAACACTTCACATGAGATCAACTCAATTAATAAATGAAGTGCACAACACAGTATTGTTAACTACAGCCATCATGCGGTAGAGCAGATGTCTAGAATGTATTCACCTTGTGAAACTGAGACTTTATATCCACTGAACAACTCCCCACTTCCCTCTTTTCTCAACTAATAGAAACAACTTTTCTAATCTCAGCTGCTTTGAGTTTGACTATATAAGTAGAATCAGGCATTATCTGTACTTCTGTAACTGGCTTATTTCACTTAGCATAATGTCCTCCAGGTTCAGCCATGCTGTCGCAAATGGCGGAATTTTCCTATTCATTAAGACAGAATAAAATTCCATTGTGTGTATATAAGGCATTTTCTTCATCTACTCATCCGCCTTCATGGACATTTAGGTTGTCCCCATATCTTGGGCATTGTGAATAATGCTTCTGTGAACAAAGGCGTGCAGCTATCTCTTTGTGATCTTATTTGCATTCTTTCGGGTATATACTCAGAAGCAGATGAATCATAACAGCAATTCCAGTTCTAACTTTTTGAGAAACCCCATCTACGCCATTTTTCACAGCGGCTATGCTAATTTACATTACACCAATAGCGCACAAGGACACCAGCTTTTCCAGGTCCTCACCAGCACCTCTGTTTTTCTAATAATAGTCAACAAGTGTGAGGTGATATTTCATTGTAGTTTTATTTTGAATTTTCCTGATGATTAGTGATCTTGAGCACCTCCTTATATATCTGTTGGCCATTTGTTGTATGTGTTCTTTGAAGAAATGTCTATTCAAGTCCTTTGACCATTTTTAATCAGGTTATTTGTTTTTTCCTATTGACTTTAGGAGTTCCTTTGATGTTTTGAATATCAGCCTTTTACTGGTTACATGGTTTGCAAAAATTTCCCCCACTCATTAAGTTATCTCTAAACTTTGTTAATTGTTTTCATTATTTTATAGAAGCTTTTCATTTTGATGTTATCCCACTTGTCAAATTTTGCTTTTGTGTCTTGTGATTTTAGTGTTATATCCTTGAAATCATTGCCAAATCCAATGTCTTGAAACTTTTCCCTACGTTTCTTCAAGGAATTTTATGTTTCAGGTTTGTTTAATTTTTAATCAGTTTTGAGTGGATTCATATATATAAGGTTAACTCAGTAGGTTAAAAGTCCAATTATATTCTTTGGCCTGTGAATGTCCTTTATACTCAATACCATTTGTTACAGACTATCCTTTCGGTGTATTCTGACCTTGTTGAATATCAGTTGACTGTTTATGTGTAGGTTTATTTCTCTGCTCTCCACTCTGTTACGTTGGTCTATACGTCTGGTTTTATGACAGTGCCACGTTATTTTCATTATAATAGCTTTGTGATATAATTTGAAATCAGGAAGAATGATGTCTCCGACTTTGTTCTTCTTTCTCAAGATTGCTTTGGATATTTGTAGTCTATTGTGCTGCCATATAAATTTTAGAATTTTTTTCTATGTTGGTAAAAAAAATTTACATTGATATTTTCATAATTATTACAATGAATCTGTAGATTCCTTTTTAGCTGTATGGACATTTTAGCAATATTATATCTTCCAATCCATGAATAAGGCATCTTGTTAAATTATTTGTGTCTTCTAAATTTCTTTCATCAATTATTTGTAGTTTTCAGTGTACAAGTACTTCACCTCTTTAGATAAGTTTATTCCTGAGTATTCTTTTGTTTCTGGTGCTATTGTAAATGGAATTGTTCTTTTAATTTCCTCTGTGGATTGTTTCTTGTAGGAGTACAGAAAAACAACTCATTTTTGTATGTTTTGTATCTTACAACTTTTCTGATTTGACCACTTGTTGTAATAGTTTTCTGGAGGGGTTTTTAGAATTTTCTGCACGTAAGATCAACTCATCTGCGGAGACAATTTTACTGTAACCTTTCCTATGTGGGTGACTTTTTCTTCTCTCACTTGCCTAATTGTTCTGGCAAGGATTTCCACTACTATGTTAAATAGAAATAGTGATATTGGCCACCTTGTCTTCTTCTGATATTAGAGGGAAAGCTTTTAGTTTTTTTGCTTTTGAGTATTTTTTTTAGCTGTAGGCTTGTCCTATATGGCCTCTATTATATTGAAGTAAATTTATTTTATACCTAATTTATTGAGAGTTTTTATGATGGTGTGTTTTCAAATACTTTTCTATGTCTATGAGAATATCATGTAAATTTAGCCTTCATTCTGTTAATGTGGTATATCATATCAACTGTTTTGCATATATTGACCAGACTGGCACTTAAGGGATAAATGCCACTTGCTTTACATGCTGTTCAATTTGGATTTTCAATATTTTGTTGAGAATTTTTGCATCTGTCTTCACCAGAAATACTAGTCTGTACTTATTCTTTTTTTTTTTTTTTGGTAGTTCGTTTGTCTGGTTTTCATATCAGGGTAATGCTGGCCACATAAAATAAACTTGGAAGTTTCCTTCTTCATTAATATTTCTGAAATAGGTTAAGAAGAATTGGTTTTAATTCTTCTTTAAATATTTGGTAGAATTCACTAATAAAGCCACCTGGTCCTGAGATTTTCTAGAGTTAAAAGTGATTTACATACCACAGAATTCTGTTTATTTAGATATTTGCCTTTACTAATGAGTTTTATCTTTTTAGTTGTTTATGTGTTGCTTTGATTTCTACTTGAAGAACTCCCTTTAAGTATTTCTTGTAAAGTAGGTCTAATGGGGCTGAACTCTCTTGGCTTTAATTTGTCTGAGAAAGCAGTCATTTCTCCTTTATTTTTGAGGGACACTTTTGTTAGGTATAGTATTCCTGGTTGGAACTTTTTTTCCTTTCAGTATTTGAAGATATCATTTCACCCTTCTGGCCTGCAAGCTTTCTGCTGATAAACCTATTCATAATCTTACAGGGACTCCCTTATTCATTATGAGTAACTTTTCTCTTGCTGATTTCAAAATTCTTTCTCTTTCATTAAATTTTGACAATGTGATTGTAATATGTCTGTGTAGACTTTTTTGAATTAGTTTTTTCTGGGATGTTTTGGGCTTCAAAAATCTGGATATCCATTTCTCTCCACAAATTTGGGATGTTTTCAACAATTATTTCTAAAAGTAAGCATTATGCGCCTTTCTTTTCTTTTCTCTTTCTGGGACTCCCATAATGTGCATATTGGTTTTGTTGTTGTTGTTGTATCCAACAATTCCCTTAGGTTTTCTTTATTCCTCTTAATTTTTTAATCTTTAAGTGGTTAATTTCAAATGACTTTGCTTTGCTAATTCTTTCTTCTGTTTCATCAAATCTGTTGAACATCTTACTCCAGTGAATTATTTAGTTCAATTATTGTGTTCTTCTGCTCCATAATTTCTGTTTGTGTCTCCTTTATTATTTCTATCTCTTTAACTTCTCAATTATTCATGAATTGGTTTCCTGATTTTACATAGTCATGTATTCCCATTCTCTATAACTCACTGAATTTCTTCAAGATAATTAGTTTGAATACTTTGGCAAGCATGTCATAGATCTCCATGTATTCACGGTAATGTTACTGGAGGTTTATTTTGTTATTGATTGTGTTTTTCCGATTCATGTTTTGGTCATGTTTTTCTGATTCTTCATGTTCCTTGTAGCTTTCCCTTGATGGCAGCATATTTGAAGAAATGGCCAGCTCTCCCCATTTTTATGGACCATTTTTTACTGAGAAAGAACTTCACCAATCAGCCTATAGATTCTGGGCCTTTGTTACTAGCTGCCCCAAGAGTCCAGTCTATGTTTCTCTTTCCAGGAACCTATAATCTCCTGTCTCTCTGGTGTCAATTTCAGTTTCTTCAGAACTCCATGTGAGTTGGGTCAGAAACTAGCCCCTCAGGCAGCATACTGAAATTCTGAGGACAATGGAACTGCACTCCACTCCTCCCAACCCCTGAGAGGAAGCCTCAGTAGCACCTTTACAATATTTAAAGCCAAGCAGCCCGCACAGAGGTGCCCTTCCCTCTTGCTGCTCCAGATATCCAAACTATGCCAGTTCTTTGTTTTCAGTGTATGATTGACAGAAGACAGCCCTCTAGGAGCACCTTGAAAGTCCAGGGAGTGCAGCGAAATTCTGAGAATGTTGAACATTGAGTCCATTATCTCCTATCACCCTCCGCTGGGAGGGCTCAGTCATTCTCAGCTTTGAGCTCTGCTGGCTTCTGAGGGGGTCTGTCACAGGTAAAATTAATTTGCTTTCTTACCCAGTTCAGGGCAACCAATCTCATTTGTGTGCTCATCTGGCATACTGCAGTTTCTTAACTGGGATCTGAACTTCTCATGAAGGGTGTTTGTTTCTTACATTGTTGTTAAATTAGTGTTGCTGTGGAAGAGTGAAGGCTGGGACTTCCAATTTTCCATCTTGCTGACATCTCTAAGACATTAAAACCTGTTTGTAGTCTGTGCATAACCACTCTTCTAGGAAAGGTGAACCAACTCCAAAGAAGAGGAGATGTATTCTGAAGTACAGAGAACCATCTTTCTAAGTTTCTTTTTCTTTTTGGATTTTATGTTGCATGGTAGGCAGCCCAAAGTTGGACGACATTTGTTGATTTGTGCAGTTGCCAGTTGCCTTTTCCTAAAGAGTAGGACCATAGACTCCCCCTTTAGGCAAATTATATTTAGGTTAGGTTATTACTGATTATAGTATTTAGGTTACTTAAAGTAAAATGAAAGAAGGTTCTAATTAAAAATTCAGTTATGAGGTTGAGCCATCAAATATCATGACATTTGCATGTAAAATTATCGACAAGAACTCAGAAATGAAATGTTAGCATAGCCTCCATCAACTTTGTTTTTCTCTCCTCTTAGTGTACTTACTGTACTAAAAATTGCCTGCTAGCTAGTCCCCTTGCCTCTAGCTTTGACCTAGTTATAGGAACATTGCCTGTAAGACTTCTCACATGCACTCTCTGAAAAACAACTCTAACAGTGTCATTTTTCTTCTACATTTTTTATTCTTACACCATCCAGTGCTTTGTGATTTCCAATAGGAGACAGGCTGTTCCTCATCATGGTCTACAATGTTTCCCCATTTCCTGGTCTCTGCTTACCTATCCATCTCTGTATTTTATTTTCATCTCCTACCACTTCATCATTGCTCTAAAAATGTAAGTCAGAGCTCTTGAATCCTCTTGCTGCTCTCTCTGCCTGGAAGCCATATCCCCTCCAAGTATGGTTTATTACTCTACCTGTTTTTGCATCTTAATTCCTGCTGTTGCACTAAAAATCATTTCAGGTCTCACTTTTTCCAGAGAGCCTTCTCTGAACCGTCCCTGCCCCCCAAGATGGACTTAGTGTCTCTCATCAATGTCTGACATAACTTAGAAACTTCTAAGACTGCGGTAAATGTTGCTTTTGTCTGTTTCCGCCCCCACCACCCTGACCAGACTCCCTGTTTTGGAAGAAAGAGAATGTTTTACATTTAAGTTTGTTTCCCTGCTCCCAGCACAATTCATATACCATAGCATTCATTTAGTAAGTGCTTGCTTAAGGACTGTGTATAGCAGAAAAATGAATAAAATTTAAAAATCTGCCTTCAAGTCCTGCTATGCCTGCTTGACAAATGGGCTACCGCAGTATCACTGCTAGCTCTTTGCTGCATTACTGACATAGTTTGCTAATTAGTCTTCCATTATTCTCCATCTGAATCCAGCCCCTTGTAGACATCACTATAGATGAATCTTCCAAAATCACAGGTAAAAGGGCACTAAGTGACCAAGGTTCTTTAGGCTGGGCTAATGTGTATAAAATTTGGTTCAGGTATTCTAAATCATAGGATAAAGCACTGATTCCTTACTTGATATCAAGGTATTTCATGATATGGCCCCACCTTCCTGAAACTATTGTCTCAGTCTCCAACTTAACATGCTTTTCCTTGGATTTTCCCTTTATCGGAAATCACTCCTTGCATCTTAACCAACCATTTTTACTGATATGCTCTCTCATAAATTGAGGTGCCAGCTGAAGATCAGTTGATTTGGACTCTGTCCCACCTGTCTCTTATATACCTTTTGTGACTAGTATGTTCCTCTCATGGTGATAGGCGAGGCGAGAGAAAATGTGAAAGCCTTCTTACAGCCTAGGGCTCAGACTGACACAATGTTAGGAACCCAAAATCCACATTTTCAAGAGGTTAAACACAGAGAAGTGTAATGATTAGGGTGCCTACTGCCACCAAATGTCATCCTGACCAAACATTAAGCAAGCGGCTCACTTGAGATGTGAATTATGAAAGAGGGAACAAGAGATCTGGGCTTCGATATGCAGGGTTATAGAAGAAGTAGATCAGGAAACTGACACCTGAGAGCAAATTTTGTTTGATTAATTAGAACGGATCTAAATTGGAAAGAAAACATTTTACTACATCGATTTGCAGAATGGGCATGAGCAACATTATTTAAAGTTCAGAAAACAGAGTCTCAACAATTTCTTGGGTTTCTGCAATTCATTTTATTCTCTAACATAGGTAATTCTCAAATTTTCTACCAACACAGTCCTGATATTCTTCTATCAAGGAAGAATGATATAATGGAGAAAGAACTGTACTTGAAGCAACCAAACCCCAAATGAAACTTTTCACTGATTACTCTTTCGGGCAGGTTGTTTCACTTCCTGGTGAACTTTATTTCCTCAGCCATAGAATGAAGATAATTATACAGGGCTGTTGTGAAGTTAAACAACTTCCTGTACGTGTAGAAGCTTCAGAAATGAGTAGAGCATTATGCAAATACAAAAGCCTCTTACGCTGTAATAAACCTGAGTGTGATATTGTCCTGCTAGTTTTATTGGCCAATAAATGCTGTGGCTTGACTACGTATAAAGAGAACGAGGGAAATGTGTTACTAACAGTTTTTAGCACCATCACCACCAAGAATCACAGCCTAGACAGATTGCTACAATCTCATAAAGAGTTATAGGGTCACGGGGATGTTAGGGTGGTCCATTTGCTGCAGTAACTCTCAAGGATGTGCTGATCGTGCATATAGTGCAAAAGGATATAGCAATTTAATTCTGGATAATTGTATAACCTAAACAGAGTATCTTTGATTTATCATCACTATCACATTATAATAATTTTCTATCTTTAAAACAACACGATGTTAAATAATGAATATTAAAACATTCTATGTGTAAGTACTATTTATAAGTATTCATAATTATAATTTTTGGTACTATTTGTTATATCTACGCATTCATTTTATAGACCCTTATACTGTTAAAAATATAATACTATAAAGACTTGAAACTGCAAACTCCTAGAAGGAAACATAAGCAGTAAAGTCTCGGACATTTCCCTTAGTAATATTATTTTTTTATATATCTCCTTGAGCAAGGGAAACAAACAAAAAAAAATAAACAAATGGGACATCAAACTAAAAGGGTTTTACACAGCAAAGGAAAGCATCAACAAAATAAAAAGGCAAATCACTGAATGGCCGAACATATTTACCAATGATATATCTGATAAGAAGTTAATACCTAAAATTTTAAAAAAACTCATACAACTCAACATCAAAAAACAAACAATCCAATTAAAAAATGGGCAAAGGTCCAGAATAGACACTTCTCCAGAGAGGACACACAGACGACCCACAGACATATGAAAAGATGCTCGATGTCACTAATCATCAGAGAAATGCAAATTAAAACCACAATGAGATATCACTTCCCACCTATCAGAAGCACTAACATCAATAAATCAACAAACAAGGGTTGGTGAGGATAAAGGAAAGGGGGCCTTCGCGCACCATTGGTGGGAATGCAGATTGGAGCAGCCATTGGGGAAAGCAGGATACAGTTTTCTCAAACAGTTAAAAATGGAACTGCCTTATGACCCAGTGATTCCACTTGTGAGTATTTATATAAAGAAACCTACAACACTAATTCCAAAGAATACATGCACCCCTGTGTTCACTACAGTGCTGTTTACAATAGCCAAGCTATGGAAGCAACCCAAGTGCCTGTCAGTAGACAAGTGGTTAAAAAGCTGTGCTGCATGTATATAACGGAATATTAGTTGGCCATTAAAATGAATGGAATATTACCATTTGCTACAGCACGGACGGACCTACAGGGTATTATGTTAAATGAATTGAAGTCAGTCGGATAAAGATAAACACTAAATGATTTCACTTATATGTGGAATCTAAAGAAATATAAACAAAGAAACAAAACAGAAACAGACTCAGATACAGAGAATAGACTATTGGCTACCAGAGGGAGAGGGAGTCAGGGACTGGGTAAAAAAAGTGAAAAGATTAAGAAGTGTATATTGGTGGTTACAAAATAGTCATGGGAATGTAAAGTACAGCATAGGAAATATAGTCAATAATATTACAACTATATGTTTGAAAAAATACATAAAAAATTTGTAATTGAAAAAATTAATAATAGCAATGAATAATTATCATTTATTAAATATTATGTATGTGCCAGATCCTCTAATGACCATAGATAATCCTTATATTGACCCGGCTATGTATGAATTACTATCTATACCTTACAGTTTTAAAAAGTAGAGACCTAAAAAATTCAAGGAGTTCATATAGTTAAATGACCAAGCTAAAACTTGAAGCCAGGTTGCCTGACTGCTAAGTCCATGCTTTCAAAACATCAAGAAACTTTTTCTTCTCCCTCTCTCTCTCTGATGTAAGATATTTAAACCAAATCCTCTGGACATGACAGCACTAATTTTAACAGAGTATCATTTCTAATAGTTAACATTTGATGCTGACCCCTATAATTTATGAAACACATTGGCATATAAGGGGGTACCCCCAAAATAGAACTTATTTATAAAAATTATGTATTTACTCTTACATGTTGAAACTGCAGTCACCTTCAAAGTATTCATTTGATGCAATACACCTATTGAGGCATTTTTTCCACTGTTCAGAATAGTTCCTGAACTCGTGGATTTTGATGCCTTTTAGCACTTCCGCTGTTTTTTTGTTTCACCCCTTCCACATTGGCAAAACATTTCCCTTTGAGGACTTTTTTCATCTAAGTAAACAAGAAAAAAAGTCACTTGGGGTGAGACCGGGCGAATAGGGACAGTAGGGCCTGGGGGTCATGCCATTTTTGGTCAAAGACTGCTGAGCACTCAGCGTGCTGTGGGCAGGTGCGCTCCTAAATCACCCACTATGAAATGGACAAATGCATTGAAAGTCTTCAAAAAAAAAATCACTGAAGCGGAATGCAGCCTCTCACAACACCACCAGCTAGTACACTGATACAGATGGGCTCATAGAACATTCACATAGTGGGGGAATCCTGTACCCCAAGGGGCCTGCTCTCCAGAAAAAAGTTCCACATTTTTGGGGGGGTTCCCTCCTCGTATAGCTCTAGGGAAATACTGATATGGTGAAATACTGTTAAGGAAGAATAGATTTAAATATTTCTGGTGATGTTTCCACTAAAGCTCTGTATTAGTTGGTAAACATTACACATGTTATATGGTACCATCCTGATGTAGCTTTGAGGTCTATTCAAAAACAAAAACAAAACAAAAAACCTCAACAAGTTGAGGCTGAGCAATGGGCTCTACTGAGATGACGTCTTTGACCAGTGATCTCTCCAGGACTGTTCTCTGACTCCTGCCTGTTTCACATATTATTTTGTGTCTCAGGTCATTTGTTTTATCTGCAATATCCATCTTGATATCCTTACCATAGGCATATATCAATCTTTTCAACTACAGTCATTCAGTGTTTATAAATTCAATAGAAGCTTTCCACTGCACTCACTGAGCCTGTTACAAACTGGTTACCATAAATACCTATGCTGAGCTGACTCTTCAATGTCAAGTATAAAAAAACTCCTGCCACAATTTACCTTCTCCCTATGCCTGAGTTCACACTGTTCTGAGAACCGTCTGATGCTGAAGTGGCTGCTATAGAATCTGACTGAAACAAGAATGACTTCCAAGTTGTATGTGACCTAAAAAAGGCTCCCCTACTGAACAAAGATATTGACATTTATGTTTCTTCCCGTATTGTAATACCAAACATGCTGTTTGGCAGTAGCACCCTGTGGCTGTGTTGGGCAGCCACTTCATGCTCTGCTCTTTGCTGCAAACCTCTTCTAGAGTGCTGTTCATCTATTTCTTTGTTTGGTAAATGCCCAGCCAAATGGATGAATTATTCCAGACAGAAGCTGACAACATTTCCTCATACATTCATTTGTTGTTTTATTGAGCTTAATGAACCATGATAGAATTTGTAATCTTTCCGATTTAAACTAAAGAATACCCCTTTTTAAAAAAATTACATATTTAAATTACATCTTCAAATAAGATATGCCAACCCCCGGACAATACTTCTAAGTAAAATTCATTTAAAAAATGACAAATATCTGTATTTAATGAATAAGAACCAGTATCTCAGAAAAATAGAGCACCAAGAATATCAAAGATTAATCTCTAGTAATTTGGTGTTGAAATAGCTGAGGAAGAATATCACTATCAAGTGAACAATATAATGTCCTTAGTGAAAAGCTTGTCAGGACTAATATAATCAAATACAAAACTGATACTGGGAATCTTGACCCTACATCTCAAATACCACACTGGGCCTCTCCCACCCTGAGCAAGGTAATTAATTTCAGCTGAAGAATGTCTGACAGCCTGTAATTAACAACATGTGCACCTACACACTCTAATCCTCCACTGTGGTGAGGGCGTAGAGAGTGATTAGTGGAGGCAGTTTGCCAACACACTTCCTGGTTGTTCCTTCTTCCATCTCAACTCTCTCAACCTACCCCCACCCCCGCATTCCTTGACATGCTTTAAGTGGAATCTTTTCAATCAAAGTATAAAATACCTATTTTCCTTAAAAGGTCTACACTAAATTCGCATCTTGAGTTGTAGAGTAAACCTCAGAGCAAGTTTCATTTAGGTTTAATAATACAACGCATGTTAAAATGCTTATAAAATGCATATTCCATGTATTCCTTTTTTTTAAATTTTTGCCTTTTTTTAACTTGTGAAGTAGAGGCATACCTCATATTATTGTGCTTTGTTCCATTTCACAGGTGTTGTTTTTTCTGTAGATGGAAGGAAAAACCCTCCACCAGCAAAAAAAGATTATGATCGCCTTTACTACAGTGGTCTGACACCAAACCCACAATTTCTGAGATATGCCTCTATTTGTGAGGTGACTTATAAGTATGTATCAAAGATGCAACATGCTTGCTTTCCTCCAGACTTTGGCCTGGCACTTCTACAATGGAGTCAGCTCAATAAAATAATCAGGTAAGTGGAAAATCAAGCAAACTGTCGTATGTGATATACAATAGCATAAGGATGTTGTTAAATCAGAACTTTTAACTTGGCTTTGTTACTTCTTTACTGTATGATTTTGGGCATATTAGCTTCTCTGTAATTTTTTACCTCTTCCAGGAGAAGATAGCAAATGCTAATAATGTACACACATAATCATAGATATATTTGAGTATGTCTATTAAATATAAGTATTTATGAATGGACATTTTGCCAAAAAGGATACACACATGGCAAATAAGCACGCAAAAATATGTTCAATGTCATGAAACACTAGGGTAATGCAAGTTAAACCATGATCGAAAATATCATTTATAGTTAACAGAATTTTTTTCTTCCTAATTGTTAACAAAGCATGATTCAATCTTTGGTCAATTTATTGATTCATCAGTTGATTTATTCATTCATTTAAAGATAATTTCTGCCCTGGCCAGGTGGCTCAGTTGGTTGAAGCATCATCCCCATACACCAAAAAGGTTGCAGGTTCAAGTCTCAACCAAGGCACATACCTAAGTTGCAGGTTCCTATTGGGGTGCATACAAGGGGCAACCAATCAATATTTCCCTCTCATGTTGATTTTTTTTCTCTCTCCCTCTCCCTCTCCCTCTCTCTCTCTCTCAAATCTCAAAGGATTAAAAAAATAATAATTTCTGACTCTATGACATTCTTGGAATATGACAGAATTGTTTATTTTATACAGTTTTTGCCAGTATAGAATATGCAGTTGTTTTTGAAATACCTTCTTTGCTGCTTATTGAAAAGGAACCAGGGATATGAACCATTAGAGAATTAAGAACATAATACAGAGAAGGAACATTCGGCTCTAACCTCAAGGTTTAGGGAAAGCTTTCTGAAGGAAGTGGCATTTAAACAGGAGACAGTTCAAAGAGTCATAGAAAAAAATTTAAAATTATTAGCCATCCCTACGGCAATAGCAAGTGAAAAGAGGCCTTACCAAAGTGATGTGCTATATAAAAGAACAGAATAACATTTAAAAAAAGAAGGATCTGGTTTTGCCTATGTTTCCAACTGTACCTCCTTCAGGGGCAGGAGACAAGAAAGTTTTGTAACCATTTACAAAGAAGGCAAGAATGAAGGGAAACAGAACAGGAAAGTATTTTTGGTAAATTCCAGAGATAGGATTGCAAAGCTTAGAGCCATTTCATTTACTAATTTCTGGTGTTCATTACCCTGAGTACATGGGCTTTTTAAAAAGGGTCTGAGGCTAGACTAAAATGTGTTTTTATTTGTTTATTTATTTTTCTTCCACTTTCAAAACTTAACTAGTATTGGCACTATTTTGGAGGTACCCACATTTCCAAAGGAAAAGAATATTTATATATTTGTTGTCATAATCCCTAATACCTATTTTCTTAAAGCCAAGAAATGCACTGAGTCAACAGCATTGCTGCAATCTCAACAAATGGTTTATTGTTGATATGTCTTTCATTTTGAAGAAACTTTGAGGAAACTGTTAGGTAAATAAAAATGCTTAGTGTCGTAAATGCATGTAAACACCTATAAGATGGTGTATACTGTGCTAAATTATTAGCAAATGATTATTCATTTGGTTACAGATGTGCACAAGAAAAGTTGGGGCTGCCAGCATAAGAGTATGCACAGAAGAAGACAAATAAAAAAACATTATTTTGTCATATTGAAGTATGAAAAATAGATAGTGAGAAGTAATTTTATTGTTCTCCATTATTCTGACTGTAATATTAATGCAAAGAGCAACTAACTTAACAAAACATTTTTCTGTAAAAATATCCATTATCAAGTGAAGTAGCTCTCTTAGGAAGAATTTGCTTTGAACTTACCATTATTTAATTAAATGGAACTTGTTTAAAATAATTGCATTTTGAATTGAGATTCTCTTTTAAGTTGCCCATACCAACCCAGGACTTAGATCTTCCTAAATTTACAGATATGCACATTTTTGTGCATTCTGCTGTAACACACACACAAAAATGTTTCTAATTTCAGGGTCATCATTTCCTTCTTTTCTTTATTTTCTCTTTAATTAGGGAATAAAGATAGAATTTTTCACTACAGCAACACAGTAGACTAAGATATCTTTAACACATTTACAAGTATGTTGAAACGCTAGATAAACTACTTGAAAAATATTTAAAGTAAGCTTGCAAAAAAGAAGGGAGCTCCCAAGTTGATAGACACATAAGCTGACTACAAACCAGAACTGAAGGACATGAATCGATCTGGTGCTTGGGGGGTGGGGGGATGTGGGGGGGTGTCGGTGTGGGTGTGGGTATGGGTGTGTGGGTGTGTGGGTGTGGGTGCGCGTGCACCCGTCCGTCCGTCCGTCCGTCCCCAATGGGAAGGCACATGTAGAAGTTGGGAGTGAGCGCTTGGTCTTGCTATCCCTATGGCTTGAAATCTCAGATTAGCCTTAAAACAGACCTTAAACTTTGAGAAAATAAGGCTTTATTTTTTATCCTCACCTGAGGACATGCTTATTAATCTTTAGATGAGGGGGAGGGAGGTTGAGAGAGAGGGAGAGAAATAATTGATGTAAGAGAGAAACATTGATCGATTACTTCTCGCAAGTGCCTGGACCAGGGACTGAACTCTCAACCTAGGCTTGTGCCCTGACCAGGAATCAAACCCATGATCTTTTGGTTTATGGGATGACACTCCAACCAACCAAGCCACAGTGCCAGGGAAGAAGGCATTATTTTCAAAAGCCACATTTAAAAAAAGAGAACAATATAGAACTTCAGAAAATGGATATGTCTAGCTCTATCATATGAAAAACTCAGTGCAAAAGTTTATTAACATATTCAACTTAGTTGAAGAATTGCTGAACTGTGAAATCCTTAGCAAGACTTTATTTACAATTCAGCAGAGAATACATTTGAAAGAGGTTTAGACATATTAAAAATTAGACACCAGATATATTTAATACCAGAAAGAGAAAAGAGAAAGAGAGGGGCAATATTAAAAAGTAATTGTGGTAGCATTAGAGATGTCCTCAAGTTCTTTGGCATTCCTCCCATTATGGGGTGGAGTTCATTACTCCTCCTATTGAACATCCATCGCAGCTTTGAGTAATAGAGCACAGGGAAGCCACCTTGGTACCTCGTCTTTAGCCCCTGCTGGCTGGGAGCCGTGAGCTGCCATATATGAAGTCCTATGCTGTACCAAAGATCTCATATGGAGGAAATGTATATTAAGAGGGTGAGTGGCCTGGAGGAGGTCAGACTTCAAATTGCCTCAGCCCAGACACTAGCCTGCTTAGACCCTCCAAGTCAGACCGGCCACCAGCTGAATACAAGTGACCTCTCTAAGCCACACAGCGGAGAGGCACCACCCAGCTGAGGTCTGAGGGAATTAGGAAACACAAAGTCATTAAGTCTTCAAGGTTTAAAACTCAACAGTTTGAGGTCATTTTCTAGGCAGCAGTAGTTCTGGGACAGAAATAATGGGTGAAAATTTTCCAAAATGAACAAAATGTGAATCCTGAAAGAATCACATCAAGTGCCTAGCAAGAGAAATAAAAATAATGTCTACCTGGACTAATCATTTTGAACAGCAGAACATAAGGACAAAGTAAGGTATGTTATTTTATGTTTTGGGGTTTTTTTCTTTAAATATTTTTGAGGGTGTGGACAACACTATTTTTTTTGCATTAAATGTTAAAGTGAGATCTTCAATAAAGTAAAAGAGGGCAGATTATGTACAAATGAACAATTGTATAAATTTTGGATATTAACTCCTTATCAGATGAATGACTGGTGAACATGCTTTCCTAATCAGTGGGTTATTCGCTCATTTTGTTGATGGGTTCCATGGAACGCAGCACCAAAAAGAAAAAAATCAATCCAATTAAAAATGGACAAAGAACCTGAATAGGCACTTTTCTGAAAAGGACATACAGATGGTCAGTAGATATATGAAAAGATGTTTAACATCACTAATCATCAGAGAAATGCAACAAAATAAACTAACAAAATAGAAACAGACCCACAGATACAGAGAAAGGACTGACAGCTGTCAGAGGGGAAGGGTGTTGTGAGGCTGGGAGAAAAAGGGGAAGGGATTTAAAAAAAGAAAGAAAGAAAGAAAGAAAAACCATATCTACTTCTTAATCCTAACTCCACCTTTCCTCAGACCAGCCTTTGCCATTTAAGTAACTTTAATACATAAATAAAACAACATTTACAGTTTTTAAAAAAACACAATGAAATATCACCTCACACCTGTCAGAATGGCTATCATCAATAAATCAAAAAACAAGTGTTGGCAAGGATGTGGAGAAAAGGGAACCCTTGTGCACTCTTGGTGGGAATGCAGACTGGTGCAGCCATCATGGAAAACAGTATGGAGTTAAAAATTAAAAGTGGATCTGCCTGATGACCCAGTGATTCCACTTCTGGGAATATATCCAAAGAAACCCGAAACACTAATTTGAAAAAGTATAAGCACCCCTATGTTCATTGCTGCATTACTTACAATGGCCAACATTTGGAAGCAGCCCAAATGCCCAGCAGGAGATGAGTGGATATCAAAGGTATTTTTATACAATGGAATACTATTGAGCCATAAAATAGAAGGAAATCATCCTCTTTACAACAATATGGATGGACCTGGAGAATATTATGCTAAGTGAAATAAGGCAGCCAAAAAATGACAAGTACCACATGATTTCATTTATATGTGGAATTTAATGAACAAAATAAACTAAAAAAAGAAAATAGAAACACATTAATAGAGCCAGAGAACAGACTGACAGCGGTCAGAGGGGCGGGGTGTTGGAGGGCTGGGTGAAAACAGAAACTCATAGATACGAACTGCACTACAGTATGGTGATTACTAGAGGGGACAGGGGTTTGGAGAGAGGTAGAAGGGGGCATAGGGGAGACATATGGCGATAGAAGGAGACTTGACTTCGGGTGATGAACATACAATACAGTATACAGATGACGTATTATAAAATTGTACACCTGAAACCTATGTAATTTTTTAACCACCACCCCAATAAATTCAATAAAAAATTCTAAGACGGAAAGCAGATTCCTTACCACCACCAAAAGAAGCAAGGAGGCAACAGCATAGTATCTTCCAAGTGATGTGGATAATTGTCAACCTCGAACTCTACACCCTATCACATAATCATTCAAAATTAAGAACAAAATGGAGACAACTTTTGTCCTAAAAGACTTAGATTATTTCCCACTAACGAAGCACTCTGAATGAGCTCCTGAAGTACAGGTTACAGCAGAAAGGAGATGAAACTAAAGCAGGGGGTGTTCCACCCACGGCCCAGGGTGGGTATGAATTCTGCCCAACACAGAATCGTAAATTCACTTAAAATGTTATGAGGGTTTTTTTGTGATTACATATCACAATGCATTTAATATGTGGCCCAAGACAACTTTCCCTCTTCCAGTGTGGCCCAGAGATGCCAAGAGTTTGGACACCCCTGCCCTTAAGGTAATAGGGCCCTGACTGGCGTGGTTCAGTTGGTTGGGCACCATCCCACAAATCAAAAGGTTGCTGGTTCAGTTCCTGGTCAGGGCACATGCCCAGATGTTTCTCTCCCACATTAATGTTTCTCTCCTTCTCTCAGGAAGGAAGGGAGGGAGGGAGGGAGGAGGATTTTTTTAAAAAGGAAATAGGGATGCATAAAACAATCAGAGAAAGCAAATAGCAATATCTACCCATGAGGAAAAAAACAAAGAAAGTCACAAGAAAAAGTAAATATCTTTTTATATGTTTCCAGAAGTCATTATTAGCAAACAAGCATTCATACATGATAATTATTAATATTTCCTGACACTGTCAGCATAGGACATCATACTTCATCTCATTTAAAGCTCTCAGCACCTGATGAAAGGGGTATTAATATTTTCATTCAATACAGAAGAAAATAGGGATTAAAGAACAAAATTTGGACAGCTCGTAAGGTGTAAAAATGGCATTTGGACTGATGTAGTGATGGCAAAGGTAGTGAGCAGATTTTTTGACTACATACTCTCTTGTGTATTCTTTCAGGCTCTTTGTTTTCCCTTGAATGTTTCTTCTAAGCAATGGAGAGGACTTATCTCTACCTCTTCCGTTTTCTCACTCCCAATACCCTCGCTTTCCTCTTCCCACCAATAGTCAATGACACCATACAAAAAGGTGCTCACTCTGAAAACAGAACTACCCGTCACTAAAACAAGTTCCCCATAACAAACAATGATTGTGAAAAATGTTAAATGATAAATCACCCTGCAATGGAATCCTGAGTTGGTGCATAATTACCTCTGTCTGAAGGACATAAATGTTAGCTGCTATGTATTAGGAGGAGAGGTATTGCCACTCTCATTTTAAAGTAGAGGAAAATAAAGTCCGGAAAAACTATGCAACAAAACCAAGATCCCAGAGCTATTAAAAAACAACAAAAGAGATTCAAAAATAATGTCCTATATCTCTGAAAATAACACATCATCTACCACCCATATCGACTCTCATAGTTTGGGAGAGTTGTATATCTGACATTGGAATTTGCTACCATAAATGATTGGTCACGTCTTAGAAAGACAGGGTGCACCCACGTGAAAACAATTCCAAATGGTTTTAATCAATATTTATTTACTGATCACTTATGATTTTCTGCCCCATGAATGATTTACCTTACACAGCTTCTATAATTGGGCATACCTCTGGAATATGGAGAAGATGTAACTTGTGTTGAAGTAAAAAAAAAAAATCAATATAAGATTGTGAAATGTGGAGAAGATATGACTTATGTTGGCGGGGTGGGGTAAAAGTTCTGGAGAGTATTTAGGCTACACATATACTTCTGCTAACTTTTATAAAAAGAACAGTGGAAGTTCTAACGAAACTAATAAAAGCTAATTATTGTAATGACACTGTTAATGGAAGCAAAGTGGAGTAGAGGGAGAGAAACTCTAAACCTGAAGCGAGGAGAAAGAGGTTTAAATTTAACTAAACTCTTCTACATGCTACCACGTTGCCCATCAAGGCTTTCCTTCTTGGCCTATATTGTATAAAATCACACTTATCTTTAGTATTTCTGTGAGTGTTGGGGGACAAGGGAGAAGTGAGACAATGAAAATAAAACCACATGGCACAGGATATAGCACACTTAAAATATGACATGAATTGTTCATTGACTGAAAATTAATTAAATTGTTTGACAAAGGAAGATTTTTTTAAAATGTGGGCATAATGAAGATGGGCATTAAACCAGTCTACTTTAGGAACTGGTCATTTACTCCCATAAAGGAGAGAAAAATGTACTCACTTAATTGTGTTACACTGTTTTCCCTATTAATTTTAATTACATCTATTATGTATTCAGTGATTCTTTTTAATGGTTACTTGACTTACTATTTAGATGTACTATATTATTAATTGTAGATGGTTGACTTTGGAGGAATTTTGTTTCATTTAAGTGTTGGGGTCCCATGGCATGTTCCTAAGGGAGACACCAGAATGTTGTATATTCTGTGCACAGAGAACAGGTGTTTCTCTCAACAGGGCCTTTACTCTGGATACTGTAAATCTTTGTAAACTAAGTGTTGGGCCCTGACTGGTGTGGCTCAGTTGGTTGGATGTTGGTTCACAAAGCGAAAGGTTGACAGTTCAATTTCCAATCAAGGCATGTTTGAGAGGCAACTATTCTCTCTTACATCAATGTTCCTTGCCCTCCTTTTCTCCCTCCCTTCCCCCCTCTCTAAAAATAAATAAAAATTTTTTAAAAAAAAGAACTAAGAGTTGGGTGAGTCATACATCTAACGCCATTTTTGAGGGGCCATCACAGTTGGAAACTAAAAACTGGCCATTGAAAGAAAAAGTGATCTCCCAGAGAACTAAGAAGAATTCTTCTCCAGTGATAGTTTGTATGTTGCTTCTTAGCAAACCTTTAAAAATAATCTTTTGAAATAAGAAACTATCCTGTAAAAGGGAAGGCATTTAAGTATAACAATGATTTATGGAGACTACGATCTATACTCCCAACTGTACCTTAAGACTATAGCAAATAGTTGGGTAAAAAAAAAAAGCATTCTGCTTATTAAATTTTTATTTACTTTTTTTTCTTTCATTTGTTTATTTTTCACACCAGACCGGGGGATGAGAAATGGATTCCTGAAGAAAATGGCAAGTAGATGGACCTTTCCTCTTGTTATATTTGTTGTCTTCTGAGGAATTTGGTTTCTTTAGTCAGGGGAAAACAATAGGGAAGGGGGATGATATTCCTAATTCCTACAGAAGGATGCAGTTTAAAATGGTCCATTCACTTGAAGTTCCAGAAACTGTGAGTAGGTAAAGCTGGAGGAGACAATGCCTTTGGTGAGTGGCTAGAAGTAAGGTCAGAGAACTGTGCAGTGAAACGTCAGGGAGGGACTTTTGTGCTAAATTCAGAAGTTTGAAATTCATTCTGAAAATTATGAACAGCCATGGAAAGGGGATGCATTAGCTTCCTCTTGCAATTAGTGGCTTTAAACTACACAAATTTATTAACTGATATTTCTGGACACATTTGAAGGTCAAAATCAGCCTCCAAGTGTCAGCTCGTTCTTTGTGGAGGCTCCGAGAGGAGACTCCGTTTTCTCACCTTCTTCATAGCCTAGAGCCTGCCTGAGTTTCTAGATTCATGACCCCGTCCTCATATTGCTCCGGCCTCCTGCTTCCATGACCTCATCTTCTACTACTGACTCTGACCCTCCTGTGTCCCTGCACAAGGATCCCTGTGATCACATCAGTCCCCTGGGCAATGTAGGACCGTCT
Source organism: Pteronotus mesoamericanus (assembly GCF_021234165.1). NCBI lineage: Eukaryota > Metazoa > Chordata > Mammalia > Chiroptera > Mormoopidae > Pteronotus > Pteronotus mesoamericanus. The sequence continues at coordinate 18,319,708 of NW_026555189.1, forward strand.
CCCCATCGAGAACCTTCATTTAGTCCTGTCAGCCAAGTCCCTTCAATCCTAGAAGTAAGGTATTCACAGGTCCGGGGAATTAGAATATGAAACAACGCTTGATCCTAATTATTTGAACCTATGTGAAATGTTTTGACAAAGGAAAATACACTTCCTTAATTCTATTTGTGGTATTGCGTTATCTATTTAATATATGTATTTCATTTAACTTCAGCTGATTTGAGACACCAAACTCTCTCCACTGGGAGGCACTCAGCTTTTCTTATAAATGTGTAATTTTCCGCTCAAAAAAACGCTTGCACCTTCAGGGAGGTAAAGAGTCTCTTCTCCCAGTAGTTCCTTATTTTATTTACCCTATCAAATAGCCAACGAAACATTTTCTCATACTACGAGACATAAGCAGTGCCAGCGTTCAGTTGCCCCAACTACTAAAAGATAATTAGAAAATATTCTCTAGCAAAGCAACTAATAGCAGCTCTTACGGAGCCATAAGCCACCTGTTTGGTATAATCAATCAAATTAGCTCCCAGAATAAAAACCAATTATGTTCTTAAATACAATGTATTTCAAAAAGTGTCTGCAATTTGCATTTGGCATCGTTGTAAAATAGTGGAAGAAAAGAGTCTAAATCTTGCTGCTTACATTTGTTAATTGTTCCATTTTGGAGTAACCTAAGCATGGAAAAGGAAATGTACTTTCCCTCTTACTGGTCCTTCAGTGAGCAGCATAAAATTGAGTATGGCAGGTTCTGATTCTTTGGATTTTTATTTGTCAAAAATGTGCAGAAATGAAGCTATCAGAAGCGTTCCATTTACATGAATATTGTATAGAAGCCACTGGTGTCTTTCCAATCAAGCAATTTCTTCCTTAGTTAGAATGGACGTGGTTAGAGGGGAAATGCTATTTCAGGGCCATTTTTTTCTCCTCTCATTTATGCCTCAAGCATACTGTATGTAGAGATATCACGCCATGGGCCCAGTAATAGTTCTGCTGTAGACAATTTCCACCTGACTGCATTTCTATTACTGTGGCTAACCTTCAACTCAGGGACAGAATTCACAATCTATAAAGAGTAGAGAAGAATGGGGGCTTCTGCGTAAATCCAGAATTCTAACTGTGTGAAGTACGGACAAATGGGATCACTTGGAAAGTGAACATAAAAATCCTTCTGGGTGTGACCCTTATGGGAAGGGTTACTAGATGGCCGCTCACTCTGAAAGTCTTCCTCCGTGTGCTATTATTTTTCTGAAGTGTCCTATGTGTGCAAGATAGTCCCCTGATGTTTCCTCCAGGACATGGAGAATCAGACTGACTTAGGCCCGAAGAGGCTGACAGTGAGAAATCTAGGATGGCAAGAGACCCTAGCAAAGAATAAAGGCTAGTTAGTTTTGTTAACTTGGGTCAGACCGACCAGAGATTGATTCAGGAAATCGCCTCAATGCCAAAGCACTAAAAAGGCATAAAACCACACTTAAGCAGACAGCATAAGGTATCCAGGAGCAGATCCTAGCAGACCTGGCTTTTACTATGTAAGCTTTAGCAAGAAAATTAACACATCGGTGCATCCTTTCCCTCATCTTTAAGAAAGTGATCTGAATTGCTTGATCCATAGATTCCTCTCCACTCCAAGCTTCTCCGCTTGAGGGAGGGACAAAAGTAGCGAGCACATGACATAGGGAGCTTATTTGAATACTGGGCAAATGGTGTAGGTTCTCGGACCTCATTTCTGTCCTGTCATCGCTTCTCGGCCTTTTGGCTAAGATCAAGTGTAGTATCTGTCCTGTCATGCATGGGGTGTGGCAGCACTTACACATCCTCTTCCAGCCAGAGGAAAAGAAGGGAAATAGTCAGTATGTCCTTTTAAATCCATGTTGTAGAGAGTGCAGGTGTACATCAACTGTCAGGCCCTGCCATTCATTCATCCATCCATGCATCCATTTATTCTCCATCAAAATACCCATTCAGTCAATATGTACTGTGTGCTTAATATTTTTAGGCTCTGTGTAAACACTATAAATACACCGATAAATCAGACAGGCCCGTCCCGGCTTCGTGCAGGTGAGTGTAAATCAGGGAGCATGTATTAATAAACACACAATTAATTACCCTTGTGGAAGTACTCTTTAAGAAAGAACAGAGTAATTACAATGTATAACAAGCATAGACTTGATTATCCACACAGAAACTAACCTTATTCAGCAGAAGTAAGAGGTGCAAGTTGAGTCAAGAATTAAATTTATTTTTCAACATTCAACCATTTGGTCTATTTGCAAGACCATATTATCACCACAACATTAACACTACCAGCTTCTGAATAAAAAAAATTAAATTTTGAAAACTCTCCACTCCTGTTATATCTACCAAAGAAGTCTTGGGAAGGATTTTACCCATGTGAAGTCAAACAAAAGTACAGGAACCTTTGACATTAAATTGGTATTCCAAATACACTGGGACAATAAAGACAACAACAGCAACTAAATCCTAAAGAAACTAACAGAATCAGCCTTTATTTGGCAGAAAATGGCATGCAATTTTAAAGCTATCAAGACTCCAAACCCATATGTTTAATTAAGAATAAAAATGGGTGAGTAGTGAAATACCAATGAGGAAACTTATCTTTCCTTCTAATGAGACTACACAGTTATGACCCAAATATGCCATTTGGGATCATATTGGCCAACCATTTGCCCTGGTTTGTCTGGGACTAAGGGTGTTCCAGGACACAGGACTTCTAAAGGAAAAAAAAAAAAATCAAGTCTTGGGCAAACCAAGGAAGGTTGGTTTTCTACATATCTTTTGTAAAGTAATAACAATGTGAGACTTCTACAATGTAAGGTTCTAAACTTCTTCAGTTCATGCTTTTTGAACATTGGCAAGCCACACGTTATGGCCACCCAACCTCTGGAACAGGATCTTTTAGAAACCACTAGTATGTCAATGAAGTTATGCTCTCACCAGGGGCTATTTGCCCAAAGTAGTACCAAGAAGCAAACACACATAGGCTCTAGCGATTATAGAGCTTGATTTCCACCTCCCACATCATGTGTAATTCGCAGAATCATAAGTAGCCACATGCACCAGCTGGCTACCCCACTGCATGCTTTGCCCGGCTGGCATTACAATTGGGTGCCATTTCTAGCTCCACTTCTTAGTCTTCTCCATCCAAGGTTACTTAGTAGGAAATGTCAACCTTTCTGAACATGTTCATTCAAATTTCATTCAAATCCTGTCCTTCACTTGGTTTTTTCCTCCCTAGGGTGGCAGAAGCTTTTGCTTTTGCTAATCTCTGGGTTGCACTAGAGTCTTCTTTTGGCTTCTTAGCCGTTTGATCACCCATAGAACAAATTCCCAGTACTTTCTCTACTGTGTCTTATGTACTCTTAGTGGATTCTGTTTTCCTGGTCATACTCTGGCTAATATAGGGATTTCTATATTACCGAAGCATGCTTTTTTTAATATTAACACATTATTATTTTCACAAAAAAATTCTACAGATGGAAAGGATCTTGGAGATTGCTTAGCCAGTCAGACTGCAATGTCTGATAGGAAGAGGGAGAGAGCTAGGTGGGTAGGGATGTGAAATTCTACCCGTGCTCCGACAAGATCATTGTAAATATTTGCCTGTTTACTTATACTCGTTCTCTGTCATTAAAAAAAGTGTTCTATAGATGCATTTGTTTCCCTTAATGTTGCAGAAAAGATCATGGTAAGGATTGACTTCTATTTTCTCCAATTCACTTTTGACTACATCCTTTCAGATGCGGCCATCTTTTATTTATTGCTTAGATCCTGTTCTTCCTCCAACCAACCCCAAGCATCATAAAGGACTTTACCCACACAGTTTTGCTGTATCTTCCCATCAACTCTTTAAAGGTGGAAGCATTATTCAGAAATTGAGGTTTAGAAAGGTAAAGTGGTTTGCCTACACCTCACAGTAAATAAGCATCCAAAATCAGAATTTAGCACCAGATTAAGGTCTTTCCACAGCACAATCCTTCTTCCCTTGATGCTTATCTGATCTTAAAGTTTCAAAAGGAGTTTCAGGGAGTAAATAGCATTTTTAGTTGTAGAGATGCCAAATAAAAAGTGAATGACCCTTTTAGCAAGAACTTAATCTAATGCCTGACTGATCTCACCCTGATATAGTAACTTTTGCCAACTCTGTTGTTTTTGTTTGAACAATGTCTTAAAAATATACCATTGCTTCCAAGGCACAGGACGAATATTAGCACCCATAAACTGTCCTCTAGCCTACCACTTAAAATATACCTGTCCCACAAATTATTCCACATAAGCTTCTCAATTAATATCATAACCTTCATCATCCTCCCTCCAAAATAATTCAGTGTACAAACTGTCTGATGAGAGGAAGAAGAGACAAAAAAATCTTTAACAGATTCACATATGGGAGGGAAAACCCATTAAACATTATCTCTGAACCAGGGCTGCCAATAAGAGAAGAGATACATAACTAATCAGCCCAAGACAGACAACAGGTGAAGTGATGAAAATGTGATTGTGAGAAATGGGACATCAGCCTGACGTGCATAATTCATTTTTCCCATGGAGCCCTGCCCATCTGTGTGGCTCAACTGAGTATCAGAAGACGAAGGAGACCATCATTCATTAACTCACCAAATTCTTTCAGGGCCCCATTCCTCCTTTTTGTTCTCACAGCAAAGACTTGGAAACCATTAATATCCCTCTGTGGATTTCGGAGCTTTCCAGGCTACGATCCAATCAGCTTCTCTTCTAAAGGGAGCAGAGGTGTGACGTGCTTTGTACCCAAAGCAAAGGGCGCCAAACATTTGTTAAAGCTCCGAAGAGCTGCTCCTCCTTGGCTAGGGTGGACTGAAACCGTGAGAACACAGGCCTAATGCTACCGTTCTTGGAAACAGACTTCTCAGGCTTCATTTTCCCTGTATGTGCAAATTTTAGAGGCTCATGCACATTTTTGACACTAAGGACTTCTAGTTGGTCTTGGACGTCATTGCTCAAAAGAATTTCTGAACTTTAAGGCACACCTGGAATGAGTAGATGACTTTCATCGAATTCCGCACGATATATGAGTCATTTATTTAAAAGATGTTTATTCAAGGATAATTTGTACTGAGATATCCTTAATTGGCTATTCCTTTGTATTCTAGAAGTAGTGTTGTGTCTCTCTCTCATTTAATCGCATATTCATCTGACAACTATACAATGAATGCTTTGCATGCCAGGCCCTAGCACAGACATTAGGAGTTCAGTAAACACTGAGACCCACACCCTCTCTCTAATGAGTTCAAGTTCTTGTCACAGCAACAATGTGCATTAGGTTCCCCTTTCAGGACGGGCCCTCTCTCTCAATTTCTGGCTCCTAAGCCACGCCTCCATTTCTCAGGCTCTATGTGAACTCTAAACTCCGACAAGGAGGCTGACTGTGTCTGATTTGCTCACTAGTTATCCCCAGTCCCATGAATGCCTGTCACATAGTAGGGACTCAACAAACATTTTCATTGTTTATTGAAAAAAATTATTTGATCAAGTATTCTGTTTCTCTGAACGCTGCTTCACTCAAAGAAACCACTGGCTCTAGCTGCTTCTAAGAGTGCGTACTTAATTTTCAGAAACTAGTTGGGCTTCCAAAATACAGACTTTTGGAAGAAGGGATATTAATGTCTTAACCATGTCAGTGATCCCTTCTGTCTTAAACACCTACCATTAGTAATCCTTACATTATGGTTTTTGACAGATTTTCAGTTTGACCAGTCAACAAACAGCAGTAATACTATTATAAATAAAATGCATTTTAGTCACATTTTTCTTTTGTCAATAATTAACAACATACAAATATGGAATATTTAAATACCAGGATTTTTCTCTGTAATTGTTACAAATCTGAATAGAAAAGGCTTGATTTGAATATTACTTTGCTGCAGTTTTAAAAATAATTATCCTTATTTTTTATGTGAAAAATATAAATTTAAAAAGCATATGGTTTGGTGAAACTTGATGAATGTGTAAACCCTTATAACTATCGGTCAGACCAAACTATAGAACATTTCTATCAATTCAAGATTTCCCTCAAAATATCTCAAAGAGGAAGTCATTCTCCTGTTCTGATACTTCATATAAATGGAGTCATAAAGGAGTCTCAGACAGGTACAATAAAGTATATATGCTAACTTTATTCTTTTAATGCTTCATTAACATTTTATCTCTATATCCACTGGGTTATTAATCAGTAGACCCAGTTTGCCAGCTTTTCTCTTAGAAATATTAGAATATACAAACTTCCTTCTCTATTGCTACTCTGATTAATCTGTTTTTTAAAAGAACTCAAATCAATGTTGGTTCTATAAATAAAATAAATACATTGTATTAAATGAAGAAAAAGAAGAGCATGAGAGAATCTCTCAATATCTTTGCATAAAAAGTGGATACGGAATTTTCTGGAGAATGTGCTTCTTGAACCCAATTCTCCTCATTAGGGAGTCTTATGTAAAGCTGAGATGGTTGGCCAGAGCATAGGATCCTGGGTTCCAACAGGAAGTGGATAAATATTACGGTTTAGCTATAATTCTCAAAAGCAGATTAGAACTATAAAGATTTTAGGAACTGCTAGTAGAATGCAGATATTCTGCAGCTTCGAGGGTTACATTTAAATATGTCTACCAAGATTCTTAAGAACTTAGGCTTATCTGTAGTTGGGAGACTGCATGCTCTGCCTTCCTGCCAGGAATCCGAATCAACTGAAACCTTCAGCATGGCCCACAAACAATAAACAGGATTAGGGGAAGTTACATTATTGTCCTTGTTATTGCTTTGTTGAAGAGTCAATCAATTGAGAGAATGTTATTAAAGGAGTTATTTACACTGATCTAAATCATTTGGTCCATAAACAAATGACTAATGACCTGTTAGTCCAGGAGATTAAACTTAAGCAGATGTTCCACAAGAACAAATTTAGTCTGCGTGTTGGAGAAGCTAAGTTTGGGAGAGCGAAACAAGGGAGATCCCTCCTGCCATTTTTACCCAAGACCACTGTCAAGGAAGTTTCCAAGGTCCTTTTTGAACAACCGCTTGTTTTTTAAACAAGGAAGCAGCTATGAAGAAAACAGGCCCTCAAGCAGCCCGCCTGGAACTTTGTATGGAGCTGCCAAACCGCTCCTATGGACTGAAGCTTATGGCCTGGGGATTGACTTCGCTGGACTCCATGCAAACCACCAAACCATGGACCCAAATGCAGGAGGTAATGCTCAGCCTGTAACTTTGTTTATGCTCATAGTCAGCAAAAGTAGAGAGGACCTTTCCCAGGATATTGGAGAGGGAAGAACAATCAGAAAGGTAAGTTCAGAGAGATAGTCCATCAGGTAGTAATGTAGTTAGAGTAGAAAATTCACAAGCAACCTACAGTTGTTAACTCTGTGCTTTAAAAAACCTGGATTGATTGCCTACAGTGGACACTGCACTGAACTAAATAGTAGTGGTATAAAGACTCACTCCCTGCCACCGAGGAGCTTCCTGCCTCATTCAAGGGACTTTCCAGTTTTGTAAAAGCTACGCACGAAGATTTAATGGTGTACATATGGTCCTGCCTGAGCTTTGCTGTCCCAAGTGAAGATATGTCCTTACAGAGTCTGAATCTGATGCCACAACCAAACCCAGCAGCAAAGCTTTGTTGTGTATGCATCTCCACGTTCCAATCCTCACCGCTTTAAGCGCCTTCCCTGTCAGTTCACTGAAAAGAAACAGCGTCTTGCTGATCTGCCAGTTCCGACCCCATCCCTTGCCCTCTCAAAACAGCAACCAAAGTGTCCCATGACTTACGCCAGCACAGCACACAGCTGCCCTGTTTAAAATCCTCCAGCACCACCCCATTTTACTCAGGATGAAAGCCCATGGCTGTGTGACATCCCTTTAGATCTGGCTTGCTGGTTATTTATTTGATGTTACATATTCCAAATCTCATCTCCCACCCACTGGCAAGAAGTATTCCTAAGAGTACATCTTCATTAAGTTTGAATACTAACACAAATACTTGGTTAAATTGGATCCGGCCAATACTTTTTTACCAGATGTTGCTACATCATTTTTAGTTTTTGAATTAAGTATCTAGTTCCTGAAGTAGTTAATGTAGTTCTACAGGTAGGATGTTGAATTCCTGGTGTTTATAATACTAATACAGCCTTTGACAATATTAACCTTTCAATGTTCCGTTACTCACCCGTTCTCAAAGCCCAGGCTTTCTTATTCCTCGTAAAAGGCCCAAGCCCTATGGGACGAGATGAGATGGGAATAGCCCAAGTGACGGGAGGCTGAAGCCGGCAGCAGAGACAAGCCTGGTGCTCGTGCACTGCGTTATCACCACGCACCAAGTTTCCTGGTTTTCATTTCGCAGCATGTACCCGTAAAAACGTGGCGATGACAAGGTAATAGAAGGATGATTAGCTTTAATGCACTCCCTTTCGTGTTTGTAGCTAGAGCAAATATGAACTAATTTGTACCCTTAGCTATTTTTCTTTTCTATGAATTTTGTAACAAATGTGAAAATTGCTAGTATAAGTGCAATCAATCAATTGAAATAAATGCAAGTGGAGTTGAATGAATCTTTAACAAATTTTCATACGGCCACTCTTCTCGGTAAAAAAATTGTTAGCAATTTCTGTGTTAACATAAACACTGTAGAATCCTGGGAACTTCAGGTTCTGGTAGGTGCCATGGATTTTTTGATTAAGCAAGTGAATCAAATAATAGCACATCAAGTTAGCAAACAATTGGTGGCACAGAACAAAAAAAAAAATCACATAAAGCTGCATTTTATGTTATCAATACCACAGCTCACCAACATTTTGAAAGGACTTGGACAACTGTAAGATGGTCTTGGCAGTCAGTAACTCTAAATATGTGCCCATAAAGTATTCACTATTTTTATTTAGGGTTCTATTTCTGGATATCCTTTAAATGGTATGAAATAATCAGAATGATTAATAGAATATCAAATTTAATGATATGCTAATGCATCAATAGTCAAGGCCTTGAGCCAATTTGCAAGGTAGATACAAATATAAATTGGCTAAAGCTTCTACTAATGAAAATTACATACATATAACCTGTTTGATTGAGGGAGAATAGAAGGAGAAATTTGGAAATCAGTACATATTATAGAATTCATTCTGATTTTTTTCTTATTTCATAATGTATTCTAATTCATTAAAAATATATGCTTTTATAGTATGCTTATGAATAACTAGAAATCAGAGCCTTGGTTATAATCCAAACACATGCGCTATCTAGAAACATTTATACCTCAAAAGTTCCTAGCATCACCTCAGCTAATAATATTGCTTGCTTAATTTTCCATATGTGGCTCCAATAGCTAAAAATAAATGCGGAGTTTCAGTTCCAACACATAAAGGTTTTTTTAAACTTTATTTTTATCACTGACACCATTACAGATGTCCCCACCCCCTCCACCCAGCCTCTGTCACCACCTCCCTCTGGCCACCACACTGTTTCCAACATGTAAAGATTTTGGAAGTCTCTGCTCACATTCCTACAACAAGAAAATGCTGGACCAACTCGCAATCAAAGACCTTTTTTTTTTTTTTTTTTTTTTTTTTTTTTTTGCACCTATCAGAAACCTGAGGTTGCAGAGGTAAATGCCACTCCCAAATCTGGAGACAGAGATGCATCTAGAAAGACAGCTGCAATTGTTAACCTGGAGCAGACGCTGCTAGAGCCATAAACTGGTAGGAACACCTATGTACAATGGACTACCTTGCAACAATGAAAGCAGTGTGCTATCAAGTCACACAGGACACGGAGGGATTTTAACTGCATAGTGCTAATTGAAAGAAGTCAGCCTGAAAATGTCGCACACTGTATGACCTCATTTATATAACATTCTGGCAAAAGCAAAACTTTTGCTTTTTGAACAGCTGTTGGCCCAGATTTGGAGGTTGGGGACAAACAGGTGAAGAAAAGGGTAATGTTTATGGCAGTACATCTATTCTATATGACACTGTAATAGTGGACACGTGACAAGTATGCACTTTCTCAAGTGCACTGAACTATGGAACAAAAAGAGTGAACCTTAAGGAAGCTGGGGCTCTGAAGGTGGAATGGAGGATGTACCATTCCACTGTGTAAATGGACCACAGTTTTTTGATCCACTCATTTACTGGGCACTTATGCTGTTTCCAGCACTTGGCTCTTGTAATAAGGCCGCTATGAACACTGGGGTACACAGGTTCTTTTGCATTGGTGTTTCAGGATTCTTAGGGTAATTGCTCTTTTTTCCTTAATTTCCATATCATTACAGAGGTTGTTTTTGTCTCAGTGGATGAATGATTTCCTTTCATAGTTATAAAATCTGCTAAAGTAACATGTCCTTCACTTCCACTTAATGTTTAGGGCTATCTAGTTTGGGGACAAAATTATCGACATAAATAAATGTAGCCCCAAGATATTTAAACAATGTGAAATATTTTCTGTGGTATTATTTATACTCAACTCATGAGATAAACAAATTGTAAATAGGAATGTCAGCACTTACATTTTGCAGGTGTCTGAAATGACATATATTTCTCAGTATATTCAGATACATTTCATTTCATTCCTTAGTGGGGCAGTCTTTCAGATGTTTTACTAAATGCTCCTGGATTTCCTTCCAAATAATAGAATTGCATGTCCCTATCTCTTGAGGTTAATGTGGCCATGTGACCGAAAGTGGCCAATGGAACATGAGTGGAAATGGTGTGTGTGACTTCTAGGTGGAAACCTCAGGAGTTAATGTTTAATGTTTAATCATGTGAGCACAGCCAGACCCTGAGCCTCCCTCACACAGCGTCTCTGAAGGAGGATGATGAAGAGCTGAATCCATCATGTATCATGAACAAGAGCTAAATCTTTGTCATTTTAATCCACTGAAATTTTTAGTGTTGTTTGGTTCTGCAGCATAATTTAACCTGTCCTGACAGATATATTTATTATCTTTATTTCAAAAAAGAAGAAGGAAGGGGAGGAGGAAAAGATGAAATACATGGCTCATATTTTTGGGCCCAATATATTAAAAAATAAAACATCAAATATTGAATGCATATAATTAAACATGGCATAATTGATGTGTTATTTTCCTTTAAAAACTCACTTTCCCAGATTGAAGGGCAAGTAATAGTCATCTGTCAACAAGCTGTCACTTTGGTCATGTAAAAAAAAAAGTTACTTTATGAAATCCTTTAATTTAAAATGTTTAATTATGAATGTTACTCAAAATCCTATCTTCCATGCTTACTTATGACTCCAATCAAAAATTTTTAAATTATACTGGTCAAAAATAGAGATATGACAACTTGACAGCTGAAGGTACCTAAATATTAAGACCAATAAAGTTCAAAAAGTGAAGTGTGTTTGAAAAATGCACAACTTTTGAAATAAGTACCAACTCGCTGGAAGGGAATGTATGTGTTTTTGCATCCTAGGTATGCCAATATGAGCTGCATTTGGAGGGAGTAAGACCACAGGTGTGGAAAGGCCTGTTCTCATTCCGTTAACTGTCAGGTGAGTCCTTATGACAAGCTCTGGCCAATAAAGTGTGAGCAAATTTGATATACACTATTTTCTGGCTGAAGAATTATAAAGCCTATGCTTGATTTTTTTTGTGTTTCTTCCCAGCTCTGGCAATTAAAAAAGCTTCATATTCCAGGTTGCACAGAGGATCTCTGCCAGTAGTGTCTCTGGTGGTCCTCTTACTCTCGGCCAGCACCTTAGTGAACTGCCCCTTTCTAAACTTTCCTTGAATTATACTAATTCAAACATGTCATCTGTTTCTGGTTGGGCCTCTGACTTAAGAAGCAGACTAGGTCCCAGAGTGTCATATAGATAGAAAAGAAGAAATAACAGCCCTCCCACCACCACATTGGCCTATGAAGCAAATGACATCAAGAAGAAATAAACCTCATATATTGTGCCATTAAGATTTGGGGATTGTTAAATCCCTATAACCCCTTCCATCCTGACAAATACTATCAGACTACAAAAAATTCCCTATTTGCCTGATTTTCTAAGAATCCCCACCAGGAGAAACTAGCCAAGAGTAACACAAAGGGGAAAAAAGCCAAAAGAACATATTATTTCAGGATAGCATTAGCCTGGTCTTTCAGGGCAATTCCAGGATGTAAATGACACCTCAGAGTTTGTACCAACTGAGGCAAACCATTTGAGTTTCATACCGAACACTAATTGATTATAGTTGTTTTTTTTTTTTTTTTTAAGATTGTATTTATTTATTTTTAGACAGAGGGGAGAGAGGGAGAAAGAAAGGGAGAGAAACAGCAATGTATGGTTGCCTCTTGCACGCCCTCTACTGGGCACCTGGCTCCCAACCCAGGTATGGGCCCTGACTGGGAATTGAACTGGTAACCCTTTGGTTCGCAGGCCGGTGCTCAATCCACTGAGCCACACCAGCCAGGGCTTTTCTTAAGTAGCTGGAAATGCTAAATATATATATATTTGATGGTTGGTCACAATATGATTGAATTTTATTCTTTAGATATTTAGAGTAAAAAGATCAATGAACACCCTAGATGTTCTGGCCTTTGTCTCTCCTCTTGCACTTGGATTCACTCTCTAACTCACTGTATTCTAGGTACACTGGCCTTTTCTCCAGTTTTCTGAGCATGCCAAACTTAATCCCACCTAGGTTTCTGCTCATGCTCTGCCCTCTGTGTATGTTCATCACAAGGGTGGCCCTTGTATTCAGATCTTTGCTCACATATCACCACTTCATGAGAATAACTGTCATAGGGGCAAAAGAGATGGGGGGTAGGAAGATTAGATTGACAGAACTTTCTTATCGATAAAACATGCTACAATTTCATTGAAGAACATATCATTATTTTTTTTTATTTTATTTTTCAACCTCCTCTAAAAAGCAAGGTAAAGAACAGACCTTTCTTGCCCACGACTATCTCCACGCCCCATAGAATGGTGCCTGGCACATACAATGAATGTTAACAAATAAATGTGTGACAGGAAGAGATACCGAAGAAAAGGACTTTCAAAACTGGATTTCAAAAATGCCTTCAGAAACGTTCTCCTCATTTGTTGGTCTTGGGTCATTTGCATTCTGTACTGAATCTGTATAAATTAGTTTTCTTACCAGGAGTTAAAATGTTATCTAGTTTGCTCTTTGAGAAATAATGAAGGGAGATGAAATGGAGATGGCATTTGGCCAGACCTCCCCTTTTTGAGTCCTTCTAGGGAGACGTGGATGCAATGGATGAGGCAGGGCAGAATAAAACTTTATTACTGGTTGACATTTTGTCCCCACCGCCCTCTGAAGAATGCTGGTGATATAGGCTGGAACAATAGGAGAAATCATTTTTTAATCTGCTTTGAAGGCTTATGTAAACCAGAATAAAAAGAGGTCAAAAGGAGATTTTTGTTAATTTCCACCCCAATGAACAGACACAATTACCAAGTCTGCATTGTCAAGAAAGAGAAAGACAGGACAGAAATACAACTGCAATGGTTGGTAAGAACTGATTTTTTTTTTAAGTGTTTAACTTTCTACCACCATCACAGACCATGCGTGCTACCCCTCTGCTTAACTGCCTTTTTGAAAGGAAGAAATAATTTCTTAAGAGAAAGGGACACTCCCTTCCCCCCTCACAAAGGGGGGAAAAAACAGATTTCTAGGCTTTCTCCTTCTTGGAACAAACTTTAAACCTTTAAACCCTGCAGAAATAATAGGTTGGTAATATATTTCCAAGGTTACTGATCTCATGTATCTCTCTTTTTTTCATGTGATAAGGAAAGTAAAAAATGGCCAACGTGGGGGAAAAAAAGATGACAAGAAATTCTTCCAGAAAAGTAAGACAATAGCATTATATAGTATTTCTTTTAATGACAAAAATCACAAAAGGACACAGAGACAGAATAAGAGGTGGTTCGTAGTATGGGCCCAAGGTCCTCCCTCAGGGAAAGACGCTTCCTAGTTTCCTTGAATCAAGCAAGAGACCGAATGCACAAACAACAGCCAGACCACATGTGATGGTAGAACTCTGACCACTTCCTGTGCGGCAACCATTCCTCAGGGCCAAACCAGCCCCTTCGCTCTAAGTTCCAACTCCCCTGTTTTGCCTCTTTCAACACAGGGCCAGCCAGAGAAAGCCAAACACGCCCAAGGCAAACACATAGGACATCTTACTGCAAATTAGTCCACCTCCCATTCCCCATCCTAACGACTCCCCTCTTTTTGACTAGAAAGTGCTCGCTCACCCCTTCCTGCTTTGGAGCCTCTGCCACCTTCAAGGGATGGCAGCGGGTGCCCTTGCTGTCATAGGTTGTGAATAAATAGAGTCCTCTGTTTCTTTTCTTTTGGCTTGTCTTCCTTTATTTCCACAAAAGGAAAACCAAAATAAGACAGACATGACCTTTATCCCCATACATAATGAAAGGCGAAGTGTACAATTACAGCATTTTATTTCCTGAAAAAGAATTTCCTACCTTATTGGCAAGGATTGGTACCTCGAAGATTCCTTAGATTTCCATTAACTCCCTTGAGTCATCATAGGCTTAAAATCAAAATAATGAATAAAAATATTGTTCACATTTTTGTTAAAAGCAAGAGGAGAGAGGGCTATTGCTTTGCTTGATGGGTTTCCTGATTTTTGGGGGGAGGAGGATAGGATATTACCACCCCAATATTAATCAAGGGAATTATGTAAAGGCTGATCGAGGAGATTCTCTGATGCCCATTTCCTTGTGACCATTACCTGCTTCTTCATAAGCAAGGTTTTATAAAGTGTTTGAGAGGAAAAACATAACCTTCATTCCTTTGAATCCTCTGTCTCGCCTCCTACATCAACAGCTCCATGATCCCTTTACCTTCCCAATTCCCAACTCTGTCACACTGGGGATGAATGTGTAGACACTTGGTTGTCTTCTAAGTGACTGTGGGGCAAAGGGACAATGTCAGACACTGTGAGACGTGCAATTTAAAGGTAATCAAGCTTCCCCCATGTGCAAAATGGGCCTCTTCTTAGCACAGAGCTGGAAACTTCACTGAATGCTTCATTCCCATCATATAATTTAATCTTCCCAATTAAATTCAAGCTAGATAAATAGTTATGCCCTATTAACATGTGAGTAACAGTGAGAATAAGGCAGACTCAGTGACTTCAGTGGCTTCCTATCTACAAGGTCACGAGAGTGGAATCACTGATACGTGACACCATGTCTTCTTGACCCTAGACTAGTCTTAGTCAAAACTTAGCCCAGACTCACTATATTGAAAGTCTTCTTGGAAAAGAGCATGTTATAGAGACATATGCAACACACTGATGCAAACTTTTTCCAAATTTGGGGAGTGATCTCTGCTTAGTATGTTTAAAAATCTCTCCAGGGCAGCTAGGGCATTGTCAAGGACAGAAGAGCCGGGAGACTGAGCTTCCATTGGGCTTAGCATATTCTACTCTCTTCTAATTTCATGGGAAATTAAGTCAATCTCATCTGTTCATTAAAACTTGCTGTAACATGGGTTGGATGGGAAAAAAAAAGTACTATTTCAAATGCTTTGAAAAGTCAAGGACCAGCTTCATAGCCCAGCCTTTCTAGGGGGAAAAAAAGAGCCTGAGGCAAGCTTCAGGTAAAGCAGAGGCTGCACTGTACTCCAGGGCAGCGAGAATAAGGGGAAGAGCTGTCAGCAGAGGGAGCAGGGAAGCGAATGCCAGGCAGTGCTTTGCTGAACTAGCCACGTCAGGACAACTTAAGCTGTGTGTGTGGAAATCACTGTGCCTTAGAACAGTCCTTTGGGAAAAGCAAGAAAGAAAAAGTGATCTTGCAGCTCTTTCCCAGCTTCTATAACTCATTGGTCCCAGTTTGCCCCTCCGGGCTTTAACATTCCCTAACTTCCACATTGCAACCTGAACCCTCCAGGTTTGCTTCTGGAAGAATCCATTTCCCAGTCCCATGATTTCGTTCCTCCTATGGATCTGAGAATGTGGGGTGAGGGGAGGATTAACCGTCTTCAAGGTCCAGCAGGGACAGATCTAGGAGTGAGCTCACTCACAGTTCCCTCTCTGGAAGGCACAGTGGGGGTCGTACCAATCCCTGGCTTTCCTGCGGGGGCTGCTGGAACAGCTGGCGGGCTCAGTGACCAAGCGGAATGGTGGGGCCAGTGGCTAACGTTCAAGTAGTGCACGTGTATGTGTACACACACACACACACACACACACACACACAGGGCGAATGGGAGTGATGGGCAGAGGGACTGGGACGATCTGAAAGATACTTAAACAGAGTCTAACGCGGCAGCTCTTTGAAATCTGCATTCAGTATTCTTTTTCCTGAAGAGCAATGCATGCAAATGTGTTCTGTAATTTTTAAAACAATGCACAAATGGCAGAATACAGTTTAATGAAAAATTCCAAAGTAATCCATCTTACCCAGGGGTGTAAATTAAGTAAATTTACAAAATCATAAATTTACTTAAAACATTATGATTTTTTTTGTGATTACATGCCACAATGTACTTAATGTGTGGCCCAAGACAACTCTTCTTCGAGTGTGGCGCAGAGATGCCAAAAGGTTGGACACCATAGACTTTATTTGTCTATTAGTTTACTTGATACACCCCAACCATTCAGTCAGCACCCACTTATTATTAGATTATATTCTAGGAACTAGAGTTAGAGCATGAAACAAAATAGCCAAAAAGTTCTATCCTGGTACAGGTTCAACTATTAAGGTAACTGTGAAGATAGTGTCCGCCAGTGATAAATCTTATGAAGAAAATAAGACAATGCACTGTGCAGAGAGGGAGGAATAGAGTTCATTTAAATTGGTTTTAACGAAATCCCTAATGATCAGAAGGAGAGAGCTAAACTGAATTGGGGGTATGGGAGGATTAGGAATTTTTAATGTAGAACAGACGTAAGTGCAAAGACACAACATGAAGAATAAATCTGGTGTGCTTGAAAACCAAAAACATAAAACAAAAAAGCCCTTTTGTTAATTCTTCTTTGCTAGTGGAGATAGGCAGTTAAAGTTTATATGGAAAGTTACATCTGCATTTTTCACATAAAAATAAGAAACATTCTTTCTTAAGAATGCTGTTGGGGGAGGAAGAGATTAAGTAGTGTAGTGAAAAGTATCCCTTTTTTTTTCCCCTCTGAGAGGGTAACTGTGATGTAAGTGCTGCCCAAATCTCGAAAACATATCCATGCCCCCTGGAAATAAATTACGGTAGGGTAAACCCTCATCGGCCATGAGGCATGGCTAATTTTTACCTCAGGGGTTTAATGTGCAGCATTATTACACATTAAAGATATACACATAAAGATTAAGTATTAAGATACTTATTATCTTAAATACCAGCTTCTATGGGTGTTAGAGAACATATACCCTCATCGAACCTATATAGCCCCCCACTAACCTGGAAAGGTCCCTTGTGCATCTTTGCTGTCATTGCTTTCTCCCCAAGGAAGTCGCCCTTCTGATTTCTATCATCAAAGGTTAGACCTGTCTGTTCCGGAAATTCGTATAAATGAAATCTTTACACATTGCCGACAAGTACGTTTTAACTTCTAAAAAATATTTCCTTTTGAGATGAGTTTACATTTGTAGAGGAGTAGAAGAAATTTTACAAAAAGTACTCACACACCATTCACTCTGCTTTCCATAGAACTAACATGCTGTGTGCCTGCTACGGATTGAGGGTTTGTGCCCTGCCCCAATCCATATGGTGAAATCTTGACCCCTAGTATAATGGTAGGGGTCTTAGGGAGGTCACCTGGTCATCAGGAGAGAGGCCTCATGAAGAGGATACAGGAGCGGTAAAGCTGTGTGTGCCCTACATGGGAACTGAGAAACACCCAATGTCCATCTACAACAAGAAATAAAAATAAAATCAATATGCAATGGGATTTCAATTTATTCCTGGTACCTAGCTTTAGTCCTGCCTTACTATCCTAGCAAAACTATTGTATTCGCATTTTTTTCCCAGCTTCAATGAGCTATTATTGACATATAATACTTGGAAGTTTAAGGTACGCAATATGATAATTTGGTACACATACATATTGCAAAATTATTCCCGCAGTAGGATGAGTTAACACCTCTACCTCCTCACATAATTACCTTTGTGTGTGGTGATAACATTTAATCCTGCACTGTGAACATACATACCTGAGTTAAACTTTATCATGTGTGTGTATGTATGTACAGGAAAAAGCATGTACATGTAGAGTTCAGTACTATCACAATTCCAGGCATCCTGCAGGAAACGGGGGCATACTGTATTGTTAATTATACTCACTGCGTTGGATATTAGATCCCAGACCATATTCATTTCATAACTGGAAGCTTGTACCCTATGGCTGGTACCTCCCCCTTTCCTCCACCCACCTGTACCTCTATTTTTATGAGTCCTGTCTTTTAAAATTCCGAAAATAAATGAGAGCATGCAGTATTTGTCTTTGTCTAACTTTTTTCACATAGCATATACCCTCAAGGTCCGTAAAATTTTTGCTTCTATATTCATTGGGGATATTGGCCTGTAGTTTTTTCTTAACTCTCAGGACATGTCGGTATACTTTGTTTGTCACTAAGAGTCTAAATTAAAACTCTACTGTGTTTTTAACTGTATGTACTCACTACATATTTGTATGTACTCACTAAATATTAATTTAAATTATAATTAAAATGTAAGAGTATTTAGTGACTGGAACTGGCAGTAATTACAGTAATAAAATCAGTTTAGTTGAGTATGTGACCAGTCTGGATGCCTCGTAAGCTCATTCTCACTCTGTGACTCACACATTGTGCATTTCAACATAACATACTAAATAGCCCTGGCTGGTGTGGCTCAGTGGATTGGGTGCTGGCTTGCAAACTGGTTCAATTCCCGGTCAGGGCACATTCCTGGGTTGCAGGCCAGGTCCTCATTTGGGAGCGTGTGAGAGGCAACCAGTTGATGTTTTTCCCGTACATGTGTCTCTCCCTCTCTTTCTCCATTCACCTCTCGCTAAAAAATAAATAAATAAAATCTGAAAAAATAATATACTAAATAATAACTATTTACATGGCAATATGCTTCTGGTACATTACTTCTTGTCCTTGGCTTAGTGAACTGTGGATTCCAGGTCACTCCTAAAGGAGGGCTAATTTGCATGGCTAGATTTTCAATACAAATCTTTGTCCGCCAGAAGTAGTTCTTCCCCCTCTTCCCCCACAGTAAATATTTTCTGCATTGTGGTTGGAAAATGATCCTAAACAAGTCATGAAGCCTAGTCAATCTTGTCTTTGTTAACTGAGACAACATTTAGAAACAGCCCTTTGCAACCCATGCCCACTTCACTGAGCTCTCAAGGCTGCAAGTCAATTACAAGTATAATACACCTTTGCTTTGATTATTCTTAAATATTCTCAGATTACTCAAAATTGATTTATGCCCTAAGTTAACATATAGCATAACAAGTATCTGCTATCTGAAAAAAGTTTGAATACAAACTGAAATATGTATCAAAATATCATAACATCAGATATAGTTTTATTTTATACAGTGTAGAGAAAACGACAATAACATTCTGCTAATGTTCCATTTTTATAAATTTTACCCTAAAATGCTACCCAGTCTTACATTTAAAAACTTTGGAAGAGCAAAGCTGAACGAACCCAGATTGTGATATTTAGAAACATTTTATTCTCCTCTCTTTTCATTGCTTTTGCTCAATGTCCACTGCAAGTCATGCAAAGTTTAATGATTTATATAGCTTGAATCAAATCACATTAAATATCTGGAGTTTTATTTAGAAAAAATGATGCTTTAAAAGTTTGAGTATCTACAAATTTATCTATATTGTGTTTTCTCTCTCCATCCCCAGTCCTACCGATAAAGTTGTCTTTATCTTCCCCACACAAGTAATTAATATCTGCCTTCTTACAGAATGCAATGGAAAATTCTAAGTTTTCTCTTTACCCATCATCAGCATTTAACATAGTGTTTCTTCTTCCCTGACTAACTCTCATTACTTGGCTTCCAGAATACCAAATACCCTTAGTTTTCCTCTCACTTCATCATTACTCATTCTTTCTTTCTTTTTTTAATCTTCACTCAAGGATATGTTTTTATTGACTTGATAAAAAGAGATAGAGAAACACTAACTGGTTGCCTCCCATACACACTCCAACCAGGGATCAAGTGAGCCTGCAACCTAGGTCTGTACCCTGCCCAGGAACCGAACTCATAACGTTTTGGTGTATGGGACGACACTCCAACCAAATGAGTCACCCAGCGAGGGCTTTCTCTGTCTTCTTTAATGACTCCTATTTCATTCCCAATCTCATAGTGTACAGTGTTCTCACTCCTTGGTTATCTTCTATTTTTTTTTCTCTGTCCTTCCTGGGTGAGCTCAGCTAGCCTACAGCTTTAAAAGTCCATATATACCCAACGACTGTCACATTTTCTCCAGCAAAGGCCTATTTCCCAGATTCCAGGTCTGTTTATCAAATGACCTACTCAACATTACTACCACCTGAATGTCTAACAGACACTGAGAACTCAACACATCTGTTACTAGACTCCTAAAATTTTATCAGAACCAGCTCCGCCTACACAGTCTTCCTCATTGTGGTTAATGACAACTATTCTTTTTAGTTGTCCTGGTCAAAACACTAAAATTATTTAGACTCCTCTTTTTCACTCATATACTACATCCAATGTGTCAGCAGATCATGCTGACTCCATCTTCAAAATCTGTCAGAATTTTGGCCACCTCAAAGCATATCCACTCACCTTTTGCATTTTAATACAAATTATAAACCGCACTGTTCTAATTTAATAGAGATACTTTGCAATAGTTGGCCATATATTTTGAAAACTTCTGACAGATCCTATTAAGTCACTGAGGAGAACTGTACCATGTTTGAATCCCACCCAACTTGTGCCATTTTAATACTGTTATCTAACAGCACCAGCCAGCAGTTTGCTTATATGGAAAATGGGACCAAGATCACCACCACCTAAGAAGAATTTTATAAGAATGCCATCTTACGAGTAAGGTATTATCTTTGAGAAATGTGAATCATATCCTTAAAATACCCAGTGCGAGGGAAGGGCTGGAACCTTAAAATGCCCAATACAAGTATTTTCTTTGACAACACATTCAAAGGCTATGTGGTGTTGCTTGCAGAATCTACTAGATATGGTGAGCTGAGCTATATTGCCTCTGTCAAAACCAACTATGTCATGAGAGATGGTTTCAATGTTGTGAGTCTGACTTTGAACAGGAAAAAAGGGGAAACTCTGGTTTGGAGAGAAGATGGTAACTTTAATGGGGTATCTTGTATGTGATTCACGGGTCCCACAGGAGAAAGCAATGGAATATAATAAAAGTTGAGATCATAGAAGAGGACGACATCTTTAAGAGGACAGAAAAGAGACCGCACAAGAAGACAAGGCAGTAGAAGCAAAATCTTTTCCTCACCTTTGGCTTCAACTTTTGTAGCCATGGTTTTCTTTGGCATAGAAATAGCACCCTTCTGTATTTTCATGCTTGCGAAAGAAAACACGTTATGCTTTAAAAGCTCTCCCTGGCAAGTCCAAATTTTTCCACTGCTTTTTAATGCAGCTTAAGAAAAAAGAAACAAAACCAAATACCAAAGGCAGGATTCGCTGAGGTGCTGTCCCCCATTCAGGACACCGGGCTGCCTTGGACGTGAAGTACCTCTTCATACAATCGCTTCAATAACGCAACAGCCTCGCTGACTTGGGTGAGTTCTGACACAGGCCTAACTTACCCAAAGTGCCCTCGCAGCGAGAATAGGGAAGGCAGGGCTGAGGGGACCCCGCGCCCGCCACAGCGTGGCCAAGGGCACGAGGCCGCCCTGGTGGAGTCGCCGCCCTGGTGGGATTCCACCACCACCTCCTACAGTGTGTGCCTCTGAGCTAAGTGTCTCCATCTGTTAAATGTGGGCCTTCCTTGCAGTCATGTTGCGAAGACAAAGTGGGACCAGGGGCCACGGAAGGCATGAGACTGGCCGGCCCGGCGCAGGCCGGCAGCGGGTATCCCGCACCGCGTCCTCTATTGGTCAGCGCTTTGTCTGGGGACGCCTGGAGCCAAGACGAAATTATTTTTAAGAATACAATAAATTCAATAAAAGGGGGGGGGGGGAGACTGTATAAAATGCCTTGCCCGAACAGCCGAAAGTGGTTTTCAGCACTAATTAACACTGTTAAAAACTTTTCTCAAATGTTTCCCTTTCTCTTTGAGGAAACACAAGAATAAACCAGAAAGAGAACTTGAATGCAGAATATAAAGTATTTTTAGGTCTCTGACAATCTAATACTGTTTCTTGATGGTCTTGAAATGAAAGCAAATCGATTATTAGGTTGATAGCATTATTTTCCCCACAACACGCTGGGAGGAATATAAAACTAGATTGAACTGACAACTTCATTCTAACCGTACTTTAATTTAAACATGTAAATGTCTTAAATTTTATTACATACTCTCTTGACACAGGAACATATCTGTTTTTATTATGAATTCATTTTTTGTTAAATAGGAAGTAAAATAAAAGAGAAAGAGAAAGAGAGATCGGAATAAAATGTTACCGAGAAAAAAATCACATGATTATAGAAACACTGTAACTTTTGACAGCCTCCTGACATCAATAAAGAGACGTGACCAGTAAAGAAGAATATGATCAGTATGAAAATACTTGTTAAAGAAGGTAAAAATCTATTAAACTGCAGTGCCCTGATTCTAACAATTCAGACTTAATGAAACATTTTGATTATGCTAATACTGATACTGTTCATTTAAATATGCTATTACTGATATTGTTTCATTAGGTATACAATTTTCTTGCGCAATGCATTCATGCCTAAGTGACCTCTAAATTGGTCCACTGCAAATCACAGCTAATGGACTCGCAACAATCTGCATCACTCAACCCTATTCAGGGGCTGAACCACACAGGCGAGAGGTTCAGGTTCCTCAGGAGGTAGCTAGATCCTCAAAAAAAAACCACACTGTGCCTTCTTTGCCCTGTGGTCATCTTCTCTCTCTCTTCCCTTCATCTTCTGCTTTCCCTGTCTCTTTCCTTATCCTTCCCCCTGCCTCAGCCTCCTCTTCCCTCTCACGATTCCCCAACGCTTTTCCTGCACACGCCTCAGCTCCGATTGTTGAGCTGAGCCCTAGTGTGCAATACTTTGCTTTAAAAATCAATGGAACCCATGGTTCAAAATTGTGATTTGTGGAACTATGAGAATTGGACTTTCTCTGAATTACCTAGTGCAGTGACGTTCATATCTGACTGAGTAAAGTTAATACCATAGTTGTAGCTGAAAAATGAAAGGGGACGTGGGTTCTGAAGTCAGGTAGACAGTGTGAGTTCAAGTCCTGGGCTCCACCACCCGTAGAGCAGGGAGAAAGCCAAGCATCTCTGCAGGGTTTTTGCTTCATATCTGGAACTTGGGGCTAATAACAAGGTTTATTTCATCGACTTTTCACCCAGATTGAATTACTCCCTTATTCGACAACTATTTATTGTGTGCTTACTCTGACAAGACATTGCTCAGTGGGCTGGTTGAGACACAGCGAACAAAACAGACAAACAGCCCTGCCCCTTTAGAGCCTATGTTCT
Organism: Pteronotus mesoamericanus; assembly: GCF_021234165.1. Taxonomy (NCBI): domain Eukaryota; kingdom Metazoa; phylum Chordata; class Mammalia; order Chiroptera; family Mormoopidae; genus Pteronotus; species Pteronotus mesoamericanus. The sequence goes on from NW_026555189.1 coordinate 18,343,345, forward strand.
GTTTAGAGGACGCGGATCAGAAATAAACATAGGAAGCTTTGAGGTGACCATAAATGCCAAGGAGAAAATGCACATGAAGTGCCTCGCAGCATGGTTAGAATGTAGCAAGTGCCCAATAAATAGTCACTTATTTAGGGTAATTTTCAGAGAGCTTCCCTGGTGAAAAGGCAGTGCCCCTCAGGAAATGAACACAGTCCTTGTCAACCCTGGCCCCCGGCTGAAAGCAGAGAGGCTGTGGGAGGAGCTGGACGGAGGGAGAAGAGAGTATATTTCTTCTCCCCTCTGCAGCCACAGACCCTCTGTCATCCGGAAGGTAAAAGTAAGGCCATTCTGTTCTGCCCATAAAAGAGTGTGTTCAGCACCAGAGGGGGAAAAAAGTTATTTTACTCTGACAAGGTCCCTAATCAAAATAATATATAAGGACCTATTGATTTTTTTCAGACAGTTTGTTTTCCTTGAAGTTTTATGTTTGCCATGCCCAAATAAAAGAGGATTTTACAAAGTTCCATCAAGGGGTCATTTCAGAGCTTCCTCCGAAAATAGTGGCCTGGCGACGAGATGACCCGTGGGTCCCATACCTGCGCCCCAGCAGCAGAAACGGGAGGGAAGCCCAGCGAAGCCTGGAGGCGTCTCTCCTGTGAACAGGCGAGTGAAAGAGCCACTTGGAGACAGGGGAGGGGGCAGCAGGGACCGGACAAGCAGGACAACACCGGATCCCAAGGCAGAGGTTCGTGTGCTTCCGCAGACCCCTTGGCGTTCACGGATGTGCAGTTCGGCAGCAAAGTGACCTGAGACGACGTTCGGAAGGGCGTCCGGCCCATCCGTTCACAGGCCGTCTCCAGCAACTTCGATGACAGGACAGCATTGAATGGGCAGCATTGCCTCTCTTCCCTGATGTGCCTAGCCTGTCACTCGGGCCATTAGCCCCAAGAGGAGCAGTGCCGGGGCCATTTCATGCTGGGTTGGCGATGCCACTGAGCTACTCCATGAGGGGAGCCCTATTTATTTTTTTTCAATTTACGCCTTTTAAAACTTCGTGCTTACTGGAATCAATTTAATAGACAACCTATGACACAATAATCCCCCTCCGTTTGGTCTGTATCTCCCAGATTTATCGACTCATTTGGAGGGTTTAGTATGGTATACTTTTAGTCCTCCGGAGTAAAGCATGGCATGCCACTACTGACTGCAGATTGCTTTGGGGGTGGAGAGTATATACCTGTTTTACAAATAATATATAGAGGTATGTGCGTGTGTGTATTTAAGTACTCATCACGTATTGTCTTGGGAGACAAACGGGAGAGAGTTGCAACGATCTGCTACAGGCTGAAGATATTTGTAAACCATGATTATAAATTTAACACATGCTATGGAGTCGAAGATTTTTGTGCTGAAGGCTAAAAGGGGCCTTAAAGAGTTATAGGATTTCAAGTCACTATAGCTGGCCCCGATTTTGCCTTACAAAGTCTATAGGCATAACTCTCCTCCTTTGCTACCACCATATTTGCTTGGGCTGTCCCCAGAGAAGCCAAGAGTTCTTGATAGACCAAATACTACCCTTTTGACATCGAGAGAAATTGAGTATCATAGGGTTAGTGTGAGAATGAACTAAGATGTCATACAAAAAGTGTCTAGAACATGAGAAAGTGATCAACCGCCAATAGATAAATCTAAGGAAAAGTAAGAAAGTGTGAGTTCAGGAGAGTATGGGTCACGAAAAAGTCAGAGAAGCCCCTGTCTATACACAGTTTGTAGCACAGGCACTGATATATAATGGTTACTAATTGGATACTTTGCAGAAGGCATGAAAGAAATACAGAGGGAGGGCAAAAGGAAGAGAGGTTTGCTCTTATCGCCAGCAGTTCAGTGTTAACATGTGGGAGCTGACATGTCTCATTTCATGCAGGCTCTGCTTTGACTCTTTCCACTGCCCACACTCTTATGTTAGACAGCCTAAAAGGAAGCATTTTCTTTCTTTGTTAGTTTCTCTGCTTATTTTGCTTTGAAAATAAGGTGACACGTTTAAGATAGCATAGCTTTTTCCTTACACAGACAAGGGTTCCAACTCCACTTCTGCCACTTCCTAGTTAGGTGACTTTCGACAAGTCGTTTTCCGAATCTGTTCTCTAAAACTGGGACTAGCAATCCCTGCCTCCTTAGGAACTCATGAATCCGTGCCCCTGGCTTGCTTCGTGAAGGAAGGCTGACACTAGGCGATGTGGAGCAGTCCCCTGGCACGTGGTCACACTCCCCCCGGGGCTTTTCCCTTTGTACGACTCCTTTCTGCTTCCCCGGACCCCCAGGCCTCCTGCGTCCCCCACAAATCATCAGCAGAGGGGTGCAGTGCTCTGGAGCTTTCTTTTTTCTAGACCTTCCTCCGCAGCCCAGCTCTGCCCATTTGTCAGAGGGTGCTCATCTTGACTTGGCAGGGCCTCAGCCTCTGCTGGGATTACACAATCAGAATAAACTCAGTAATGTTTTTGTCTTCTACTCCCTAGGAGTATTGAAGTCTAAACAGATGTTCGTCTCTTAACGAACCAGGCCAGCCACTCTTGGAGACCATGAGGGATGGACTGTTGCTCCCCAGGATTCTGGCAAAGATAGAGAACAATCCTGTGTCATTTCCTTCTAGAGAGCACATGTTATTGTGTTTCCCTTCTACTACACAAGTATTAGAGGCTTGTTTTGTTTTTTTGTTTGGGGTTTTCTCATTTTTTGTTTTTTGGTTTTTGGTTTTTTTTTTGCTTCTTGGTCACTAGAAGGTAACTAAAATACCTCACTAATGTGAAGATGACAGTTGGGAGACATCTGCTTATTTGGCATAAAAACGCTAGTGTGTCTCAAAATGTCCCTAAGAATTACTGGAAGCCTTGTTTAAGAGGCAGACTCATTGGCCCTTCACCCACAGGTTGATTCATGTCCAAGAATTTAGGGTCAAAATCACTGCATTCCAATAATTTTCCAGGTGACTCCTATGTAGACTGAAGTTAGGGTTCCACTTGTGGGGAATAAATCTGAATAACTCAGGAAGTGTTTGGGTAACACATAATTTGTCTGCTTTTCTAAGAGCCTCAAATCATGGATATGAAGGATACTGATATTTATTGAGCACTTGTATACTTGTTGTATACCCAGTGTTCCACCAGGCACTTGCTATGCAGGATCTCATTTACTCTTCATAGAAAATCTGTGAGAAGAGTTTTATTGTGCTCCCCATTTTCCAGATGAAATCAGCTCCATCTCAGGGAGGTGAAGCTAGCAAGAGGTTGGTGACGCAGCTGGTAGGTGGTAGAAGGCAGCCCTGTTTGCCTCTCAAAGCCAACACTATGGCCCCAGAGTAACTGAGTTACATTTCTCTTAACAAATCCCTATACAATGTCCTTTAAAAATAGTTTCTTGGTCCTTCATTCAATTTATGTTCATCAAACTGAGTTGTTTTCAGTAGTTATAAACTTTTATGACTTTTTTGTGGTTATTACTGAAAATATGCTTTTCCTATCATGCCTTGGTAGTTAAATCCACATGTTACTATCTGTCTGGCCTCTCAATAAAATGTACTTATATGCACGATCAGTTCCCTGTACAGTTGTTTACTTCTTGGCCCAGATAAAGATTAATTATAATGCCCATGTTTATATTCTTATGGGTGCTGTTCTAAATTCATTTTTAAGTCAGTTATTAAAAATGCTAGATGACATAAAAATGGTGTTCCTTTTCCTTTTTTATGATAAATCTCCTACTTTAAAATTCCCAAGATCTAATTCAAGACAGAAATTAATTTTAGTGGTATGAGGGTGAGGGCAAATTATGGAGCTAACAAAGATAAATAAAACATGATTTTTTTCCCTAAAATATATGTGCTATTGTTTTAAGAAGTCAACAAATACATTAAAACAAAAAAACAAACACTGCCATCCAACTTCTAGAATAAATAAGCTGTGGTATTTGGAAAATGCCTACGTTTCAACATCCCGAGTGTGATCTATGTGAGTTCAGCCCCTTTAGAGTTGAATGATAGTTTCACCCTTGGCCCTGGGTGGAGGGAGACCTCGCATTAAGATCTGATATTACGGGCAGACTTGACACCTGGTGAAATTGAGGTCTTAAATGGCCTAACCGTGAACACTCCTGCCACTCTGCTCCTGTAAGTAAGGGCCCCTCGCCAAAACAATTCTCTTCATCAAAAGGCCAGGTACAGAGGCCGAATATCAGGTTTTCATCCTTGGCCGGACCATGAAGTTATTTCAACAAACCAGTCAGGTCCTCTTCCCAGGAACCAGAGGGCACTTCACCCTTTTGATACCACAAACGCTGCCCCCCACGGCCCCTGACCGTCCATCTGCCCCCTAGTGCCACGCTCCTTTGGCCCTGAAGGGTATGTGGCATCTTCCTTCCCCGGCTGAGTACCTGCAAATAATGAACTGATCACCTCATCCCTTCCTCAGTGGGGTGAATGAAGGCAGTTAAAGCACCACATCAGCCTCTGCACATGTTCACGTTCGGAATCTGTAACTTCCATGGATAGAGCTGAGATTTCGCGGTTGAAGAATTTGTAAGGAGTCCCCACATTCTGAGAGAAGGTTCTGTGGATCACACTTCCTCGCCCGGTCTGGCGAGAAGCCCGTTCGTTCCATAGGCAGTGAAAGCCCAGGGCGCTCGGCCCGGGGCGCTCGGCGGGAGACCGCGTGGTCGCTGGGGCTTTCTGCCCATCCTGCTCCCAGGGAACAGTGTCCTCCGCTCTTTCTCGTGACCGCTGCCTCCAGGGGAGCTTTCCACTCATTTCAAATGACTGGAGCAGGCCAAACAGAAAAGTGATACCATTGTAAGAACACAATGTGCTTCAAATGCACTTAGAAATTACTGAAAAAAAGGGTCACTTGTAACTTTGCTATTTAAAATTATATACAATAAAGGGAAGTCCCACCGTTCCACTTAAAATCCCAGCTCCAGGAATTTGATGCACAACTTTCCTTTTTCCTCCTGGCTTCGTAAACATAATTATATGCACAAATGTACATACCTATCCATTATTTTATTCTACAAAAGTAGAATCGCTCCGTGCACACAGTTCGGGAAGCTTTGTTTTCAACTCGCACTATTATCATGGTTAAACTTTCAGGTCCGTAAATATTTGTAACTCATTCTTTAATTGTATTAATATTATGCCATTATTTTGGTGAACTACAATTTAACTACTGCTCTCCCGCAGCGGGGCGGCCTGTGGTCCGTGCTGCGCCGCGACACTACCAGTGAGCGGCACAGACACCGAGACGAGATACATTAGCATTTATGTTCCAGATCTGTCACTTAATAGGAATCTTATCTTGGACAATCTTCTTAACTATTCTGAGACTCATTTTTATTTTAGGTATAAAATGGAGACTAAAATAACCCTTCAGGGTTGTTGCCGGGATAAAATTAGGTACCTAAGTAAACACTTATTATCGTCAATGTAACAATAAATGACATCATCTAGATATTAAAAAACTATTAAGTAAATTAAATATATTGTTTAATAAATAGGTCAGACTTTCCTTAACTTTAGCCATTTGTATAACACTGTTATGATTTTGCCATATATGTGAGCTACTTTCATGCTTATTTACATAATGTTATATTTCAGTCCATTTATTTACATTTTAGAAGTGAGTTGTTGTAGGGTGGACACTTTATATTTCTGTCATAAAATAATTAATTTGCATCTAATCATGATTATATAATAAATATAAACTGTAATAAAAAGATTAAATTCATTGTCTGTTAGTCAAAGTCCAGTCAAAAAGACAGAAACCACTCTGGTGATGTGAACAAAAAATATTTAATGTAAAAAAAATTTACTAGTAAAAGCTGTTAACTACTAAAAGCCTTTTTTTTTTAAAGGATCCTAACAATTGATGCCACGGCAACTGCAGGGTGTAGCTGCTACCCTAGGGCGGAGGGGGGATATGCAGGGAGGGAGCGCAGCCAGCGGAAGGGCCCTGGCGCGCAAGGCTGACAGGCCACCCCGTGAGACACAGCCATCTGGAAGGGGGGAACGCTTGCTGGTATGATTTGGGGCAGAACTGATCCACGAGGAGCCACCAGATGAGGTGTCTGTGGACTGGAGTCCGTGCCCAGAGACTTGCTGCAGGGCGAGTGCTACCGGGTGCCCTGCCCACCCTGAAAGCCTGTAGGCACAGGAAAACGTAAACAGGAACCACGAAGAAAAGCCAGATCTCCACTCTGCCTCCCAGTTCTCACCCACAGCCTCCATGGACAGAGTCCCCCATTGTACCACCTGGCCAAAGGGAAATATGTACAGGTTCTGAGATAATAAATGAGGACAAAGAAGGAAGGATTTGGACGTGGAAGCAATAATAACCACTTGCACACATTTTCCTTTACTACTTTAAATCATCTTATGCCGTCCCAACAGGGCATAAGAAACCCTGACACGGAACAGTGAGTATTGGATACATAGTCCACATCTATGATCACATGTCCCTACCACCTCGATGCAGGGGGTGGTGCTGCTGGTTAGAATGAACTCTATAGATTAGAAAACCAATGCAGAACAAAGCCCATTGCCTAAGGCCGCCCATTTAGCCACCACTATTCCAGAGCTCTTTCCTCCTGATGTCCAATCTGGCTTCCTGCGAGGTATTTTACTTTCCTAAGTGATGAAAAAGAGTGCATGTGCTTCTTGGGTCTTTCAAAGACTTATCACTTTCAATGTGTTCAGCTAATTTACTAAATTTCATCTCATTTCAAGTTAGAGAACAAGAGTAACCTTGCACTGAACTGAAATGGACTGTCACATGAGATTTGAATAGATTATAAGAAGAGGTCTCCTTTAAATGGAAACCATCCTTGGCTAGGATTTTATTTTTATTGAATTTATTGGGGTGACATCAGTTAATAAAATGATATTGGTTTCAGGGGTACAATTCTATAATACATAATCTGTATTTTGTGTTGTGTGTTCACCACCCCAAGTCAAGTCTCCTTCCAGCACCATTAATCCCCACTTTACCCTCTCCTACCTCCTCCACCCCTCCTTTCTTTCTGGTAATCACCATACTCTGGTCTATGAGGGTTTTTCTTTCTTCCTCTTCCTCTTCTACTTTCTTCTCCCTCTCCTTCTTTCTTCTCCCACTCCTTTCTCCCTCTCCTTCCTCCCTCTGCCCCTCCCCCTCCTCCTCCTCCTTCTTCTTCTCTCTCTCTCTCTCTCTCTCTTTTTTCCCTAGGCTAGAATTTTAAAGATTCTAGTTTTAACTGTACTTTTTCCCACTGTCTTACTGTGTGACTCAGAACAAATCACCTCCCTTTTTCTCTGGGTGCCAGTTTTCCTCATCTGTAAAGAGTAGGATGGATTTTTACTTATCCCTAAGCTAATTTAGAATTCTGTTTTTGTGGAGCTAGGATCAATGATCAGAGTTTGGCAATATGCTTTGGGACAAACAGAATTTCCTCAGCAATCATTCCACTCACACCTTTCCAACTGTGTAAACCTTACTCTTTATAGAATAAAATCTAAGCATCCCAATGTGGTACAAGCTCTTTTCTAAGACTTGTCCCCAATTTTTCCCCATCATATCTCTCACCATTTTGCACTTTTTGGAGTACTCCGAACGTCCTCCTGGTTCCATTTCAAATGGTTTCTTTGCCTACTCCCACACTCAAATGCCCACCCTCCCTTCTTCACGTGAATGGCTACTCGTCATTCTTCATCTTCCAGCCCAGAGCCCATCACCTGTAGGAGGCAGATCGTGACCCTCTCAGCGTGAGCTAAATGGCCTTGTTTTGTGCCCTATGACAATGCTTTGCAGGTTTCTCATAGCCCTAAACATTTTTCTGTGGGTAAGCTGGAGTTCCTGATATAAATGCCCCCTCCCATGTAGGCAGCAGCAAGTACATATTAAGATTTTTGTCCAGATCACTTTGTATTAGATGAATTAAATATTTAAAATTCTCACTCCTTGGTTGTTCATACCTTTTCTACAATACTTCATACTTCAAGGAAGTTCTGCAGGACATTATTTGTATTTATCTCTGCTAAAAAGTCTGTGTTAACATTCGACGAGGAGTTAGCCAATCCAGGTGTCAAATGATTTATTTTGAAACGGGCTTCAACCTCCTTGGTCAAAATCTCTGCATTTGTGGATCTGGGTGTTACTAGCACTATAATATCAAAGTGTCATTTCTGGTCTGGAAATGCTTCGCTTCAGCCACAAATGAACATTGTCAAAGGCGATTAACTGTGTCACCTTAATAGATGAGACTGTTCCCCCTGCCTGCCCTTGCAGGGGCGCTCCCCTAGAAGAAATGTCGCTTTCTGAAGGAATGGAGAGGTGAGGCAGGCAATCTGACAGAGAACAGGGTGAGGCAGGCCATTAGCTTACTCCGTGTTCAGGGCATGGTTTTTACTTTAAGTTGAAGTTCAGTGGTTTGGCATTTCTGATATTGCTTAACTACCTGGAAATTGAATTAGGCCCAAGTGCTTTTTCTTTAGTGACCCAAGAATGTTTTGAATGAGAAAAGGGGGGAAAAAATAAAGCAAAAACAGAAGACTCCTTCCAAACTCTCCATGCTGAATACAATTCAGAATGGTTATTCCAAATATTATTTGTATTACTTAAATGCACTAATGTTCATAAAGTTTAAGGTACATGAAATACAATTAGGTAGACAATATTTTTTCCTTGCCACAATTGCCCCTACACATATATCCCAATGTTTCAGCCTTTAATAATTCTAGTTTAATGACTCTATGGGTATTTCTCTCTTCCATAAATTCATGCTATGTAATTGGATTTTTAATTTGGAAATTAAGTGTACAGTTCGGGTGATAAAAGAATTCAAAAATATCTGTAGGGTATGTTTTGCATTTTTTTAAAGGAAAGGTAGCAAGTACAACCTGAAATCCGGTAATGAAAATTGCTTGAGTATAGCCTTGGAATAAGAGTTAAAAGACACAATTACTCCTGTAAGCAATGCTATAATGTGGTGAAAATAAGTATAATGGGAATTTGGTGATTTATCCTTATTTCCTTGTCTTTTGTAAAACATCCACCCAAATTAAGGTGAAAGAACTCCAAACTAGATTTTGAAAGCCCCTTCAAACTTAACTCCCCATTTTGTAGATGATGATACTGATACAGGGAGAGTGATTTGAGTTCTTTAATGTCAGGATTAAAACTGGGACATTCGAACATCCAGATAAATACACTTTTGCTTTTTTTTTTTTTCTCTCTCTCTCTCTTTTTATTTCCAGGACACTTGGCCCTGTCTATTCACTATGAACAAGAGAGGTTGTGAAAACTTATTAATTTTTTTAATGTGGTAGAGTTAGCGCAGGTATATACAGTCATGCAAACTAAATATAAATATAGTAAAAAAGATAAAGTAAAATTGAATAAAGCAGGTCTAAACCTTGGCTCTCAGGTTCTGTAGGCAAAAAAAAAAAAGAACTGCAGTGCTTATAAAATAAATACCAAAGGGTTTCTTGAGAAAGCACTGAATTTCTTGTACTAAAATATGAAGGGGACTTCTAATTTTCAATCTAGCATATAAGGAGTTTGGAAGTCATCACCTGTGTCCTAGCAACAAGGAAAAAGCTGGAAAAACTGAAAATTAGCAACTCTTCTTAGATCCAACAAAAAAAATCTAAGGTCACAAGGTAAATCTATGCGCCTGAAATTGGAGAGACAGATTGGTGGGTGTAGAGAATTTCAGCTCACTGGAATAGAAGCCCAACAGCATACACACCCACAGGAACAAGTCCTGGGATAGAAAAACTCAAACTATAACTGCCAAACTGAGAGAGGCTCAATGTGCACAGGACTGAGCATCTAAAGCAATAGGGCGCCCAGCCTTAGGGGAGTTGCGACAGTTTTGCGATGTTTATTCCACGAACTGTACCAAGTTCTCACAGGAAAGAATCCACAGGGTAATAGGAGAGACATCATTGTAAAATAGAAGAACTTATTTTATCAGAGCCTGTCTGACATCAGGGCCCCCTCTTACCTTCCTGTCATGTCCAAAGTTGGGGGAAAACAGAAGAATTTATGAGGGTCACAAGCTAGGGGCCCAAGTTTACTAAAAGACTGACATTTCACTGATACGGCTCTGGGATACTCCCTACTCTACACACTGCTACTGTTGCTGCTACTACTAGTCCTACTGCTATACCAGTAGGGCTCTTGTGAAATGGGACAGACACAATCAAGGACACCAGAGGACATATTATCTTTTAATACCTATCATTTCAAAAAACAGTAAACAGTCTCTTAGATGAATAGGCATAAAAATCTCACAATAAATCCTTACTGACTTCAAATATTTTGGCCCAGTATATCATGTAGAGCTTTCAACAACAATAACAAAAATTACAAGGCATAATAAAAAAAAATCACAGCTTAAAAAGAGAGAGCAAGAATTAACATCAGCTTTAGATATTGCAGTGAGGTTGGAATTATCACACTGGAAATAGTTTTAAAACTTTGACTAATATGTTAAAGAATGTATTGCAAAAGATGCACACCATGCAAAAACAAATGGGTAATGTAGGCAGACAGATGAAAACTCTTAGAATCAAAAGTAAATGCCAGATATATTTTTTTAAATACCCACTATAACAGAAAGGAAAAGTGCCTTTCATGGACCATCAATAGACTAAATATGTAAAAGGAAAGAATCAGTGAGCCTGAAGAAATATTAATAGAAATTTCCAAAGCTGAAATGCAAAGAGAAAGTAAATATAGATAAGACAGAACAAAACAAAAAACAAAAACAAAACCAGGAACTGTTGGACAGTTACCAAAGGTTAGAAAACAAGCTAGAGAGCCAGGAAGCTCAGAGAACACCAAGCAGCATAAGTAACAAAATAGCTACATCTAGGCATATCATATTCAAGCTGCACTGCAGAAAATCAAAAACAAAGAGTGATTCTTGAATGAAGTCAAAGAGTGGTGAAGTGTAAACTTACCTATAGAGAAACAAAGATAAGAATTACATTGGACTTCTTTTCAGGAACCAAGGAAGCAAGAAGTAAGTGGAGGGAAATACTGAAATAAAAATATTACCAATCTATTATTCTATATCCAGTAAAACTATCTTTCAAAAGTGAAAGAGGAAAAAAAAAAGATTTTCTAAGACAAACAAAAATGGAGAGGATTTGTCATCAGTAGACTTATCTTGCAAAAAAATAATAATAATAGAAATTCTTCAGAAATAAGGAAAATAATATAGGTAAGGAACTTGGCTCTACATAAAGAAACGAAGAACACTCGAGAAAGAATAAAGATAAATAGAATATTTTATTTTTATTAATCTTAATTGATCTCATGAATAACAGTTTGTTCAAATAATAGCAAGCAAGTATTCGGTGATTTTACCTTATGTAGAAGTGAAATGAATGACACAAAATTTACAAGGGACAGGAACTGAGTCCTCTGGTACAAGGTATTTGTACTACCCACAAAGTGCCGTAGAGCTATTTGGAAAATGATGTGGATTGGTTTTAACATACATTGTAGACGTAAAAGCAACCACTGAAAAAAGTAAAAAAGAAGTATAATTCACGTGGTAAGAAAGGAGGAAAAAATGGAATCACATAAAATGTTCCATTAATACCAGAGATGGCAGAAAAGTATAGAAGACAAAGAGACTGACATAAAAAAAAACAAGGGCAATGAATTGAAAACAGTAAGAAATAAACTTCACATTAATCCAAAGAAAGTTCATGTTATATAATCATTTTAAACATCAATGTTCTAAATACGTCAATTAAAAGAGAGTGACTCAGAGTGAATTTTAAAAAGCAAAATTTAAGACATAGCTATGTGGCTCATACAGAAACACACTTTAAATATATGATAAATGGATAAAAAAATAAAGAAGCAGAGGCAGCTATACTATATGGACATTAGTAAGAAAGTTGGAGTAGCTATATTAATTTCAGACAAAGCAAACTCAAGAGAAATTAAATGATTAAGAATGAGGAGAATCATTACATAATGACGAAAAAGTTAATTCTCCAAGAAGACATAACACTCCTTAATGTGTATTTTGTTGAGGATTTTGCATCTATGTTTACCAGGGGTATTGGCTTGTAATTTTATTTTTTATAGTGTCATCTGGCTTTGATATCAGGGTAATCCTAGAATCATAAAATTAGTTTGAAAGTATTCCCTTCTGTTCAATATTTTTAGAGTTTGAGAAAGATTAGAATTAATTCTTCCTTAAGTCTTTGGTACTTTTAACCAGTGAAGCCATCTAACCATGGGTTTTTCTTTGTTGGGAAGTTTTTGATACTTTTTATTTCTGTGGCATCAGTTGTATCCGCTTTCATTTTTTAATTTTATTAATTTCAGTCTTCCACAGACATTTCTTCAAAGAAGACATATAAAAGGCCTACAGACAGGTACGTGAAAATTGCTCAACATTTTTAATTATCAGGAAAATGCAAAACCACACCACAGTGACATAGCACATAGCACTCATATATGTTAGAATGACTATTACTAAAAATATTAATAAGTCTCGGAGAGGACGTGAAGAAATCAGAATCCTTGTGCACTGTTGGTGGAAATGTAAAATGGTGCAGCAGCTGTGGAAAACACTATAGAGTTTCCTCAAACAAATTAAAAATTAAAGCTACCTTATGATTCAGCAATCACACTCTTTGTGATTGCTCCCCAAAGCACTGAAATCAGGATTTCAGATTTCAAAGTCATATCTGCAAGCCCATGTTCACTGCAACCTTATTCACAGTAGCCACGATATGCAAACAAACCTAAGTGTTCATCAACGGCTGCATAAAGAACGCAGGGTGTAGACGTGTAATGGAACACTGCGGAGCCTTAAGAAAGAAGTCCTGCCACTTGTGACAACAGCTTTGACCCTGGAGGACACTGTGCTAACTAAAATAGCCATTCACAGAAGGACAAATACTGCAATGTTCCACTTCTATGAAGTATCTAAAACAGTCAATTCACAGTAGCTGAGAATACAGTAGTGGTTACCAAGGGCTAGGGAGTAGGGGAAATGTGGAGTAGCCATTCAGTGGGCATGCAGTTTAGTTAAGCTATGTGAGTAAGTGCTACACCTCTGCTGCACAGCCTAGTGCCTACGGTTAATAATATGGCATCGTGCAATTCAAAATTCTTGAGATCTCACATGAAGTGTTCTTCCCAGTAAACAGACAGACAAAACAAAGAGACACAAAGGAAGCTTGGAGAGGTGTTGCATATATCTATTACCTTGATTACATGGATGGTATAATGGGTATTTGCACATACCCAAACTCATCAAATTGTATATATCATATATATGCAGTTTTTGTAGCTCAAGAAAAAGGGCATTTATAATATCAAATGTATATATGAGAACTGAAGGTTGATTTAAAATCAAATCAATACTCTAAGCTTACACATTAGAAAACTAGAAAAAGGAGTGTTAAAATGGGTATTGTGGGATAGTAAACCCTCTCTCATATAACTTTATGATCTCTTCAAGTCCCACATCCTTGAGGACCAGTCCCATAAAACGCCCCCGCTTTCTGCTGGCACATGCCAGCTGGGCCCTGCACCTCCTTTGGGGAACATTCCCTCTCTTCCCCCAGCAGGCCCAGCACTTACGCAACCAACTTATGTTGTGACTTGATCCGGCTTGTTGGCCTGATGGCCCAGAAGGCAGTTAGAGAAGCCCCGAGATGTGTTCTTTTTAAGGTCCTGCAGGCAAAATCCTCTGCAATTTGGACAAGAAAGAGTGAAATGCCTTCCTTAACAGGGCACAGTAGACCATTTCTCTGTATTTCTATAAGCCCAGGGCACTGTGAGGCAGCTGGGGATTTAAGATTTTTTTGGATGCATCGACTGAGATGTCCTCCTCCGATATCTCCACAGCATCCCGGTCCTTCCAAATCAGGACCCTGGGCTCAGCATAACAGACTTTCTGAGATGAAGAATTCAACTTCCTTCCACACTCTGGAATTCTTTTCATTAAGCCCTAGTTCTGACATAAATTATTTTCTCCTCTATGGTTGTATGAAATGAGAGTTTCTTGGTATGTTGCTAACAATGTTCTCTGGTTTCAAACTTAGCCCTTCCACCATCTAATTCCGTGATAACTTCTATTCCCCGCTCCTGAATTTCACAAATAGCTGAGACATTGCCCTTGTCAGCACATTTTCCTTCCCTAATATCTTACCAGCTTCTACCAAGACTGAAACATTTTATATACAACTACAGTACGAAAGGGACTATTCATACTCCACGTACCAGTAGGGATGGGATGATTATTGCCAGCTATTTGGTGGTTGGTTGAGCTCCAAAATCCTTCGTCTGAGCCTGACTTTCCTTGGCATCATCTGCCTTGGGTCAGATCATGGGAGACAGAGATGCTAAGGAGATTTGCATGCAGGAAGTTTATGGAGAAGGTCTAGAGGTGTGATCAGACGGAGGGCTGCAGCCACAGAATTGCAATGCATTCACAGCAAAGGGACTCGCCGATTCCCTGGGAGCATGCCTCGGGGCCAAGAAACTAGGCCTTTTATGCCTTTAACGACTAGTCTGTAGACAAAGAGTGTTCCTGAAAGCAGCATGATCATGGAAGATCTTTTTTGGTGAAGACAAATTCCCAGACAACTGAACTATCAGGTGCCAACACCCCACACAGCTGGGAAGGGGAGCGCCACTTCCTGAAGCGGGATCTGTGCCTGAGTTCCAGGCCCTCTCCTCAGGCTGATTCCAGCTCTGTCTAACGGGCACTTAGTTTTGTAGAGAGAGATTAAAAATTAGATTCTATTTGCAATTCCAATATTTATACTCTTGGAACAAATAACTTGATATCTCCAAGCATCAGAGTTCCCACATGAAACATATCAATATCTTCTCTAACCTACCTCTCATAATGTTAGGGGGAAAATAAAATCATGAATGGAGCAAGATTTCAACACTATGGCATTACCTAAAGATGATTCACACAAGCCCCTACTTTTGCCTGAGGCTGAATGCATGTCTACTTCTCACTTTTTCCTGAAGAGGAAGGATGTAAATATCAGATGAGAAGTTATTTTTTTAAGTGCTGGTGAACATCAGCACATATTTTTCTTTTCATGTAGCAGGGTCAGAGCAAGTAGATGATGTGTCTGAGTACAATAAACATAATCAGTCAAAAGGTTTAGCTGGCAAACCACCAACAGATAGCAGCTTCTATCTTACGCCTCCAGGGGAACCTCTAAAATCACCTTTGTAGGATATTACCAGCCAAGTCACTCTGAGACATTGAACAAGTTAGGAAGAGAGAGACAGAGAGAGACAGAAAGGGAGAGAGAACACTGGGTTTTTTTCCCCCTGGACTTAGAGGAGAAAAAAAATGTCCTCTTCCAATCTACTCCTGGCCATAACAAAAAAGTATAAGAAAATGATTTGATTTCATGCCAAGTTATGCAAGTGTTAGATAGAGATGACTCAGAACTCAGTACCACCCACATTGCTTGGGTAAAATGCCAGCAAAGCAGATGGAACAGCTTGTAAAATATCTTCAGATGGTTGCAACCAGTTATTGCATCTGTTTTTATGATGTGAATAAAACAACAACAAAAAAATGTCTTTGGCTTCATAGAATCTTATTGGTTCTTCAGATGGTCGCAGCCACTTATTGCATCTGTTTTAACGATGTGAATAAAAGAAAAATTGTTTGGCTTGTTAGAATCTTATTGGTTTCAGAAATCAAGTTATGGCATTTTAAAATCTGCCCGTCAAAAGAATTTCACTTAATTAAATCCTCCTAATAATGACTAGATTTAAGTCTTCAGTGGATTGATTGTATTGATTTTTTTTTTACAATAATCTAAGTAATTCGCTTTCTAGATCAGCTGCTCCTATTAGTGGATATTAGGGGTTGTTGTTTTTTTTCCTTACATCTCTGCATCATCTTTCCAACTTTTGACCACAAGGGGAAATAGCATAAGGAACAAAGTCATTTCTAGGGAATGACAGGAAGATGGAAAGACGGATACTTAATGACATGACGGAACCTTTGATTAACAGATGTTAACATGTACTTATGTTAGGACTTCTTAATATGAGATATGATATTTTTCTTTTATGTTTAAGTCATTTTGTATTGAGCTTATTGTTACATGTAAAAAATACACCAAGATAAAGGATTGGACATTAGAAGAAGTTATTTGTAATGTATGTGTAAGTAGTAGTAGTATTAAACATAATACACCAAAATACACATGCTATAGATTTTACTCTGCCTTTTACTAGCCATGTGATTTTATATCAGTTACAATTTCCTTCATAGGTTAAATGGGGATAATATATTTGTTGTAGAAATTTTTGGAAAGAAAAAAATAGGGTAAATGTATGTAAAAACAACCTTTGAAATTATTAAAGTTGCTACATAATACTCTGTTTAAAATGTAACATTGAGTTTATACTGAAACTTTCACATAGAGAGTTGTACCGAGAGAATGACTCCCGTGTGTTAAGTGTGTGCTCCATGTCATGCTGATTTTATGTAAATAAATGAACTGAGGCTTTTATGCTGCATCAACAGCCATGGGTCCTTCATTTCCACTGATATGATCAGAGTGATAATTTTGATTGGAAATATTAAATACAACAGGCAAGTAAACAAAGACTTCCAGAACAATGCCTACATTACAAAATCACCTTCAGGACATTAGAGAATTAAAAACCCTTCGTTTCTAAAAATCATGTTTTCCTGATAGCTTTGATGGGTTGCATTTTTATTTTTTATTAAGAAAAATGACAGCAAATGCTTCACTCTTCCAACTGGCTGGTGTAAATGGAATGAATGTGTCTCCAGGGAATGTCTGTCAAATTTCTAAAGATAAATGACAGAGCTTGCCTATAGAATCCCATTTGTGAGAAATGATAAACTGTAACAACAAGTCATCAATATCAGGATTTGATTAATTTCATTCGAATTATTCACCATCTGTCTCAAAGCTGGCCCACACTTTAGGTTAAGTAATAATAATAACGTTAACATAAGACATATTTTTAGGCAACTTTTTTTCATTGAGTTTTAGAACATCAGTGATAGAAAATGCAGAATAGAGCTTATTCACTTACAACACCATATTTGAACTTAACCAAGACTTAGAAAGGATCAAAGCCACCGTTTATCGATGACTTACTATGTGGCAAGGACTTGACACTCCTACTGGAGCTTC
Source organism: Pteronotus mesoamericanus (assembly GCF_021234165.1). NCBI lineage: Eukaryota > Metazoa > Chordata > Mammalia > Chiroptera > Mormoopidae > Pteronotus > Pteronotus mesoamericanus. Next base: position 18,360,539 of record NW_026555189.1, read on the forward strand.
ATCTCTGCAGCAGCCTATGGTACTGGAACCGTTATTCTAATCTTACAGATCACAGATGACCACAGCCAGGCTAAATAACTCATTTAAGATCTCAGGGCCAGTAGACAGGAAAGATGAAACTCAAGCTCACATCTGTCTGACACCAAAGTTCATGGTCATATCCATTCCTCTATGCAGCCTTGGAAGCCAGGCAACTTGGATTTTCAGTCAAGGATGGTGAAGAGACTCAGGGGTTTGAATCGGAGAGCTGTAGGCTCAGATACTCTGTGGGACTTGATGCTGAGTTTTGTGTTTCTCATCATGTTAGTGGGATTGAAATAGGATGGCAGAGAAATTAAAAGCATATAAGCTTGTGTTGAAGATACAAAGCAACGCGTTCCCTAGAGGGACTCAAAGGCCTTTATTCATCTTTATGTTACTGAGGAGCTGTCCAAAACATGTTGGCAAAGCCCATGTGTACTCAGGTTACCCCCATACAACATTTCATCCAGATGTCTATCGTAATGGATTACATTTACACTGGAGGTCAGACTCACTAACTTATTTTTTTCACCATTTATTTCACAAGTTTGGATTTCAATCATTGCAGGTAATGGAAACATTGGTGGAGCAAGACCTCACCCAGCCAAGCTGATTCTTGCATCTTACTCAGGGCCTGTGGTAAAGACATGGATTTTTTTTCAATGTCCCAGAAAATTAAGACTGAAATGATACAGGAAGGACATAGGTTCAAAGCTCTCTGTCTTCAGTTGCCTTGTTCAACCACAGCAACAACAATATCATTGATAATGATAGGCAGTGTTTATTGGGACTTTGTTACGAGTCTGGTGTCATGGTCAGTATTTTACTACGCGAACTTACTAAAGTCTTATGAGGCAGGAGCTACGGGCGTCTCGTTTTACAAAGGAATGAAAGTCACGGAGTTTGTGCAACTGGTGCTCAGCCCCAGAGCCAATGGAGCCAGAGCCGAGATTCAAACCTAAGCTTATCTGGCCTCTGAGGCTGAGCGCTCAAGCACTGCACCATTTTATAAGAAGTATAAACATCACACTAAATATTATTTGAATTCTATTCTTGCTCACATTTCTCTTTCCTATCATTGTCTCATTTGGTCCTTATAACAACCTTGTCAAAGGAGCCTGATCTTATAGATGCAGCAGACCAGGCCCTTGAAGGTCACAGGACTTAATGGTACTCACAGGATCTACCTCCTGACAGCCAATTTCTCCAACACAAACATATTGGGAAATGAAAGTCTCTCACTTTTCAAACAAATCTTCATATTTTTACTCTACTTCCCTTCTGGAAAAATACGCACATACCCCCCGCACACAAGAAACATTATTTGGAATGCATTTTTATAAGCTATACATTATAATTATGTAAATGAAATTGTCATCAACTTTAATCACGCTAAAATGCTCATTTTTTATATAAGAAAGAGAAATAAATACTCATTAACACTGAAGGCCTCAAGAGCTGAAATTAAAATTTACTTTGAGATAGAAAATTGGTATAAATTTTGGGATGCAGTAGTTACTGTACCCACTCTTGCCACCCTTCTCCATTAAAAATTAATTTATACAAGTAATCATCTTTAAAGGAAAATGTGATTTTAGAGGAAACATAAATCACCCTCTAGACTTTTTAAAAATGTTATTATTATTCAATTTATTCATCTTTTAAATCTTTATATCCAACTGTGATCAGTCACGTCTATCTTTTCTAGTTATATTCTCTGTAATTTTTATGGTGGACATCATTACAGAGGTCCCCTGCCTTCCCCCTTGCCCTCTCCAGCTCCAGCCCCTACCCAGCCTTCAGTACCTTGTCGTCTGTGTCCATGGACTATGCACATAAAAGCCATACCCACTACACAGGAAAGTGTGAATTCTCCTCCCTCTTTGCCTGGAGAGTCTCCTTTTTGTCCTACGAGGTCTCTGCAGGATTGAGGGGGCGGGGAGGGTGGCAGGAAACGTTGACTCTGCTTTGTGCGTTCACTTACACCAGTTTGTGCCTATGTATGTGACCAGAGGTATACACATTTACATGTACAGAGGCATATTCATAAATACACGTCTTGCAGGATCCTGGTGTATTGTGACAAAGAGTGTGTAGTAAAATCTTACATCATAATAATTATTCAAAACGTTTGCTTCCCTTTATGCACTCCTGTCTTCCACGCCTATCTGTAACTGTTTCCAGGTTGCGGTTATACTTGCTCCGTTAAAATAATTGAATACCTCTGTACAACTTCACAACTGTCCTGCATAGAAATTGGCAGAACGAGTACTTTATAAACATGCATATGGGACACGCCTCTATTAGACGTAGCATGAGCCTCTTCGACCCAGTTCAGTTGAAGTGTGCCAGGTCTATCCTTTGACTTACTGCTTTTCTATCCAGGAGGACTTGAAGATACATATGACCACTACTAAGAACAAGAACAGAAAAAGTAGTGCTAACTATAATTAACTAAAATTAATGATAATGTTTAACACATAGCGTTTATACGGGCCACATACAATGCTGAGGGTTTATATCCATTTTATCTTTTCCTGCTCATAATAAGCCCCGGATACCTGTAGTCTCCAAGATTTCAGTGGAACTTCAATCATCTGTAAGTCCATAAATGCTCTGCACCATACACACCTTCCATTCAATGAGGATGTGAAACAGAAGGACTTAGCAATGGCCCTAAAATCAGATAGACCTGAGCTAAATTCCAACTCGGCCACATTACAGCTGTGTGAAATTAAGTACATACAATCCACAGTAAGCATTTTATTTTCACCCACAATTCTCTAATTTGTAAAATAAATATAACAGTATTGCTTACCTTACAGGACTGCTGTCAGGATAATAGATGCAAAACACAATAATGTAATGCAAACTTCATAGCACTTTACAATAAACATTAGTTATCCATCTTGGTAATTAAATTGTTAGAAATACATAACTCTTAGTACTCTATTCTTCATAAGAAATATTTTTTCTGGCTAATATTACCTTGAATGTAGTTGATTATAAATATCCAGAAAACCCAGTGAAGAATAGCTTAAAATTACTGAAACTTTAGTTGATCATATAATTTCAAATATCCAGAGTGAGTTTAGACATAATTTAATCAAGGTTTTAATTTCCTTTTGGTCACTTTCTTGCCTCAGCTTGTTTCTGTCTTTCAGTTAAACACTCAGCGAGGCTTCCCTCATGGTAGAAAAACAGCTGCAGAGGCCCTAAACTTCATGTTTATGTTCCACAATGTCCGAAGGGAAACGAGTGCTGTGCTTCAGATTCTGAGGGAAAGTGCTGATGTTCCTTATTCTTGAGCTACAACTGAAGCCAGCCAATGCATCTGGGGGCAGCCATTGCAGCGGCTGGCTAAGGCCTAGGTTAACCACACCAAAAACTGTAACAAGTAGAATATGCTTAACTCACTTATTCCAGTCATGGCCTTGTCCCAGAACTAGAGATAAGTTTACAGGAACTTTAAATTCTTTGTTCAGGGACAGTTAGGAAGAGGTGAAGGACTGGGAACAGAGGTATATGAATGATGCATTGTAAAAATGATATTCTTCAGATAGATTTCATATGTCTGTGTTGACAGAACATTTTCTAGGACGCCCACCCCAAGTTTCACATCCGCGGGTGTAATGTGCCTTGATATCTTTGGCTTGATAGCAGAGTTGCAGTCATTCTCAGTCCTATTCCAAACCTCAGCTGCGAATAAGTTGTAGGATCTTTGGCAAGTCACATGTGACCTCTGGGCATCCGTGTTTTCACTTCTAAAACAGGAGGCTGGACTGAATGGCCTCATAGTTCCCAATAGTTTTCATGGGTCTCAGTGACCCCCACACATCTTCCTTACAAACGAGGAAAATGGCTCTAAAGCCATCTCTCAACTCCTGTTCTAGAAATTACACAAAATAACCCAAGTTCCTTTTATCTTTCCTCACCAGTACTATTTTTCTATCCCTTTAATCTTTTTTATTGACATTCTATAGACCTGCTCCAATTTCTCCACATCCTATTCTATGTAGCAAATCTCTAACAGAAAAAAACACCTTATAATCTGATAGAGATATCCATACTGTCTCCTATGGAAAAACGGCTCCATTCCAAGAAACTATGGTAAATTTTACCTGTGCATTTAACAATATTTTGTTCTTGCAAATTCCCATCTTAGGCTATTTTGGTAGGTACTTAAAATGCCATACTGCTTTCCTTTTTTTTTTTTTTTTTTGAGTTTACATTAATTTTTATTTGTTGTAAAATTTAAATACAATGAAATGCCCAATTCTTAACACATTTACTGAATTTTGACATGCATTCACCTATGGAACACACCTCTTATCAAAAATTAGAACATTATCACCTCATAATATTCCTCATGTCCCTTACAAGGCAAAATACTCTTCCATGGCAACAATTATTCTGATTGTCTCACTATAGATTAAGTTAGCCTGTTTAGAACTTCAGGTAAATAAAACCGTGCAATACATGCTCTTTTGTATAAAACGTCTATCTTTAATCACAGTCAACTGACTATGTGCACATTAATTTCTGGATTCTATATTCTGCCTTCTTTTGCCAGTAATGCACTGTCTTCATTTCTATAACCTAATAGTACATTACAAAATGATTTTGTGTGACTCTCCCAGCTTTGTCATTCTTTTCAAGCTTGTTTTGGCTGCTCTTGGCCTTTCCATATAAATTTTAGAATGAGCTAGTCGATGTGTACAAAGAAAACTTTGGTTGGGATTGCTTTGAATCTACAGACGAATTTTCAGAGAGAACTGGCCTTTTAACAGTATTTAAACTACTGATCCAACTTTAATCTTCAGTATTTTTTAAAAAATGTTTTGCAGTTTCCTGTCTTCTTTGTCACACAGGGATGAAACCCAAGATTTAAAATATTAGCATCAGCTTTCAGAAGAGAGGGGAAAAAAAGCAAACCCATAAGTCCTGAGGAATCCCCAGCTAGGGGATTAAAAAATAATAATTCCACTAAATAAATCAGTAGCTTCTAAGATTGAATTGTTGGTAGAATGATCAACACCAAATTTTTTTTCAAAAAGAGGCTCCCAAGGAAGATTGCTAGGGAACAGTCTTCTGTCAGTCCTTAGCCGGGCCAGGCCTGGCGAGGGGAGAACATCGTGACACAGGGCGTCTGAGAACCACGCAGCGAAATGATGGCAGGGGCCTGGTCCATTTAATGCCCATCACCTCCTAAACCCACCGAACAGAAAAGCCTTAACTGGGATCAATGCTCAACAGCTGCAACATTTTTGTAGAAGGTAAAACAACTAAGCAGCTCGTCAAACACATTTCTAATTTATGTTGAATCTCTTTGTTCCAGAAAAATTAAGTTACTTGAGTTACCAATAAGCGCTACAGAGTTCAAGGAGAGAGTGACGAGTTTCAAAGTAAGAGAAGGTGAAAAAAAAAAAAAAAGATAAATTTGGGTTAGGTCTTAAGTAATAGTGAAATTGTAACTTTCAGGGAAATTGGGAAAAATTAAAATAATGGTAAAGATATTATTGTCTTTCCTTTGATAAGACATTAGATTTTTAATATTGCAAGTGATTTGCAATTGTTTTTCTCTGATCAGATTTGTCCTCATAACCTCAGTATCCAGCAAACTGCTTGGCTCATAAGGAAGACCCTCACTTCAATCTTTCAGGCTACTGGAGGCGAGTACCATGAGACTAGTTTGTGTTATTGTTTCCGACTTGTAATTTAAATCTCAGGACTCATTTAACTAGCAGCATTTATTAAAATATTTTGTTACTGGAGTTTCAAACATAAAACTTCTCAAAATTTGTTAAAAGTCAATAGAAATTATTCATTTAATTACCTGTATAGTTAGAGTTTGGTAATGAAAAAGGATAAAATATATAGTTTTTTTGAATCAAAACGGATTTTTAAGATTATAGCATTAAATTATAAAGTCACCATTATTAGTCACATTTATTCATGAGAGGTAATTTGATATCTTACAAAATAAACCAATACATGGTGTAACCTCTTGCGGTTTAATTTTTCACGGATGAGCTCTTGCATATTTAATATCCTTGGAGGTTATATTTTAACAAAGTCTAATTACCACTTTCTCTTTATTTCTATTCAGTTTGACACCGCCACTTTGCCTAAAATAATTTAATATTCTTATGAATGAGGTAGTGTTAAAACTAGCCTATAACATCAATCCCCCTTGTTTATGGCAAAAACTGAACATACTGAAATGTGAGAACAAATGGCCCTCGGGGAGAAGTGAAAAAATATTCTTCACAATTTTCATATAATTTTTGAAACACCTAAAACATTTCCAGCTTGAATACCATACATCTGCACTACAAATTAGATTCCTTGATAGTCTAATTAATATGGAAGAAACATAACTTTTACACCCTTTTCCTTCCGTTGCAACCTGACCCATTCTACCAGGCACTCTGCTGGCTGCCTGGCCCCAGGTGCTCTGGGCAAGACCAGGACATGCTGGCTGGAACACCACGTGGCACTTCTGGGGGCTGGGGTGCCTCTGCACAGACACAGAGACAGCTGCCTGTGCACAGTTCCTGGGGGCAGATGCTGACGACTGAATCCTAACGAGTTATGTCATCTCCCTTAATTTCTAAAACTGATTAATAACAGCGCCTGACTTATAATATTGTCCAGATCATCACAATTCAATCCACGTCAAATAAATATTTCAGCCTGGCATGTCATATGGTAAGAGTTCAAATAGTATCAGATGTATTATTATTATTATTATTATTATTAGCACTGGTCCACATTTTACACAGTTAGTTATTCTCTCTACATTACTCTCTCCATCCTTCATTTAATGGTAATAGATGTTAAGGACTTATTAACTTTGGAAACCATATCAAGACTTTCCAAAGGGCCAATGTACATTATAAGACTACATTGGGTGATCTAGTTCAGCCATCCAAAATACTTGTTCCATGATCTAGATTTTAGACCCAATCCTAGTATCTGTGACTAGTGAAATAACTTCTGGTGGTACTGTACCCAATGATAATAAGATATGCTTGTATTAAGACACAGAAAAATTTAGAAAGCTCAGAAAGGAAAAAAGAAAAAAAAATGTGATCATAATCACTACCTCCTATTTCATAGCTAGTTGTGTTCCAGCGGGGAGGAGAGGAGGAATCAAACCACCTGTAATCCACAAAGGGCCAAAGCCACAGAAATAACTATTCACAAGATCATGCTTGTGAGACATTGAAAATCTGTATAGACATTTAAAATTTAATTCTCAGGATGTTCTTGTTAATATATCTTCCTTGGCCAAGGGTAGATTCTACGGCTGGCAAATGCAGGCAGTACTTAGAGATGGCCAGAAGCATATTGATGTGCAAATATCATGTTTTGGTCTCTATCTGTCATTGCAAACATTCTCCATTAAATATGGACACTAGCCTCACTTCTGCACAATGATCTCATTGGACTAATGCAAGAGAACAGTGTTGCAATCCAGAATGTCTTCAGCAGGCACTCTAATCAAATAAATCAAAATATACATTTTGTTTCATATCTGGACTCTGATCTACTCATGTGCTGACTTTAATACCCATTCCAGGACTCTCAAATCTGATTAATGATGTGTTTGAACAATTTGGAACACAATAATCAACCACAAAGCCCAACTTGAAGCCAAGCTGAATTTCAAAGCCTAAGCATTTACTGTGTTGTGATTTATACTTGCTGAAAGGCTTAAGAAGTCTGGGCTGTTTATGTACATATCATCATTCATAGGCTCAAAAATTAATTTTCATCACCTGAAATATCTCCGTTTGTGGAGAGGGCTCCCAACTTAGCACCAGACCTCCAATTAGACTTCTTAAATCAGTTAAGGATGATGACCATCTTCTGCCATCATTGGATAAATTTCAACAACACAAACTACATTTTACATGTCACCAATATTAATTATATGATTTATTGGTCGTCATGAATCGAACTTGTGATTGCTGAAAGCTGTGTCATAAATCATTGATGGTGTTGCTGTAACACCCTAATGCAAGGGTTTTCTAGAATTCCTATAAAAGTAGTAATTGTGAAATACTTGTCACATACCTTACGTATGGGTGGGGGGACAACAGAGAACTTCCGCCTTCTTTGGGGAGGTTCAGTTAGGATACCAGAATGTCTGTTATACATTAAGATATTTTAATTACAATTTCAAATTCTTCTTTGCTCGCAGCACACTCATTCTGCAGTAATTTGGAAAGAAAACTGTTTTTCACTGAGACATTAATGTTATCTGATGGCAAACGGGTGAGAAAAATGAGAACTACTCTACAGGGCACCAAAGACTGAAGCCAGTAGTTAAGCATAGCTCTTATTAGATGCCTCAGAGGGCTAATCAGTTCACGTCCTTGTTTTCCCAAAGATGAGGCCTCACCAGAAAACTAGTAGGAGACAGTCAAAAGCACAGATAGGTGCAAATGTAGATTCATGTGCTGCCCATGGTTTGGACAGATGTGAGTCACAAAGATGGGCCCCCATCATTTATAAAACATGCTCCTTGTCACTCTGGAAGTGTCCACCTCCTACATCCCTTTGCGTGAGAGTATTCTAATGCCCGCTCTTAGTGACAGATTGCAGCTGCAATTTGCTGTCCTACCTTCCTACCCAATAGGAACACAAAAATAATTATTGATTGAAAAATTGTATCACTGGTGACTGGGAAAATTTAGATAGTTCAGAATTTCCCAGCTCTCCAATTTGCACAAATGTATAGAAGTTAGCATTACTGGTTAAGTAACGATCCTCTTTGTTACCCTAGATTAAAAACCTCACCCAAACCTCTATTATTCATAAAATAAAATACTTGAAGGTATGCCTGACCTGCTTGTAATACCCAGCAGTAATTAGCTACGCTGAGGCAGGGCAAGAATAATACAGATATTTGAAAACCACAAGGTACATATTGGAATGAGATTTTACCAATTCCTTAAAGAAAGACAGATTACATTTCTGAACTTAGTTGAATATTTATAATGGTAATGGTTGCCATTTTGCTCAGTGCTATGTTTTGCTTCCATTTACCAGACTCAATCTATTTTTGAGGTGTTAATACGATAAAAATACAAATACCATGTAAAATGGATAGCTCACTCACTCCTATTAAATCTTTAGGTTAAAAGTCATCTTAGAGTAATGTAGCTCAATATTATGCTCATGGTGGGGTGCTCCTTCTAAAAACAATTTTTCCAGTGGTCACCTGGTTTCTCACACATATTTCTAAGAAACAGGCAGGGCCCATCGAGGGGTCTACTCAAACTTTAAAGGAATGGAGGTGTTTCCATTCCTTTGCATTAATTTAAGACCTCCGTTCTTAGCATTCCCACCCTTTTCTTGCCCACTGGACCTGCGCAGAATCTCTCCTGCAGGCACCAGCCGTGCTCAGATCCAATTTGACCTCTCCGATCTCTTAGAAACGTTTCCGTCTTCTCCAAGCTCTCCCTTTTACCACACCCCACGGCCACAAAGAGTACAACCACAACTGTGGTTCACATTATGCCCTTCTGTCCCCAACACTTCATCCCTTGCTAAACACTCTTAGCTCCTAGTTATCTCATGAAGTTTAATTGACACAAAAGAATGCAGAATTTATAGCAAGTCAGTACTGAATATGTAAATCTGATGAACTCTTCTTTCCAATGCCAGATTAGCAAAGATTTAAATATGCCACCTACATCACAGTGGCTTCGGGGCATCTTCCTGGCCTCCTCCAGGCTCCTCTGCACCTCCCGGCCCAGCCCAGGGTGCTTCCCAGGTGACTGCGACCCCTCCGTCCTCAGATTCCCTGATCCACACGCAAGCTTCTCTCGGTCAGGGTGGGTTTTGCTGATGGCAGCATTTCTAAAGGGAAAGGGAACATCAAATCTTCTCTCTCCCGCTGTTGCCTCGACATATTAAGCGTCGTCATCATCGCGACCATTGTCACCACCGCCACCATCGCCACTACCATGTACTTCTCCTACTTTTATGTGAACCATTTGATGTATAATACTCTCTCTGCAAATACAAAATATTACTATTCTCCTTGGAACAACAAGGAAAAGGCTCAGAGAAATAGTCACCTGTCCGAGGTCATGCAGCTACTGAGTGGGACAACTGTCCTCCAAGTGTATTCTCACTAGTAAGCATCAGAGTTTCTGTAGTAGGTTCAGCAAAAACTTCGCATTGGCAGATTTTGAGATTTTGGCAGTCTGGTAGGACAATATTCTTTTTTCACTCATTAAAAAAATTAGTTGACTCATTTATAAAAATAGTGGTAATATTTCTTTCAGTGTATGGTCATGAGGATTGCATGTGATAATCTGCCCAGTGCTTAGCATATTACTGCAATGCAAAAAGTGTTTTCTATTATACTATCTCTTCTGAGATTTTTTTCAGATATCATTTTATTGCTTTGTTTCATTTTTTCCCTCCCCCAAAAGGGAAATGATGTGGGGAGCTTCCCTTCCACACCCACAGACACCCTGGTGGCAGACTCATCTTTCTTTCCTGCTACACAAACTCCACCCAGGTAGGCTTCTCTCTTCCACTCACATATTCAGGGCAGGTATAAACCAGGTGCCTCAGTGCTGACAAATTCTGGGTTTTGATTTCTTAGCACCCAAAATATTCCGTGTGTTACCCAGGATGGGGAAAATGTAAGGCTGGAAATCAGCAATTCCTAAAGAGACCTAGATATAAGAATAGGCAAGAAATCAGATATGAACTTGCAATGTGATATGCTGACATTTCAGAAAAAATTTGCCCTCTATATATATAGACACCGTGTTATGATAGCAGGAATTGATAATACGGCTTCCAACAACACCGCAGAGGATTTACCTAAATCCTCTCTCTGGTTCTGCTCAATAATGCCTGTCAACCTTTTCCTTTTAAAAAATATTTTCCACTTCAGCCAATTAGTAAAATACCTCATGATGTTCAACAGTGGAGGTATTCAAGTTGCTTCTTATATTGGTTAGCATCCTTTTTTTCCCCTCTTTATCCCTCATTCTGAATGCTTCCCTGCAAAGCATTCTAAGCAAATCAAAGAATTATTTTGGATGCAGTTTTCCACCCTCAGAAGCCCCATGTCTTTCTGTAACACTTTAAAGATCACCTGGTGAACAACACTGATCACATTCTACGCATGAAAGAGCATTTGCTGAACGTGTTCTTTGTTTCCCTGAAAACATCAAAGATTTGATGCTACCAGTATTCAGTGCTCTGGGGTCATCTGAATCAGTATGATGCTGTTATGTTCAGGAGAAATGTCTGCAATTGACTAATCTATTTATAAATAACACTACATTTTCTATTTAATGTTCATTTGCCCTTCGTAGAGCCTTTACAGAGTAAGGAAAGGTGCATGATCGCACCCATGTACACCACCACCAAGACACCCTGCAGGCAGCTAGATCCTCAGGCCCTTCTGTTTCACCTTTCACCTTATTTTCCTCCTTCCCCAACGAAAGCAGCAAAAGCATTTGTAACTAGTGGCAATTCATTGGGTGTGAATCCGTCATCTGTAAAATTACCATGGATATCTTAAGTGCCTGTTCTCTGAGAAACCTGAGATGCCAATAAGAACATACGATACTTCTCACCTTCAAGTTGCATAGAGTCCGACAAAAAACACAGACAGGTGAACAAATCATTACAGGGCTGTGTGAGAGACCTAAAGATACATGCAACGTATCATGGGTTCATTAAAAAATGCACAGATAACTGTTCCCACTTGAAAAGCAGAGGAAGTAATATTAGGAAAAGCTCTATGGGAGAGAGAAAGAGAGAGATGAATAAGCAGCGCTTCCACGGATCTAACTCACCCACTGAATACAGCTCACCTTCTCTCGGAGCTTCAGCTTTCTGCTAGTGTGCAAAGTGCCCTTTCCAAAATTAGGCCCTTTACTTAGCACCAGGGCTAGAAAAGGTACCCCTGAGAAAGTGGGCTTAACTCTTCACTGTTACTTATCTGGCATAAAATGAGAGTCAGTGTTTATCTGTCACCAGGAAAACCTAGATTTTAGAATTCCTGCCCTGTAAGCTTGGACAAATTATCGTAGCTCCCTCAGATTCCAATTTCTCCAGGAAAAGATGTCAGACAAGGTAATATTAAATATAAGTAGATGTCAAAGAGTCAGCGATGACAGCAGTCTCTACTGTCATCAAGACCTGGATTCAAATCCTTGCTTGGCTGTCAAATAGCTGAATGACACGAACATAGTTCCATTTGTCAGTTTCCTCCTTCAGGAAAGAAATGTGACAATGAACCTGCTCCGCAGTATTGGGAGGAAGATGGAATCCCTCATGCACAGCACTTAGAATAGTGTGTGGTGTATAAACGAACTACTGTTGGGGAATGTTTATTCATTATTACCAGGGGCAGCAGTAGTAGTTGCAACGGTAACACAAGGAGAGTAGGAGGATGGAGAGAAGTAATTAGCAGTGGCTGTTAGGAAGACCAGTTTAATATTCCAGGATTCTGTGAGCATATGTGCCTTTCTTCTTGATAAGATTCTATTAACAAAAATATTTTTATCTCTAATAGTAATTCTGTCACCTGTCTAATATTTTTCTGCTGTGGAAAAATAAAACCCAAGGAACTCTTTCTAGAGAACAAATATACTCCAACCACCAGTTAGCTCAGAAGTATTTGTAGTCATGATTCTGATTATTTCAACACAAAATCCAGTTTTTTCCTTAGCCAGCCCATTCTGCCAAGCCAGGTGGATCCTCCCAATGGTTTCCTGGTATATCAGGGAGACGGCACTCCCTGATTAGGGCGGGTTTCACTGTACTTTACCCAGTGAACACCAGAACCTCAGCCTCCCAGACAACTAGAAGGTATATCCTGCAGGTCTCCGTGAAAGGCAATGCATGTGCGCACCGCCCACTGATGACAGATGGGGGCCGTCACTGCCGCCAGCCAGCCAGCAGCCTCCAGCAAACAAGCCGGGGATGGAAGACGTGAGACTCAAAAATAAACATGTTGTCTTGAGCTGATGGAAACTGCAAGTGTTCAGAGCTTTGGAAAGAGAGGCGTGACACGTTTCCCGGCATCAGGTGATTGTTAATAATACATGGAAACTTTTATTTTTAGGTAAACTCTGAGCACCGTAGAGATGGCAAAACACGGTGCATTAACCTACGATGACATCCACTCAGGCCAGCCTCCCAGCTCCACCCAGATGCGGCGTGTATTTACAGGGCATTAAATCTCTGTCAGGTATTATACGCAACGTTTCACGAGAGTTTCCTCATTTCATATTTCTGACACCAGGGTGTAACGGTTAACTGGGGCTTTAAAGTTACAGCTCCCTGGTCCAACCACGATCCACAATTTATTCGCTTGTTTGATTTGGGGTAAATTAATCTTGTTTAAGCCGTAATTTTCCATTGAAAACTGGGGGAAAGAACAGTATTGTTTTGAAACCGCTCTAGAGATAGGATGGATTGTCATCCAAAATGTGGTCCAGATGTTGAGACTAAAGGCAACACACACACACACACACACACACACACACACACATCACCCCTCCCCCCCAGGATGTGAAAATGTTCATAACTCACAGAATGGGTCTTTCATGGGCAAGCAAAGCAGGTTCCCCAAGCTAGTCTTAAGATGGCTCAAAAGAGATGCAAAAGAGATTGGCTTGGGGTTTTCACCCTGCTGAGGAACTGGGGCTGGGGTATGGGTTCTTGTCAGTTGCACTTCCTCCCGGCCCCAGAGGAGGCTGTGCCCAGGCTTGACAGCTGGCTCAGTCAGGTAAGGGGCAGAAGGGGAGGAGGAGGTGAGGGACCTTCAACACAGCTGGCAGTCAAACATCAAGAATGGAGTCCGGTTCTTCATTACAAGGGTCTGCCTTCAGAGCTTTCTTATGAAGGTTCACTGGCATAATTAATGTTTAATCCTTCATGCCATGTCGGGCAGAAGTCAGTTGGATAACTTGCATTACCTGAATCCTGGTGCGGTCAAAACAATCCCCATTTGACAAGTTGGAACACTGAGGCTCAGGGTCACATGATCAAAGTTACGCCACTGACAAGTGGAAGAGCACAAACTCAAGCCTAACTCTTAGTGTGAGCTTTTTTTGTTTGTTTAAAGATTTTATTTGTTTTTATAAAGAGAGGAAGGGAGGGAGAAAGAAAGGGAGAGAAGCATCAATGTGTAAAAGAGATACATCAGTCATCTCTCACAAACGCCCCACCAGGGACCCAACCAGCAACCCACGCACATGCCCTGACCAGCACCGAACCCGTGACCTTTCGGTTTGTAGGTCAACACTCAATCTACTGAGCCACACCAACCAGGGCTTACACTGAGCTCTTAATGGCAATACAAATAAATGCTCCACAGCACATGTATTGCCTATAGCAAAGAGAAGATGAAAATTTAAAAAATTCAAAAGCAAGATTGGAAAGGCAAAGAGCCAATAATGACAATGTGATCAAGCCAGTAACCACCATGGCTAACTGCAATGTAATTCCTCAGGAAACAGTAGAACTCATATCTCAGGGTGTCTTACCCAAGCTTTGAGGGACTTGGGGCAATTTAAGGTCCAGACCACTTTCACTTAATGACCATTTCTCCACTGAACACTGATTTAGTACATTCAGCATGAGTACATGTGGGATATTTTATCAATATTGCAAGTAAGCTTGAAGTAGGCAGCGTGGCTTGAGTTCTGGTACTTCCAATTATACTGAGTGACTTAAGGTTGCCACATTTAGCAAATTAAAATACAAAACATCCACACATTTGAATATAAAATTTAAAAAAACAAACGACAGCAGTAACTGAACAACAATAAAAAATGGGCTTTTTGTTTGTTGTTGTTGTTGTTATAAGTATGCTCCATGCGCTGTGGGATCAGTGATGTATTATCTGGTCTGATGCCATCCTTGGCAGATATGAACATATTGTTTTGGCCATAAAGTCTGTATGGTTTTTTCCATAAAAGACACATTTTTCATTTTCACCAATAACTTTATAGATTTGGATATTTTGAGTATGCTGGCAATCTCCCGCATGGTATGACATTGACTGTTCTCACTGTCTTGATTTGATCACTATCAACTTCAACTAGTCTGTCCAACCATGGAGCATCATTCAGCAAGAAATCTCCAGCACACAACTTCACAAACTACTTTTGACACATTTGATCAGTCACGGCACCTTCTCTGTATACACTGCACAAATCTTTTTTGTTTTTCAGTTGTGTTTTTACCTTTCTTAAAATAAATAAAGCATAATATGCCAAAAATGTTACTTATTTTCCTCCATCTTCAATATTAAGATGGCTACACAAAAATTCATAAATTATGATAAGTTTTTGATAAATGCACACTGATATGACAGCTGTCACAAGGCAATCTAACAAAATTGTTTTAAATGAAGTTCAAGACAACTAAGCACTATTAGTGCCATTTTATAGCAAAAACCAAACAAACTTTTGGCCAACCCAATACATCATCCAACTCTCTATATTTTTTTCTAATGCCCTTTTTGTAGCTGAAAATGTTACTGCATGGGACAATTGGTACTGACTCTCAACTTAGCTATACATCCAGACTTATAAATATTAAGGTACATGCAGTTGTATACATTCCCATTTCTGACTACCCGTCTCCCTTTCAAAGCCTAGGCAAGCACACCTGGACATGAAGAGACCTTAGGTTTACAGAATAGCTTTTCATCCAAGGACCTAGTTCCAACCAAGCCTGTGGTAATTAAGGAATTGCATAATTTTAAGTCTCAAAAGACAAATGGGGGATTCTTTTTTCTCTTTCGGGGGGTGGGGCTGGGAGAATAGTGTTTTACATTTTGTAATAACACTTTATAATAAAGCTATCTCAGGATGGAGCAAAAATGGTTACTAAATGCAAATACTCGGACTCTGACGAGGACATTCCCTTCTGCCAGTGTTGGGCTCCTTAGCCTGGAGTCAAAATCCCTTTCACAGGAATATGCATGGCTCTGGAATTCAAGCCAGCATGGCACCAAAAACCCTTCTGTGTGGCTTTTCTCAGCTTCCAGCAGTTTTGGCTCCTCCAGAGACAGAGAGAGAGAGAAAGAGAGAAATAAAACTTTCTTTAACTGTTTTCTCCTAATTATAGAGCAAGCCTTAGTTTGCCTTTTCTGGTACTTTGCTCTTGTGCACCTCTATGAGGAAAAAGAATAAGCACAGGAAAAGCCTCTGAACACATTGCTGTGTACAAAATACCTGTGAATAAATTCCTTTTGTGATTTATAATCTATGCGGTAGAGATTAGAGATGTCTTCTGTACTGGTATCTCTACTGAGAGCTGCTATTTTGACTGAAATTTGACATTCAAGTATACCAACACACCCTCTTTAATTTAGCCTATATTTATCACTCTGCCTTTATAATTTAATTATAATAGCTGGACACTTAAATACTCCACTTTCAATAGTGGATAGAACTATGGAGATCAACAAGGAAATAGAATTTTTTAACAATATAAACCAAATGCACATTTATCGAACATTCCAGCCAACACCAGCAGAACATAAATTCCCCCCAAGTGCATACGGAATGTCCTCCAGCTTGGACCATATGCTAGACTTTAAACAGGCCTCCATACAAAAGAACTGAAATCATGCAAACTATTCTCTCCCACTGCAACTGAGGCAGGAGACAGCCCAGGAAGAACTCTGAAATGCCGTCGCTGCAACGGGCCAGCGTCTGGCGTCCTGGTTGTCAGGAAGCACCTTTTAGCACTTAGGAAGAATGAATAGCAAACCAAGGCAGGGAGGAGGATGGAGACGTGTCTCATCCACTGACTCAGTGTCCTGAGCCTGGTCCGATAATATTGCCAGGTGTCCCAACGTCACAGGAAACACTATGTTAGCACAGGAGGAGGGAAGCCTTTGAAATTCTATGTATCATTTCCACTATCTTGGGAAAAAACCTTGAAATTATGTATTCATCCCAAGGCCTGAAAGATGGGAAAGGGTCCACAGTGCCCAAAGGAAGAAGCCCATAAAACTGCTTTGGTTAATTGTCTACCTCTGGTCACTATCTGTTATAGAGGGAGTCCCTACTGCTCCCAGGAAGAGCCCATAAATAACTCTGGGTAACTGCCCCAGCTTTTAATTAACTGCCTCCTGTCATGCATCTGTTTTACAACAAGAACAACAAGTTAGAGTCTGGAGCAAGTTAAGGATTCAGGCTAATGGACCCCCACACATACCTAAGTTTGGGTACTCATGTGCCCCGGGGGAAGATGATACCACCTTTACCCATCAATCAATATGTAATGTCTTCACCCCTTTCCCGCCAACTATGTAAGTCCTCGCAACAAAGGACCTGGGACGCACGTGTCACCCCCGCTGTCAGCCACCCTTAATTTCGCTGCGCTTACCCTGCCTTGGCCCTGAACCTATGCCTTTCACCCCGACCAACCTTAGCTAGACCCATTCTCTCCCTTGAGAACCTATCACCAATCGACTGTGCTTGCACGCTAATAGATTTGCTGATCTGTAATTCTTCACTGCATCAGGGAGAAGAACCAGGTTCCTCCTGTTAACACAATGGAATTAAATTAGATATTATGACAAAAACAAATGAAGACAGTCCACGTAATGGAAGAAAATATTTGCAAATCATATATTTGATAAAAGACTGGTATCTAGAAAATTTACTTAAAATTCAAAAATACAGAAGATAAATAATCCAATTAAAATGGGCAAAGGGCCTTGGTTGGCATGGCCCAGTTGGTTGGAGCATCATTCCATAAACTAAAACGTCCAGGGCCCAATTCCTGATCAGGGCACATGCCTAGGTTGCGGGTTCGGTGCGGGTCAGGCACATACAAGAAGGCAACTGAGTGATGTTTCTCTCTCGCGTCAACGTTTCTCTCCCCCTCTCTAAATCGATGAGCATGACCTCGGGCAAGGAGAAAAACAAATAAGTAAATAAAATAAAATGAGCAAAGGAACTGAGCCTATACATTCCTCCAATACTTGTAAAGATACGCAAATGACTGATTTAATGAACTAAATGTTTGCATCCCCCCAAAATTCACAGGTTGAGACCCTAACCCCCAACGTGAGGGGATGGTGGCTCCTGCTCCACATGTGTGCACTGCGGAAAGGCCACGTGAGCACACGGTGAGGAGGCAGCGGTCACAAGCCAGGAAGAAGGCCCTCACCACAAAGCAGATCTGTCAGCACCTGCTCTTCTACTTCCAGCCTCCAGAGCTGCGGGAAATGAGTCTGTTGTTTAAGAGGCCCAGTTTATGGAATTTTGTCATAGCAGCACAAACTGACTAAAACAGCCAAAAGCACGTCTCAACGCCATTTTAGGCATCAGAACAGTGCAAATCAAGACCACAGTGAGATACCACCTCATACACATTGGGCTGGCTATAATTTAAAAAATAAAACCAGATAATATCAAGCATCAAAGGCATGGAAGAACCTGGACCTTTATACATTGCCGGTGGGAATGTATAATGGGCCGTCACTTCGGAAAACAGCTTGGCAATTCCTCAAAAGTATAACCCAGAAAATGACCCAGAAAATTTCACCCCGCAATTGCACTTCTAGAAATATATCTGAGAGAAATAAAAATGCACATCTATACAAAAACTTGTAAGTGGATATTCATTGCAGCATTATTCATAATAACCAAATGTGTAAGCAATCCAAATGCCCGTAAACAAACAAATAATAAATAATAGAACTTTGTATGCCTATACAATGGAATACTCTTTGGTAATAAAAAGAGTGAAGTATTGATATAAGATACAATGTGGATGAATCTTGAAAAAAATGATCAACGAAAGATGCCTATCACAAAAGACCATATTTTGCATAATTATATTTATACATGACATCCAGAACAGGCAACTCTTTAGAGCCAGAAGGTAGATTAGTGGTCACCTTGCACTGGGTTTTGAATGTCTGTGGGGAAGGGCGGGAAGTAACTGCTAATGGAAACAAGGGTCCTTTTGCAGTGAAAAAAATAGTCTAAAATTCAATTTTGGCAATGGTTACATGACTCTGAATATACTAAAAACCATTGAATTTTACACTTTAATGAGTGAATTGATGGCATGTGAATTATACGTCAATCAAGGCACCAAATATGATAATTTTTGATTTGTTCAAGAGATTAAGCAAGGATTCCAATGAGACTTCAGTTTTTTGTGATATAAACCATTGACAATATGACAAAAACATTCATTAGATGCTCAATAAATGCTCATTATGTAAAATATAAAAGGTTTATTCACTCGGGGAAATTCTTTTCCCAGGTCTCTGCTCTAGCTTCTTTCTTTTCTCTCCTAATATATCAGAGACTTAAGTGATGAATAATAAGGTTTGATGAAATAAATAAGAGGTGAAATCACAAAATTCCTCAGTTTACTAGGATATCAAAGATCCATTAAAACAAAAAGAAAACAAGTCTGCTAAATCAGAAAAATTTCTATTTAATTGTGTCTCCTCTCTGTATCTTCATAACATGTTAAGTGTTTACCTAAAACTATGTACCCATGTTTCTAAGATTATGAATTGCCTTTTTGCTTTGAATGGGAAAAAAATATATGTGATGTGATAATTACCATCTTGACATTTTTAAAAGTGTCCAGGTCAGTGACACCAAGCGCAAGGCCACTGCTGTGTGTGAACTGCCTTTGCCAAGGCTTTAGCATCAGCCTCTGATACACTGCAGAGACAGGAAGACACCTAAGTTAACAGCGTCTCAATTTCCCTGGGACAGATTTGGCTTCTACCTGCTCCCCCAGTCTAATTATTCATTGTGCCTGCTTCCATTCTCTAAAGTGGCCCAGTTAAGAAGGCCAACCCTACTATCACCCCAATGCATACCTACTTTTTCCTACTTTTGGACTTCCTCCTGCTTCTTCATCCTGGACGTAGACTCCAGGGCTTTCTCCCTCTGGCAAGTCACTACTCAACGCTGAAGGCCCTACTCAGATAACCATCCCTTCGCTGCCCTTTAAACTCTGACGATCTAATGCTACTCTGCTCTGCAGCCCCACTCCCTTTATACAAGTATATAAATCCACTAAAGTAATTAGATTTTCCACCTCACCATTCTGGAAAGGCCTCCTGATTAGAGTTACACATTAAAATAAATAATAATAAGTTTTGCACTCTCTACTTCTCATATGGTGCATGATACACACTCAAATGTTTCCCAAATTGATGATGATTTAATGATTTATGCTTTTTACAACAGCACATTCTAGACTCATTAGAGGGGTGGTGAATATCTAACTATATCAGAGCAGATGATTCTATACAGTGTTTGATTACCTCTTAAAATAATTTCTCTCTCACACACGCACGCACACACACACAGAGGAAAACCTTTCCCCATGGCTCCTCAATAAATAAATAAATAAGCAACACTCGTAAAGCTTGTCAAAGTGCTACTTCCCACAGGAGAATTTGCTCATCTCTCTCATTTGTCTAGGCATGTGCAGAGGCTTTTGACCCAATTTAGCATAGATAAATGACCCATGATGTGAAATTTCCCAACAGTTTAATAATGCATTTAACTCAAAGTGACACTTACTTGCAGCTGCCTTAAAGCACTTTGGAGGCGATATGTGTCTCTTTGAAATGATGGATGGGGAGGAGGCAGCCTGGTGAGGAAGCCCCCGCCTGGCTCCCTTAGGGAAGCAGTGAGGAAATCCTCTTCACATCGCCCGCAGCAAATTCAGAGCTTGTGAGACTTCATTTAATTTAATATGTGCATTTTCTAATAGCACTGACAGTTATGACCATTAGATTAACTGTAATATGAAGCTTTTTGTATCTCATATAATACTCCCTTTTTTTCTGTGATACATGTAAAAGATTATATTGATTTCTCCCTGCCAAAAAAAAAAAAAAAAAATCAAGAGCAAAACTTTTTGCTTAGTACTTAAAATTCTTTCATAATTTAGCTGAGACAAAAATATTTTTTGCATGTTTTTACAATCATATGCCATGTAAGAGAAATCTTCACCTTGCTTTTGTTAAATTCAATAATCACAAAATCAGGATCATCTGAACAGAGGTTGCTCATCATGGTTACAAATGGAAGGTAAAAGAGCATGAACTGCCTATTTTCTGATTTCACTGTCTACTTCTGGAAAAACAGTTCACATTTTGTTGTAACAATGTATAGACATTTTTAAGAAGACAGAGATATTAATGTCTGTGGTAGACATTAAGAACAAAGAATTTTGTTACTTTTTCCTGATCACATAATCTTTAGTGGACATATTTGTAACTCTTCAGAGGAAACAGTAAGCAACAGAAACATATTTTTAACTGTCCTATATTTTATAAAGTTGTTTTATTCAACTATAGTCTTTTAAATTTGGTGATGGCTTTGGGAGGCATTCCAACACTTTAACAGTGAGCAAAATATGATGTAGACTAGTAGTGTAGTCATTTACTGAGTTCAACATAAGCAAATAATTATATCCACGTGGGGAAGTAGGCACAGAATTTTGGAGGGGAATACAAAATGGAATTGAATGCAAGACTAGGAATATGTTCTTTGGAGGCCAGAGCCTGCCAAATTCCTGTACCGGACTGCTAACATCCCTAACAGATTGTACCTTATCTTACATACCCGGTTTCTTGCAACAATGATGTGAAATGTTCCACAGACATAGATTGAAGCACATATGGTCACAAACATGCACAAACACATAATCGAAAGCAATAAAGTCAAGGAGTAATTGATACTTAGATCCTCAGAGAGGCTTATACAAATGCCTCTAAATTTCCGACTCCATCTGGCTCCAGACGTAAGCCAATCCTAACTTCAGAAGTCCTGAATCCATGGACTCAGAATTAAGCCGCCTTTTCCCATGGCCTAAACCCGACCTGTGGCACCTCCCTCATGGGCCAAGTTCCCTAAGAATTTCCTCATCTCTTACCAAACAGCTCAGAAGAAAAAACAATACCTCACTCCATCCACAGGCTCACCTTTTCTCTACATTTTGTTCTTGCACCATTTTTGTTTGTTCCTGAAACTGTGTTGTTTGTCATATAGAATTTCACCAGTCTTCATTTCATTAATTAAAATTTTGTGGTGATATTTAGGTTACATCTAGATCTCTCATCTTAGTAATAGTTCCCATATCCATACAATGGTGGATATCCACACAGTGTTAGCACTCAGGTAAAAGACACAATCTGTCTTTTGGTATGTATCACAAGCCACTAAAAAACAAAAAACTGACAAACCTGGAAAACTATTTGCCACATAGAATTCATATTTCTAATACATGAAAAGCTTCTAAAAGAGAAGCAGCTGGAACCCCAGAGAAAAGTAGTCTAACGATATGAAAGGGAGTTTACAGATAAAGAAATGCAAATAGCCCATTACCTTTTGAAAAATGCTCAGCTCACTCATGATAATATAAAGGAATTTAAAACCACACTGAGGTACCATTGCTCACCTATAATACTGGTGGTAAAATTTTGACAACTTGTGTTGTTGGCAGCTATGGGAATAGAGGCGTGTTAACACACTACTAGAGAGAAAGTAAAATGATATTACCCCCAGGAAGGGGAGTTTGGAAGTAGTGAGAAAAATCACACATATATTTCCCATTTGACCCAATAATCTCACTTCTAGGAATCTAATGTAACACCATGTTCAAAAAAAAATTTTAAAGACAAATATGCAAGATAATTTATTGAAGAATTGTTTCTGACCACAAAAGACTAGAAACTACTGTCAATGACCATTTGCAAAGGCCTTTTTAAATTCATCTTGATACACATTTGGAATGGATCATTATGCATTTGGGATAAAAGAAATGATAAATATCTTCAAATCATAAATTTGATCTTTAGAAAATATTAAGTGATAAGACAAAGGTGGAAATAACACTAATATGTTATAGTTTATCTAAGAAGAAGGTACAAATAGCCATGACTGGTGTGGCCGTTGGTTGGGCATCGTTCCGCAAAGTGAAAGGTCACCAGTTCAGTTCCTGGTCAGATCACGTGCTTGGTTTAGAGGCTCTGTCAAGAGGCAACTGGTCGATGTTTCTCTTTCACATCAATTTTCCTCTCTCTCTTTTTCTCCTTCCCTTCCCCCCCTCTAAAAATAAAATCTTTTTAAAAAAGGAGATACGAATAGGCACGTGTATTTATAAACATAAAACCATATTTAGTTATAGATTTTTAAAACAAAAAGATAAACCTAGATTTAAAGCTTAATTAGTTTATTTTACAGTAAATTAAACTTAATTTAAACCAAGCTGAACTAACATTTAAGCAAAAGTATTACTCATAGAGAGAGGTGGAAATTGTGTGCAGAGACAGAAAGTATATTTCTTTGAATGTATCTTCATTTGTAGAGACTCTGGGACCAGGTAAATATACTATATATTTGATTCAACAAAATTAAATTTCAAAAGATAAATTCTTGACACTTAAAATCAAACTAAAAGGAATAATTTTGTATCAAATTGTTAATAAAGCCACACAGAAAAGAAAATATTCTCTATGATTTTAAAATACTAATTGGGCTGTACATCCCTAATGAGATAAAACTGATAAAAAAAAAAGTTTAGAATTTAAACAACTCAATATCATCACCAGTGGTAATGTCTGTATTACTATTATGAGACTATTGTGTGTGAATAACTTGTGAACAGGCATGTATGTCAAAAGCAAATAAGCAAATTGACAGAATTTTTAAGAATCAAGTTTTATTGAGAATGAAAGGAGATAAATGTTTAAGCTTGATAAAATTATTCAATAATGATTTCTTGAATTTGAACTGGAACATCAGTATACGCTCAGAGTATATTCATATTATCCACTTTCTAGCATTGTCTACTGTACACAAATAAAACAATGACCAGCCCAGAAGCAATACAGTGTTAGCACTCAGGTACCTATCAGCCTCTAAATACCATATCCCACTGAAAAGAACAAGGACTCGTTGGAGAATTAACTGACTCATGGTTAGGGACAAGGTATGTTCAGGACAGAGCTTGGATTAGCTTTATCATATCAGAGAGCAAGAAAACGACTGAGAATTACAGAGTCTTGACAAAGGACTAAGGAGCCAATATGAATATACACCCACTGGCTGAACCCTGGAGATTCTGAGAATCAATAATGACAGTAACTGCAATAGACTACAACACTCACATAGGTATAATTACAAAATAATGCATAATGTAAAATCCTGCCTGGTCTAGATTGTCTGCAGTTGTGAATGGAGCTAGTTTCAAAATGATTAACTCTTACAACAACAACACACAAAACATGAGATCAAAATACAGCTTGGTAAAAGCGTTTTCTTAAGTATCTTAGCTAATGTCTAATGTTGTCCCTTTATCTAATTGGGTGGGTATATAGAATTTAAATTACTAAAATAGTGGATAAGTGATATTCCCTACACCTTAGGAGCTAGTTAAGGCAGAAAATATCTATGTATATGGTAACTTTTGATAAAAAGTTATACTTTTGCTAAATATGTAGACACAAAAATCAATGTTTCATTATCAGATATAATAAATGCACCTTTTTTCCTTTTAAAAAAAGTCCATGGTACCCACCTACTAGTCAGCATTTTAATTTTTGTTTAATAAATGGACAACTTGAAGACTGGAGTTCCATAGGAAGGGTATTTTTTTCATTGCCAAGGCTAACCATAAGTACATTAAAATAATCTTCTTTCCCCAATTATAAGAGAAATTTTATTTATAATGTCACAGAGGTAGAAATGGCAAGCCAGATGGATGCATGGGCTCAGGAAGCAAGTTACAAAAGTAAAAGAAGGGCCCTTGGAACTTAGCGCAGAGAAAGGCAAAGGTAACGCGTCTTGGGAAAGACGAGGCGGGAGGGAAAGGCATGGGCACACTCCGAGAAGGAGAGCATGCCCCTTAAAATAATCTAAATCTAGTGTATATGGTCTTGTTAGCAAAAGCAAAATATTTGCCCCATCACAGCTGCATTTGCTTGCTTCAGTAAGAATGCCTATTATGAGGCAGGTTTGAAATACCCTGCCTTAGAATTTGCCCTGGTTAACCCTAGCAGTGTGTAAATACGCGCTCTTTTTCTCATCTCCAAATAGTCTCTCATTCCTGTGGAGTGTCCCTGGCCGGTCCTCCAGAAGGCGGACACTAGGAGGGAGACAACCACCATGCTCAAGCAGAGTAGGACTAAGCAGGTGGATATTTGCAAATGAACCCAGACAAGCAGACACAAAGAATAATGTCAATAAAAACACGTTTTATGTCCCTTTGTTTTTATGGACTCTTTTTCTTCTGATAGAAAGCCTGCAAGCCTGTTTGATGGTTGTGTCTCCTCTGAAAACGATGTCATATGATATTGCAGCATTAGGAGCGGAGGAGATAAGCAACATGCGTTAACAGCGTGAAGAGAACAAATGGGCTAGGGTGAACAGAGGAAATGGCAGGCCAATTACACTGATTACAGCCGCCGCAAATACGTGTGGCTACCTTCATGCTTCGGCAATGCTGTAATTACGTTTCTAAGAAATGCTGTTTGCAGGCAACCTCATTCTTATTTCAGTCCTGCTGTTTATTTCCTGCCTTTTAACGCACACTCTTAAGAGTGGAATAATATACTGAATGTTATACCATATAATGGGGTTCCCCTGCCGAATTCCCATCAAAGTAATGGATTTTTAAGAGATCATTTTTCTATTTTTGCTCTAAATTCAGTCTTTATCAAATTAATTTATGTTAACAGGGCACTTGAACAAATTTACATTCTTGCACATATATCCAGTACCTTGACCTTAAGGCCTGGGAAGAAATTGTGAAAGAATAATCAAGGATGACCTGCCCATAATTAAGCCATGAGATTTGATGTCTTTTACTACCTCTGTAAGAGCATATAATTGAGAATCAGGGCAACTTATGTGATTACTTCCATGCCAGGAAGAGGCACATGTTAACTCTTACCTGCTCATTATCATTAGTATCCCTTTAAAGGTATGCATTTTACACATGTGCACACATGAAATATTAATTTTCTGGTGATCCCTGGAATAGTCTCAAAATGCCAATATGCGCTTCCTTCATCTTTTAAAATCATCTCCTCTCATTCCCGTTAGGTTGGACGCATTAGTAACTCATATTTGGGACACACGCGCTTCTTCTCTCATTCCAAATTGCACTTCAGAAAAATAACTCTCATGTGCGGAGGATGGTCTGAAGGTCCCAGCCTGGGGTGCGGGGGTGGTCAGGGGGTCGGAGGGTCCTAGAGAGAGGACTCAATAGGGACGCACTCCTGGGAGAGCCTAAGCCAGATATAATAAGGGTCTGAAGCAATAATGCTGAGAATTTGATGAGATATCTGAGGAAATAGGACCAAAACATGGTGACTAATAGATGTGGGGCTTAAGGGAGACTGAGAAATCTGGAATGATTTTCTCATTCTGATTTAGTCAGATGCGGAGTGCTGATGCTATTATCAAATTAGGAATACAGTTGGAAAATCAAGATAGTTTTAGAAGAAGATAATGAGTTCAATTCTGAACATGAATTTGAAGTGTCAATGGGATCTTTTTCTGCAACGATGAATGTTCTTTCACTCCCAAGAAAAATGGGAAAGGTCAAAGAAAAGAACTAGGCACTTTTCTGAGGCTAGTAAATGCCTCTACAACTTCAATCATCCTTGAAATAGTCTGAGAACAAATTAGTTATGCTAAGACAACTGCTTCTTTTCTCTACATAATTATTTCTCTGAATTTTCTATAATGGGACATTTGGTTATCCTAAAAAATATCACATTTGGGTGTTCTAATTAACACCAACATATTAGTGCTTAGCTAGAAATTTAAACAAAATTTAAGTAATTAGATTCAGAATATTGAAACCTTTCTGACAATTAAAGTCATAATTCATTTCCACTCATATAGGCACCTGGAGTGAGCTGCAAAAAGGTAATTATATTCACTGTAAATTTACATGTTATGGATATCCTGGTTAGCATTCTGCAGGAGAGTGTTGCAAGAAGACACAGGTGCTTAAATTAATAAACACTAGGAAACCAGCAAGAGAATTAAACTATACTAGTTATTGTTTCCAAACTAATTATTTAATAACTGAACATCTCTATACACCTGGTCCCAAATCAAGGGATTCCATGACCTCACAGGGTTTGGGGTTCACATTTCATCATTTAATATCAAATTTACACAACACAAGGCACTGAACTGGGTAGTTGTTCGAGGGCAATTATAATGTCCCTGAAGTTCTCCTAAAAGTTCACAGATCAACACATTCACAATTTGTAAAACTGGGGTGTAACTGATTGTTAAGGAGTCTTGTTAGTACTTCAAATCGTAAGAAGAAACAAGATTTGTTGCAGATACTAATTCCCTGGCAGAACTTTTGAAGGAGGAGTTACCTGAATTACCCACAGGCTTGATATAATAATTATAATATTCCCACTTTGGGGACAATAATTTCTCCTTGTTTCAGATCTGCCCAAATGTTGTGTTCCCTAGAACCTCCAAAGACCTTTTATTTTCATCCTGAGTGTTAGCATTCTGAAAACTGCATATTACTGGGAGCAAATCCAGAAGACTCCTTTCAGTTAATACCACTTCATAGCAACCCAAAGAGTGTCAAAGAATCCATGTACACTTCTCCCCTGTCTACCTACAATTTCTAAAAATATCAAAGAAATATTTAAAGTAATGCTCCAATTTCACATTACATCCAGCACATAGTATAGTAGACATTCACTAAATACTTCTTTAAAAATTATATAGGTGAATAAATGATTAGAAGAAAAAGTACCGTTTGTATGAATGCATCGATGAACAAATGTATGAGGTAGTTTTCTGTGCTTGCAAAAGCAGTGGTAGCAGACGCGGCAGCTGCCCCCTTTCTATCCCATTCCTAAGGACACTGCCACTGTCACGCAATGGGACACGCCAAGGAAGCCACCCTCACTGTCGGCCATGGAGTCCAGTGTCTGGAATGGCGTGAGCTCTTAATACATGTTTTACAAATATTTGTCAAAAGGTCGACCAGCAACTTACCTCAATATGCCAGATACAAGAAGAGTAAACCAATATAAGGAAATTAGAAATAGCATTCACATTATGATGTTTAAACATTTAATTAAAATGTTAAATTGATATTTGAAGCAGGGAAGAGAAGGAAAACCAGCATTTTGGGAGCTCCAATCTACACATGTGCTAGCATTCCGTGAGTGTCGCCGTGTGTAATTTTCCCACCACACATTCAGAAGGGTCTATTTTTATTTAACAGATGAAGCAACTGAGACTTAATCTCTTCAAAACCCAGTTCATAAATGGCGGAGCTGGTCCCTGCACCCTTGTCATCTCCAAATCTCATGTTCTTCCCATACCGTGATACCTCCAGAATTCTCTAGGAAACACTGGATGTTAGAATTTAACCCTAAGATACAACCTGTTTTTTTCCCCTGAGATCAACCAGTTTTTGAATAGTTCAAACCTGAATTGTCCCATAGATGGAGTGACATTTAAATGCCCCCAAGAAGGAAAGCAAAAAAGAATAAGAGACAAAAGTGATTTCTGTAATAGGATGGTGCAGAGAATTAAAAAATACATGACAGACTTTTTTCTAATTAAAATATAGCTTTCATAAAAACACATATTTAAAGTGTACAATCCAATGAGTTTTATAATCACCACCATAATTAAAATGTAGTACATCTTCATCACGCTGGCCAGCTGCCTCGTGGCCCTTTGTGGTTAACCTGCCTTTTAGAAGAAACCACTGATCCATTGCCATTGCTTTGTTTTTCGTGTTTTTGAACTTCACATAAATGAAATCATACAGTAGGTATTCTAGGTATTCTTCTGTGCCTCTCTGGCTTCTTTTGCTAAATTATTTTTATATTCATTTATGCTATGATATGTATCAGAAATTAATTCCTTCTAACTGATGAATAGTAGTCTGTTGTATGAACAAACCACCATGTGCTAATGCCTTCATCTATTGAAGGATATTTGGGTTTGTCTCATTTTTTAACTATTATGAATAAAGCTGCTATGAATACCCTTGTGCAGTATTTTATAGATATGTGTTTCCATTTCCTAAGTGAAGTCTGTAGGAGTAAAACTGCTAGATCACAAGTTAACTGTTTAAATGTATGAGAAACTTCTGAAAAATTTTCCATCGAGAGTTTGCTGTGGTACATTCCTACCTGCACCCTCGCCACACTCAGTATTTTCAGAGCATTTATTGTTTTTATTGCCACTGTAGTGGCTGTGAAATGTTGCATCAGGTAGTGGCATGGT
Organism: Pteronotus mesoamericanus; assembly: GCF_021234165.1. Lineage (NCBI taxonomy): Eukaryota > Metazoa > Chordata > Mammalia > Chiroptera > Mormoopidae > Pteronotus > Pteronotus mesoamericanus. Next base: position 18,389,860 of record NW_026555189.1, read on the forward strand.
TAATGGTGCTGAGCATCTTTTATAAGCACATTGGCCATTCCTTTCCTTCTCTATAAAGTGTCATTAAGAGTCTATTTTTTGACTTCTATTGCATTTTTTTTGTCTTTAGTTCTATATAGGGTGTCTTATTTGGGTAAAAATCCTTTTAGTTATATAGATTGCAAATATTTTTTCCTACTTTGTGGTAGACTTTTCACTTTTAATGGTGTCGTTTGAAGAGCGAATCTTCAGTATTTTCATTGAAGTTCACATAACGTAAAACTCATGATTTTAAAGGGTAACATTCAGTAAAGCGCAGCACATTACAGAGCTGCGTGACCACCACCACCACCTACCCCAGAGCATTTGCGTCGCCCCAGGGAAATCCCATAACCGTTGAGCAGCCGCCTCCCACTCCCTCTTCCCCCGGTCCTGGGAAACTGCTAACCTGCAAGCCATCTCTATGAATTTTCCTCTTCTGGACATTTCATATACATTTTGATATCCACTTTATCTTATTTTAATCACTGAGTTAGCACTCCTTGTCTCATCCATGAAATCTTTACTTCCAAGATTTCACCCACGGTCGTGAAGTTTTTCTTCTAGAAATTTTACAGTTTATAGTTAGGTCTATGATTCATTTTCAGTTATTTTTTGTACAATGTCAAGAAAGGAGCACTATTCAGTTTTCCCACTTGACTTCCTAGTTGTTTCAGCTCTATTTGTTGAAAAGGCCACCTGTTTCCAGTGGAATTGCCCTGCCACCTCTTTCTATAAATGACACAAAAGTATATTTGGGTCTATTTCTGGACTTTGTTTTGTTTCATCGCTCTATGTGTGTATGCTTATGTGAATAGCACACTGTCTTGATTATTATAGTTTTATAATGCTCTTGAAGTGCAATTCTCCAACAAAGTTTTACTTTTGTAAACTTAATGTTTAATCTTAAAACCCCTATGATTTCTAATAGAACCTCCCCTATCAGAAGAATCTGGAGTTCCTGTTAAACCTGCTCCCAAAATATTTCTAAGAGAAAACAGGTGTCCCCTTTCTCAAGGGCAGGATGCCCTCAGTCTTTAGAAAGAACTGCTTGTTCTGAATGTGATGGAAGGAGTCAGGGGGAAAAAAAAAGAGTCACGCTTGCGTCAAGGATGGGGACAATGAGAAATTTTACAGCCAACACAAAAAGAGGGAAAAGGGGAAAAATACATTTCCACATATCAATGATACATTAAATATTCAAACGCTAAGATGCTGCCACATTTCCAACTGCAGCAAATGGTTTGATAGAGAAATATGGAGTGGAGACCTTGTAACAACAAGAGGTTCTAATCCAGCCTGGGGTGGTGGTGGGGAGACAGGGAGGGAGGGAAAGGGAAAGAGAGAGAGAAAGAGAAAGAGAGAGAGAGAGAGAGAGAGAGAGAGAGAGAGATATTAGTACCCGCTTGAGAAGCAAGGTATGAATTCACAGGATGGGGTGCATGGGGAACTTTCTAAGGTAGCAATGAACCTTGTGCTTATAGTTCTGTAGTGGAACATAGCCCATTTTGACAGATGGTGTTGTGAGGCAGCTTTCACTTCTAAAAATTTATTTATTTTTAAGTTATAGGACATGATTTAGAACATTTGGTCTTCTGGTCTCCAGCTCACATGGGGAAATGGTTCATTTGCCAGGTGGGAGAATTGGCATCTCTGCAATCTTGCAAAACCACAGGACTTTCAGGAAGACATTGAGAGTCCAATCCCACTCCCAAGTCCTTTCTCATGAACCTCATCTCTACCTGCCCCCAGCCCTGTAAAATGAAAGACTCAGAGAGTCCATATCTGTTTCCGAGGTCTCTATCATCTGTCCGACTCTAATGGTCCACATGTCTATAGAATTGTTTAAAGTTACCCACATAATATGAAAAAATAATTTAGGAAGCACAGCCCCATAGTGACATTAAGATGTCTAGAAATCCTTTCTTTAGGCAGTGACGTCTGTCAAGAAGGATGACAGCTCTGAATGAGAGAATTTATCAACCTTCCTGTTAACTGCAAATTTATGGGATGTTTGAAAGTTGCAAGCAAACTTTCAGGCCCATGTTAACAAGGTGGCCTTTAACTTGAAAGGGATCTGTAGCTGAACTGTGTCTTTGAGCCTTGGCGTTTTAATGAGGTTTCATCCCATTTGAGCAGAGGCGAGGAAGGCCAGAGAAAATGCCATGCCTGCTAGACGCTTGATGATCTCCGCAGTGGGGGTGAAGAGCCCATGCACTTTCGGCCTCACACCTCTCCCTTCCGGGAGCCCGAGGCTTTCATACCGCCTGTGTTCTCCCACACAAGCCGGTATCGAAGGATGAAGAGGTAATGGGTATGTCCCAACTTATGACACCACATAACCAATTAATTTACTTGCCTGACATTTCAAAGTGATCCTCTACCTTTGTGACCTTTACAACAATAGATTATTTATGTAGGTGTTTCAGAAGATGTACAGGGCATTAAAATCACCGAAGCATTTTATGGGCTGGCGGGGGGCACAAGGAAGGCCCAAGTGCAAGGAAAATAGTGTTCCTCTTTAGTTACTTTTGAAATGGCTTAAATCATCTGCAGAATAAAGGTTACACTAATAAATGTCTCATTTGTTTTAAATGCTCTGAAATGTGAACACTTCTGTGGAACGTATAAAATCATATACGGTAAGTGGGCTGAAGTGAGATAACGGTGAATGGTGGAATTTTCTTTTGAGTTGCTCTTTAATTATCCTTCCCCTTGACCAAGTTCCAAATTGGAGTCGAGTTGCGGTGAGCAGAATTGTGGAGTGAGAAGGATGCTGGTCTCTTTGAGGCTGGAGACAGTGTGAAAAGGCGGTGACTCCAACCCGGTTGTCAGTATGATCACGGCATAAAGGAGTGCTGTGAAGTGACCGGGCTGCGTGTTACCATGTTCTTCCATCATTTTCCTCCTTGCTCGTCACAAGTGGGGACCACAGAAATATCTACAGCGCCCCAAATATGCCATGCCTTTGCACATTTTGTCTAAAACATCCATTCCTTTGTCCACTTTGTAGTCTTCTATTTATCCTTCGAAAACCAAGTACTCTCAGAAACACAACTGCTACACAGTCAGTTGAAGTTTCCCCTTATTAACTCTATCACGAGTGTATTTTCACCCTGTACACTGTAACGCTTCACCGCGTGAATTCAGAAGCCAGACCATCAGGTTGCAAACCGTGGCTTCAGTGTGAATTTGTTGTAGAATCTTGGCTAAGTTTCTTAACCTACTTGTCCCTTTTATTCATGTCTAAGAAACTGAAAATATGGTTTTTGTAGATTCTAAAGATATGCATCAAAACATTTTAAAAGCAATACTTGGTGCAAATGAAGTGTTCAATAAATGTTAGCTATTTTTAATGGTTCTTCTCTATCACTCTAACTCAAGACCACGTTGCTGATTCTTTCATCTTTTTATTTGCACCAGTTCTGTTTAGCTCAGCCCCCATTAAATTCATCATGAATGTCAACTTTGATTTCTTGTTTTTTCATGCGAAGGAGAATTCTATTAGAGAATATCCCTGTTTCACCTTTATATAAAAAGGGATTTTTTTATTATATCACAGCTCTCCTAGAACCAAAGGACACACATTCCATGAAAAATGTCTTCTCTCCAGTAAAAGTAATAAAAGTATAAATAAAAATTATTCTACAACTTTTTTCATGAATACACCTATTCAACCAATTGTTCAAAGTTCAGGCCTTCTGCTGTAAGAGTGGCTCATAGCAGGTGAGTATAATAAGCTGAGAGTTGCCTGTGGTCTCCTTTGTTATTTTAAAAAACAAAACATTAAGTCAGCAGAAAGGTGAGCTGAGTTATCAGACAGGAAAAAAAGAGCCCCGAATACAATTCTTGAGCACATGAATCAAGCTATGTCACTTCTCATTAGCATGATCTATTATAGTTATTACTACTAAGAGTAATACTACTAGTAGTAGTAGTAGTACTTCACTTATACTAACTTGTTCTAGTTTAACTAGGTTCTGGGGACTTGCAATAGGTGTGGCTTACATGCCAGACCAGTTTCCTAATATGTACAATGGACCTGAGACTGCATTTTAGCACCAGTCACAGGACTGGGTTCTTTTATTCCTCAGAGACACGTGTATTAGAAGTGCAAAACACAGCCCTTGTGCCTCTTGAGGCAGCAGGACACAGCAGTGAAGAGCGCGGATGAGGCCTGTGCGCTCTCAGACCCCACACTCTAAATGCATGGGGCTGTCCGTGGGCCTGGCATGCGGTAGGAACACAACATAGAGCCTTTTTCCCTTTTACTCCTTCTGACATTATTTGGGTAACCCAACACTTTTGTATAAATCCAAAGAAAATATAATCTGACATTTAGGAAAATGGGAATGTCACACCATGAAAGTAGAAGACATTCTATAATACAGTATCTATCTTCAAGTACTTGACAATTTCATAGCAAGGACTTAAAATGCTTTATAAGAATGAAAAGAAAACAACCAAGAACCATTAGAGGTACTCATTGGGTCTTAAATTCTTTCTCTCTGTCAAGATCGAGCTCTGTCACATAAACTCTGTGCCTAGGATAGCAGGAGCAGGAGGTAAGCTTCAGTAGGTATTTGTTGACTACACTAATGAAGAACTAGCTGAGTAAAATGAGTGATATGGTAAGAAAAGCTGCCTCTCATCATCATTGTCTCTCTCCACTCCCTTGAGTTTTTCAAATAATCTGTGAAACATGTCCCCAGTCCCCTGCCCCCCGCAAAAAAGTCCTCAAAAACTATGATGTAGAGTGTCTGAGGGCTGCTAAGTGACCTTCAGGGTCCTATTTACCACTCAATGCTCAGATGCTTTTTCTATGATTGTATACTTCATCATGGGTGGTTGTTTTTTTTTTTTTCTTTTCCAATTTGCCAACATGGAGCTCCTCTTCATTTACAGCAACATTACTGTGTTCTGCTCTATTAGTCTGTTAATCTCATTGCTAATTCCCATGTGCTGCAGAACCATTTAATTAAGGGCTGCCTGCTCTGAGGCTGAAGCTCAGTATTCTCTCCTGCCGTGAGCTCACTCTAGCCCTTGGGAATGTGGCGGGCCTCACTCTGGCCAAATTTTGGGAAACCTGGACTCACTTATATATCTGAAAAATATTTTTAAGAGATTCATGCCTGTCTCTAACACAGTCAAATTCCTGGAACTGCTGACATTTACTCTTTACCTTTTTACAAACAAGGAAAGTATAGTAAAAAGATCATTCCAAAGTATCGGTACTATGTTTGGTAACCATTTGGAGGGTGGTAGGAAGAGGCTTTAACCCAATAAATGGCTTAGTCATTACTAATTGAGGGACTATAAAAATGGCAGTAGCTTCTCAGAACTCCTGATTTCTCACTAATAAAATGAGAATGGAACTCCAGTTTCTCTATTTACAAGACTCTTTGCTAGTTTTGTCAAAAAATTGAATATAATTCTTCAACAATCCTGTAAAGCATGTTGTGTTGTATTATAATTTATAGAAGACCTATATCCCAGATTAGGAAATTAATATAATTTTGTAAGTGGTATACCATAACATGCTCTCTAAATTGTTAGAAAAACTTAATTTCCTCACAAAATTCATAAGAATGACTTGACTTTAGTTTTACCAAAAGTGTGATGAAACAGCTCAAGATTTTTCTACCCAAATGCAAGAATTGTTGTTTATAGGATGCTCTATCAAGTAAGCCAGGAACAGCATCCATTGTGTTTCCATGACATTGCCAGCACAGCAGTCAGCCCTGGGGGAAATGGAGACAAAAAACAAACCCAACTTAAAAAGTTATTTCAGGCCACATTAACGAGGGAGGTGATCATGCTGGCTGGGTTCATCCTAGATGAAGAGAGTGATTGTGTTCTTGACCAGCCTTCAAAGGTTTTCAAAGGATCTTAAAATCATGCCTAATGTAAAATGTTTGAAATAACTGGCATTTAACCTGACAAAGGAAAAACAAATCCTCAAAAGGAAGTGAAAGACTTCTGTTTTTAACAAATCTATAGAGATCACAAAGAGATCAGTAATTTCCGAGGATACAGTGGGCAGTGGGGGGAGACTGAATAGATCAACCACTAGGGACTTGGAGAGTAATAAAGTTTTCTATATGCTACTGCAATGGGAAATGCAAGGCATTTACCATTTGTCAAAACCCATAGAACTTTACAGCACAAAGAGTAAACCTTAATATATGCAAATTTTCAAAAAACCATTTAGGAGGCAGGGGAATCCCAGGATGGAATGCACAATGTGACCCCTCAAAATTCATTACAGGTGTATGAAACCACCTTTCTGAAGGGGTTGATGAAATAGGATGCAGACACCAGTAACTGCACAAACAAATGAACTCTGTAAGACAAAAGGCAAAAAAGGAACTGTATGTAAGGATTGTATTCTAGTTATGAAGTTGTTTCCCAAAGGCATTCAGGTTAAAAATTCTATCTGCCATACGTGATACTGAATTGGCCAACACACACAAAGCTGTCCCCTCCTATAACAATCCCTTCTGGAACATCTCCTGAAGACCTCCCGGGAGCTTTTCTTGAAGAGACACCACTGTTTTCAGAAATATGTTCCTAGTAGTCTGTTAGGTTGTTTGTTTGTTTTTTTTCCATCATAGATTTGTTTGTAACCAGATAACACACTGAATATTTCTCTACATTAATGAAAACCTTTTAGTGTTGAGGTCCATATTTTCAAACATTTTAAGGAGTTTGTTGAGGTCTACAAAAAGCTCCTGCTAAATCCCTCCCTGTGAGTTTTCTTGCAGGTTCTCCTTTTTCTTCTCCAGCAGTTTCCTTTTCTCCTGCCTCTTCTTCCGCTTTGCGCTGTTGTTCTAGGTCCCACAACTCTCATTAGTCAATGCCTCAGGAAATCCCGCGAGGAGCTCCTCAATGTCATCCTCATCCACATCCAGCTGAAAGTTCTTTGCCGTCTCAACCACAGCCCTGTTGCTTTTGCAACTTCCTCGTCCTAGACAAATCCTCTGAAGTCACAGACAAACCTCCTGAGTATCTTCTTCCACACGCCATTCATACACCAGCCCGTAACATCTCCCCAAGCGCAAGCAAGGCTCTGGACACAGTCGTGGACGTCCTGGCACTGCATCAGTGTCATCCTCAGTTGCCGCAATAGCCTGAGCAAAGGTCCTCTGCAGGTTGTAGGCCTTGAAACTGCTGTAACTCATGGGTCAAACAGGTGATGTTTGCAGGGAGAAGCACCACTTTGAGGTTGGGATGGAGATCGCCAGTAAAAGGAAGATGTCCACAATAATCAAATCTTGAAAGGTATGTTATTCTTCAAACAGTACTTCTTCATTTCACTAGCATAACAATCCAGGAAGGCACCGTTAGAAGAGGGGCGGGGCCACCGATGACTTCTTATTGCTCTTATAGCCCAAGGGCAGTGTGGGCTTACTGACAACGTCTGAAGGCCCTGGGGTTCTCACGGTGCCAGATCACAAAGGCTTCCAATCTGTACCCCGCAACACTGTCTCCAAGCAAGACTGTTAGCCTGGCCTTATAAGCCTTGAAATCTAGCCCTGACTAGGCCGTCTTAGGGATGAAAGTCCTTTTGGGCATCTGTTTCCAGCACAGAGAGGTTTCATCCATACTGAACATTTGCTCTGGCAAGTTAATTTCCCTTCACAATCAGCTTGTCTGGAGTTCTCAAAAATTCTTCGGCTGCCTTCGTATCAGCCCTTGCAGACTCACCGCTCACTTTGGCATCTTGTAACACGTGACGATTCCTGAGCCTCGCAGTGAATTCAGCATCGTCATAGGGTCCAGCCTTTTCTTTCACCGCCACCAGCTTTTTTCTTTGGCTTGTGATCGCCAGGGTGCTGAGAGGGACCCATACGCTGTGTCTGGTCTCTCATCCAGCCACTGGAGTTACCGCCCTGTCTGATGCGGGCCCCTCTTGAATTTTTGTTAGTCTCATCACCTTCAGTGAAGCAGGTCCTCTCACAGGTTCTGTCACTTTGTCCTTGTTCTTCAAGATGTGAGCCACGGCGGGACGGGGCATGCCAGACTGGCAAGCACTGCGCATCGCTGATTTTCCGCCTGCACAACCACGGGCTTTGGAAATTGCCCCCTTCATCACTCTTAATTGTGTTCCCATGTCAATCATATGACATGGCCTCTATCTGGTGGCAGGAGCAGTGGGTTTCATACACTGAAGGGTCATCATGAATAAAACAACATGAGATTAAATCAAGCACAAAAGAAAACAATGTAATCAAGAGATGCAGTAAACACAAAATATATGAGGCTGCTACCAGCATATAAGAACATGCTGTTTTACAGCAAACTTTTTTTTATAAGTATAAAGAGTACAGTCTGAAATAGTGATGAAAAGTAAATACATCAACCAGTAACATAGAGATTTATTATCAAGTATTATGTAGTCTACAGAGCTGTAGGTGCTATACCTTTAAACCCCTGGCAGTGCATTCGCTAAGAGGCTAATAGTGCATTGTGCTATGATGTTATGACGGCTGCAGTGTTACTTGGAGACAGGAAAATGTCAGCTCCATTGTAATTTTATGGAACTACTAGCAACAGGTACAAAATGATGTGCTCACTTCGGGGAGATTATATGACATCTTGGTGGGCCAAGTAGATTGGCCGCAATGATGGTTACAATTATTTCCCTGCCTGCATACAGAACTCTTCGCAATATGATGGTGTGGCTGTGCCCATCAAGAAGTAGAGTTTATTTCCCACCACCTTGAACCTGCTCTGTCCCTGGGTCTTGTTCTGACAGATAGAAAGCAACAGAAATGGTGCTGTGCCTGTTCTGAGCCTGTGTATCGGCTCACGCTTAGGAACTTGCACTGTCGCTGTTAATTAGTGGGCCAGCCCGCTGGAGGGTGAGGGACACATGGCCCGGTTACCCTGCCATCGCAGCCAGTGTCGGCCCATCCTCCGAAACAGAGGCACAGGTGCATGAGCAAGCCTGCGAGGACCGAAAGGCCACTGAGCTGAGCCCGGATTAAACCGCCAAACCACAAAATCAAAAGCTAATACGTAGTCGCTGCTTTAAGCAATTGTTTGGGGGCTGATATTTACACAAGAAAAGTTACCTGATACATTCCACATCTTTCCCACAGAAGTTAATTAAGAGGAAAAAGAAGAGCTCTGATAGCTAGGAGAATAGGAGAGATGATTTTTTTTTCTGTAAGGTATGGCTTTTGGTTTCATCCTGAAAGGAGGATCTGAGATTGAATACATGATGTTTACAGAGTATTCCAAGTAAGAGAACCATCCCATAGTTATCAATGTTGGAGGCTATTGGAGGGAGGGATTTTTGTGGACATTGTTAAACAGATGGAGTATATTACAAAGAGCGGTTGAAGCCTGGTTGTGGTATCAACTATACGAGTGTGGTTAGGTCCTGGTATCTGTTTTGTACTTTTCATCTGTAACATGGGAATAATATATAGCACCTATAGGATAGAATTATTAAAATAATTAAACAAACCAATAAATGTAAAGTGCCTAGAATAGTACCTGGTATGTAGAACCTTTTCGCTATTAGCCTTGGATGTCTGGGTTAGAGTTGGATTTGCTATTTTTACCTATCAGATTGTTTTTTTACTATATATGCACATGTATCCATGTAAATGTGCAGGGTGTAACCAAGCAAGGTGGGAAAGGAAGTTTCTAGAAAGGCAGAAGCATGCACACAGAAGCAGCATATTTGAGCTAAGCACCAGAATAGTGAGTTGTAGTTTTACAAAGAATTTTCACACTATTATTTTGTTCACTGACCACACACAACAAACTGAATTCTGCACATATTTACTGAGTGACTTCTATGTTTCTGGCATCACATTAGATAATGCTCAGGCAATGTAGGAGCAATTACAGATTAGGTTAAATTCATGGACCCTGAGTAAGCTTCACTTTCTACATTTTCCAGCAAGAAGCTTAAAATCTTCTACCCAATTCTTCTACCCAACGTTGGGTATCAACATTGTCCCAGTATAAAATTATTTTCCTGCTGTCACCCTTTTATTTTTTTTCTAATAAACTGAATTAGTGACTTTAGCTCAGCCTTTCATTTTTTTTTTTGAAGAGTAAAATAGCACATAGTAAAATAAATTCTTTACAAAGTCAGTCACTCCTAAGTTTCTTTGTTTTAGAATATGAGTCACCAGCTTCCACTAAATACCAACTTTTCATGATCACAAACATATAGATTGAATAGACAGGAGCTCAAGTAGAGTTGTTTGCATTTATAAAGTTGACCCCTGACTGGGCATTTCATGTGTCAGACTTATTCCCTACTGCGCCAATATATTAATGTTTTTAAATCTGTTTTGTTATCTTTGGTATTGATTTGAGGAAGGGGTTCTCAACTTCACCACTATTGATATTTTGGATTAAATAGTGGGGCGGTTCCTATAGACTCTTTATCTGCATCGCTGCCCTCTGATGCCCACCTCCAACCAAGTTGTGACAACCAAAATTATTTCCAGGCATTGCCAAATGTCTGCTGGTTTTAAACCAACTGATTTAAGAAGTTAGCTATGGAGCAAAATGATTTTGTTAAGAATCTGCTTCACTCATTTATTTGTGCATAGACAAATTGTTTGCAATAGCATGGAGAATCTGAATCTTAGTGACCTCAGATAAACAGCTGACAATGAGTAATAAACACATGAAATTATAAAGTATACCAATGACTTATAAATTATAAAATATAAAGCCAACCTGTCTCCAGAATGCCAAATTTATTTCAAAAGATTTATTTATTTTTAGAGAGTGGGAGAGGGAAGGAGAAAGAGAAGGAAAGAAACGTCAATGTGTGGTTGCCTCTCGCATGCCCTCAACTGGGGACCTTGCCCACAACAGAGGCATGTGCCCTGGCTGGGAATCAAACCAGCAACCTTTTGGTTCACAGGCCAGCTCTCAATCCACTGAGCCACACCAGCCAGGCAGAATGACCAAATTTAAAACAAAGCAGCAGAAAATATACATTTCTTTTAAAGAAACTATTTTGTTTCACTAATTGTTGCATCAAGAGAAAAAAAATCAAATTAGTCTAACAGTGGAAAAAACTACATGTTTTTATTGAAGATTATCTTCTTTTATTTAGAAATACCCATAATTCAACTCTGCTGAATCTTTAATGTGCAGCATTTCATGTGCAATAAGACCATTATGTAAATATAACAGATGTCTTTCAAATTATCAGACATTAATTACAATTAACTAGAGTGTTTTTTTAAATAAGATTAAATTGTGACTTATTTTGAATTATGGTCCAACAAGCTAATGTTCTTTTTCAGAGGATGAATATTGACTGATCATGTTAAATACTGATTGCAAGATAAATTTTTTAAAAGGCTCTCCTTGGGGAAAAACCATAATATTTTGTGTGCTTTCTTTGAACAAGTTCTCAGTCTTCTTTATGGAATGAAGTAGGTGTTTGCTATATCTCAAGTATGAACGTGTCTGTACTTAATAGAGGCTGAACAAAATGCCAATTTTCACATTCCTATCAAGACTTATCAAGGGTTATAAAATCACTTAGAATAGTAATCTTTGATCAGTTTGTAATAATTTATTTTTAGAAATATTTAGTATCTTCACAAAAGAAGATTGTGATCTTTAATTTTTAGATTTTTCAAGCAGAAGGCTCAAAATAATAAAACTATTTTTAAGTAATTTAATCTCTGAGCAGATCAATGTTTGCCTCATAAATGTAAAACCTCCTGAAATGCACTTATGTGAGGCAGGTCAATTTGACTTGTAATCTTTTGACTTATATTGCAAACCTTGACTATAGTTCAAACAGACGTTGAATATGTTAAACCTACATCATTAAAGAGGCTATTTCCTAATTTAGATATTATTTGAGCTCTCGTGATCATATATGTCATTACTCAAAAAATGGTGGGAATTAAAACTGTGTGGTACCATTTAAACTTCACTAGATTTTTAAACAGCATTTAATCCCAAATTCCTGATGCACGACTTAGTCAACATAGACAACTCATCGAACATCTACCTTTTAACTTCCTCACCTATAAAATGGGGACACTTAAAGTAATTCCTGTGACTTTGCTGCTGTCCTTTGTTTCATTGTGCTTTGTGCTTTGCTTCTGCTTAGCCCTCTCCTGGCACTAAGTAAATGTTGAGTGAAAATCAGCACCACTAAGTTTCCATGTGGAACGCGCCAAAGTTTGACCTATGATACAAACAGATTGCCAGAATTCTTGGTACAACCCTGGTATTTATAAACAAAGAACCCAATCATTATAATAAAAAATAGTATGTGAGAGATTCTTGGAAAGGCAGAAAGACGGCGGTCCAATGACATCCACATGCTCCTGACCCTAGTGACTTATGACCATATCGCTTTTCATGACAGAAGGGACTTTGCAGATTTGTTTGTAATTAAATAACTTTTACTCAAGACCTATTATCAGACTATACAAATAATAAATGTTACATTTCTAACATTAACTTTCAAAATGGATGAGCTAGCCCTATACCATTTCTCGCTAGTAAGACAAATTTTTAACATTTTTAAACTTCTGCTAAAATCATCTTGGTGGAATATATCAGATTATTTTTTAAAAGTTTTTATTTATTTATTTTGAAAGAGTAGGGAAAGAGGGAGAGACACATCAATGTGTAGTTGCCTCTCGTGTGCCCCTTACTGGGGACCTGGCCCACAACCCAGGCATGTGCCCTGACTGGGAATGAAACTGGAGACATTCTGGTTCACAGGCCAGTACTCCATCCACTGAGCCACACCAGCCAGGCCTCAGATTATTATTTATTCCCTAGAAAAGTAAGGCTGGTCTGAAATGAAACAGAATAGAAAAACATGCAAAGGGCTCTTTTTCCTGACATTTGTGAGCAAAGTAACAGCCCCTCAAAGATGTCCAAACTCTAATTCCCGGAACTTGTTAACATGTGACATTACACTGCAAAAAAGGAATCATGGTAGCAGATGTATCTAAACTCAGAGCTATAAGAATACTATAGCTGCAAGGGTTTTCATCTGGATTACACTGATTTTTCTTTTGCTCTTTAAACACATACATAGGATTCTGTTGTTATTGTTGCAAAGAGAAAAATCACTCATGCAAAACATGGGAAGAAGGTATTTCTTGGCTCATATAACTGAAAAATCCAGTACTACAGCATGCATTAATCAAAGACATATCCAGGTCCTTAAATAATATCCTCAGGAATCTGTCACCATCCTTTATCTCTATGTTTTTTGTTGTTGTTTTTATTGTTGACTTTATCCTCAAACTCTCTTTTCAAGATAGCGCTAGGTTTATAGTCTACAGATTTTGAAAACTAGCAGGAAGATTTATTTTTAAAAAGCTCCATCAAATGTATCAAATATGGCTGTGGTATAGACTGAATTTCCCAGAAAACAGAAATTGAAGCAAGTATGAAAGTGCTAACACTTTTGGGGGGAGGTTCAAACTAAGACAGTAAAAGGTAAGGGAAAAACCGAAGTGGAATAAAGCTCTGCTACATTGGTGATGTAAAGCTTTACTGCATTACCCATTCTTTAGAGTGTGCTGCAAAGGCTACAGCTAGAGTCCCAGGTGGCATATTCACAGGGAACAAGGGAGTTCCCAGGAGGAGTGAATGGAGAAGTCTTATCTGAGACACAAGGAGAAACAAAGGAAGTGGAGTCTGCGTACCTCCCATTTCCTATTAGTTGGTGTTGCTCTCAGGAAGCCAGCATGCCTCCAGGGAGCGGGCAATGCCTGGAGAAACACGGGAAAGCATCCATAGTCTATACCATGCTACCTCTAGACCTGGAAGAGCCACAAACATGGGCAGATATTCACTGAACAGGATTGGTGAATGAGTGACCAAATGGACTGAAGAAAGTTCACCTTGTGTCGATTTCTACACGAATCAAGTAGCACAGGTCTGGCATTCCGGACCACCACAGCTCAACTCTGGTATATGGTCTCTTGTGAAACATGTCTTGATAATTCATCTTCGTAGCTTGTCTAATATTCAAGGTAGCCTCTGGAATATTTGTTCAACAATATTTTTCTGTTTGATTAAAGGAATGGATTAGTGAAATGAAACAAATAGAAGCTTATTTTCCATGCTGTGCACTGACACATTGGCAATATTGAAGTGATTTTTACCCAGTTTAGGGCATTGCTTTTTTTATTTCTTATGGTCACAAAGAACATAGTTCATTCAGTGAACTCCATTTTTCGGTATCAGCATTTTTCAGTAGTTGGGTATTTTCCATGAAACATAGTCACATAGGCAGTAAAGACATCTGTGCAGAACATGTAATGTCTGACTGGATTTAGAAGAGTAGATTTTCCCTTTCAACCTCAGATTACGAAGTACTTAACTGTTTAATTCACTTTTTTCCTGGGCTGACATTTCTTATTGCTATAAGCAAGATGCTTTTGATAAATACTTCTCCATCACTTCCTCAGAAGTAGCAATTCTGTTAGTTGTCAACAAACATTCTCCTCCCAGTACTTACAACTAATATTTCCATTAGTGTAAAAGATTAACCTAGAGAGGCAACATCAGTAAATGTCAAGGCTAATCCTTCAGGGTGAGTGCTAGTTAAGGTTTTAGAGGTCAACAAGCTGAGCTCATTATGACCCAGAGAGGTGAAGTGAGTTGACCAATGTCACCAGCTCGCTAGAGGAATGGCATGTTTATTTCATCCTGTCTTCCAAACTCTAAGCACTAAATTCATCCCACCGCTCAATACATGCAATATCTTCTCCTTTCTAGTTATGGCCAGTCAATGGTTCATCTCTCCCAATCCTGCTCTCTTCACTGTCCATCTCTCCTTACCTTAGCCAAGGCAGGAGGATTTCTTGCTCTGAATACTGCCTCCTTTTCCTCCCTCTGCCTCTCATCAGTAAGCTATGGATGCCCCACACAGTGCTGACCATATAATAAAACAAAAGCCAGAAACTGCTAGCAGTTAAGATGGGTGTACAATTGTATTACACTAGGAAAGTCATGAAGTCTGCACTTCAGCTCAATGAAGAATTCCACTTTCACCTCAGACTCTGATCTAAATTAGAGAGTTGATGAGTCCATAATATAGCTGCTAACCTTCTCCCATGGGATCTTTCAACTTTAGTGTCCTTGTTATATGATCCAGCCTGTTGCATTGAGCCATTAGACAGTTTTTTTATCACAAACAATAGATACATTCATTTCACTCTTATTTACATAGACAGAAGCTATGTAGTGACAAGATCTCTTCAAGGCTGGAATACTTCCTTAATAACATGAACAAAATAGCATCTGGTATCAATCTCGTCCCACCGACTTGACTATAGTGATTTAAAGCTTTCATTCTTTGAATTCAAAATCTAATTTTCAATGCACTCTCTGTCAGCTGTCTTCATGGATTCTAAATGAGTTTCTGTCATGCTGACAGACTTAGATAAATTGAAACTTAACTAGGGAAAATGTTAAAAAAAAATTGGTTCTGAATAGAACAAAAGTGGTATATATTTTGGTTATTTCCCCTCTAAATTGTCATTGGCTTCTCTGTATTGGTGAACTGATGAGTATGTGTGATGATCAACTACTTCTGTAATTTACTGTCTGACAATAGATTGTAGGCAAATTGCCAGGCTGACTTTGACTAAATCCATTAAACATTATTCCTTTTCAAGCACACTGACCTGAAGAAAATACTCAAATTCTTTTTCCAGTATAACCTAAAAACACTGAGCATTTTAGCTATGATTTCCTCCAAGTGTTCACTGTAATTGGGTGAGTAATCATTTTACTTGGAAATAAAAAAGCCATTATGATGGCCGAAGGTGGGTGACAAGGCAGTATTGTGGTTCTCTTTCAATGGCACAGAAGCAGAACACGCAGAAATTAAGCTAGGAAAGTGGGGACAAGAGAGAAGGGCTGAGGGGTGGGGGAGATGGGGGGGAGCGCTTATTCTAAAGTGTTGAGTTCTCTCGAAATACATATAATTATCCACATTTGTAAGACAACTTACTACTTAAAAGTAATGTCACTTGCTTTGCTGAGGCTCCAAATACATATGAAGTATCATACAAAGAGCTCTATTTAGGGATGGGGAGCCTGGGGGTCCATCCATGTCACACAGCTGGTTTCTGGCAGATGCTGCATTAGAATCAGGTCTCTGATTCCTCAACCCATGTATTTCCCACATCACCCCTCTCTGCCTTTATAGCAGAGGTCCTTAATTAATTCCACCAGATGTTAATTAGATTTTCTTCCCACTGGACTTTCATGAAAAAGTTTCTCTTGTTGATGGTTTTGAGAGTCTTCTCCACCAAGCAACCCTGTAATATTTGAAGACAGACTTGGAGTGTGGCTCTGACATTTTTGTCCCCACAAGAATGGCCGGCACCTCCCCAGGCTGGTTAGGGAGATACAGCCTTGGTGCAATCTAACCTGAAGAGAACTCCTCAGGGTCCAGAGGAGAAGTGTCACATGGGCACTCCCAGTCTGAGTAGTTTTCGTTCTAATATTTCATTTGCTCTTTGTGCTTGGAAATGCAGTTAAGCAATTTAGGATCTACATGTATGTCATTAACTCTAACATAGAAAAATTACTTCTTTAAGAAGTAAATGAGCTAATGTATGGAAAAGTATGTATGATATTAATGTTAATGAGATAATCTTTCAAAGGGAGCATCAATGGGCACTTCAAATTTTCTTTGTGATGACTGAACCTCGGGCAGGAGTGCGAAGGGCAGGGTACAGAATATCTGTAGCAAATACTGTCAGTGCCTCAGCCCCGTCTCCCCAGGACTCACCAACTCCACACTTTATAAGCTTCCCAACTCACTCACTTGCGGGATTTCTCTGGCAGACTCAGCTGATGACAGGGACACCTGGATCGCACAATTTTATGCCCCTGGAGGAATACAGCTCAGCCAATGAAAGTTGAAGGGCAACTTTTCCACATTCTTCTCCCCTTGGG
Organism: Pteronotus mesoamericanus; assembly: GCF_021234165.1. NCBI lineage: Eukaryota > Metazoa > Chordata > Mammalia > Chiroptera > Mormoopidae > Pteronotus > Pteronotus mesoamericanus. The sequence continues at coordinate 18,406,822 of NW_026555189.1, forward strand.
TGCAACAATCCTTTTTTAACCACAAAGGTGGGAGAACTACAATATTTACAATCTTAAAGAAACAGGTTCCAAAGCAGCTGAGTAAATCAAACAGAACATTTCTGTTTCCTCTCTCTCCTGCGCTCTCCCTTTGCAACCCTGCCTGCGTGCAGACTACATGGACATGCCCCATAACTAACCACAGCATTTTATGACTCTATGAGAGAAATGAATGCCAAGGCAATATTAGGAAACTTTCTCCTATAAATCAAAACGCTGAACTTAGTGGTGTAAATCATGAAAAATCAAAGAAAATAGCCACAGGATCGTCTCCGGTATATTTTTAAATGGTTGATAGGATGAAAGGAGGGGCAACTAGAGTAAAATGATGGAAATTTATTTTCATTCCAGAGGCCATAAAATCTTTGTAAAATGTTTTCTTTACTTGGTATTTGCTTCCAGTTGGAACTAATTCATTGCTTGTCTCGTAGGACATTAAATATCTATGACTAATAAAATACCATTAAAGATCTTCTGGTCTAGTAATCTATTTCCAATGTCTATTTTAAGTTACTCCAGTACACCAAGGTCATGGAAGCAAAGGGGGCATCCTAACAACACACCTGTATTTGTAAATCTAACTTTAGCTGCCATACGCTTATTATCCACACAACCACCAACATGCACACCGCGTGTGTCCGTGCACGCGTGCGCACACGCCCCCATTTTGGAAGCAGACTGCTAGTGTTTAAATCCCTGTTCTGCCACGATGATCCGAGTGACAACGATGGTCCATTTACTTAATCTCTCTGTGCCTCAGTTTTCTTTTTTTTCATCCTTTAAAAAGGATGACAATAGTACCTCCCTTATAGAGTTATTGTGAGAAATCTATCTCCTAGAACAGAATGAGCGTTAACATTATTCTAATATGTATTCTATCAACTTGTATTTTATATCTATCTCACCAACACCTGTATATAGATAAAATTCATCCATACTTATTTTTGAATATTATACAGGTATTCAGATAATTATACGCATATAGCATAATAAGTAGACAGTGTAACTTTGGTGATGACGTTGACTAATCCTATTAAAAGGCAACCTCTCTCCCGAGGGGAGTTAAATAGGGTCTCTCTGGTTGCTCTGTGATAAGTTCAATTCTGAATAATTAAAAGCCCTCTTAGCACCACTTGAAATACATCTTCCAAAAGCATTATTCAATCCTCCCCTTGCAGGTCAAGTGTATTTGCTTCCAGCTTCAAGTGAAGTTATCAATCCCTTTAAAAGACATTAAAAACTAATAGCAAATAATCATAAGCTGTCACATTAATTGGAGCGATTTTACCCCTGGCTACCTCTGGACAGCATAGTTCTTCCCCAATCAGCTTGGTGGTCTAAGATTAGTATGCCTTGTACCCTACAGTTGCTCTTTCCCAGACTTTGGATGTGCAGGACCTAACAAAAGAACAAAGAACACTAAATTCTTTGGCCGTGTGGTCACTAAGGAGCCTCTGCCACAAAACTTTTAGCAAAGACTATTATCATTTCTATTACACGGAACTGAAATAATTGTCTGTTGGGATGACTATGAAGAAAGTGCACACTAAAGGACAACAGAAAATTTAAATCCTACCCATGCCTACTTCACTGAACTTATTTCTCTTTGCCTTCCCTTCTGCCCAGAATCCATTTCCCAGATGAGTAAAACTACTGCCAGTCCTCAGGTGGCGTCTTTGCCCGGCACCCCCTATGTCTTCTCTTTGTCAGGCTCCTCCTATGAATTCCTTATCTATTCTGCTAAATTAAAATATTTTCTCCTTGTTGGGAGATTTTTATCCTTGATATATTTATGACAAGATAACTGCAGTGCTGATTTTGGGGAAGAAAAGCCAAAGAGAACTAACATTTCTTTAGAGCCAAGGGCATCTCAGACGTTTTACTTTGTGTGCATTATCTTACCTAATCTTCACCTCAGTTCTCTGAGATATCACCATCTTCACTGCATAACTGAGTAATCAGGGGCTTAGATAGGTTGATTAATTTGCCCAATGCCATGTACTGACAAATTGCAGTCAGGATTTGGACCCAGGCCCATCTTTTTCCAAAAGCCACGTTCTACTTTTACTGCCCTGCAGACGTAGCAGCAATTTAGAGAAGAAAAAAGAATCTGATGGCTGAAGTCACTGAATATAGGAACTTGCCTACTGCTATTTCACAGAAACTCCTTTTTATACACCAGTAGATGCGACAGGAAGAGCAATGGCGTGCAGTATCACGGTCTGTGAAACTCCTCCCATGGTCTCTCAGAGGCAGGGTCTGCCCGCCCCCTCCTGGAATCTGGGAAGGGTTGTGACTATGGCAAGCCAAACCTCAGGGCAGAAGTGACGCAGAGCGATTTCTATGCAGGGTAAGAAAAGTAAAAGGCACTGGGTTTCCTCCACGTGTGTTGAACCCCTTGCACTTAGAGCCCTGAACTGCAGTGAGAAGTTGACTTCCCTGAGGCCACCACGCTGTGAGGAAGCCAAGCCATGCAAGACACTTTAGTGGGCAATCCTTTTCTGCAGACCACCCTGCACCAGGGACCATGTGACTAAATATAGTGCCCCAGCACTGTAGATTTCCCAGCTGAGGACCGAAGCATTTTTAAACACAAATGGGCTCTATGCTGTCCCCTGCTCGAAATCCTAACCTCAAAATCTGTGGGTATAATAAATGAGTTGTTTTCAGCTAGCAAATTTTGGTATGCTTTATTATGCAGCAAAAAGAGTGGAGGCAAATACAAACACGTTACTGGCCTTTAAAAGTACATAGGTAAAATTCTAAACGTTGTAAAGAAAACAAAGCTGAAATTCATGTGGTTCCTGAATATAAATCTACACACACACACACACACACACACACACACATACACACGACATGTATGCTATTATTTCTGATTTTGGAAGGAATCCAAAAAAAATGCTGTTTCTTTCAAGTCTTAAAGTGGAAAAATAGGTAATAACTTTAAGAAAATCAGAAGCAATCATGTTCCAAAAGGGGGCGGGAGGCCGTTGTAGGAACAAACTACATAGCCCCTATTAGACAGGACACTTGGTACAGAATAATCAGAGCACTTAATCTGTGGAGGAGTGAGAAGTCAGACAGAGCGCGGTCACCAAGACTTTTGAGTGTCCTCTTTGGAGTTTCCACAGATAATGGCAGACCCTTGAAGATTCTTAGTTTTAGAAAGATGTTTCTGATGGTATAACAAGGGATAGATTTGGTCAAGAAACATGATAAATCAATTAATAAATTATTTCAATATACTAGATCATGGATGATAAAGACCCAAATAAAGTTGGTATTCACAAGAAAGTAGAAAAATGGGACTATATAACTATCTTTTAAAAAAAAAAGTGATTCAGCCAAAGATAAAGCAAAGAATGGCATGAAGCACCCGGTAAATCATAGAAGGAGGGCATAGTGATAAGAATAAGATGTTCTGATATATTCAGCATGCTCAGATTTTAATAATGAGAGGCACTTTTTAGATTCCTTTGTGTAAAGCATTCACGGTCACTGCTGATAGCAGACCGAGGCTGCATAGAGAATCTTTTTATTTAACTTGCCCTGAGCCGCCAAGGTACATGTACACTGAGCTTTTGCATTTCTTTTACATTTGTTTCCAGACATAACCCTTGGCAACAGATTAATTTATTTTTTTTATTTCCCATTTACCCACATCTTTAACGCGATTCATTTTCACTTAAAATCATTGTCTTCTTAAAATGGTTTGGTTAATATAAAACGTCTGCATTTCCCCATCTCAATTACAATAAATTTGTAATTATAAGTCTAAAGAGGGAGGGGGAAACTGGAGCAGGCTCTTGTTCCATACTTTGTATGACTACACATGAACCACTGAAACACATCTGCCATATCTTATACTTATTGCATGTCTGTTTTACCCCTAATGCAATCATATCTGATTATTTGCCGTATCTGATTATCATTTAGTAGAATACTTAAAGATTGATTTCTCACTGCAGTAACAAGGCTATAGAGGTGAAAGAAATTTCAATTATGAAAATGGGAAATGAAATAGATGAAAGTAAAGATAAAATATGTATTAATTCACTCGACGAACACTTATTAAGTACTTACGGTTTGCCAAACACTGTTCTCAGTGCTGAGAGCGCAAGAGCAAATAAAGTAGACAAACCCCCTGCCTTTTGGGAACTTACGCAGCCTTGGAAGGAAGATAGAGTAAGAAAATAAGCAAGTAAAACTCGAGTATATTAAATGGTTATATGTACATTGGCAAACACTCAGCAGGTGAAAGAGGAGAGGGACTTCTGAAGACAGGATGGAAGGAATGGCATGACATTTGTAGAGTCAATCAAGTCAGCAGAGAGAGGTGTGAAATGCAAATCATACAGATTTCTGGGGAGAAGGCATGTCAGGCAGAGTAACTACAGGCTCCCTAAGGCATGAGCATGCTTGACATATTGGAGGGACAGCAACAAGACCTGAGTGGCAGGAGGGGAGCGATCTAACAATGAAAAAAAAGGCACTAAATTAGGGAAGTGGTGGGCGCTGGGAACCTGACAGATCGTAAGTGATCTCAGAAGCCAAAAAGCTCGGAGCGAATAAGCAGCAGTTTGGATGCATGACTTGGGTCCTGTGTGCGCTACTGCCCTGCTTGGGGATCTTAACAATTCACTCAGACTCCGAGCCTTAGTTTCCCCTTGTCTTAGAAGCTAAAATTGAATTTACACTCATAGGGGTTCCCATAGGGTCAAGTGAGATAATGTAATGCTAAAAAGTGCTAAGGAGAGTATCTAAAAAAAACAGTAAAAAAATAATACTAGTTATTATTTTAGAGAATGCATGATGAAAACCTCAAATGTACTAATTTGAGGAGTGGGGAGTGTGGGGTAGTAGCCTACACTTTTAAACTACAATATGGTTTGAGGACTCTTGGACCACAAAAGATGAAAGACGGTCCCCTTATGCTTCCGGGCCCATTAGAAAGGGTAAAGGAGTGTTGGAAATGTGGAGAAGAACGAGGAGAATTAACAGCAGTGCCCTTCATATCTTCGTTTCCTGCCTAACCACCCTGACCATCACACTCACGGCATCTCCATCACCCGATGTGCCACTAAGACAGTAACAATCAATAAAATTCGGTAATGAGTAATAGTGAACAATATATAATTAATTAGTTATATATGTTATTCTTCTCCCTGTCCATTCTGTTTAATACCTTGTTCAAATATGAGGAAGAGCAAATATTTTTCTTGGATATCTAAGAGCAACCATTTAACTAATGCTGGATTCCATATCATTTTTCTGACTTTTGGCTTCAAAGCTGAAGCTCAAATCTTTGGAGTTTATAATTTCTGTTCAAGATAGTATCACTCTTGCAAATTTTCATAATTTTTATGAATATACATTCATGTTCATCCTGAGGTGTCTTCTGTAACATTGGAAGCCCCTGGCCATTTCTTTCTGCCCTGCCTTCAATGGCTGGTAAGAAGTGGCATGGCGTTGAAAAGAACAGATGTCTACATTAAGCATTGCCCAAAATTGAGGTGGTGGCCAGAGACACCTGAGTGTCAGGCATACTCACACCCACTCTTTCCCACTCTAGTCAGAGATCCTGCCCAACTAGATCAGCCTCTCAGAATGCTTTGGAACTCCCCACATTCCTAGGAGTTCACGTTATATCTGATGTAACTCCCTCTGTCCTTTTCTTTGAAAAAAATTGAACGTAGACATCTCTTTCCCTTCTCTGTTTAATGCCTTCATATTTGAGATAGGATAACATCTCATCCTTGTTAAAAACCTAGTGGGGCCCTTTACTGCCTAGAAGGTAAACCCTTCCATAGGACATCACCAGGCATTACATATAAAAAGTTCCCTCAAACAAATAGGTATAGAAAATGCTGGGTTAAACCAAGATAAGTAAATTACTTAGCAAAAGAATCCTCAGATTCCCTTAAAGCCAAATGGGCATTTCAATTGCCCAAGAGAAAGAAATACAGTCAGCATCTTCTAATCTTCTATATTGACGGATCACGTTTTTGAGAAACAAATATGGCTGCCATATCAGGATTTTTCTTAGCTTGGACTTCAAGATTTTTCACTATCAAGTATAATTTACTACAATATATACCATTCACATTTTCTCCCAAATTTCTCCCAGTAATTTCCATGACACAAACACATAAAACTACCACTTGTTCTGTATTCTAATGTCCTCAGCCTCAATTACAGAGGGAACGTTGACAGGTAACAAACCATTTTGATGCAAAGACACTAGATTTTCTTCATATCAATCCCGGAGCCAAGGACAGCCATCAACTCTCGATTACTAAAATAAATGAGAAACTGGCATATCCATAGATATAGCCAAGCTAAAGACTACTCTTATTCCTCATATTCCCTCTTGCTTATTACTTAAAATTAGCTATCTAATTTCCTAGGCAACATAATCAAGACCATTACATTCTCATGAAAAAAAAAACTGTATACAGAATCATTTTTAAAGTATAAGAATGAGCATTTTGTCTCAACATGCACAATGTAAACTTTTTTTTATGAAATCTGATTTGCATTTTTTCACAATTAGAGATTATCAAACTAAATGGACTACCTTCTGATATTTTGAATTTCACTGCTGTGAACCTGTTGAGGAAAACATAGTATATAATAAAGATAGAAAATAAAAGAGACACAGACACAGGAGTAGGGGTGAGGGGGAGTGAAAGAGAAAGATGGGAAGGAGAGAAAGGAGAAGGAGAAAGTTCGTAAACATCAAGCAACAGATAAAATAAATAAAATAAACTCCTTGGCAACTTAGTGACATACTATACACAACTGGAAAACTAGACATAAAATTAGATCTGAAAAGTTCTAGTTCTAGAAATTTAGGTCAAGGAAGTAAACACAAATGATGAGTATCTTTCTTTAAAAAAAAATAGTTCATTAGATGTTTAATGATCAATTTTTTACACAAAACTAGTATTCAGCAATTTAAAGAATAATACTTAGCAACCTTTACTGACAGTGTGGGTATATAGACTATTTCTTTTTTGATTTTTACTGAATTTATTGGGGTGATAAGGTTAATAAAATTATATGGGTGTCAGGTGTACAATTCTATATACATCATCCATATAGCATATAGTGTGTTCACCACCCCAAGTCAAGTCTCCTTCCATCACGACTTTTCCCCCCTTTAGCCTCTTAGACCTGCCTGCACTCCTCACCCCGTTTCCCTCTGGCGATCACAATATGTTGTGTCTATGAGAAGTTTTTTTTATTCTTTGCTTAATCCCTTCGCCTTTTTCAACCAGGCCCACCTCCTTTTCTCTGACAGCTGTCAGTCTGTTCTCTGTATCTATGGACCTGTTTCCATCTTGTTAATTTATTTTGTTCATTAGATTCCACATGTGAGTGAAATCATATGGCATTTGTCTTTCTCTGACTGGCTTATTTCACTTAGCATAATATTCTGTGCATGGAAAACACTAGTCACTTTGGTTATAATAAGCGGGGGTAAGTGGGGGAAAAATGAAAACCGCGGTGTTGCCCACCGATAGGGTATTCATTACGTAAATGACAGTATTACGTTCTATGGATGTTTCATGTGGCCACAAGCAATAATATTATAGAACACTCTTCCAGGCTTAGTGTAAGAGTCACCAAGAGGTTCAGTCCTAATCTAAAGAGTTAGTTTTATGGATGTACATGGTCTACTTCCTGGAATGCCATAACTTTGAAAGGCAGCAGATGTTCTACGAATGTGAGTTATTGCTCTGCGCACCTCCCTTTGGTGTCAGGACAGGTACAAGGTGGGCGGTAGTTCTCACTCTCTCTCACTCTCTCTCCGCAGAATTTCATACGGTGAAGACTGAGATTCACTGGGACTGCTTTGGAAGGAAGCTCTTGTCAAGTGAACTGTGTCTGCTCTGCTTCATGGTCCTGTTTGCAGGCCTGGAGCAGATGTGCAGGCAAATTCAATTTACCTTAATTCATCCCAGTTTAATTAGCAGCTGGGTAACTCCTGGCTCCGGGAAAGCAGCAAAGTGACAGTTTGTGTAGCACAGCATCTGTCCCGCGGAAACAGCTTTCCCCTCTGGAACGCTGCTTGATCAATAGATAAATCCTACTGTGTTGACACCGGAAGGGACATACTTCTAACACCAGCTAATTCTAAATGAAAGCACTCTCCTCAGCTTAACGGAGAACTTGTATCTTAAGTGAATATATGTTCTATTATTAGAAATGGTAGACACTTTAAGAGGTAATTCTCCACCTAACCTTGAGAATTAAGTTTACATCCTCAAGTTTGCCATCATTTAGGGAATTTTTCAGGAATATTAGTTTTCCATCAATTCTTACAGAAATAAATTTAAGATAGAGTGAAGAGAACAAGATCAGGAGAGAATCTATTATATTAACTAAAGAGTGAAATACAGAGAACCCCCAAATAAAGGTAAGACTAGTCACATTCCTCATGTCTTAAAACGTTCCCCTCTATTTCTTTTTCAGTCAATATTTTTATTGTGGTAAAATTCAAATATAAAATTTACCATCCTAACAATTTTTAAGTATACAATTTAATGGTATTAGATGCTTTTTACGTTGTTATGGAACAATCACCACCATCCGTTGTCATAACTTTTTATCTCATAAAACTGAAACTTGGTGCCCACTAAATAATAATTCCTCATTCCCCTGTCTCCCTGAAGTCCCTGGCAACCAACATTCTACTGTCTGTCTCTTTGACTTCAACGACTCTAAATACCTCATGTAACGGGAAGCGTACAGTATTTGTCATTTGGTGACTGACTGGCCTATCTCACTTAGCATATAATGTCCTCAAGGTTCATCCATGTTTCACCATGTTGCAGAATTTCTTTTCAAGGTTGAATATTCCACTGTATGTATTGTATATACCACATTTTGCCTATCCCTTCCTTCAGTCAGTGGACACTTTGGTTGCTTCCACATTTTAGCTATTGTGCCTAACACTGTTATGAAATTAGGTATACAGATATCTCTTCAAGATCCAGCTTTCAATTCTTTTGGGTACATAATAACTGGAATTGCTGAACCATATGAGTCCATTTTTAGGTTTTCAAGAAACCATTATGTTGTTTTGATAGCAGGAGGACTGTATTACATTCTCACTAACAGCACACAAGGGTTCCAATTTCTCTACATCCTTGCTAAGACTTGTTATTTTCTGAGTTTTTTGAAGGTAGTCATCTAAATGGGTAGGAGATGGCATGTTTTTGTAGTTTATCAATTGCATTTCCCGAATGATTAGTAATACTGAGCATCATTTCATGTGTTTCTTGATCATTGGTATATCTTCTTTGGAGAAATGTCTATTCAAGCTCTTTGACCTTTTTTTAATCAGATTATTTATTTCCTTATTTACTTTGAGCAATTCTCTATATATTCTGGATATTAATCCCTTATCAAATACATGATTTTCAAATATTTTCTCTAATTCTGGGGTTGCCTTTTAAAATCTTTTTATACTGTCTTTTGGTGCAAAATTTTCATGAACCAAAAATTTTTCTCTTTTCTCTCTTGTTGCCTGTGCTTTATGTGTCATATCCAAGAAATCATTGCCAAATCCAACTTTGAAAAGCATTTGCTCTGTATTTTCTTTTAAGAGTTTAAGAGTTTCATGTTTTAAATTTAGGTCTTTGATCCATTTTGAGTTGATTTTTGTATTTGGTGTTAGGAGGGGGATCTAACTTCATTCTTTCACCTGTGGATATCCAGTTTTCCCAGCATCACTTACTGAAAAGGCTACCCTTTCCCTACTTAATGGTCCTTTCCGGCTCCCTCCTAACTAACCCCTTTCAGCTGTTGATGTCACCAAATTCCATGTCGGTACATTGTGTCCCAAAGCATAAACTCATTATTATTTTAAATGTACTAGCCTCTTCAATAACAAAGAAAACAAAAAGTGCAGTTACAAATCATTGTTACAATAATACTCATTTTTACAATGGTTCATGTATTTACTGTTGAGATCTTTCTTTTTCCTTATGGTTTCAAGTCACTGTCTGGTGTCCTTTCATTTCACCCTGCAGGACTCCCTTGAGCATTTCTGACGAGGGAGACACTTTCTAATGAATCAGGCATAAGAGATCTGTAAAAAGTGTCTGAATCCAAATTCCCTTCCAGGTCCTTTGAAATACTTGTTGTACTTTAAGTAAACTGAAACCAGAAATTACAATGTGCTGTAAAGGTATCTTGTGGTAAGAAAGACTACATGGATCCCAATCGATGGACTCGTACACAAAAACTAAGGCCCTATCTGAAGAGCTTGGTAAGTGGGATGAGTATTTATGTATTTAATTTAAAATAATTATGTCTACATTATTTTTGAAATGAAGAGTTAGGTTTCAATTAAATAAATTGATTCCACGAGGGTCACATAGAGGACAGCAGCTTTAACGAATCTATCAGATTGTTGTGTGCATTTAATGAGCCAATGCCCACAAATCCATTAGAACAGTATCTAGCATGTATTAACTGTCCTATAAATATTGTTTATTAGTAGCAGTAATAGCAGTATTGGCATTAGTAATAACGGTAATGAAACAAGATATTTAGAGATAGACATGTAAGAAAAATAAAATTCTCAGTCGTACAAGCAAATAATTGACATGGGACAGGTAAGTAAAATTTATGGGAAAAAAACAGGCCACAGATTGCCCTGATGAGATGGTAAAGAACTATTTCTGCTTGATATGTGGAAGGACTTTTTCACAAGTAGAAATGTTGGACCACAGGAAGCTTACTCACAGATAAGATAACCCAATGAAAGTAATTTTGAAGAAGATGGTTTGGGAGCCTTTTGTAAGAGTTCTGAACACGTCCTTTTGTATCTGAACATTCATCATTTCAGCAATTTCTTTTGTCTTCCTCCCTTGACAGATGTGATCCATCAACTTTAGGGACCAAAGGTTTCCAAGCAGATGCTTAGCCTCTTATAGGCTCTTAAAGATACACAGACAAACACAGGCAGCAGCAGAAGTGACTCCACCCTTGGACCATTTAACCTATAGCACAAGATGTCTTGATTTGATGGGCTGGGGGTGGAGGGGGAGGAAAAAGAGTGCTTCCAGAATTTGTAAAACATGCATACAGAAGCAAAGACAAAACCGACAACAGTTGTTAAGCCAACCGCTAATGGATTTGTCCTGATTCAAAAAAAATAAAAAATAAAAATTTAAAAAATATATATGTATATATATCTCCACCCAAGAAGGTCAAATTTAATTTTAAGGAAAAAAAAAACATTTAGCACACCACCCCCCCAACCAAAACACATAGAATACTAGTGAGATAGTCTAGAATCCATATCCAAGTTTGAGAGGAGCTGATTTCAAATTTCATTTGACCTTTTGTAAGTGATGCTACCCACCAGCATTCTCTGATTTTTCTGCCTGAAATTAGCCCCAAAACACTCCTGGCACTATGACACCACCTTCAGAATTTCAAAATGACTTCTAAAAGTTAGGCTAACCTAACCGAACCTAACCAAAAGAAAAGAGCTTTGTGGCTATTTGGAAAACTTCAGATTCGTGTACACTTCCACCTACTTGGGGTTTTTTTTTAATGGCTGCATTTATGGGCACATCTGAAATTACAAGTTCTCCCGTCATCACGGTGTTAATCCCAGTGACCCTTTTTTGTCCTCAGCATTTAGTTCTTAAATAGCGGGAAATACAGCCAAGAGATGATGTGACATGTTATACTTTGCTACACATCGAGTGGAATTTATCAGCATGAAAATCTTATGTCATTGTTATATTTAACTATTTTGAAACATATCTGCACATCTTTTCAAATTTTAACAAACATTTTTATAGCACCTACTATCTGCCAGGTGCTATATATATTGAGTGGTGAACAAATCAGAGAAAATCCTTATTCTTGTAGAATTTATGGTCTAGCAGAAGAGACAGCTATTAACAAAGGAATTGGAATACCTTTTCTTCTTTATAAAACTACATAATTGTTAGTTTCATGAAGGTACTGACAGTATCCTTTTGTTCAAGTCTGTATCAAAGGACCTGGTGCCTGACATATAATACAGATGCAAAGTAAATGACTGATAAATAGATCAAAAATATTTCTGGGAATCTATAGTGGGGAAGGGGGTACAATCAATCAGCTCTGACAGTCTGATGTCCTCAAACATTCAGTTCTTCACTAACCACAACTTTTAGCACACGTCAGGCCACTAAGGAATTTGAAAGAAATGCACTACTTGCTTCCCCTTGCCTATTGCTTCCAGGGCCTGGTCTCCTTTGGATCTCAGCCCAGTTATTTGATGACGTTTCTCCTGTCAACATGGAATCTTGGAGAAGCATGTAAAATCCTTGCACATTGCTGCCTCTAGCATCCATCCAGAAACAAATGGTTGGTTTCACACCCTTGGTGGACATCTCATGTGCCTTGTTTTCTCCATTAAAATAGTCTGGTGTCACCATGCTATTATCTGTGCCTATGAGGCTTCTTTTCTTTTCTTTTTGTGTAATCCCTTCATTTTCTCACCCAGACCCACACCTCCCCTCCCTTCTGACAGCTGTCAGCCCCCTCTGTGACGGAGTCTGCTTCTGTTTTGCTTTGTTCGTTGATTTTGTTCATTAGATTCCACACATGAGTGAAATCATACGGCACTCGCCCTTCCCTGACTGGCTTATTTCACTTAGATTAATGCTCCTCATAAACACACAGAATAACAGACAGATGACGCATTACGGAAGTGCACACCAAAACCTATAAAATCTAATTTCACCCCAATAAGTTCAATAAAAATAATTTAAAATGTAGACATTTTAAAAAGATATTCCTATGTCATTTGTTCTGTTGATATGGCTTAACCCTATGTCACCTGTGCTTTCACAGATGATTATTATTTAGGGAGCACTTCCCCCCAACCTCTGCCTTCAGCCCTGGAGAAAACCGAGTGTATTGGATTCTGTCAATGTGCTAGTCAACACGCCTGAGACAAATTTAGCACAAGGGTGCTCTTAAAGAATTTTGACAGAATCATTCGTATTGATAATTACTATAATTTATCAAATTCTATAAACAGGTAAGTGGAGAATGCTATGGAAACATACACGTTGTATGAGGTCTGTTCAGAAGGTATCCAGCCATGTAACATGAAAAATAGAGACATTTATTGAATAAGATACAAGAAACACCGTACACAGGACAATGACACCTCAGTCTCTTTCAAAGTAAGCATCTTGAGACCTCACATGGTTCTCCCAGTTGTCATCAGCTGCCCCATTATATTTTCCTGAATCTCATCAATGATCTGAAATCTCTTCCCTTTCAGTTTTTAGTTTTAGTTTCAATTTTTAGATTTTAGTTTTGGGGAAAAGGCAGAAGTCAAAGGGGCCAAATCTGGGCTGTAGGGTGCTGAGTCACCTGGGTAATTTGATGTTTTGCCAAAAAATTCTGCATGACACCTGATGCACAAGCAGGTGTGTTGTCATGATGAAGCTACCGATCACCAGTTGCCCATAGCTGTGGACTTCCGAATCATCTGAATAGTTTTTGCAGAGGGATGTTCAAGCTTAACACAAACTTTGATGCAGATTTGCTGCTCTACTCAGTCATTTTGAATGCAACAGCCACACAGTACACGTGCTCACTCAATGGCACCTACCACCCCCCACTGAATAGTACAATGAAGTCACCATGTGCGTTCCAGTCCACTCTCCTTGGCTGCCTTGTATATATGAAGATGCCTAAACCAATGTAAGAGGTTGAGGAAAGATTTTTCTAGGCAAATAAAATTCTCACTAAACCACACAAAGTAACTTGGAGTTGGCTATTCATTCATTTATCCCATAATGATCTACTGATAACTTTGTTTGACAAACACACAGTATATAAGAGTAGAAGAAAGGAGTGCAGGAAAAGATAATAGCATTACAGGTTGAAAAAAACAGTACAAAAAGCATGTTTATAAAGTCTGAATGTTTCAGGCTTTATAAAGCTTGTGAATGAAGTACTCACTGATGTAGACAATGCAAGATGATGAACAGGTTTGAGGAAGATAGTTTTATCTTACACTTTAATTTCAGGAGCTTGGTGCTCATCTACATGGACGTAAAGCTGGTTCTGAATTTAAACAAAAGGCAAGAAATATTTTAAAAATGAAGATCATAGATAAGATAAAGGGTCTCTCAAATTCCAAATAACTCCATTCGATTCACAATTAAGATGGTCCCTCATTCTGTTTTATGATATCTTAAATCTGATAACTTATTGGACCTATTTACTTAAACCATATTTTTTGATAGTTGCTATATCCAGGCACCAGAAATGTAGAGATGGATAAAAATTAGTGCCTTCTATTGAAACATTCAAGGAAATAATCTGTTCATTGTGTTTTTCTCAAACGCTATTCCTTTGACAGTCCCCAAGTATTGGCCCAATTCTCTGCTTCTCTGAAGTATTAGTAAGAATCTTTGAAGAGAAAGGTTCCATGATCACAAGTCTTTAGGAAACAGCTTATATCTTATCCCCCTCATTATCTACATAGCATTTAGCATCATAACAATGACATACACACAAAACCTGGAACAAAGCAATGTGCTTAATTTAATTTGCCATGAAATGCCTTGTTATTGTTTGTGTACTTGGTTACATGTCAATATCATATTAATAACATTCCTCTTTATTTGCCTCTCATGCCAATTTGCACTCATGCACACCCTGAGGACTGAATTTTTTTCCATCTACTCTTAGCCACATATACAACTGTACTTATATTTCCCCAGAGGGCTGGTTGTATGACAAACTTTTCAGCTCTTGCAGCACAATCTTGATTGGGATTTTAAACATCTTACCCCAATAATCTTTTATTTCACCAATAGTTTGCAAAAGTCTATATTGTTTTCACCAGAGTTTCCAAAGTCTATACCACCTGTATATTAATTTAATATTCTCTCTACATCCAATAATTTTCTGCAATCACCTAAGCAATATATGTGACAGAGTGGCATTGAGACACTAATACACATCAAGTTAAATGCCTATTTTTAAAGACCGTTTATGCACTACCTAAAATCATTTCATATTCCACAAGTAGAATGGGCAGAAGAAACAATGAATTAAATAACAGAACCTCTGCTTTCTGAAACCACTTGTATACTTGCAAAAAAAAAAAAACAAAACATTTTCTGGAATCTTCTTTTTTTATTAAATTCATTGGGTTGACATTGGTTAATAGGATCATATAGGTTTCGAGTGTACTCAATTGAACAAAAATGTGAATTTAAAGTTAGTTTCTGATATCACTCTTCCCAGGAAATTCATGTGAAATGAGAAAGGTTATTAGTAATTAACTTAACCAGGTATTTAAGTAGTATTCAATAAAAACAAATCAATCATTGTGTCTTGAAGGCAAATTTATTTGGAAAAGAAATGCCCTGAAATAAAAACTGTAATGAGAACCTGAAAACAAACAAGACACAAATAAAATACTTAAAATACTCAGGCAACAGAACTGTGGCTGACAAATTGAAACCTATATTTCTGATGATATTTGAAAAATATAAACAAAATCATTACTTTCCAACTGCAGCCTAAGACAACTGATTCAAGGGCAAATGCGGGGCCTGTATTTCTGGGACTCGGGATGAAATTATATCATCCCTTGTTAGATTTGAAATTTGTTTCCTCGTGGCAACAAGTTCCCCTAGAAACTCTCAATATTTATAATACATGTCACTTTATGTTATCATCAGTCTTAGTACCACCATAAATATTTTTACTCCATACGACGCACCAACAAAATTGGTTCCTTTTGGTTTCCTTGGCAAGCTTTGAAACCCTAAATGGTAAATCCATGAATGTGCATAGCCAATATTTCTGGGGGAGAGAATTGCCTAGTTCTGTGAGTACAACACCCTAACACTATTACAAGATAAGTGAGTTTTGAGGACCTTCCTGAACGTCTAATCACAATACTCCATTAAAAAGAAAATTAAAATGCAGTGTTTGTTTTTATAAGTATACAGCATTAGAAATGTTAGAAACACTCATGGCACACAAGTCATTCGTAACGGGCACTTTTCTGCCCAATATCTGTACCACTGCTACCACTACAACCCCTATCGTTAATTAGAATTTATTAAAAAGTTACAGATGATGTTTCATAGGCTTGTACACATGAAACCTATATAACGTTATTAACCAACGTAACCCCAAATTAATTTAAAAATAAATGTGGAAAATATATAAATAAATGTGGAAAATAATTTAAAAGCTTTTAATTTTGAAAACCTTATTTCTGTGAGATATTTAGCTATGATTTCATTAATCTTTAAAATAGCACTACAATTAATACTGTCCTCTGAATTTTCATAGGAGGACACTGAGACTTGGGGAGACTGACAAATTGAATGCATTCATTTATATTTCTACCAAAAAGAAACCAGCACATAAGCAAAGGCTAATTTACATTCTTTCTTTGAAGCACCTCTAATGGCAACATTTTTGAATGAATGTAATAAAATACAAAGTTCAGTCTTGACATGCATTTAAGTTCTCTAATCCTCTATCAAATAAACTTAACGTAGTAAAACAGATGGTGGCTGTAGCTTTGTGCCTTTTTCTCACTGGGCTCATCGAATCGCTGACAATTATTTACAGTAGATGGGACTGGTGATTAATAAAGGGAATTGTGATTTACCCAAGTTATACAGCCGGTACGTAATGAGGCCAGAATGAAAACCAGATACTGATATGATGTTCTATTCGCCTTAAACATAGAGCAGGATCTACTTCATACCCCCTTAAAAGTGGGGGTGAATTTTGGTACCCTGTAAGAAACATAAGTGAGTTTCAGGACATACTAAGGACTAGGCAGGATGGGAACAGATAAAGAAATGACAGGTGTAATGGATAAAAGGAATGATACAATTTTAGGCATGTCAATCTGCTTGGAAAGCCCAGAGTTTCAGAAAGGGTAAATGGTAAATCTACTCTTGAGCAGCAAATTCAGAAATGAAAAATGCCCTGAAAAGTGTCTTACATTTCAGCTAAGTGTTCAACATATATAAAATGGGATGCTTGTAAGAGTTTAAAAGGATTAAACCAGGATCATACCAAAATGACAGCTCCACTTAAAGAATGAATTGTAAAGTCACAGAAGTTACAGAGGGAGGTCAAGCCACAGCCGGATTTCATTGCTAAAGGACTGATGAAGTGACATTTTCCAATAAAGGGAGACGAGGGCCATTTTGAAAAATAAGATCAGAATTATATCCTGGGCTCCTGGGAACGTGTTAAGAAGCATCACCACAAATCTTTTTAGAGCACAAAATATTTTATTTAACATTTGCTCAAACAGCTCAAAATATCCTCATTCAAATTCAGAAATAAAACTATGAATTAAAAGATCACTTTTATTTTAGCTTGTTAATAGGGTTAGTTGTCCATTAGCTCTCTATTCCAAAAGTGAACAATATCAGAAAAGTTGCCTAATTCATAAGCACATAAGCCAAGCAAAGAATTTTGCTTTGAGATATAAAAACAAAATGGGAAGAATTATAAAAGATGTAACTTATTAATTCCTGAGACATTTTATTGCATTCGTCTCTCAAGATTCAATCATTACCTCTACATTAGGGTCTCTGGGTAAAAACTCTGGGTAAAAACAAACAAACTTTTTTAAATACTAGCTTTTATTTAAGACTTTTCAGTCCAAAGGGTTTTACGTGGTAAGATTGTACCTACAAAGGTGAGCTGGGATATAAGCACATGGTATAGTCTACCGGAGGCAACAGGTAAATCCATCGAAGAAAGTGAAGTGACTCAAGGCCACATTACTTGGAGCACAACTGCTCCTACTTAAGTCTCTTTGATTTGAAAACAAGTCATGATTCTGGATCTCAGAACTCCCTGTGCTGACCTCTCTTTCCTTCATTCTAATATTACCTGGCACTTCCTGTATCCAGGGACTTTGATTTTAAACTACACGTATATGAGACTACGCCTGTAACAACTTTGCAGAGCCCCTGACTTCCCAATTTACATCTATGTATATTCTTGTTAAAGTGTTTTGTTGTCCCACTTCCTAAAGGGGACCCTAAAAGAGTTCTGAGCAACCTTAGAATAAATACACCATGGTTGGGTGACTACCATAAAGACTTACATGGGCATCTCTATTTTGGGTTTTTATTAAAGTAGCATGTTTAGTTAGGGTCCCCAGACCTAGAGCCTAGAGTGCAGAGCTTATGTTTGGGCTGGTTTTGCAGAATGGCTGCTTCTGGTTAAGGTTAAGACCTACTGAGAACACGATCAGGAGAAGAAGCTGCAGAACAGACATGACAAAATCGTCAAGTTCAACAAAGGGCCATGGCACCCATCTGAGATAGTAACACATTACAGAGGAAGTCACAGCCACTGGAAACCCAAACACTGAAACCTTCTAAGTCAGTTATGGAGAAATACTTCATTTAAAAAATATAACACTTGAATTTTTCCCTATGCCCTCAGGAAAGTAAATTCAAAAGAAAACAGGATGGGGAACAAGTTCAAAACTAGGAGAGAGACTGTAAAAGCCACTTTCTTTTCCACCCAAAGAACATAACAGGGCTACTCCCTCCATTTCTCTCACTCCTCAGATATTTGTCTTCTTTTTTTCTCTGCAACTTGTCCCCTCAAAACAAGTCAACCTCTTCACCCAGAATTCAATAGGAAAAAAAAAAACAATGTGTTTCCATGGTAGAAAAAAATGCTCTTCTGGACTCAGTGTGGAGATGCTCTGTCTCTATATTGTATTTATGAGTGATTTAAAGGCTTTTCAAGGGTAATTTTCTCTGTACCTGCTGACATTAAGACCACATTTCCTTGTACAACTTTAACTCTCTGTAGAGTCATGCTATGCTAGATTTATAATCTTGAGTCACTGCCTCCTTGGACCTCAGTTTCCACACCTGCTAAAGGAGGTAAGTGATCTGTAAGGTCCCTTTTAGTTCTCACATGCTGTGATTCTAGGCAATACTGGTTAATGCATGGAATGTATGTAAACACTTTGTTTCAGTGTAAAATTGTATTTGCACGTTCCCATTGCTGGAGCTTCTGCCCTAGAAGAATCTCTTGATTCATCTCGCGCTTCCTCCTACCTCGTCCAACAACTCTCCAGCTATGAAGGATATTAACTAGTGTCTATTTGAAAATGTTCTTATCAGTACTTTAAAATTTGGTTATCACAACCATTTTTCTGGATTATAACATAAGTTTCAAAGTTTAAGTATATGAAAAGCAAGTAAATGTAGAATATAATTCATTTTTAAGATATTAGCAAAAGTGTAAGCGAGATCATTTAAATGAAAAGTCCAAGTTACAGGTTTTTGAAAAATGGTGGAGAGGGGAATCAAAACAGCACCACATGTTTTCAAGGCAAATAGGTCACTTGTATTTATAGTGTGCAAATCGTCAATAAAATGTGTCATGTCCAAGAACAACAGATACCTTATGGAGCAAAATATCGACTATAAAAGCATGAGTGATAATTCATATGTTCAAAAGTGTCAAAACATAGTGTTTGATCATTAGTAACAAAAACACTTGATTTTTGTATTCTATATTTTTCTGGTTTTTTCCCCCTTAGTTTCACACTTCACTCAACTTTTGATGATTAAAAACCCTTAAGGTAAAGATCTGTTATAGCCACAGTTTGAAAGCATTCAACAACACACAAAAAGTGTCTCAGATTATATTAACAATATTTTTAAAAAACCATTTCTCATCTAACAAAGGCAATTTTTTTTAGAAGAGAGAAAATGTGAAGTTTAAAAGAAAGTTTTAAGAAGAGTTTTTTTGATATATAGGCAGAAAAGACTAATGCCTGTGTACCCTTCTTGGTGCTATACTTTTCGTAATGAGACAGCCACCTAATGTGCTGAGGTCACACTCAGAAGGCCCCTCAGAGGTCTCATGCAATCCTATGTATGGCCCAGTGAGCGGGGACAACTACTAGCAAAATGTGAGTCCAGGGCTGGTCTGCTCTCATCTAATCAATGCCTTTGTGGCCAAATCATCCCCTCTTTCTCCTGCATCATTTAATTTTCTCTACCTACAGCATCATTCTGTCAGCATATGAAGACAGGAAGCGCTTCCTCATAGCCAACCAAGAGCTTCCTTAGCAACCATGCGTTACTCCAGCTTTCCAAACACACTGTATTCCCTTCGACAGCCAAGCCCTAGCAACAAGTCCTCCATCTTTACTTTTATCTCCACTCTTGACTTTAGTCTCTGTGTACTCCCCTCCTCTCAGACTTTCCTATCTGCTCAAACCATTCAACCTGTACCAGTGGCCACCGACCACTTCCCAAAGCTCTTAGCATTGACCTTCTCATTGTGTAACCTCAGACTCCCTTCCCCTATCTCCTACCCTCTTGTAGTTCCCCTTCCCTTCTCTCCTCTACATACTGACTCCCCAAAAGGTCAATCTTTTTTCAAGGTTTAATAAAGCATCATCTATATTTCAGGAACTAACAATTTCTAAACTTTCAGCTTGAACATCATATTGCCTGTCAACATCTCCATTTAAAAAAAATATTTTCCTTTAATACATATATGTATCTTAATGTTATGGAGTATAACACACCATACAAAATGGCTACATATTTCCAAACAAAAACATAGTCTGACAACCGTAAAATATACTAATGAATATACAAATTTTCTTCTTGGTTCATGAAATGTTTTCTCATTGGTATAAGAAGTAAGAGATTTTTTTCAACATAATTTTATGCAGTCTGTTATATCATTTTGTAGCATTGGAAAGATAGTACCTGTCAGGTCATGTCCATGAAATTGAATTCTACTGAAAGAGATATAAGTTTTCTTCCTAAATATAAAAGCAACCAAAATTCAAAACAAACTATATTTGCCATACAAGATAATATATATCCACACAAATTTTTGTAATCATCTTAGAGGGCTATTGGAAATAACAAGATTCAGAAAGGCTAAAATGAGAAAGAAGCCTGAGGTTTACTCATTTTTTGAACAATAAATTGTATACTGCCTGTATATTCTGGCATTAGAAATAAAAGTAATCTGGCTTTTTCTTAACAGTAAGAGACAATTTCTATTTCGTCAGACTTTGATATAATGCAAACAATCAACAGTATCATCAAGTGAATTTGATATGAATGCTTCTACGCTCTTTCAATTAAGTCAAAACAGGAGTAGCACATTGACAGACTCAAAGATAACTAACTAGCTTGGCTTTTACCAAATTTTACCCAATACAATTGATCAGTTAATTGATGAAGTATGCAATAGTGTCAATGGAATTTGAAATATGCTACTTATAGGTTGTTTCATTTTTTGATGTGAAAATAGGAATATAAAATTCAATCATTTATATAATAAAATTTATATGGCCATAGTACAGATTAAGAAATAATGAAGAAAGGGAAATCAGTTTTCCATGTAACAAATATTTCAATATCTAATATATGGCAGGCAATGTATTATATATGTATTATACTTTCATTGGTACCATAAGTTGTATCACATTTTAAAATTCTCCATCTCTTTTCCTCAGTTTTATTCTAAGTTTGACTTTCTGCTCGTATGTTGCTTTTTTCTCATAAAACTTTATGAAGTAGTTTCTTGAGTTTATTTCTAAAACAGTGATCAGATTATAAAATCCTGAGGGATGAGTCTGTTTCCAATTCGCATTTGCTTCTATTGTACAATAACTGTTATATTATCTTGGAGAACTTAGGATGTTAGAACTGCATCAGTTTGCTTTTGCTGCTTACAAATCGTCCCCCCAAAATAATGGCTTATTTAAAAAAATTTCAGCCCATTATTTTGGGGGTTGCAATGTGGGGCCTCTTTAAGCCACGTGGTTCTCCTGGTCCCTGTGGGGCTCGTTCACGCATCTACAGTCAGCTGCTTGGACAGGTCTCTGTTTTGACTGGGCTCTGTTGCCTGGCTGGGCTGGTTACGATCTGACCCATGTAGCAGCCAATCTAGGTCAGTTCTCAGGACCGCAATAGAGAGACCGTAAATTTGCAATGGTTCTGGGTGCCTGGACTCCCAGTTCACACTACACCACCTTTGCTTCATTCTTTTGGTCAAAGCAAGTCACATCACCAGCCCATATTCAGGAGACTGGAAACAGACTTAAGCTTTTCAAGTAGGACTAGGAAAGTTGTACTGCAAGGGCCCAAATAAAGGGAGGAAAAGAATTTATGGTCATTTCTGTAATCTGTTGCAATAGTTTTAGTATTTTTCAAACTAGCATGTTTATGATCTCATATGACATTTTTCTCAAAACAGATAGTTTTTAATAGGAATTTGCTACTTAACCTTGAAAGAGCTAGATAGCAAATATTAACTTATTAAGTCTTCATTTTCAGGTAACAATTGATGCCTAGAGAGCTCACAGGACTTGCCTACAATCAGGGTCTAAAGCAGTCCTGGACACCAGGTCTCCTGACAGCGACTAAAAGTCAGTTTGTAGCAAGCCACACAATGGCCATGCTGATGTTAAGAACTTATCTCTAATATTTATTTTCAGTTAGAAATGCTTCAAAGTATACTTATTAGAATGCCAACATATTTACCAGTGTCTCATAACTGAAATTTGCTTATCATTGGCATGTTGGATAGTCTTTTTAAAAATTTAATTATTCCCAAGAAACCCCACTTGCATATTTGCTTTGAAATAAGACTTCTGTTGCCCCCGTTCAAATTTTTCAAATACGTAATTAAACATTCAGATACAAGCTGCTAAACATTGATCCATTAGTGCAGATTGATTTAAATGGCCCTAATTAGAACTGAAAGTAGTTAACATGCTATATTTTGAAATCTTATAGAAATCATGTGAAAATTATGAATCTTATATATAAAAAGCTAAGTATTAATTGCTTCCCTTATTCATCAAATATATTGAGTGTTTCAATGGTCTCTTTTTTAGAAATTCTGTCAAAAATAAAAATCAGATGATGCCAATAAAAACAAGCTATTTCTAAACAAAATGACATAGCTACATGAGTAACTCTCCAAAGAGTATAGTTTTTAAAATGAAGTAACATACCTGATATAAGTTATATCAGTAAGATCAATTAAAAGATTAAAAAATGGATTGCACTTGATAAATATGGACCAAGTTTCTTATTTGGAGGTTTCTCGTAATACGAAAGTAGGAAAAACCCAAGAGATCTACTCCCTACTTCTAAATTACCAGGAAGGATGATTTTGGCCAATCATTTCTTTATTCTTATTTTTCATTCTTGCTTCTAGTTAGTCTATCCAAAATCACCCATCCAGCATTATACTTGGTAATGGCCCATGTGCAAAGTATCTGAATTTCAGTTATAAATTAAGTAAATAAATACATAAGATGTACAAATGCACATTAAATACTAGAGGACAGTATATACTTATGAAAAATGATTATTATACTACCAATTTACTGATGAGTTTGCCAAGGCTCAGAATTTTCAGGGTAGGAGCTATGTTTATTTTCCTCCACATTGAATCCTTAGAGTGGAAGAACAAGAGCCAAGCTGGGCTCAAAGGAGAGATTAAAAAAGGTTTATTGAATAAATAAGTAGTATGACTACCACTAAGTTATTATCATTCAGAACGAAAACATGTCATCTGACTTTTAGTTTAGGGCTTAAGACTAGATCAACAAACTAAATATTTTTATTATATTTATTAAATATTATTGTGATAAAAATTAACCTAAAAGCAGTCACAAATCACACTCAAACCTGAAAATATGATCCTAAAATATGTAACAAAACATTTTTACTTCAGTTATTATTGAAGGTAGAAATTATTAGATCTATAATTGAGAACAAGTTTATATTCTATTTTACAAATACTGTTATCTCTCACATACTGTTTTTCTCTACAGTAGTCTATGTAGTCATTTTTTTTTATCATGTTAAACCACATTTATCAAAATTAGATAAACTTAATTTTCAAGAGTAAGAGCAAGCAATGACCAGCATTTCCATTACATGAGCTGACTCAGGACCAGGTGGTTTGTTACACTGGCTTACGCTCCCCATGTCCACGAGGCGTCCTTGTATCTATCTCATGTTTAACAAAGAAAGAGTTCGGTATGCTTGCCTCGTTTAAAGTTATAAAGTCTTTTTTCCATTTTCTCAAAAACATCTTTATACCAAATTTTGGATAATCAACTTCAACCTGATTCCAAACACACTTGAATGAAAGGACAAAGTCACTGAAGATAATGGAAAGAAGAAAAATTAAATCCAAGCACAAATCTCTAGAGAAATTAACAAAGAAATGCAGCATACCCAAACAGGCAAGAGTGAGAAAATAAATATTATAACTGCAATTAAAAATAAAGTATTTAATAGACTGTAAAGGGAGGTGGGGATTAACTGGCTGATAGATTTCAAACTGCTGAGTTAAATCTATAATATCTGTTTGCCTCGCTATATTTCAGAGTCTACAGTTGCCTGGAGGTCACCTTTGAGGAAGCAGAGAAAAATCAATACTTTTCACTATAAGTTAAGTAGTGTCAGTTACCTCTATTAAGTAAGGCCTTCATGAGTTAAGGGAAAAACACACATGAAACAACAAAACCACCTAGACCAGCAGTGCATTTTTTGGTCTGCGAATAGACATTCTTTGTATAATTCTTCTTAGTTATCGAAATATTTCTGATGTCCTCTGACATGGAAGTGTGAACCTAGCAGGGTTTCTGGTCAGGGGACTCACATCAGGGTGAGGTTTCCAGGGGCAGGAATGACTCCCCAGTCTAAGACCAGAAACACCCAAAGGATTAACTAAAAGTTCTGTCCTAGGAAACTGGAGGATCAGAGCTAAGAAAATGTACGGAGGATAGCCCAAGGAAGAGCATAGCATGAGGAACAAAAGAGTAGATCAAAATGATCAGAAGCCAATAGATCTTGGATCAGAGTTAAGAGAGATAATTAAAAATGTGCTATGAATAATAGAACAATTACTTATTTGGATTCAACTGAGCTCTTATAACAAGGCAGCTATTGTGCAAAACCAGCAGATAGAACAATGAACAAAGGAGACACGTTACCTTTCCAAAAAGTTTTCACTATTGTTAGTGAAATTCACATAATTTCCTGTAAAATTTTGATTACCCCATAATATCATAGTGCAATGTCAAATTAAAATCAAACCTTAGCAAACAATTTCATTATAGAAGTCCCACTTTACAGTGAGACTTTTTGAGACATGGAGTCTGATTACCTCTTTTTTTAACATGTTTAAAATATATATTTTATTGATTCTGCTATTAGAGTTTCCCAATTTTTCCCCTTAGCCCCCCTCCACCCAGTATCCCCAATTCCCTCTGGCAATTCCCCACCCCCCACCTTAGTTCATTATCCATGGGTCATGCATGTAAGTTCTTTGGCTTCTCCATTTCCTACATTGTTCTTAGCACCCCCCTGCCTATTTTGTACCTACCAATTTGTACTCTTTTATTTTTTAAAGATCTTATTTATTTCCTAGACAGGGGAAGGGAGGGAGAAAGAGAGGGAGAGAAATAATGAGTGGTTGTTTTTCATGTGCCCCCTACTGAGGGCCTGGCCTGTCAACCAGGCACGTGCCCTAGAGTGGGAATTGAACCTGCAACCCTTTGGTTTGCAGGCCAGCACTCGATCTACTGAGCCACACCAGCCAGGGCCAAATTTGTACTTCTAAATCCCTACACTTTTTCCCCCATTCTTCCCCTTCCTCCTCCCTACTGGTAACCATCCAAATGAGCTCCATATCTTCGATTTTGTTTGTTTTACTTGTTTGCTTAGTTTGTTTTTTAGATTCAATTGTTGATCATTGTAAATCTATTGCCATTTTATTGTTCATAGTTTTGATCTTTTTATTAAATAAGTCCCTTTAACATTACACATAATAATGGCTTGGTGATGACGAACACCTTTAGCTTTAACTTGTCCGGGAAGCACTTTATATGCCCTTCCATTCTAAATGATAGGTTTGCTGGATAGAGTAATCTACATTGTAAGTCCTTGCTTTTCATCACTTTGAATACTTCTTGCCAGTCCCTTCTTGCCTGCAAAGTTTCTTTTTAGATATCAGCTGATAGTCTTATGGGAACGCCTTTGTAGGTAACTCTCTCCTTTTCTCTTTATCTTTAACCTTTGGCATTTTAATTATCATGAGTCTTGGTGTGGTCCTCCTTGTGTCCATTTGGGATTCTCTTTGCTTCCTGGACTTGTATGTCTATTTTTACCTTCACCAAAGTCCAGAAGTCTTCTTTACTTGTTTTTTCAAATGAGTTTTCAATTCCTTGCTCTTTCTCGTCTCCTTCCATCACCCCCATGGCTCCCAAATTGGCATGTTTGAAGTTGTCCCACAGGGGCTGCTCCCCCAGTGCTGGAGCCCAGAGGAAGTGAGTCTGCGTAAGTCCTAAGATTAAGCAATCCCTTTACTTTAAGAGATGCCTGAGAATCCCACAGTTTCTTCCATCACCCCAGCCCCCGCTGGATTTTACAGCTGGAAGTTATGGGGACTTCTTCCTGGCACCAGAACCCTGGGCTGGGTGGTCTCCTGTGGGGCTGGGATCCCCCGCTCCCAAGATATCCTTCCTGGTTTTTATCCACACATGGGTATGGAACCATTCACTCCATGGCTCCACATCTCTGCCTCTCCTATCTGAATGAATGTGACTTCAGTTTCTTGGTTGTTGTCCTTCCCTACAGCTTGATTTTCTGACAGTTCTGGGTGATAGTTATTTTGTAGTTTAGTTGTAATTTTTGCTGTGGCTGTGCAAGAAGGTGAGCTGTGTTTACCTGTGCCTCCATCTTGACTGGAAATGGTTTCTCTTTTTAAGCATGCTAATGACCTTATTGTCATCTTTGTATTCATTGAAAATGAACTTCAATGGAGTTCATTCTGGCAAAATACATCACGCAGCCTATAAGCTTTAAATTATCCTGTTCAAAACCATAATCAGATCAGTAGGTCCACTTCTTGAATGACTTTGGATATGTGGTGATAATCTACAGCAGAATATTTTCACAAACCCATTAAAATTTCAAACCATTTTGTTTCTAATGTAATGGGAAAATGGACTAATTGATTCAAAGTAAGTAATGTGGTTTGTGTTGTACTCCAGTCAGAATCTGGATTTAAAGAGTCATTCCGTTCATTCCTAACTTGTCTATTTATTAGGAGTATACATTGTGATAATTTCTGAAACTTAGTGTACACAAATGAAAACTGGACAGACCATAGGGTTGCTGTGAAGATTAAGTATGATGAAGGAAAATATCTAGCAAAGTCTCTAGAATATAGTGATCATGATATGCTGTTATTTCTAGAACATTAATTAGTATTTACTAATTAGTTCCCTATCAAATAATGATATTTTTTTACATTCAGATATAATTCAGGCATCTCAAATTTCTATGACCTATACTCACATTACTAAACATTATAGAAACCCATCACCGTATAAAAGTATACCAATACTTTTAAAATTCAAGATGACATAAATAATAAATCAGAGGGAAATAGCAATATAAACAGAAAACAAAATCATCATCAGTTACTCTTTTAAAAAGTTACAATGAGCCTAAAAGGCATAAAACACAGAACCTCCAGGTAGCCACTTGAAACAACCTGTGCAGGTAGCCACTTGAAACAACCTGTACTCACCTAGAAAACACAACTTTTAAACACCCCATTTGCCTTAGATTAAACAAATAAATCACTAAGTTTACAATAAATCAAATTTCTAGCTGGTATGTTTGATATACTTATTGGTGTTTCTTTCATTTTAAGCAATAATCATCACAGCAGGAGGTGCAAAAAACAAATTTTCTTTTGAAATTCATGGATGCAGAAGGGGCCTTTACCTGTGAATGTTTGCAGGCTGTGTGAAGAAGCTATTACAGTTATCAAATTCTGTCTCAGAAAAATATGGACAAATATTTAAAGTGCTATATGGAAACTGTAAATTACCCTCATGGTTTTGTTTTCAACTGAAAAAAAAAACAGTTGTCTCATAACTGTTTGGGGAATGTATTCATCTCAAATACAAAATCAAAAGCTGTCTAATGTTTAAACTTTGAAGTTTTAAGATAATAAATATTCCTTTAGGTTTCTCTATTTAGATACTGGGTTGGCCAAAAAGTTGTTTTGTTTTCCTCTATAAGATGGCTCTAGTAGTGCTTAGTTTTAACTTCATTCAACACAATTTTGTTAGATTATATTGTGATAGCTGTCCTATCAGCGTGCATTAAAAACTTACCAAAATTGGTGAATTTTTATATAGCCATTTTAATATTGAAGATGGAAAAAATATGCAACATTTTTACCACAGTATGCTTTATTATTTTTAAAAAGGTAAAAACATAACTGAAACAACAAGATTTGTGCAGTGAATGGCAAAGGTGCGGTGACTGACTGGGTCAAAAGTGGGTTGCAAAGTTCTGTGCTGGAGAGTTCTCTCTGAACGATGCTCCCCAGTCAGGCAGACCAGGTGAAGTTGACAGCGATCAAATTGAGACATTCATTGAGAACAATCATTGTCATACCATGTGGGAGAGAGCCAACATACTCAAAATATCCAAATCAATAAAGTTAGTGATGAAAGTGAAAAATGTCTTGTATTTTCTGGAAAATGCCATACAGACTTTTTGGCCAACCCAATATTACTTGTCTGTCACTCTCACTAGCCCAAAAAATTATCTTGATTAAATGGTGGGAGAGACAGGGGAATAGAGAAATTTATGTTGCTTAAATGTATATAAGCATTTTATTTGCAGATAATTAAGTCTTTTTAATTGTTTTTATTATCAAACTAAAGGGAAATATGTGTACATTTCAATTTTATATCATATTTATATTAAATTCATAAAATAGTCTATTTTTAAGAAAGAATATGACAATTAGATTTTAATAAAAATAAGTGTGGCTCTTTTCAATGGAAAGTAATCTCAATCTATAGAATATATTTCTGGTACACAAGATATTGGAACTGCTGAGCCCTTGGAAAACACTGGGAATTGAAAATGAAGACCAAACTTCCACAGGACCCAGGAAATGGACTTGGGTAGAGGGGGCACAAGATAAAGCAAAACATTCCAGTTGGAAGTTGATGGACATGAAGAAATAAAGGATGGTTTTTCCTACTCCTCATTCAGTCACTGAATAACCATTCTGAGTAAACATATGACTGACAAGTTGCTGAGCAGATATTTGTCTATCTACATATTTATCTGCCTATATACACACACACATCCTTCTTATTTAAAATTTTATGATATTAAAGTAGGTAATCTTAATCCGACCTCCAAATGATGTCCACTGTTAACATTTTCTTTTGCTAGTCTTAGCGTGAGTGGATAATGATATGATAAAGGAGTATTGTGTCCCTATGAGAATTTGCCTAGTCACTTATTTTCATTAAGTCATCAGATCTCACCTGCACAGTAAGAAAAAAATTATTGGTTGTAGTGTGACTGCGAAGACTAATGCCTCTAATGCATGCAAGACTCCTGGCACCAAGTGGCATGTCCCAGGCAACCTACCCGAGTGTTTGTAAGTAACAAAATTAATAGTCCTCAGGTCAAAACCTGTCTCTGTCATTTATGACAGATCTGGGGGCTCTTAACCAAGTCGCTTTCACTCACGGGGCCACAGTTTCTCCACCTATAAAATAACTACCTCACAAATGCATCTGAAAGGTTTCAATGAGGCAGTATAAAGGACTATTTCAATGTCCACCAAATAGTGCTCAATGATGGTGATTCTTCCTTCATAGGCTTTCAATAAAAATTTACTAATTTTATATGGAGTTTTATATTCCACTTTTTTCAATTAACACCAGAGTGGTAACATTTACCCCACAATTAAGAAGCCTTCATAAACATCCTTCCTAATGGAACGAGGGCACCGTTGACAAGGGGGAGACAGAAGCAGAAGGACCATTTTCTGCTGGAGAAACGCCTCCATGCATTTTCATGAGCCAGATTTCCTGGATGGCGGGGGGTGCCCCGTTCATCATTTTGTCACATTTTCTTTTTTAAGGCTTCAAGCTGTCCAGCCATAGCCAAATGCTTATATTAATTTTGTGCCACTTAATTTTGCTAAATGCAGTGTACCCTTCCTGTGTGTGGCTGTGTACATCGAAAAGCTTTTGTCTCCCTGAATATTATTGCCCATCAAGTAAGGAGCTTCGTTTTGGCTGTTTTATTTACATCAAGGGCAGATATGCTCCTGAGTGACAGTTAAATTTGTTGAAGGTATTAAATTGCTAATGTTAATTCATTTTACAATCTTCTGAACTGATTTAATATATTACACTGCCACTCAAAGTTGTAATAAACGATACCGCGTTTTGGGTGGAAAGCGCTCTATCACATCTGGAGGATTTCAAAAATGCCCACCTATGTTCGGAGTTTACAAACACATTTTTATTTCTCTGTGGGCTGTCCACAAACCAATGACATAAAGACTTCAATTTTCATTTCTTGTCAGAGTTCTCAGCTAGGACAAAGTGATAATAAACACCTGGCTGGACTCATTGAGGCTGGGAAATAATTCTTTCAGTAGGGAGGTAAGGATGCTATTGCACCCAAGGGAAAAACATTTAAAACATATTATCTGCTAACTTTATGTACTTGTTGTGACTTCATGTGTATTGCCCAGGTTGGAATACAGCACAATACAAGAGGGGGAAAAAAAGCCTACAGAATAATCACAGAAACCTAGTGGTAAAGATCTATCTACATATCATATGTATATGCATCTCATCTATAAATACATGGCTATCAAGAGAAAGTGCCTGATCCAGATCAGTTCAAGAAAAGTACTATTAACATCCCAGTAACAGTGCATTTTAAAATTCTCAAAGTGTTTTATATGGTTTATCTCATTTGATTTTTACAATGAATCTGGAACAGTGTGAAGGGGTGGAGAATTATTCCCTTTAACAAATAGGAAAACTAGGAATTCCAGTGGGGGAATGGCACTCAGACTTACGTGGGCATATCCTCCGTGGGGTTGACGTGAACTCAAATACCCTGCCTTAAAGTTCTAACTTCCCTTATTTTTTAAGTGAAAAAAAGCCTCATTTTTATTAGCATTTTTAATTACTAGTGAGGTGAATCATATTTTAATATTTATTTTTATTTCCCCTTCTGTAAATTTTTTTCAGCCTTCCTGGAGTATAATTGACAAATAAAATTGTAAGATATTTAAAGTTCATAACAGTATGATTATATACCTATATTATGTGTGTGTATGTGTGTGTATGTGCGTGTGTGTGTATATAAAACATTTCCCCCATCAAGTTGGTTAACACATTCATGTTAACCAAATCATTGTCAGGAGCTGTCTGGGTCAGGGTAGGGGAACAAGGAGAGGTTAGTAAAAGGCACAAACTTTCAACTGAAGGCAAATGAAGTCTGAGCATCTAGGGTATGACATGGTGACTGTAACTGATAACACGGTATATAGCTATAGACATGGTATCGTGTAACTGAAAACTACTGACAGACAACGTAAACATTTTCACTAAGGAATGTTCTGGCTCCTTATTGTACCACAGTGAGTAGTTTCACAAGAAGAAAATGGTAACTTCTTTATATTAACTTGGACAGAAACCTTTATGAAAATAGGTAAGTTGAAAATTTGTTTTGAGTCATGTGAATCAAAATAGACTTCAGTAAGCAAAATAAGTGGTTCAAAAACTGACCACATGCAGAGAAGCTAAAGACAGGAAAGGAAATAGACAAAGGCCCTGTCATTTCAAGGAAAGACACAGAACACAAATAAGTATCAACCTGGCATTTTAGTGTATAAATATTATGAAAAAAATAAAGCAGGGTGAGGATAAAGTTTGGAGAAAGGTGCCGCATTAGATAGACTAGAGAGGGATGGCTTCTCTGAGGGGAAAACTACCAAACAGAAAGAAGAGTAGCAGCCAGGTGTCACTGAGGTGAAGCCCATGGGGGAAAATATTCTAAGTAGCTACAGAGATGATGGATAAGATGAAATCTTACTGCACCACTCATTTATTGAATTTCTTTCAGAAGCTACTTTGAAAAAAAAATGCAAGCAAATAGCAAGGAAGAATCAAAACAAAACACCAGATATCACAGGTTTATTTTGAAACTGCCAGGAGCTATCCTAAATGCAGCAAACTCTCCATTTAGTTTCCTACCTGGTCTGTCCAATCTCTCATTCATGAAAAGGCTAAAGCTTCCACTAGAAAGGTGCTCTTTGATGCAGAGAGGTTCCCCAGGAAAGGCCAGCTGGCTGCCTTCCAAAAGCCTTCACTGTGACTGTGCTCACTGCCACAGCTCGAGGTCCAACCTGAGCTCGCAGACTCAGCAATGCTTTTGTCAACTCAAAGAAAACAGTTCTGAGTGTGAGTGAGTGTGTGTGTGTGTGTGTGTGTCGGGGGGGCGGGTGTATGTGTGTTGGGAGACCAGAGATAGTGGATGGTCATCAAATCTATGCAATCAATCAATAAAATCAGAAAGACAATTTATTCTTGCCCAATGAGAATGTATTATTCATTGCAATGGAATATTCTTACACAGAGTAGTGCAATTATTTCCTACAAAATACTTGATGCTTAGTAGGAGCTTAATTCAATTCTTGTTGAGGAGGATGTCCCTGTTGAAGGATAGTTTATGTGATTAGCCACATGATAATCAGACAGATACATCATGAACAGAGAGTTTTCCTTTGGAAAACTTGTATAGACTGATTTGTCCAGTTATACAACATGGACAGGCCAGAAAATTGCAATTTATGTTTGTAGACCAATAATTAATTTTCTCTCTACCTTTGCTGGACCTTGACTATATAGTACAAAATGTTGAACAACAGGAAGTGGCTTTCTACTTGCTCTTCTTTTCCAGAGATCCCAATGCTGATCAGATTACTTTAGAACTTCCATATTCTTTCCCCAGATACATTAACTTTGTCACGTCTCTCTCAGGACCACACAGCCCGTAAAACAGGACTTAGCACATTTCCACTTTAATGAAATTCTGTGCTGAGGCCCCTCTTTCAAAGGACTATCTTTGTTTCCTTCTTTCCAAGTGGAAGGTTATATAAAAACTTGTAAAAAATCCTCATTTACACAGGATTTACAAGCAGTCCTGAGAAACAGAACTGATCATTTATTAAATGGGCAAGAAAAATCCATAAAACACTCCAAAAAAGCTTTCTTACTCCCTTGTCTACTGTCTTTTAGTAACACCTTTACTTAAAAGGTCCAACTTTGTTCATATATTTGTTTTAAAATACTGGTGGAATAGGAAGTCCCCACCCTTGTCCAGACAGAAGCGCTGATTTAGCAATGAGGTATGGACCAAAGTATGATTAAGTCCAGAATCCCATTAAGAAGCTGTAGTATCCCAGAAGAACAAAATACTGAGAACAGCCACAATAAACCAGGTAAGAAGAGCAATTTCACTTTACCCACATCAGGCCCTCCCTGACGTCCCCACACCTCATGCTGAGTTCGCCTCAGCCTGTGACATCTCCCTCAAGAGGAAAGAGAAAGTGTAGCTGGCATCCAAGATCCCTGGACTTTAGAGGAGCTACTCAAGGGGCTGTTTCTCTCTCCCCTCACTTGGAACATTGGGGGAACATACACATTTGAACACCAAGGGGAAGCTGAAAACTAAGGAAAAGGGAGATCAATTTACTGAGGCATGGCTATTTGAGTTTGAGGCAAACTGTACAACCCTAAGATTTCTCCCCCAGGAGTATATATTCCTATAAAATGTGCATCCAACATCCAGGCCTTTGGGGGCAATGACCTAAGGAAATGGGGTAGGTAGCCCACTGTAGCCAACATAGGCTCTACAAGATCAGGACAAGGTGCACAGGCCTGACATTCCTTCTCCAAGAGGCAGGGAGAAGGGTAGAATGTGTATACACACACAGAAAAATTTTGAGAGGTACCCAAGATTTCTAGTTAGGCTGATTGGTGAAGGCCATGTCCTATTAAAGCCAATGGTAAAGAACTGGAGAGTTGGAATTTCTTTCAAATGTACAAGCATTAATGTAAATCTGCACAGAACATGAATAATCAAGGAAATAAGACGCTACCCAAAAGGATAAAATAAATATACCATAACTGACCCTAAAAAACAAATCCATGAATATCTTGACTAAAAACTCAAAATAACCATCTTAAAGAAGCCCAGTCAGGCACAAGAGAATTCGTATAACCAAATGAAATCAGGAATATGATCTATCAACAAAATGACAATATTCAACAGAGATAAAAACTATCAAAAAAGAGAGCTAAAGTATACAATAACAGAATTTATGAAATGAGTAGAGATCTTCAAAATCAGACTTGATCAAGCAGGAAAAAAAAAACCCCAGCAAACTTGAAGATAGGTCATTTGAAATTTACCTGTCAGAGAAACGAAAAGAAAAGGAGTGAAAAAGAGTAAAGAAAGCCTACGGGACTTATGGGACACCATCAAAGGAACAAATATATGTATTATGGGAGTATGAAAAGAGATGAAATGCAGAAAGGAGGAGAAAGGTTATTTAAATAATGGCTGAAAAATTCCCAAAAGTCAAGACAGAAAAGGACATCCAGATTCATGAAATCCAAAAATATCCAAATAAGAAAAATCCAAAGAAATCTATGAGACACATTATAATCAACTTGTCAAACATGAAAGACAATGAGCGAATTTGAAAGTAACAAGATAAAAATGACTTGTCAAATACAAAGAAACCCTCGTAAGACTCTCATCAGATTTCTAAGCAGAAACCTCGGAGACAAGAAGAAAGTGGGATGATATATTCAAAGTGCTGAAATAAACAAACGACAAAACCTGCCAACCAAAAATAATATGCCTGGCAAAACTGTTAAAAAATGAAGGGGAGATCAAGAATTTCCAAAAGAAAAGCTAAGGGACTTTATCACCACTAGATCTGTCTTGTAAAAAAAATACTAAAGGGAGTTCTTAAGGTTTAAAGTGGGCACTAAATAGCAACACTAAAGCATATGAAGGTACAAAACTCACTAATAAGGTAAGTATATGGTCAAATATAGGCTATTGTAATGGGGTTAGTGTCGTTTTTCATTTCGGTACAAGTTTTTAAAAACAATAGCAGTAAAAATTAGTATAATTAGAAAATTTGTTAATGTAGAGACAGTATGAAAAATGTGAATTGTAACATCAGTAGCATAAGGGAATAGGAGAAGAAAATATGTAGAGCTTTGTAAGTAATTGAAGTTAAGTTGTTATCAGCTTCAAACAGAATATTACTATAAGATGTTTTATGTAAGCCTATGACAACCACCAAAAAATTACCTAAAAAAGATAAAAGAAAAAGTTCCAGAAGTTGAAGCACATCACTATGAAAAAAAAATCATTGAAAAACAAAGGAAGACAGTAAGGGAGGAAAGCAAAAAGAAAATAACTATAAAACAAAACAATTAACAAAATGGTGGTAACAAGTCCTTTTCTATGGATAACTACTTTGAACATAAATGATTAAATGCCCCAATCAAGAGACACAGAGTGGCTAAATGAATTGAATAAATGAAGCTCAACAGTGTGTCCACAACGGACTCACTTTAGATTTAAAGAAACTCATAGGCTGAAAGAGATGAGATGGAAAAATATCCCACGCAAATTCTATCAGGAGATCAGGAGTGACTATACTTATATCGTACAAAATGGATTTTAAGTCAAAAACTGTCACAAGAAACAAAAAAGGACATTATATAAAAATAAAAGGAAAAATTCATCCAGAAGGTTTAACTATTATAAATATGTGCACCCAACATCTGATAGTTTAAATACATAAAGCTAGCGTTGACAGAAGTTAAAGGTGAAATACACAACAATACAATAATAGTAGGAGACTTCAATACCACCCTTTCACTAATGGACAGCACATCCAGACAGAAAATCAATAAGGAAAGAGGACTTTAACAACACTATAGAACAAATAGCCCTGACAGACACATATTGAACACTGCATCCAAAAGCAGCAGAATACTCATTCTTCTCAAGTTCACGGGGAATGTTCTCCAGGACAGATCACATGTTAGGCCACAGAATAAGTCCTAACAAATTTAAGAATATTAAAAACATATTAAGTATCTTTTCTGACCACATGATAAAACTAAAAATCAGTAACAGAGGAAAAAATGGAAAACTCATAAGTATGTGTGATTTAACAACAAGTTCCTGAACTGATGAGTCTAAGAATTCAAAAAAGAAATCAAAAAGTATCTTGAGACAAATAAAAATGGAAACACAACATATCTGAAGTAATGGGATTCAGCAAAAACAGTTCTAAAAGGAAGTTTATAGAAATAAATGTCTATCTACCTTTAAAAAAAAGTCCTAAATAAACCTAACTTTATACCACAAGAAACTAGAAAAGAACAAGCCTACAATTAGCAAAAAAAAAATGGAAATAAATATTATAGCAGAAATAAACAATAGGGAACAGAATAATACTAACTCAAAAAGGTATGTTCACCCCTTGTTCATTGCAACATTATATACAATAGCCAAGACATGGAAGCAACTTAAGTGCCCACTGATAGGCGACTGGACAAAGAAAATGTAGTATGTGTAGACAATGGATTATTACTGAGACATAAAAAAGAATGCACTTTTACCACGTGTGACAACAGAGATGGACCTGCAAGTATTATGTGAAGTGAAGTAAGATAGACAAAGACAGACAAATACCCTATGATTTCACTGATATGTGTAATCTAAAGTAAGTAAACAAAATAAAAACAGACTCGTGGATATGGAGAACTGATGGTTGCCAGATAAGAGGAGGTTTGCAGGAGGGTTGGGGGGTAAAAGGATTTAAAAATACACATTGGAAGTTACAAAAGAGCCGTGGGTGTATAAAGTACAGAGTAGGGAATCTAGTCAACAATATTGTAATAACTGTGCAGGTGCCAGATGGATACTAGACTCACTGGGGGGATCACTTTGTAAATTACCTACACATCTAACCATTATGTTGTACAACTGAAACTAATATAAAATATTGAAAGTCAACTGTAATTAAGAAAAAAATTAAAAATTTAAGAAAGGAAAGGAAAGGAAATTGTGCTCAACAAAAATTTTAAAATACAGGCTCTGCCATCAAGGAGACACCCTGGTGGTAAAGGTAAACTATCTGCATTATACAAAAACTTAAAGCAACAAGCACTATAGTTAGCAGTCCTCACTATTGTTTGTAAAAGGCGACTCCGAATTTCTCAGCGCTTATTTGGCAAATTTTGAGTTACTTTTATGTGCTATGCCTTGTGCTCATTTTTGGGTTATACAGTGATGAAAAGCTAGACCCTACGATCACTTTGTCCTTGGGTACCTCTCCTGCCTTGTCTGGCCGCCATCCCCACCCCCCGCTCCACCCCAATTGTCTGCGGCCGTCCTGAGCAATTAGAGTGTACAGACTCACGCAGCTCTTCCAAACCGCAGATCTTTGTAAACCCTTTCCTCTTTGTCAAATGCCCTTTGTGCTTTTTCTGTCCAGCAAACACCTTCTCTTTCTTCAAGTTCCAAGGCTTCTGACTCACCCTATATTAATTATTGCCATTGTTTTATCTCTTCTTATCTAGCACTTGATTGTTATTATAATATCCATTATCCTATAGTATGATTATTTGATAATTTCTCTGAATCTTCTTAGATTCTAAATGACTTCAAGTCAAAGACAAAACTGTCATCATTTCTGAATCCTCAGCTTCCTATCCAGTGCCTTACATTGAATACATACTGAACATATGTTGGCTAAAAGAATTAATGAATACGTGATACCAAAAGTAAATGCTGTAAAAATTAATAACAAGTTCACAGTTGAACGGGACCTGTGGCGCGTTGGTAAATGTATGACAACTGGCTCCTCAGGAAACCAAAGGGTCATGATTTATAGCATTTGCAAATGTTCATGGTGTAAATCTCCTCCTGTGTCTGATTTTAATGTGATGTCATTGAACATGGAGCTGGGAAGCAGTGACACTCCTATTTCTGTCATTCTCATGTAATATTCACAAATAAAACTCAAAACACAGATTATAGTAATATAGTTTAGAAAAATAATAATTTTAGCATCTATTATTTTGGGGTTTAATATAACTTAATTATAAGTTTATAGAATTATTTTAAAATAATGACAATGCTTAATGATCGGCTGGCAAAATCCCCAAAAGTTTTACAATTGGTTAGCACAAGCTGGTCTGAGTCGGCACCAGCAAACCACTAAATGAGGCATTGGCAATCATATAGAAGAGGTAGCATCTATTTAATCTGTTCATTATAAAGCAATTCTTTCAATAATACAATTATGTTGGATGGAGAATATATGATTCATAAGGACACTAATTTTTGTATGTGGAATTCGCTTTTTTCCCTGGTGTCAAGACAAGTGCTAATAATGTACATATTTAATGCACATTAAATATTTGTTAAATAAATAAATGTTTAACATAAACCACATTTTAGAGGTCTCTTACATGCAATGCTAAATTAGCTTATAGAGATCATCACCAGTGAGATCTGAAGTAAACGGCAGCTGATTGGATCCTAGTCACACAAGTTTCAGATGCTCTTGAATTTTTTAAAGAAGAAGAATGAGAGTCTTGCCCAAACAGGGGCCTCAGTCATTCGAAAGCAGCTGGTAGCCAATGTTCTAAATAGGACAGTATGCAAGACAAGAAAAGCTGGTATCATTGAGTTTATGTAAGCTGCTGAACCACTGACAGAAGGCACGGACTTTGGGATTTCTTCTTCTTCTGTGAGAAAAATAATCCATTCTTTATTTAAACTACTCTAAGTTGAATTTTCTGTTACTTGCAGCCAATATCTTTTCTAATTAATGTATCCAACACAACTTGGTGGAAAGCTGTTTTTCCTGAGCATGTGTAGAGGAAAAGGTAAAATTGCTAAGAGTGCCATTCTACAGCCCATGAGCAAAACACCTGAGATCCCTGAGCAAAACACAAACTTCTCTTTCTTCCCAGCGCAGGGCCACTTTATCATGCAAGAGATGGTCGATTATGTGGTGCATATAAGGAGCCGGCGTACAAGAGACACGTAAATAAGCTGCCAACAATAATGGAAGAATGTCATAGCAGATATTTGACATTCCCCATACAGTTTGGAAAACTGATAAAATCATAATTGTAAAAAAGACATGCCGTATTGCCAATCCAGTGCTGCTTCTCGACATAGTCTGGCACATATGTCTTACTGCTCTGCGCAAGCAGCAGAAGGAATGAACAAAAAGAAAAGAGCAATTTCCCCACCGTAAATTGGAAAGTCTGCCAACCAGCTAAGTGATCTGCCATCAATCAGTGTTAAATTCTCCTTAGCTGCAGAAAATTCAAGGGCTAACTATTACTGAGAGATTTCACACAGTGACTAATGGTATATGACAAACACATTTAAAATCTGCATAGACCAGCACCAGTTTAAAATGTAACATGGATAATAAATAACTTTAAAGAAATCCTGGCATGCAAAATAAGATATAATCTCTTTAGACATAAATTACACAGAGAAGATTAGAGTTCTAGAAAGGCATTTGCAAACTGACCAAAACAAAGTCAAAAGTGTAATTCACTCAGAAGGCAACTATATTTGATGGTTTTTTGCACATAAACAGATTTTGAAAGTGTTAGGCAGATAAGCTATAAAACAGTGGTCACTGGGGTGTAACCGGGAAAAATCCCGGGTCTCTGATCAGTCACAAATGGCATTCAGTGAGGGCTCAGGACAGACACAAATGCAATAGGATCGGCTTTCTATTTCCCAAGAAATACAGTTCTTTGTGAAAATAATAGAAGGTGGACACTAGAGGATTTAATCATAAAATTATCTTAAGTTTATGGGACTTTGGTACTTGGGAAGCAGGAAAAAAAGAGAGCCCTAGAAGTGGAAACCTGGATTTGAGATTTTATCCCCAAATTTGCTAACCACATCTCGGTTTCCTCATGGGTTTCATGTAAGTAACATGAGTAATCTCACAAGACAGTTATAATATGCAAACAATACAATACGTAGAAAGTTTATTAACAAATGGTAAAGGATTGCTCGCATGTTTGTGTGATTGTTCTATTATTCGGTTTAAATCAAGGACGTAATTGGTGTTTGTATGTTACAAGAAAAAACATTACTGGGGTGGAAAAGGGAGCACATGGTTCCTGACTGCCTTTAAAAGAAATGCGGTTATAAAATATTTAGGTAATAAAACCAAAGTTGTTGGAATTAAGCTCCTGCAGGTTTTGAGAACTATGAAAGCTATATAAACAGGCAAATCAGGCAATTTTTTTATCATAAAAACTAAATGTTGTTAATATATTTCCTAAATATTAACACATTTATTCTTCAATTAAGTCCCATTTTTCACAGGTGTGCCATGATGAACTATTTTTCCTTGATTGGATTTTAATTGTTGCTATCAACAAGAGTTTAACTTTCCATATATTAGTTAGGTGAAGAGTTAATATACAAATTCCTCACCACTAAGAAGGCTGTATATTTTCATATAAATGAAACTGAATGTCCTGTAAGTCATGAGAGCATAAATAATAAAAATAAATCTATTGATTGGGAAATTTAACAAGAAAATGGTTTTAAAGTTTTAAAGTACAAAGTTTCAAAATCTCTTTGACCTCTTCTGATCCTCATAATACACCTATGATATCAAATGGCCATCACTCATATTTCCTTTTAAAAGATGAGAATAATCAATCTCATCAATAATGAAGTATTTTTATAAAACTTCCCATTAAATTAGTATCATCAATGGAATAAAAATTTAGATACTTCCGTATTTTTCTGAATTATATTTTTGGTACCAATTTCATAATATTCAAGATATCACCCTATTTTACTATCTGAAAAAAATAACCAAAGTTGGTAAAAAGGACAATTTTTAAAAATTTTTAAAATCCAGTCTTACCTCCTAAAATATTCAAAGTACCTGTAATTATATTGATCAAATCACTTACAACTCATTGTGGGTATATTTAAATTAGACAGTATATGTATTTGTTTCATGAACATTGATTTGTTTTGTTCTAGTACCAACTTAAAATTAGTGCAGTAGAAACTAGATTTCTTAGTTGTCAGTTTAGGGGAAAGAAATAGGATGGGTTCTTCTGTGGTAGCGAGCAATCCCAACATTCCAGTGGCTTGACACAGCACACTTCATTCCTTTGTCATGCAAAGAACACGGAGACCCAGTCACCCCTCTAGGAAGCACCGCATGACCTGTGCGCTGGCTCAGCAATCCAGGCAGAGTAGGACTGAGCTGGAGAGCCCAGGACCAGCAAGTAAGGGCTTCTAGCACAGTGCGCTGACCACACTAAGTCTGATGTGTTTCACCTCAATG
Organism: Pteronotus mesoamericanus; assembly: GCF_021234165.1. Taxonomy (NCBI): domain Eukaryota; kingdom Metazoa; phylum Chordata; class Mammalia; order Chiroptera; family Mormoopidae; genus Pteronotus; species Pteronotus mesoamericanus. Next base: position 18,448,234 of record NW_026555189.1, read on the forward strand.
AGGGACGATCTGGACTGAATTGTGTCCCCCTCAGAATTAATGTGGATGCCCTACCCCCAATGAATGGCATTTGGAGATGGAACCTTCTTTGGGAGGTAATTAGGGTTAGATGCCGTCAATGAGCGAGAGGCCCCCTGTGACGGGATGAGTGTCCTCACAGAAACAGACATCAGAGATCCCCTCTCTCCCTCTCCCATTTCAGACAAAACATGCCATAGGCAGGGCGTGCATGCACGCGCGCACGTGTGCGTGTATAATTAAATGTTTAGACTCATTCATAGTGGAATTTTTCCAAGGTTGAACGATGATAATGAATTTGTGTGTATCCCAAAGGAAAAAGAAATACTATCACAAAGACAATGTTTTCAAATATTAGATAAATATCTCACTAAATGACCGAAAGCTCCCATTTTGTCTACTATTGACACGACAAAAATGTAGTTGATGCTTTAAGGACCTAATTACATTTAATTTTTGGAATGACCCTATATGACATGACCACTTTCAAAAATAAGGACACTGCGACATACAGAAATTAACAAACCTGTCAAAGTTCACACACCAACTCCAAACCAAGGCTATTTAATCCAAAGTCTGACCTGTTCTATGGCCCCACGCTGCACGGCAGGTCTTGGCATTTGTAGTCATTTCTTTTTATTGTCCTTTTTTCTTCTTACACAGGTGTGTTTATTTTATGTATGTTTATATTCCAAGAATAATATGATCTTAGGCAATGAAAATGTCACATTGCATATTTGTTTCATTGAAAAAAAAAATACCTCCAAGTACAAGGTTTCCTTGAAATAGTTGATCACTGCAAAGCCAGATAACCTGAGAAAGTGGGGGAGGTTGTGCCGCATTAAGAATTCCATGCCTGAATTCTGAAATGAGCAGATGGCCGCCACTGTAACTTGCTCTTCAGCAAGTCTATCTGCGGCAGACCCGAGTGTTACACTGGCACATTTCTGTTAAGAAACAGGACAGGAGCAGCGTATTGGTTTGCTGCAATTGTTCCATGATCCAGCAATTGAGTCACTTAATGACTCCCATGCATATACCAACTCATATAATTTTAGGAAGGGTCTAGCGTGTGGACCATCTGTTATAATAAATCCACAGTGCCCTGGCATATCAGTGGGTCATCTTGGCATGCCCCTACTTGAGTAACAAGACTGCATCTTTACTGAAGGTAAAAAGTATAGAAAGACTATCTTGAAATTAAATCTGCTAAGAACAGTCCATGTTCATTTCATGTCGTTTAAGACAGGAACAATATAAACGAATCCTGCTACTGACCAGCAAACGGTGTTAACATTTTGTAATCTATTAGATGGAGACATGGAGGTACATATAGGATGGCAATTTTCCCAGATTCAAAACTCACTAGCATCCCCTAGTTAAAAAGTAACATAACTTCTTTGATATTCATTCTAAAAAGGTGAACAATCATGACATAAAAACCTAAAAGAAAGCTCAAAAGACCAATGTCAACCACTGGTCAATCATGTATTAACTTCCTGTATTGTGCAAGAAATGGTATCAGGCACTGATGCTGAAAGGACGGGCATGTTCCCACCCATGCCATCAAGGAGCTGCTCAGAGCCTAGAATGGGACATGTCATTACAGCGTGGTAGTGGCAGTGCTGAGGTGGAACTAGCACAAGCCATTACCAAAGCGTAAAAGAGAACACATACCTAGACCCAGACTTTGGGCAGAGGGAAAGGGCTACCTAAAATAAGTGTTAAATCTAGATGATGCAGTTTAAGTGGAGTCTTGAAGGATCTGCGCCTTTGCAGTCCACACATTTTCTTACAGACAATACGGAGCCCACCTCCTCTTCAGATGTTCACTGGAGACTGGAGCTTTGAATTAGTTACATGGTCAAAAGCCTAGTTGAGGTCTCGTGCCTGGGTAAGGGAATACAACAGGGAATATGCTCCCTGAACAATGCTACGCATTGCCAAATTCTAGTTTGCCAGTATCTAGCAAACTGGCATGCATTTACTGTGATCTAGAAATCCAATTTCTAGGAATTTACTGAATGATATAGATTAAAAAATCAGTTAAAATCATATTCACAAGAGTATTTACAACACTTTTTGTCATAACAAAAGACTGAGGAAAAAAATAGATGCCCTCAGAGGACACTTTCTATAAACTACTGTACAACTGCACATCAGAATATTGTGGAAGTGTAAACTGGAACACAAGGTAACTCTATAAATAACTGTAAAATGATCTACAGAAAATACCATAAGATGAAAAAAGCAAGGAGCAGTGAGAAGGAAATATAATGACCATATTTACTGATAAGAATGGTCCAGTATATACATGCACACACTTGCAATCACCCTTTCCTTTTAAATGAAAGCACAGATCATGCAAATAAATACAGATGACCTAATGGAGTGGAGAGAACAGAATGAACAGGGTCAGGGACAGACTCAGCTACACTACTTTGAAGAACTTGTTTTGATTTGACTGTTGAAAAATATAAATATTTTACTTAATTATAAAGAGCAATTTAATATTTCAAAACCCTGAAAAACTCAGAAGGGAAGAGCCACCAGATCCCATGCAAGGACACAGTGAGAAGGGGGCCACCTTCAGGCCGGGAAAAGAGCTCACAGCAGGAACTGACTCAGCCCACACCTTGGTTTTGTACTTCCCAGCCTCCAAAAGTACAAAAGATATATTTCTGTGTTTAAACCACCCAGTCTGTGGCATTTTGTTATCACTGCCTGAGCAGACTATTATACTATTAAAAATTTTTAGAAAGGTGTTATGTATTATAAAAAATTTGTCTTCCTTGCTAAGAATATGATACACAAATAAAAACTCAATCTTTTGGGTAGCTTTGAAATACTGCTACAACTTGTACCATACATGTTACTGCTATCACTATGAGGAAACACTGCTTGATCATCAGGACAGAGACAACATTGTGTTTCTTTATGTGTATATGAGAATACACATATAGAATAAGAGAAGCAAGTTCACAGAAAAGGGACAACCTACCACCTATACTTGTGGCTATAAATGAGCATCAGATTCTGAGCTTCCTGGAAATCAAGGGAAAAAGAACATGGTATCAGTTGATCTTATCAGAATGGAGAAATGGCCTAGTTCAAGGCTTTCCTTACAATTGAATTATAAAGGACATTTCTTAATCAGGACTCTAGAGGAGATACAAAGATATAATAAAGAATACCCCTCAAAAATGTCTATATTGCTATAACTGCATCTTAATTTTAACTTAAATAATGCTCAAGGGCATATCACAGAGATGCTCACGTGCGCACACACAGAGAAAGAGAGGGAATACAGAATATAAGGTTTTATGTTTAAACTCTACAGCTTCTCGAATTGCTTTTCCATATATAGTTTTCATTTCTTTGCCTCTTCCATTACTTGATTTTGACTTATAATCTGGACAAATGGTTTACGCTGGCTATAAGTTGCCTAACAATTTCTTTGGAAGTCGGCAGGGTTAAGGCGGCAAACAAGGACATCCTCACCATGCTATTGAAGGGAAGAAACTTGTCCCTTACTTTTCAATGACCAAGGCAAAAATTGTATTCAAGTCTCTAGCCTGAGGAGAAAAAAAAAAATCAGAAAATTAATGAAATGAAAATGAAACCCAAAGAGAAATGCCTGGAGCCTTAGAAAGTACAGAGTACAAAGAGGGACAGCCACAGCCATGAATAGTAATGAGATTTCAGCTGCACTGATATCAGGAGCTATTCTTTTGTGTCCATTTAACCAAGGCTTCCGGTCACCTCCTCCACCCCAGCGAGAGAAGCCCCATCTATTAAGTCTTCTACGGAACTGAAACTTTCAGTGACATTGGAAATTGTGTTAGCAGTGATTCTAAATTTGGCTTTTTTGTGTTTTGGGGGTAGATTTATGCCCACTTTGTACAAATATATAAATATACAACCACAAATGCTAAATTTAAAAACACTCCTAAAATGTGAGAAATGCACTGCTGAAATACACACACACACACACACACACACACTTGGCTTATTCCTGGGGAGCAGTATCTTTTCACAATAATGATAATGATCATTACATTTATTATTGATTATTTTACCTGCAACAATTAGCTCAGCATCTAGAAAGAACTAAAAATAAGCATATGAGAGAAGCATTATTTCCATTTTACAGACAAGCAGTACACAGAGGCTTAGGGCACTCAGGCGGTTTGATCAGAGTCCCACAGAGCTGGGGCTGGGGCAGCTGAACTTGCTCCGCGTGACCCCCGAGGCTCAGCTTTCAGCCAACAGGCTCTCTCAGCCCTCGGAAGCACACAGGTTTCAGGAGGAGACACAGTAAAAGCTGTATTTTATTTCTCAAATATTCACTGAGACAATCACAGCGCAGGCCCAGTGCTTACACAGAAAACAATTACGACAAAAATATTAATGTAGTGATAATAACTCACATAAACTTCTCATAAACTTATTGTTAAATTAACATTTATAGCTACTATATATATATACGTTATCATCAATAATAGATAATTTGAAACTAAGCACAAAGCAGGCATGTAGAAGGTCCAAGTTGGTATTGTTAGCAAGTAGCAGGACCGGAATTATTAACACAATTAAAACATCCTACAGGGAAACTCGCATCTTTGGCTTAAACTCTCTTCTCTTAGAACTGCACACGTACTTTGATCAACGGCTCAGTCTCAATGAAATTCTGTTTCTTGGTTGTCACAAGGTTTTTATAACAATAATTGCCCTGCACCGTCTCACACTAGTTCTTTAACAATGAAATCACAATACCAGTTTCTAAAGAAAAAATCAGAACAGACACACACACGTGGACAGAACAGCCCAGTGACCAGCCCCGCGGGCCTGAGGCTAGGGAACGGCAGGTATCAAAGGCCCCATCGCTCAGGCTTCTGCTCTGGACCATCAGCATCTTTAGAGATCAAAGGTCTCTCCTGACATCAGAATCCAAGTAGCCAAAGGGAATCGCACAGGACAGCTTTAAAATTGTTTTCATATTTGAGCTGACATGGTAAGAAAAGGCAAGTGAACTTCCCTAGCAGGGAAGGTGCTATCATAGTGCATGCTTCCGCTGTGTGTCCTGTACTTTGGGCCTGTACTCACTGCCCCCCGTAGAATAAATATACCCAGCCATGTGGTTTTCACCAACAATGAACTGGGTGTCTATGATGCTAGACCACAGGTGGGCAAAAAAGACACACAGTCCGTCCCTACCTTCTTGGGGCTTAGAACCTCAAAGGGACACCTACATTTGTGACTTAATCACATCACAAAATATGAAATCTGTTACCAGGAAAGAGCTACAAAAAAAGAGAGACACATGGGGTTGTATGTAATTACAAAGGGGTGCTTTTCCTTAGTTGACATCATGGCAGGTTTCCCTGAGGAAGTACTTTCGAGCTAAGTCTAGAAATGCACTCGATGAAATGGGCAATGCCAGGCAGAGGGAAGCGTGTGCATAAAGACACACCTGTGGGGCTGTGGGAAGGTGTGGGTGACTGGAGCAGAGAACAGGGAGGGAGGCCTGAGAAGCGGCTCCCAAGCTGCCCTGGGGCCAGACCGTGCCTGTATTAGAGACCATGTTAAATTCCCGTTTGATCCTAAGCACAGCAGAGGCCACGAGTTGGTTCCCCCCAGGTGAGTGACAAAACCAGGTTTGAATCTGGGAACGACCGCTGCCTGTGGTGTGGAAAACAGACCGGAAGGGAAGGACGGAAGCAGTGAGAACAGTTAGGAGCAAGCTGCGAAGTCCAGGGCTCAGGCTTGGCGGTGGCATCTGCCAGAGTGTGGGCCATGGCCAATAGATATCAGAAAGCTGCTCAGCGCCACTAATCATCAGAGACATGCAAATTAAAACCCCAGGGAGATATCACCTCACACCTGTCAGAATGGCTACCATTCATAAATGTGCAGAGTGCAGGCAGAGACACGGTGTGGGGTGCACGCCTTTATTAGGGTCCATGGGTGGAGTGTTTTGGGGTTCCCGGACTAGGGTCAGAGTAGTCAGTTCAAACCACAAGAGTGGCATTTAGCAGGAGGGTCTCCTCGAAGGGGCTCATATGACACACAGGCGCTGGGGACAGGGGAAACGGTTGATCACAAGCATTGTTGGAAAAGTCCTATCGTGAACTTGCACTTGCTCGTGACTCTGAGGCTGCTGCCTAGGCGTGCCCTTACATGACAGGGCTAGTGTCACTTTAAGGTCGCCCTGGGCGACTTGGCTGGAAATAAATGGATGCTGAGGTAGCAATGCAACGCAGTAGTTTAGCTGAACTCTTGGCACAGTGTTAACTTTGGTTAAGTTCTTAATTTTTCTGAGTAGCCTTACTTTATAGATGAGAAAATGTAGTATATAACTCATAAGGTTGTTATAGACACTAAGTGATATAACAAATCAAAGTGCTTAGCACAGCAACCGAGAAGTATTCAGCAGTCAAGAAATGAGGGTTCTTTATTTTGCTTTGCTTCAATAATCATTTTTACCATTATCTACAAAGGGAAGTCATTGATCTAGAAGAGTAAGGCAGACCAACACATGGGCAACAGCAATGTGTGTCTACAAAAAGAGCAGAAAATAACGTGTAAATGAGTATTTTTAATATAAAAGAATCAATACATCATTACATAGTATATGAAAAAAATCAAGACGTTATAATAAGTTGAGCAGCACTTGCCAACAACTGTGAAGGCTTATAACAACTTCACAAGGTTTAAAAATAGTAAGAGGACGCAGACAGGTAAGTAAC